>NC_134177.1:21236655-22436655 GCF_964188355.1 Buteo buteo
AGGCTCTGCAGAAGCCCCATGAACAGTGCTCTTGTGGCCATGATATCCCAGTGAACTTTAAGTTGGCTGAACAACAATACTATTTGTATTGGGAACTCTGCGTTAAGTCAGGTATGGTATAGGGAATGTGTTATACAGGTTTAACATCTGGGTTTTCAATTCATTACTGAAATGGCCAGGAGATCCCTCTCAGTAGCAAAGAGCAGGTTTGGCACTCTCCATTTCTGCACATAGTACCTAGATGGTAGGGGAATGCTGTTCTTCCAAGTGTTGGTTGGGTACTTTCACTCAATTTCCTGAAGATAAGATTAGATGGTGATTATTAAGCACTAAAATATTTATTTTTTAAATTATATGCACTTTATTTCTCCTTGTTTTGTTTAGTAACAATAATAATTACATAAACCCACTGTCAGTGTTGAATTACTTTGTATAGAACTACTACTGAAGTTGCAGATAATAGAAAAAGATGGATAATCAGAGTTTGAAGCCTGATGGTTAAGCTATTTAGGTGACAACCAAAACCAGAAATAATACAGAAAAGATGACAAAAAGTAGAGAATAGTTGAATCCAGTTATCACAAAATGGTCTTGTGTTGTCACAAAAATTCCAGGAAAATATTGTCCAGGAACACACGTGTCCCAGGCAATACTGGATGGACAGCTAACTAACTATAGGGGATTAGTGATGGTTATGTTCATGCCCCCGTCAGGTGTGAAGTGGCTTGTATCTATGAATGGCACTGTTTTGCTTTATATCAGTAAAGAATTTATGTAAGACAAAACATTAAGAAATCCATTTGCTTATGTTTTAAATTTTATGGTGGTTCTTGATAATTCAATAATGATAATAACAATAATAGAGTTCCTATGGTTCACAAAATATAGCGATTTAACTATGTTTATGGTAGTGAATATGTAAGAAGGCTTGAATAATATTTTTCTGGTTTGCCCATCAATTAGGCTATTCTAGAACACATATTCCTGTAGCACTAAGTATGTGTTATGTACTGCTAGAAATTGGAGTGACAGATAGACAAAATGAGGAGTTAATTTAATAGGGAAATCCATTTTTTCCTGGTTTAATGTTTTGGGCTTTTTAATGTATAAGGGTAAAGGAATGTTACCTAAATTTGGAAGACGGAAAGTATTTAAGCTATTTGTTGTATTTTATTTATTTATTGAATTCTTAGCACGTTCCAAATGGGAAGTCTAGCTATCCTTGTTGGAGACCTGTGCTGTAACTCTGGATCTAGCTTTCCATATGCATCTTATACGATATAGTCAGGGATTATAACTGTGACACTTCGCTGTATTTCTAGACTGTGTGCTAATAAATAAGAGCAATTTGTATCAGAGAAGATCTATACAAACTGCGAACGCCATCGTACTGCTAGTCAAGAGAGGCTAGATAGTCTGCACGTTCAGTGATTATTTCAATAATGTAATAATTGTGGCAATCAGCATGTGGGTAGATGTGTTTGACTTGCATTAGTTTTGACCTGGTGTGGGTCAAAATGTAGGGTGGTGGCTCCTGGGATGGTACTGTAGCGTCTGTCATGGCTGCAGATGGCCATGAGATCCCTCCTGGTGGTGACATAGGGGCTGTGCCAGCTTTGGGGCCCTCACGCCTGTATCGGAGCCTCATCTTTTCCTTGTGAAGCTAACAAACCTGGTGGCACCTGGCTTGACCTGCCCCCGCAGTTTTCTGTGAGGTTGTGGCACGGAGGAGGCTGCTTTTGTGCATGGTGCGGTGCTGTGAGCCTGCCAAGCAGCCAGCCCCTCGGACTCGGAGCAAGCCCTCGGGAACAGCTTTTGCCATCTCAAGCCCTGGGCTTGTGCCATGTGTCAATCTGCTGCTCAACTCGCTGTCCCTGCAGCCCTGCTCTTAAGCGCACTGCATGTGCGCACATGGAAAACATTTGCGTTACGCGTGTGGAGGTAGTGTATAAGTAACCGTTTCTAAATGCAGTGTGCCAGTTTCATTTCTGATACTCTACTGAGGCTGGCATTGCAGAGAAGTCAGCTGTGCTGTGGTTTCTAGAAGAGGAATTCAAATGGGGCAGTATGTCTTTCATTACCAGCTAATAGTGTAATCTAGCCTAAGGTACAGAACTGTCTGTGAACACTTGAAGAGTGCAATTAATCACCTGAAATATGGAAAATATAGGGAAAAAAAATTAGCTAATATTTTTTGAAAAATGTGTTAGAAAATGTAACACTTCCAAAACAGAAGAGCATCAGGTGTTAGAAGACCGATACAACCTTGGTGGTGTTTGACATTTACTGAAATAAATCTCAGAGTTAATCCAGAGTTTCTAGGGCCTTGACTAGTGTTAAAGTAGGACTGCAAATCAGGGTAGCTCAAAAAACCACCCGAATTAAAGTTTCAGTAGTACTGTTAATTTAAGGCAGTACAATCGAGCAGTTTCCTAGCAGGCTGCTCAAGATATGGCTTTATATTCTGAAAAAGAATAATGTTTAGCTATTCTAGTGTTGGCACCAAAAATTCGAAGCCAATTCTGTCCCTCTTCTGCAGCTGACACCTTTCTGCTCTTCCATTGCCTGTTTTTCATTACTATGCTTCTTCCTTCCACTTCACAAATTGCAAGATGCTTTTCCAGTGTTTGTCAGTACTGAGTTTCCAGCTGAATGTTTAAGGCTAAAGCTCTTCACGTTCTGGTGAATAATAAGGATTCAGAGCTGGGATCGGGGTGACAAACGTTCTTGCTGAGCAAGGCAGGAGTAGGGTAGCAGTGGAGAGGTAAAAAAAAAAAAATCACAGGAAGTGTCAGTAAAGGAAGGTCTTGTGACAGGTTGCACGCAGGGTTAGGCTTAAGTGTGTGCAGTATTAATGAGAAATCCTTTTTGAAGAATTGGGGCTAAAAATGTGGTCTATGTTTCTCTGGGCTGTTTGTACCCCTACAACCTTCTTAGTTATGGGATATACCAGCACAATTCCTGATGTGAATGCACTTATAAAGCACTTTTACACTGTTATGAGTATAGCTAATCCTCTTTCATGGGGGGATAACTCTACTGCAATAAAACAACCTTGTATTTGTTAAGTAAGTTATTATTTCTGTGCAAAGAGAAGCCTGAGTCTATTAATAATAAGTCAGAATTTATAAAGAGGACACCTGTGAACTTCTTGTTTCTGTATACTTGCACTGTGGCTGTAATTGCATTACAATACATGTTAAAGCTTCTCATTTTAATTTTATATTCTTTGCATTTTAAAGAGAAAATAGAAGACTCCATAGGTAGGATTAAGAAGCTGAGTAAGTTTTCTTAGTGCAGCTTCATAGGTTTCAAATAAGCAAAACCAGCCAGTCAACCAAACAAAATCCCCACGTATCGAATCTTAAAACAAAATATCGGAGACGGTTAGGCAATTAAGCAAGCTAAACACTCACACATTTTAACACAGTGCTGAAAGTGTTAGCAAAATGTAAATCAATAAATAATTTAAATATAGTTTGTCATTCCACAGGCACTAAACCACAAACCACCGAATATGGCCTGTCTCAGAAAAAAATAGGCAAAGTTAACCTGCTGATTCCTTTTCTTTATTCCTTATTGCAAAGTCAGATAGATTTTGTTTCTTTTTATATATATATTTTTTAATACCTCTGGAAACAACTGTATTAAAACAATTTGTCTTTGGTCTGAGGCTGAGGGTGAAAGTTTACCCCCCCAAAGTTTTTTTTGTGGAAGGTAAGGGAAACAAGGGGTCTGGAGCAGAGGCTGAGCTGCAGCTCTGCAAAGCTGAACCCCAGCATTTTGCAAAGGGTTAATGGCCTTATTAACACAATGGGATGTTGGTTGTTTTTTAACACATTCAGCCATATTAACTTATTTTCTGTTGCCGGGATGTTTGTGTTGTTTTTTATTTGTTTACTCTTGTTTGTTTGAACTAATCACCACTTAAGTAAAAGTCTCTTTGCCTTGCCCTGCCTCCTCTTCATGAAGCATTTAGCCATGGTGACCAGTCAGGCATAAAAACGTGCTTATCTGCAAATGAATGGCAGCTCTTTGCTTCATTAAAGCCTCTTTCTCTTTTGGCACTCGCATTGTGACCCTTTGATATTAATTCAAAGGGCAATTAAAGAATGCGGCCCATCTTTGAAGTAAAGCATTCAGGGCAAGGAATGGGATGAACCTGGGACTCTGATGGACTGTGCGTATTCAACAGGCCTTTTCAAGGCAGTTTGAAGTGACTCAAAGAAAATGGGCAGGAGAAGGTCAAAGAGAAAAAAGGGGCTAAAGAAACAGTCTGTATTTGTTCGAAGTATTAGCCAAGCAAACTGCAAATAGCAACAAAATGAAACAGTTAATAGAGCAGCCAGACAGAGGCATGTCAATCACTTAACTTGAACAGCATTGGACTAACCAAGGCTTCAGTCCACTGTGTTATCTAATTATCTTGGGAAAGCCAGTAGCTGGAAGTAATAGTATTGTATTTCTTTCTGCTTACTGCTCAGAAAATGTGATAAATACTCACTGCTTCATAATTATTCAACATATATACATAAAGAGTGGTGGGTTGGTGGATTGTAGGCAAGCTGCTAGTAGAAAACCAACAAAAAACCCTTCGCGATTAACCTGAGATGCAGAATGTGAGCATTAGCATGTTTAAAAATCGTGTAAGGGTTTGCATATGGAGCAAGCTAAGGCACGCATGGTTTCCTCTGGAACAAACCTTAAAGACAAACACATTTATGAACCTAAGAGAGTTGTTTTCGCTCTCTTTCCTCCAAATATAGTTTTAAACCACATATAATGTTAAGGGTCAGACTGTAAACCACAATAAACAATGAGATTAACAGCTGAGGCTGCAACTCTCCTTACTTAACATGTGCTGTTGTACCTAAGCCTTGTAGCACACATGGTATGAGATTCCTGCCTTATTTTGCCCTAACAGGGTAAATTAAGGACAAAGTTTCAGATTTGCCTCACAATTTTCTTTGTATTGTTGGTTAAATTATCCCCATGGGGCTTAATTTTCCACTGGCCTGAATTTACACATACAAAACAAATACACGGTCTTATTTGCACAAATGGATGTGCCCATAAACAAGCATATTTTAACGTCCTGGCATAAAAAAAGATTCCTGAGTTTATCTTCATGATTGCACTAAATTGTCACCATTATTGAAACAAGGAGATAATAATGAATTTGCAATGTGAGAGAAGTGCTCTAGTCTTGATCCAGCTGATGCAGAGAATTGTGTACTAACACATGGGCAGAAGTGTGTGGTGAGAACCATCTTGAAATACATGAAGCTTTACAACATTACTTAACTAATTGTATTTATTTTTTTTAATGCATAATGGATTTTAGTTGGAAGAAGTGGCTGTTGCTTTATATGGGCAAAATCTGCCGAAAGGCTTTGTGTTGGTTTGAGCATCATGCTGCGATCACCTTTGCATAAAAGTAACTTTAATCTCCATCGTGATCCTGTTTGGTGGAATCCCACTTTCGTTAATAAGCCCAAAGCTGTATGACAAGATTGGGCGGTACTCTTGGATTTATTGGTATAACGTGGTAAAAAATTTGTAGCAAAAAAATGCTCTACACACATGAAATGAACAATATACAATATGACTTAACGCATGGTTAAAAAAAAATACTCCATCAACAGCTGGTAATGGTTTACTGTGGGGGAGAAGGAAGAAATCATTTTTTGTTGCTGTTGTTGAGAAAACAAAGGCATTGGCACACTCAAAAATCACTTTTGTTGAGATCTTGCATGCTAAATTTTAACCAGAGGGACTTTTTTTTCCTGGCTACATTGCACCCTCCTTTGAACTTCAGTCTAACAAATAATGTGAAAGAGTATTCAGTGTGGTTGTGCTTGTATGAAGGGTTCTGCCATCATACAAGAAGAAATATCAACTTTTCTTTTACAGTGGCCACTGTATTTTTTTTCTTAAAGGAGAAGAGGAGGAATTCCTGTATACATCAGGCATAGCATAGTTTCAAAGCTACATATTAATAGAAAAAATGGCACTATGTGAACACTTCACTGTCTAAGAATTCCAGCTAGAATAACTGTGCAGAGCCAATGACCTCTTTCTTTTGTATGGATCCCTCCTGGTGTCCATGGGGTTTTATCTACAGTCTGTTGGAATTAAACCCATAAATTGATTTTGTTTGGTTTTAAAAGGTTCTCCCCTTACAGGAGAACTTTATTAATATTACAGCCTGATGAGGATAAGGCTTTATAAGGATCACTCTGAATGTATCAAGACTGATAAAGTATCATTGCATCAGCTGAAAATAGAGAGGATTTCTAGAAGGACCATAGAGCTGTAGCTGGTGCAGGCTGCCTTGCCCGTATCTCCAGCTGGGCTTGGACCATGATGCATGGCAGTGGAAGTCCTGTTTGGTGTAGTTCGCTAGCTGGTCTGGTTTCATTGTCTCTCTCCTTTGATTTTAAGCTGTTTCCAAATATTATCTAAACTTCTTTCTTCTGCTGCAAACAGCAAGTGCTCTGTTCTAACTTCCTGCGGGTAGCTGTATTTGCCTGGAGCGAGGAAGGTTAGTGCGTATCCTGGAGGGGTTCTTCGTTCTGTTGTTGGGTAGCATACCAGTATAATAGGCCCTGCTGATTTAAAATTTGAAGTGTAGGACTGAAAAAGGAAGCAACAGTCTTCATGTTGTGAACGGAGCAAAGAAAGGATGGCTGGATGGAGTCAGCTGAGCTGGGAAAAGAAAACAGAAAGCATTAGAGTCCTATGGTGTGCATTATCTATTATTTGAACATACAATAAAAAAACTTGGGGTTTGAACACCCTGTCCTGAGGAAAACTGGAGAGTCAGGATACCTGCCTCAGCACCCCAGTCTCAGTCCCACGAGCTTCGGGGAGCTTTGCTTCCTCTTTAGATTTTGGCTTAAAACCAGGCAAGCCCTGGCTGCAGAGTGCATCAGTGGGACAAATGCTGCCTGCCAGGGCCTTGCTTGGAGCAGGTCTTCTTTCTTTGCTGCAGTTGTCTCTACTTACGGTTTGATCCTACAGCAATCTGTCTGATCCCTTGATCCAGGGGAGCCATCAGGCCCAAAGCCCTGAAAAGATTGGTCCAAAACCCACATTGTTTGGGGTTCGTCCTGGAAGCAGGAAAGAGCATTTTAGGTCTTTTCAGACACGCACAGGGATTTAATTGCTGTTTGCCTGGTAGGGTTTCCTAGATGCTGTGCATGTGACAGAGTCCCCCGTGTCTGTGGGGCAAGTGTGCCTCGAGGCTGGAGGCTGCCCTGGGCCTGTCCCTCGTGTCAGCCAGGGGACCTGAGATGTGGGGCGAGCGCTTGGGGCGCACCCCTCCGGGGGCGGTGGGGTGCTTGGAAGCGCAACATTTCTCATCTGGCTATTCCACCACCCCAAATTGGAGTCTTGTTCACCTGCGGCAGTGAGAAGTGGAACCTGAGCGTGTCTTCTACTGAACTGGCTCCTGCTGATCTTTGTTGGTGCGGTTGCCTGATGTGTCCCTGCCCTTTGATTTATTCAGTGAGTGTTGGTTTGTGGTGTGTGGATTTGGTTTTTTTACATGCAAAACTTAATTTTTAACTGCATTTTCTTGGAGCTTTTGGGAAATATTTTTGCCTAGCAAGAAAACAGAGCAGCTCTAAGAATATAACATCATAATTGCTGAGGCTGTACTGCATTTTATGAACAAAAATAAAGGCTAGTTGCTTCATTTTGCTAAACCCCCGCATTTGCCGTGTCCCAGTGCTGCTGCTTTAGACTGGAGGCCTTTTATTTGATGGTGTTCCTTACCAGACACTGATTGCTATAATGCTATGTGTGCGACGTATACTTGATACATAATCTAAGCGCTGGAAAGCGTTCGTTCTCTTTGTGCGATCTCTCAGTCCTGATGTAAAACAGGCAGAAGTGCAGGAATTCCTGCCATAATGTAACATGATTCCAGGAATTAGGAATTTCCCTCTCAGAATATATCAGGAAGCGGCAGAGTGCCTCAGCCAGTGGGGATGGGCTGGTGGCAGGCTCTTCGCCCTCTCCTTTAGTAGCCGGTATGTGTATGTGGCTGTGAAAACAGAGGGTACAGAGTGTAGGAATATATGTGTGTATGTATATATATGTAAATATAAATGTATCTACTTTTTTGTGTAGACACAGAAATTTCTTCTTTCAAGAAATATCTAAAAATGTCAAGTGTTGGCTAGAAACTGGCACTGAGTGCCTCAGTGGAAGGGCCGGATACTGCTGGCATGGGAATTGATGGAAGTTAGCCCATCGGCTTTTATGGCTGTGGGATTGCATCTAAAGCATGCTGTAAAGTTATCTGAAAAAAGCTGTGAAGCTACAGAAATACACAGATAAATCTGAAAAGCAGTGCACAAAAGGAGGCTTTTTAGAATATATTGTTGTTCATGGGGCTCTTTTTGAAATGTCAAGGCACTTGAGTATTACTGGGAGTTTTAAAAAGCTTGAAAACAAAGGATTAAACTCTGAAGGAGTATCTTTAGGTTTGTGTTTTGGTTTTTTTTTTTGGTTTTTTTGTAATCTGGAAAATCACTAAATGAAATAAGCATCTGCTATACCCAAATTCAAATAAGAACAAGTTAAAAAAAGAGAAGAAATGCTTAAAAAAACATGACCAAAATTAACTATTACTAGAAAATAAGTTTTTTCCACTTGCAAACAATTGACAGGGTTTAGGAATCAAGTCTGGGGTCAAAGGGTCTTGATGGCCAAGTCAAAGGGCACCCAGAGATGTATATTAATGCATGTCAGCTTCTAGATCCTAGAGTCAAGCAGTAGTTCATAAAAGAAACAAGGCATCTTAAGAAGAAGTGTTATTAGCAAACATCAGGTCAAAGTTTATCTTTGGGTCAGCGTGTACTGGAGGGTCACCCATTCACACTCCTAACACAGGCGTTATCCTTAAAGCTGCCTTGGTGCAAGGTGTTAAGGGAAAATAGAAATATGAAGTTTTAACTGGGGAGACTTGGTAATTTATCAGAACACTTGGCAAGACTGAGGCATCCTTAATGGAGCAAAGGAAAATGGGGATTGTATTGAAATTATTTTTGTTGTTTTTTTCTTTCTTTTTAAATCAAACTCTAATACATACTTTTGTGTGGACATACGGGATTCTCAGCAATGTCTTTGCACTCTTTCCTGAGTCAGTAGAGCTGATGCCATAGGGGACAGACATGGCTTTCTTTTGAAAGAACCAGTATAGCCAATGTCAAACCCTTTGATGTGGAGGTATTGTAAATCTTTCCACGTGATTCTTCCTGGAAGCCATGCATTTCCTAAGAAGCGTGTTGACCAGTTCATCCCATTTACAACGCTACTTCTGCAGCTCTGCTTTCTCCTCTTCCCACCGCCTTGGGTGTGGGAACCCCGGCGCCCAGGGCAGCCGCGGCCGGGGGCGCTCCGCCACTCAGACCTGGAGGAATGCTCCCGCTGTGCTGGAGCACACAAAGGCTGCTTACTTGCTTTGACAAGCCCATGCTGCAGAAAATCCTTGCAATCTTTTGTACTTCGTGGTGTTGACTTATTTTAGTTCCATGCTAAGATGCTCCCTATTGAAACAAGTTAAAAAAAAAAAAAGTGGAATACGGTTCTTTTAAATACTGGTATTCTGATGCATTTAGGAGGCACTTTGCCTGACTTTCTAAAGAGATCGGTTTGAACGGTACAACTTTGGTTATGCTTTGGATTGGAAGAGAAGAGCATAGTTGTAGGAATAATAAATATGACTGTTCGCTAAAGCCGATTATGTCTGCATTGAATGGCAATTAAAATATAATGTGCATTGATAACTGGATATTTCTGAGAACTAATGTGACAAGAAGTGACAGAAAAGAGATTATCTATTAGATTTTTTTTTCCGTGCGTAGTATGAATATTGTAGCCCTGAATTGTGCATTTAGTACATAACATTGTGCACTGGAAAGTCCTAAACCCCAGAGACATCAATTAGCATAATGGAAAACCTTGGTGTGCTCATAAAAACATGAGCACACCAACATGTTTGCTGCTCTTCAGTGCAGTTATACCAGAATAGTTCCAGCCTCTTAATTCAATCTTTTGGTAAATCTTTCTGAATTTTGTGTTGGTAAAATGTATGAGGAAATTCATAAGAAAAAAGCTTGAGCTGTAACAGACAAGCTTCAATGTTTTTTAGACAAAATAAATTTCCTGTCAGGCCCTGGCAGTTGGACAAAACAGACTTTTCTTTGGAGCACATCATATTTGTTAGGAGAAGTTTTCTGAATCTGGCTGGAATTCCTGGTTGGAAGTAGGGGGAGAAAGTGCCTGTCCCGTCTGCCTCAAGGAAGGGATGTGTTTCCCTGGTGCCGAGGGAGAAGCTGTAACCAGATCTCTCTGGGTCCTCTCAGAGTTCCTCCACTTCATCTGCATAACTACTATCTCTTGGGCATTAGGACGCTTGCTTGGAGTTCAAATGCCAAGTTCAAATGCTTGGGGCTTGTTTGGGGGGGGGTGTGGAGGACTGTTGGGTTTTTGTTTGTTTGGGTTTGATCTGTTTGGTTTTAAGCACTCATTGGACTTTTTGAAAAGTGGAAGTGGAGAAGGAGCTACTGGTCTCAGAGACCATCCAGTGCACAGTTGGTCTCCACTCTAAAGCATCCTGAACAAGTGCCATGACCACACGCCTTTCCCTCTAGAGACAGATGATTCCCTCTCTCTTTCCATTTTCCATGAAAGACTTTAACAAGATTTTGTTTTTCCGCTAGCACAGATGGGGGAGGTGGCGGGGGGGGGGGGGAGAAAGCTTGGAAGGAGAAATTTGAAACGAGGAGAAGGGCAAATATTTCCTTCCTCACCAAGTTGCAACCATGGTCTGAAAGCATGAAATGACATCAATTAGAAACATACCCAAACGACAGAGCAGCTGAACCTTTGCTGGTATAATCTGTCATGGCTCCGCTGAAGTTAATTTGAAAGTCCGTCTGTTCCTAAATAGGTGCAAAGGCCTTCCAATGAACTGTGTGTTACCGTAGGAAATCATATTAAAGGGAATGGCATTTTAGGAGTCTGTAAGTCGTCACTTTTAATGGTAGCTGCTCTGAGTTTGATATAAACACTCAAAAGAGTTTGCAGGATTGACTTTAACTTTGTGAGAATATCTGTACTGTTAAACTCTGAGTTTAAGCCCTGTAAAATACTTTGCACCACCAGTCACTTACTGCAAACAGGGTGTCCATTATTGGACATGCTATACAGCGTCATCCATATTGACTTGCACATGTCAAGTCCTGTATGGCTTCAGTGTTGGCCCATGGTTCATGTTTATCCCTCATGTGTACAGCCTGGTCCCAACGGAGCTCCGCTAATTAATGTGAGCTGAGTGCTCACCCTGCGTCATGGGGACAGACTCCTGAAACCATGTGGCATGTGCGGTGCAAAATTCAGAAAACCAGAAGTTTGTTCAGTGTGTTGGTGGACTCAAAGGCTGAGGAGGAGGGTGGGAATCTTGGTTCCTTCAGCTGCTTAACAGCACCAAGTTTACCTATTTCTCCCTAACTCTTGTTGCAAAAATTAAGCAAATAAGGCCTTGGATTTATCAGAAAAGAATTAGGAGCTTATCTTGCTCCTAATGAAGCTGATGGCAACATTAGTTTATTGCAAGATGATGCCCACTAACATAATAATTACTTTAAAAGAGGAAAACAACTGAATGCCAATTAAGACAAGCATCAGAATGACAATGTTCCATTTTTCCACTGTACAGAGAATGATTTATGGCCAAAGGATTACTTTTGAAATTGTTTTGAATTCTGCCCTTTAATTTATTAAATGAATCCTTCTTAGGAACTTGATTGCTAATTCACTTTAATTTAAAAAAGCCCCACTGTCGTCTTTGGATGCAGGCAGAGCCCTCGGGGGTCTATAAAACTGTCAATATGGCTGTTAATTTGGGTTTTCTTTTTTCCTTATGGTTTAAAGCTTAATTGTGAGAGCTGGGAAGATGCCATGGTTTTGGTTTGCAGGGACTCAAACAGTGTCTTATGGGTTTCAGATCCCATTGGAAGTCATAGGAACTCTCCTGCTGCTGCTGACATGTCAAGTTGGAAAAGTTGCAAAAATCTGGGGAGGAGCAGGGGTTTGCTGAAAGTGAGTCCCACCTGGTTTTCATGCTAGAATCAGAGATGGACAAGAACCAAGTGCCTTAGTCTAAATGTCCCTCAGCTTTGGGTGGGTCTGGATCCAGATCAGGATCTGAACTTTTTGTGCCTCAGGCTTGTCTCTAATTGAATCCATGCAAAACCACACATTTCACATGACTTTGATGCAAAACCATAAATAGGGCCATTTTTTATTCAAAACGAAGTCCAGGCTTGCTTAGAAACATCACAAACATTCTACTGAACCTTGACAGTCCCAGGTTGTAATGAAAATTCAAGTCTCCAATGCAATGATGTTGCTGGAGGGAATGATGCTTGTTTTTTTCATTCTGGTTAAGAAAATTCAAGTCTCCAATGCAATGATGTTCCTGGAGGGAATGATGCTTGTTTTTGTCATTCTAGTTAAATGTGTGACTGTTCTGAGACAGGCAATGAAGTCCCACTTGCTGCGAGTTGGTCAGAAGATGGTCTAGACTCTTCCTTACACAGACCCTGATTTTAATTATTTTTCTTGGGTTAGTTCCTGATGAAAAAAATCTTGAGGGCACTTATACTGGCTTTGTGTCTTATGTAGAATAATACAGGAAAGATTGAGTGATGTGGGATTGAAAAAGCAAGACAAAGATGACCATGGAAGCTTGAATGCGATTGTTTTGATTGAACCACTTTTGCAAACTTTTTTCCTAAGCAGTCAAATTGAGGGGGGAGGGGGGAAATATCTGGATGTTTGAATTTTGCAAAACATCTCTGATGTTTGAAGGAGACTTTCAAAACAGTGCAAGGATTTTAGCAATACAAATTCTGGTACCTTAGCAGAACAGCATGACTGTTATTAATTTTAATGACAGATGCAGGCTCTTCTTTGAAGATCGCAAGCTGAGCATTCACTGTGAAGTTATGCACTGCACATATTGGTTAATCCATTTATGTATGATGATATATGTTAGGATTAAGTGAATGTTGACCAGAGCACAACCTGGGTCAAAGTTTGTTTGTAAGGTGTTATTTGGTAACTGCCCTTAGACCGTGGTTTGAAGAGTCTAACTGGAGTGTCTGAATAAGGTAGTTGTCACTGAAAACGTCAGAAATGTTTCCAGGCCATCTGTTGCTCAGCCACTTGTTATTTATATTGCTATGGTAAACAGGAGCCCTGCTCACAGACTGCCACTGTGCTGGGAGCTCTACCAACACAGATCTTGAGATGTTCCTGTGAAAAGGACCTAATGATGTAAGCATATGGTCGTGCATAGAGGTGTTTAGACTTTAAAGCAGAGATGGAGGCCCTTGAGCTCTATCATGAGCAGTGGTCTTGGCCCACTGATACTCAAACTGCAGCAGAGATGTTGGTAAGCTGTCGCACAAATGAAACTTCTCTGTTTATTCCTGTCTAATTTGATGTCCATCATGACAACAAATGTTCTAGGCTTCTGCTGTGAGACCAAAGGCACAACATTATGAGCTTCCAGAGACAGAGAAACACTGATTACTTGGCCAACAGTAGATGAAGGCAAAAAGTCCACAAATATGGCCCTCACACCCTCGCAGGGTAGCTCTCCTGCACTTGTTTCTGTGGTTTGTGATCCCCCTGGGCAGCGTTAAACCTGGGACCCTGGAACTCCTTACCCTGCTTCTCTAACGATAAAAAGGAAGCCACTTGGAAAAGCTGCAAAGAGCTCGTTTCTCAGTTGGTCTCTGTTTTCCTTTGCAGACACAGGAGGTTGGCTGGGAGCATGCGGCTTTTATTCTTTTCTGTCTCTCTGCTATTGTGCAGAGTTCATTCTGGCAGGCTCCCCCATACGCATCTGGGGCATCTGTCAGGCCCTGTCGTCGGGCTCTGTCCGGCTGGGTTGCAGGCCAAGTTTTGACTTCCTAATCTGTATTTAACACTTTGATGTGGCTCTCAGCAGGATTTGACCCAAAGCACACAGAGAACTGCATCTCACAATCCATAGGGTGTGAACTGAGGAAAAAATTAACATTTTAAGAATTTGCTGCCAAATATAAAAAGTGCATTAAAAAAAAAAGCTGAAATTCAGTGGGGGTTGAGTACTTGTCTTTTCTAAGCTTCCTAGAAAAGCCCACCAAAATATGTACTGCTTGTCTGCATACGTAGGGGGGGGCGGGCTATGTGTTAGTAGTTACACCGCTTCCAGTACTCATCATGGGGCTATTTCTATTTCAGGCTGGACTTAGAAGATGAGATATGGCTCACATGCAGCTAAACCCAAGCTCCCGCTTTAGGACCTATTACAGTCTCATAGAGTGGCAGGCAAATGCCAAGCACCCTGGAGCTGTGAAAAGTCTGCTTTCAAGAAACCCTCTTGCTTTTGAATATGGTACAGTATTAGGAGGATTTCAGTGTTTTCAGGAGAAATGAGAAGCACAGAGAAGTACTTTTATTTCCACCTAAGAAAGCTTTCTTATTGCATGTTTTACAGTGGAGCTATTAAGACTCACACTTGTGGTGTTACTGGGCACTCAGCAACACATGTACGAGCCTTCGCAGGCTATGGTGCTCCTAGTCATGTACAAGTGGAACAAACAGGGACCCAGTTCAGTGGTTCTATAGCACTGGAAGGCAAGACGAAGCAGGAGACAGAATTTTTATAGTTTTATAATTGACATAAAGCTTTTCCCAGATCCCCCTCTCTTCCCCCCTGTAATGTTGAGGACCTCTGGGAAACAAAGAGAACCTTTAAATAGATGCTATCAATTCACCCTACAGCCTAACAATTTAAGATAGCTGATTTTACAGAGATGAAAGATTGTAGCTAAGAAACTAGGCATTTTAACAACTGTTCTGAATTCGTGTTTGCATTTTGGTAATTTTTTTTTCTAGTTTTAAACACTGCAAATCTCTTTGGGACCACTTTCACTGTTATCTTGGAGAATTTGCCCTATTTCTGGAGGGTAAAACCATCAGCTTTAATGAAACCATTGATTATCAGTGTGTGGGAGATCATCTAACAATGAACATGCTCAAAAAAAAAGCACAGGCTGTTTCACTGGGTACCCATCTGGGTAAAAGGAACTAAATTAAAGGCCATCTACCTTGTATCTTCTGTGCGTGGAAATTCCTGATACCTGTGGGTGATTGAGGGCTACATCCGAGTCTAGAGGCTGGATCCAAAGACACTGAAACGATGAGATTTGCATTTAGTACTTGGAATGAAGAACTAGATTCTTCAGTGTCCCTTCCACTGGGAATGGCAAGGAACAAATGAGTGATAGTATGTATGGCTTTGTACCTTATATATGACTTAAATGCTCTCTGTTTAGACAATCATGTCGCTTTAAGTCATTGAAACTCCAAGTGCTTATGTTGTAGGGAAACTACATGCAACACTTGTGTATCATGGTACTGCCTTGATCTGTATGCTTGGAATATCAAAGATCCTACAGCACACCTGTGCCTTTATAAAATTAAAGCTGCCTTCTATTCTCTCCTTGTTTTCATAGCAGATGATTGTTACTGTCAGTCTTAATAGAAAGTGTGATTTGTATTTTTACACACACATGCCCTGTTTGCAGATTATGCGCTACTGTGTATGCACTTACACACATGCTCTGTGTGTAAGGAGTGCCAGTAGTATATTCTGGCTGTGGCAAGGATCTGCATGTCGAGGATAGTGTGTGTTGCGTATTCTGCGGTCCTTAGGTCTGTGGAAGATGAGACAACAAAAAAATACAACTCCTCCAATTCATGGTAGGAAAGATTTAGTTTGAGAGCGCTTAATAATCTGTCAAATTTTTTTTCCGTCAGGTGTGTCAGCAACTACAGTACTGCAGAGCTCTAAGACATTTCAGCATCCCGTGATAACTTGCACTGTGAAAGAGTGAAGAGCAATAAGCTCAATTTGGAAACAGCAAGGCAGGGTGAGATGGCATGAGAATGGAAAATCATGGAAAACAATCAGGAGAAGTTAGTGAGAACTAGGGATCTGGCACTTTGGGTTGCAGGTCTTGGGTATTGGACCCAGGAAGCTGTAATTGCAGGTGGGATGCAGGAGTTATACCACATGCTTGACATGTAGCAGAGGTGTAGTATGGGATCTATAGTGCTTCACAGCTGTTAATAAATACAGGCTGGATTAGCTAAATGCTTCAAAGCAGCCTCAAATCCATGAGACTTAGAAACTGAACAAATAGCTAAACCCCAGTCTACAATTTTATCCCTCTGCTCAGGCTCTTCGATATTTTTGTTTATTTAAAAGCTTACCTAAAACTTTGGAGGAAAATCCCTGGATTTCCTTATATTCCACTGTGTTGCACTGTGGCAGAGAAAGCTAGTAAATGGACAACATATATAGTAGCAATTAAAACACTAATTTTAATTACTTAGAATTTAAAACAAAACCAACAAGGGCCCCCCCCCCCCCCCAAAAAAAAACAACAACCCAAACCAAAAAAGACAAAAAAAACCCCAAACCAAAAAAAGACACACACACACACACCCCAACCTTGAAAACCTTCATTACAACCCTGTGCCAAAAGCTGTGCAGTAGGTGGGGCTGACTCTGACCCCCCCAGCCCAGGCGGTGCTGGGAGCAGTTGGGAGCCAGCAGGTGTTTCACAGACCATCCTCATGGGGACTGCCGTTGTCCGTGGGTTAAATAAAGGTTGGGTAACACTGGTGTTGAGGGTTCTTTAAATGCCTGTGGGGATTATGTTTTAAAATCGAGTAAGGTACTTCCCTATCTCCCCAACATGGAAGCAGTCTTATTTATTGTTTCATTTTCAGCTTTCTGGGAAACGCTTTGCAGTCAAATTTTTTGCAGGAAGTGCATAAAATCATAGTTCCTTTTAAACAGCTACAAAATGCAAAGTGCCATGGTGAAGTCTGCTAAAATTAATATAGTGAAGGCAATAGGTAAGCTAACGTTTTATATTGGTGTCATGGTTTAACCCCAGCCGGCAGCTAAGCACCACACAGCTGCCTACTCACTCCTCCCCACCCAGTGGGATGGGGGAGAAAATCGGGAAAAGAAGTAGGACTCGTGGGTTGAGGTAAGAACGGTTTAATAGAACAGAAAAGAAGAAACTAATAATGATAACACTAATAAAATGAGAACAGCAATAATAAAAGGATTGGAATGTACAAATGATGCACAGTGCAATTGCTCACCACCTGCTGACGGATGCCCAGTTAGTCCTCAAGCAGCAATTACCCCCAGGCCAACTCCCCCCAGTTTATGTACTGGGCATGATGTCACATTGTATGGAATACCCGTTGGCCAGTTTGGGTCAGGTCCTGGCTGTGTCCCCTCCCAACTTCTTGTGCCCCTCCAGCTTTCTCGCTGGCTGGGCATGAGAAGCTGAAAAATCCTTGACTTGAGACTAAACACTACTGAGCAACAACTGAAAACATCAGTGTTATCAACATTCTTCACATACTGAACTCAAAACATAGCACTGTACCAGCTGCTAGGAAGACAGTTAACTCTATCCCAGCTGAAACCAGGACAATTGGCATAATAGTATAATTATTATGTAAGTTGTGTCCCATGAACACCTTGGATTGCATGCTCATAAACACACATTTCATTTCTCATTGTTTTAAATCTCTGTTTATGTCAGAGTTATAAAAAGGGGCTTGATAATTGATATAAAAAACTTTATTTAATTTTGATTCCTGAACAAATATTCTTTCAAAATAAATAATATTGTGGGAGAGAGAAGAAGAGAAACAAGAGTCAAAATATGTTTTGCAAAGTTAGTGTCCAAGCAAAGCCTACAGGACATACCAACAGGCATCCTGCTGCTTCTGCCTTATGTGTATGGAGGAATAGTTAAGAAAAACCAGTGTGTTTATCTCTCAAAATTTGGCGCAAAGTTACTTTTTCAGTTTTTGGGGCTGCTAATAATTCAGAGAGACAGTTATAAACTTATTGTTAATATCTGTAGAGGTTTCAAAACAGATGATGTAAGTGTGTGTATGTTTAGTCAAATAATTTTTGACATGTCTACCATTAAGTATTCACCAGCAACCATTGTTCTTGTAGGTTTTCAAGAGCATTTATCAGCATCTGTCAACAAGTAGTAAATGAGAGCAAATGTATGGGAATTACATGTCTGTGGTGTAGAGAACAGATCAAGAGTGGCTCCCAGCTGGACACATTTTCCGTGCTGTAAAGGTGGTGCAGGGCTGGCTGCAGCCCAGCACGGCACATCAGTCCCTTCTGTTGACTGCTCAGAGGTCGGCTGATGTTGGTCTTTCTTCTGGTTTTCTTATTGGACTGAAAAATTGTGAGTTTTCTTTGGAAATTAAGTTCCCCATGTTTCTTTTGAACAGATAGCAAGCTGTATACCTTGCTTCATTATTAGCAAATCACAATGTTAACTTCTATAGCACTGTGTGTGTGCATAGAACTCCTTTTTTTTTAATCACCCAAATTTCTGTTGTTTCGATGTCTGCTTAAAAAGTAGAAAATGCCTTGCCTTAATTTCTCATGTCCATTTAGTATCTGTGATATGGCAGCGGTATGGTCAGGTGGCATCTACGAGCTCTAATAGCTTTTGGAAGGTTTGTTTGCTCATATTTTACCTAACCACAGCAGCTTGGGTTATGCCTAGGTGTTGCACTGTGAGCTCTCAGGTGACAGTCACTGGGAAGGGTAATTAAAGGATGATGCCAGCAGTTCATTGGCATACAAATTCCACAGGGCAAGAGACAAGGAGAATCTGCAGGTGACCAGCTCTCAGATGGGCTCAAGTTTATTACTGTAACGGCATCACAGGCACTATAATGAATGAAACAGCATTGTGTGCTTCAGGGAGTCTCATACATGAAGGAGTCCTGCACCCCCTGTGCTGGCACTCAAGGCAGGACCTAGGAATGAAAAACCCTGTGGGAAGTAACACAAAGAGGTGCTGAGCACCCTACTGCTATCCCATTGTAGGGTCCTTTTATCCCAAATACTGGAACAACCATAAAGGCAGAGACTGTCTTTGACCAGTGGGACTGGAGGGCTCAGTACCCAGTAGGACCAGGTCCCATGACAGAAGATGATGGATTTTGAGGTCAGCACCCCAATTCTTATGTAATTGTGATGGGAGTGACCTTGAGTTACTAACAGATTTGGCTGGAAAAGAAGCATTTGGCAGGAGTGTGTAGTACCTTAGGAAATCAATCACAGGAAAAATACCTGCTGAAAAATTTAACCTCTCTCTATTGACTGAAGTCTGGAGGAAAAAAAAAGTGTCAGTACTTCTAGTTTTCTTTCACAAAAAGCCAGCAATATTCTGCAAAGTTAAGTGATTTCTAGAGGAAATGGAGTATTCAATGACAAAATCCAATATTCTGTTAAAAAAAAAAAAAAAAGTCTGGAGATATTTTGGCTCTTCCAAGTCCTGAGCGTGATAAATAGAGATGATCATACAACTAATTTTAGCTGTATAGTAGGTAAAAATGGCTTGAGGGGTGGTCTGGCTGCAGCTGTGGGTTTCAGAAGAGGTGATAGCCTTGATTTCCCATAGAGACTTTGAGGAGTATAATGTTGACATTGAGGTGAAGCTATGTACAACAGCTTGCTCTGTCAGTGTTTGTTTTGAATCAAGGATGGTATTAATTCAGGGACTAGAGCTAGTTGAAAGAGGTAGGAAATGTATTAAAACATTCTCAAACTTTTTTACCTTGGGCATCTGTGCAGTTTCTTTTTTCTTCAAAAATGTTTTAGTAATGCTACAAGTTGGTCAAAACCTAGTGAAGCAATGTAGAGCTGTTTTGTGAAAAAAGCTTGTAAGCTTTTTCCATCTCAATGTGCCCAGTAAGTTTGATCAGCTTGTATAACTTTAGGAGTTTTGTTTGCATGCTGTTGTTCCAAAGGATTGAGCCAAATATAATTTATAAATTTTTCTTTTCTCCTGAAGAATCTGCACTGCCTACACGGTGAGAGATTGCAGACAGCTCAATTATTTGCAGTGCCTTAACTCGCTCATACAGTCTCATCATTTATCCAGAGACTCCTTCATTTGCTTTATTTAATTTCTCAGCCGACAAATTCCATCTCCCAGGATACTCAATGTTTTCAGTCTTAATTGGTTACCAATGGGCTCTTCCATCAGCTGATACTGGCTTGAAGACATGATGCTAATTCTTTCTTAGTGTATTCTGGGATTTGTGCAAGAGAGATTTTGCTTTCCTCTGAAGTCTCCTTGTTTTTTATATTGAAATATTGCCTAAAATATCAACTTCCTAAAGGCTATTGAGAGCAAACCTCATTCAGATTTGAGTACTTAGTTTCCTTCACCTTCTTCTAAATTTAGGAGGCAAAGTTGTTGGTTTTTTTTTTTTTTTGAGTCCTCTGGAAGTTTTCCCAAGTTTTCCTTTGAAATGTTCTTGTGTTTTTTTTAAGTGAGAAGACAAGATGTTGCAATACTTAAATACAGTACTTATGTTTGCAGTGCAATGACAGACAGTCCCTGTGAGAAGGGTTGGAAAAGCCCCCAGATGTGGGCACTCGTGAGCTCCTGGTGAAAATCAACGGGAAGTGCCTGTGATTCCTCTTTGTGCTTTTCAAAAAGTCCTCCTCTCTCGGTCAGTAGGCTGCATTCAGGGAGATGGGCCGGGGTGACTCCGACTCGGGTGACAGTCTGATTGTATGGGTTTGTGCTGGAGCGCTTTGTCATGCAGGGGCTATCACAGTGCCGGGTCCCTCTTGCTGAACTCCTTCCCTGGCTCTACTGGGAATGATGGGAGAGGCCGAGCAAGGGCCAAAGCTTGCCTGGATCCAGCTTTGCTCTTACACTGGTGGGAGTAGCAGAGTAGTCCTTTGAGGCTGGTGAATAGAAACCGTACGAAGTCAGCAAGGTAGTCCTGTCTTTGTGGGGAAAACTAGCAATTTAACTTTTACGTAGTCATTAAACCTGAGCTCCCACAGGCTACACGAGTTTTACCGATTTTTTTTTTTTTTTTTTTTTCCTTCCAGGTAGTGCAGCTGTTCAGGTAAATCTGGTTGAGTGTCTGGCTTGCCCTGGTCTGTGCAACTAAGTTGGGAGGAGAGGTGTCTGGTTTTCTGCCCTCCCTTGGGCAGGTTTCCTGGGCTATACACATGTGTGTATGTGTACTACCTGTACAGAAGGATCTGAGTGCTAACTGCAGTTCCTTTATATTCAGTTTTGAATGTAAAATAATAATAACGATAATAATTCCCAGTGCAAATTTACAGCAGTGAAACTTGGGAGGAGGATCAGGCCCACATGCAAAGCTGTTAAGTACTTCAATGTTACTTGTATCAACAAAACAAATCTCTTTTTGGAAGAGGAGGTGGGGGAATAAGAAGAGATTTTTGTAGTTGTATTTGCAGTTTCCTCTTCCCCTCCTTTCACTTTAGAAATTCTTTATTCTTTCATGCACAGTTGAGAATTAGCCATTTATTCTTAGTGCTGGTGATGCAGTCTTTGATATTTAAAATGGAATGTGTTCCTTTTTGATGCTCTGTGGTTTTGAATGAAGTACATGTTAGCAGATTAATGGTGCAGAACAGTTAGACACTGGCCGGCTTTTTTTCCTTTCCATATTATTTCATCATTTAAAGAAAAAAATTAAATATATTTTAAAAAAGAAGAGCCTGTGAATTGTCTATTGTTTGTGCGGTGAAATTGTTTTCACAGCGTTGTCATTCTCTTCCAAGTTGAAATCGTTGAATAGCTATGAGCTGTCGCATTTTTTGTAAGTTATAACTGCATCAAGCTGTGCTGACAAAATGTCCCTGCATAACTGTTAATATGCATTGTCATTTTAAGCATGAAACAGTTTAGCTAATGATTTATCTCTTATAATGCAGCACTTGGGGCAGCTGTATGATTTGTCTCTTTAGCAAGTCAAGTAATTTCTTTAACAAAATGTTAAGCACAGATGGGCCATAGGCTGTCAGTTAACCATTATTGTGCATGCATCTGCTTGCCTTCAATGCACTGTTTTATGTATTCAGCCACTTACTTAGGCACAGCTCTCTGAAAAGCGGAACCTACTCTGATTGGCAAATAAAATGTTCATTTGTCTCTTCTTCCTATTGTTTTGTTTTGGTAACACATGTCAGCAGCTCAATTACCCAGTTCATTAACAGCTCCCAATGGACATGATGGCCAACCCATGATAAGGAGGGCGATTGTGGCACATATGGTCAATAATAGCCTGTCTCTTGGTAATTGTAAATAAAAGTCACTGTTGGCCATTTCCTTTTACTGCAGCTACTGTTTTCCTTTTCACTTTGCTGTACAAAGCAAATTTCTCTATGTGAATCAGCCCAAACAAAATTAAAATACCATCCACTTCTCTCAAGATCACTTTTATCACTGTTGTGGTGGTTCTCTTTCTGTGCTGATTTTCCAGCTTAGAGCTCACAGGAGATAGGGTTGCTCTTTTCCAATTCCAGTAACCTATTAATTACTCTTATTAATCAGTTTACTTAAGCAGCAATATATTTTCTCTCCATTTCTCTCATTCTCTCATGGCAGACTTTTCTAAAGTGCCTGTGGAGTTTAAAAAAAGCCATTTACAATGTTTTTGTAAGTATGCCCTTTGCAAATAGCAGCGGTTTTCAAAGGAGTAATTGAAGTGTGACTTAATCCTTGTTAGATGAGCGATATTCATGTCTGGAACAGAGGCTTGCTTTTGCGTTTCCTTTCTTGTTTTTTGATATATCATAGTCAAAATGCCAGTAGAAAGGGTTAAAAGCAATTTTACTACTTGTGAGTATTTCACATTGTGCTAGGTATTCTGTTGCTTTCTAGCAAGACTGAGAATTTTCTTACATATTGCTGATCCTGAATTTTCACTTCTAACAGGGAAAATAGGATCACATAGCAGCATTAGCATGTTTTTTCTTAACCCCACTGAGAAATCTTTTGCAGCTTCTTGTTTTGTTGTTTATGTTTCTTGAAACTTGCTTTTCCTTTTCCTCTCAAAGAGGAGTCCAACTGCTAACAAATTTTGGGCTGTGACCTAACAGGGTGAAACTCGGGGTGCCTGAATCTCCCCTCTGTCCCCTTCCCCTGTTGATGGTGAAGCACAGAAAGTGAGCAGCAAATTGGATAAAATTACAGCTCTGAGTCCTGGTAAACTTGCCAAAACTGCTTTGGTGGAAACACCACAACCTAAAACTTAGGGGTGCTCTTCTAATTTTTGGAGCGTGCTTTATCTTGGATAAAGACGGCGTTCAGTTGTGGCATCTAGAACCGCTCACAGGTGGCTGAGAGGTGACTCCAGACCCCCGAGCTCGTTCCCCGCTGCCTGCCGTATTCATAACTAATCTGTAGTCTCCACCCAGGGCTGCGGGCACTCAGGGAGTTGTTGAGTGTCAGAGTTTATTTGTCCTGTTTTGATTAGCACAGACCTGGCAGGGCGTATTTTCTTTTTAAAGGCTCCTTGCTGTGACAGTGAGGTTTCAGGGGGAGGAGGAGAGGGGAGCCTGGTGTCACATTTCCCCCGGCAGACACAGCAAGGGCCGATGATGCGCTGGGAGGGAGGTAGCCGCTCGCTGGGCTCCAGAGTCTTCGCTGTATGTTGTAGCCATGTAGAAGCCTGCCCCAAACGGACTGCTCAGAGGGGAAGGGGCCTGTTAGCAGGAAATAAAGGTGCTGTTTTACTTTACTGTGGATTTTATTTTGAGGAAAGAAAGGACCCCTGATGCATTTCTTGTCCGTCGACTGTTAAAACGCCAGCTGCTGAAAGCCTACCCCAACATAAACAAGGATCCAGGGAGGAATGTGCTGCCGGCCACCTACCGCTGCTCCCAGCCCTCGCAGCAAGCCAGCGCCAGAGGTTTATTTAGCGAGTGCCTGGGGTGACTCTGAGGGCCCGCATCCTGGGATGGTTTTCCCCCTCCCTCCCTCCCTTCCTCCCTTTCCTGGTTAATTCGTCCGCAACGTGGCGGAGGGTTGCGTTTGGGCCCCCTTACCTCTGGCGGGGAGAGGCAGTCTTGGAGGGACGCTTCCAGGTGCTGAGGGCTGGGGAGGGGGTAGCTTGGATTAACCCCTGCTGTGCATCCCCTTCACCCTGGCTGCCCTCCCCGGCCCCCCCGGCCCACCGCCCCCCTGGCGTCCGCGGCAGCCTCCTTTGTGCCTCCCGCATCCTGCCAGGCAGGTGTCAGAGCCCTGAATGCGGGCAAAGGCCCTGCTGATGGATACCACAGATGGAGCGTGGAAATCGGCCGAATAGGCCTCAGCCACAGGCCATTTCTTAGGACCCAACAAAAGCCTCCAAATAAGTCAACAAAAATCCCAAAGATCACAAAGAGAAAGTGTCATTTGTCATTTACTGTGGGTTTGTGTGGGGGTAGCAGCCCTGCTGCACTCCTCCTCGCCTGCACCCGAGTAAACACGAGAGAGGTCACTAGCATCTCTTTGGGTGTGAAAGGCTGCCGGGGATCAGACAGCCGTACCCGCTGCCTCCCGGTGCCGAACGCCCGCGTTAGCCCCAAAGCTGGGGATGCCGCGGCCTTAGGTCATAGAGATGGGGCACGAGGGGGAGAGCCTGTGAGATTAATCTTGCATAAGTAAAAAAAAAAGAGAAGATCTGGGGAGGGTAGCTCGCGAATACACCACCGCCAGAACCTTTCCTGGCTGCTGGTGTATTGGTTTTTCTGGTCTTGTTTTAGCGAGATTTGTGGCTAGACAGAATTTACCTAGGGCAGACCCTAGGCTGTTACGCTTAGAGGAAGAGGCTGTGTAATATTTTATTGAAAAATTTCACAGTGACTGAAGGATTGCCAGAGAAGCTGTGCCTTTGCAGGTCGCAGAAAGATAACCTCTCTGCCTGTGTTTGTCAGGTGTGCTGTGCTGCAGCTGTAATGTATGGGTTTTAAATGGTTGTCATGTTTTTGTTATTTAATTATTCAAGTGAAATGTCATGCTGAGAGGAAGAACAACCCACAGAATGACCTCTTGTGCGTTATTTGGTTGTTCAATCTTTGCCCTGACGTGTCTATTTATGGTGTTTGGAAAAGGGATCGATGCAGAGCTCCAGGTGACCAAATGCCTATGACATGGGGCAGAGGTTTTTTGCATATTGTGGTGATAACCGGCGTGCAGCATTTCTTCGGCCCACCAGACAGGTCACGAGGGGTTAAGGGACAAATAATCGCTCTTTAATTCTGTAATTTCTTCTTTAATTAAACTTCATGGCTCAGCTACTGGTAGTGCTTTTGGCTGCCTGTCCCATTTTGAGCTGTGCAGTAAGGGGGGTACTGTGATCCTGAGGGGTCTGGCTGGGGATCTCCCAGGGCAGTGGTGAGTCTCCTCCTTTCTTCTATTTATAGCTGCAGGGTTGGAGTATTAGGATCATTAGCACAACTGTAAAGGTTAGCGATATGTGAGTTGTGTGTCTGTGGAGGTGATGGAGATAGAAATATCCCAGCTAAAACATGACCACCTTTGCCTGTGCTGTATAGTAGTTTTTTAAATTATGGAAGTTGGTGGATCTATTAGTGAGATACTGCTTAGCAAAAGGGCAATATGCTATAGCTATTAAGCATATATATAAAATAAATACCGCTTTTTTAAAGGCTGAAGCGTGTCCAATTTATGTGCTTAGTCAATACTCTGATTGGCTTCTCACCTATATAAAAGTCTAATAATAGTATTTTAATAGAAAAAATAAGACTAAAAACTTCCTTGAAACTAATAGTATTTAGCAAGACATTGTGAGAAATAAAAATAGCTACACGTCCGTACTACAAACTGCACTATCATTTGAGATTACATTTGTCTGATTTTAACATTGCAGACCAGGTAAGACAAAGGAACAAAATGTTTTCAATAAAGCTGCATGTAGCAGCCAGGCCTGGCGAAGGGCAACACCAATGAAATCAGATAGATATGAAAGCCATTTTATTTGCTATATATGTTCTCTCTACTTTAATTTTATTATGTTCTTTCTAAATGTTTGCACTTGATTAGATGTATTGTCCTGGACTCTCAGATACTTCTGTTTTTTCTGACTGCTTTACCTTTGTGCCTTTCATATACTGCTTAATGAAATGTACACCTGAATTGAAAATGAAATTAAGTCAGCGTTTCAGTTCTGCATTCTCATTGCTGCATGAATGCAAGGTGCGGGAAAACATCATAAGATTTTGCAAAGTCTTTATAAAACATTTGTAGGAAGATCATTATTGCTCTCCTGATACTTCCCACCCAGTTGGTGAGGGAATTCACTTTAGAAATTTAGCAATAAATACCCACTTTAAATTGCACAGTTTAAGCTGGCTTTTTATAGGCATATGTTAGATGTCTGAAGCAGTTCCATCCATACATGAACGAGTTCCTGAGATCTGGGGATTTGACTTTTAAAAAACAAAAACAAAACCCCCAACTTATCGTACACAAACAAAGGCAACTTTTGTTAGAGAAATTGTCTCCAAAAGGGACCTTCCTGAGCTGTTTCAGATCTTACTACACCAGGTATGGTCAGAGTGCAGTGCTAGCCAATATGACCCTGTTAGCATGGCTAGTGTGCTCTCTAGTCCAGCTTGTCAGCGATAGCTGTTCTGCTTAAGGTGGGTGATTTGTATCTGAGGCTAACATAGGAAACTATATTTTAAATAACCTATGTTTCTTTTTATTTTGAAGAGCAGCATGAAGCCATCCTGGAGGGTTGTAACTTGGCAGTTGCTGAGGAAGGCAGGTGTCAATTGGAACCCCGAGTGAGAAGATTTGGGATTTGTCACTAATTCAGACAATGTGTTATGTTTGTTTTGGGATACCCTAGACTGCCTGTTTAAAAAAGAATGAACTTGAACTGTTTGGGATAGGATGTTTGTGCTGATTCCGCTTTGTTTTTGAGGACAATATTCCCAAGAATGAGAACAGCTTAATCTAGTCTTACTTGGAGCAAAACTTCCATGCAAGTAAGAGACTCTTAGAGTTGGATGTATTCACAGTACATTGATGCTGAGCTCTATGGGAGTTTCTTCTGATGTCCTGTATATGCTGGGTCCAAGATATTGATGGTGTCTGGACAACAAAGATAGCTTTCATATAAGAGCCTCTGGTCTAGCAGTAATTGTTCCTTTTTTGGTATGCAGAAATTTATAAACACTTCAGTTGAAAAGCACTTTGTCTTTCTAAGTCTAAGTCTTTCTAACACTAAGTAAACAGATTAGGTGTATATATTAGTTCAAACAGCTTGAGTGAAATTGGTAATGTAAGATAGTTAGAAATGAACATGGGGGGGATTTAGCTGGAGCTTGAGAAACAGTGATTTCTTTTTGGCTTTGTGTTCTCAGTTACTTCCAAATAAATCACGTTAAGAAGATTATTTTGAATCAATGTATATATCAATAATTCATTTGGCATTATTGAAGTAGTAGAAGCAATGCTTGTATTTCAGCTGAACAAGCAGTTTCAGCATCACTGGGGAGTGTCTGCCCTCTTTAGGTGGTTTCCCTTGAAGACTCAGGCAAGAAGGAATGCTTGTCGCCTGGAACAGCAGCTGATGCAAGTGAAGTCTGTCTTTAGAAGTCTACTCTTTTGGTTCATTACTCTTTGTTGGAGAAAAAGAACGTGGTTGGGTACTGGAAGAGGCTTTGCTGCCTTCACAGCTATAGCTATGGGTTCAGCTGCAGCTGGGCTGTGGCTGGAGTTCACTTGATTGTCAGGGAGCACAGGGGAAAACGAGCAATGATGCCAGGAGCTGGCTGTGGGTGTGTGATCTTGCTCTCTTCATGTCCATGAAACACAGAAAGAGTTTTGGTTCTGATTTGTCTTTAAGCTGCTGATTGCAAGAGTTGGTAGCCTCTTCCTGGGTCATGGACACGCTGTATGTGGTCTGTTTCTTGCCGACTTTCCTTAAATAGTTGACTTGGGGTGTGGTGTGAGGGGCCTTTGGTCCAGCACAGCCTGGCTGTTTTGCAGTCATGTCCTGGACTGTTGGCTGGAGGCTGAGCATCAGCACATCTGTGTGTAACTGTGCTCTGTGCTGGAAAACCTCCCAAGGTTAGGAGGAATAACAATGAAACTTTAGGCAAAGGAAGTATGCGGTCTGTGTATTTCAGCTCTGGTCATCGCATAGGTGGAATCTCCTTGCTTTAGTAACTGGAAGACTCAAGTCAAACTATTGCTCTGAGCTATTCTTACAGGACTTCTCTGTGCAAAGTGTGTCTCAATTTTTTTGTTGTTGTTGTAATACTAACACTTGTCAGGCCTGTCCTAAGGTTATGTTAGGTGGTCCTAAGACAGGCAAGTAAGTTGCAAACAAGTGGTAATGCTTAAATGTGCTGAAGTATACTAACACAAAAGTGTAAAATACTGTTGAGAGTGTAGGACAAATAATACACATGATGTAAAGTAAATATTTGATCGTGTATGAGAATTAATTTCAATAGCACGCTCCATGCCTTTGTAGTCACTTCCATAACCATTTCAGCAATAAGGTTTTAGTGATGGGTCTCTAGGGAAGGTCTCATGGATGTGTGTCTATAGAGTCGGAATGTTTAAGTTACAATGTGCACACTGGTGTGATAAATATTTGTATCTGTTCGCTAGCACAGTGAAAGGAATAAGGCTGTATTGCTTGTCTGATTGCTTGGGACTAAGCAGTACTGCTCAAGTTTTTGAAACACAAACTGCTGGAGGAGTTAAAACAAAGAAATCAAATAATTAATTTACTCAAAAAGATTTCTTCAGGTCCTTAGATGTTCTTGGGTCAGGAAAAGATGCTAAACTCATAGTTGAACTTTTGACAATTCTTTATTTGTTTAAGCACATTTGCACAACGTAACATTTAACTCTGATTTGTTTCTTGCTCTTTTTGAAATTTGCCAACTCAGTTCTGAGTCACAGGGAAAAAGCAGCTTTTCCATAGAAGAGGATATCATCGATTGATCCAATATTTTGCCCCCCCCCCAATAAAGCTAATTTTCATCTTTCATTTTCTTCTTTTTTGAGCATCAGCACCCCAGTCTGATGAAGGCTCTGACATCGATTCTGAACCAGATTTACCTTTAAAAAGAAAGCAGCGTCGCAGCAGGACAACCTTCACAGCAGAGCAACTGGAAGAGCTGGAAAGAGCTTTTGAGAGGACACACTACCCTGATATTTATACTAGGGAAGAACTTGCGCAAAGAGCCAAACTCACAGAGGCTCGCGTCCAGGTATGTATTTAAAAGCTGCCTAACAAAAGGAATTTCCTTTTCTGTTAGCATGTTGGTCCATTTGTATTCTTACGTGATCCTACTCTGGAGTAGAAGGAAAATGTGAAGCTATGTTTCTTACAGCCTTGGGGGTTTTGCATCTGTACATGGACACTGGTTTTCCAACTGTTTAAGACAACTGCTTGGGAAAAACCTTTGTGTTTTCCCCAGTAATTGTTCCATACCTACCATGAACATAATACTGAGCCTTTGGAGAAGAAGGTCTATTATCCCAGTTTGTTTGGTTTATGCATTTGACAGCACTCTGCATATAATCAGGTCAGGAGTTGTGCCAGTTTATAGTTATTTAACTGTTTTGTTGTTTGGGTCTTTCAGGCATTAACAGAGGAGAGAAAAACATTTTTAAAAGGACAATGTGTCTAGAGAGCCATGCAAATGAGCAAGGTTACTGGTGCAGTATCTACAGTTTGCTTTTAGGTTAGCTTTTGAAGTTGACTTATTTTAAATCTTGTAATATCTCTTTTATCCCCACTGTCAGTTTAATTCAAAAGAAAATAAACCATCAAGTAACTGTTAGGTCTTCACAACTTCATGTAGATCTGGATTGTCTAAAACAAGTCAATGTACTGGAGCAGTAAACCATGGAGTTGACTAAAATTAAAAAAAAAAAGCATGAACCTGGATTTTCAGGTGTCCAAAAATGGGCAAACAGCAGCCAAATAATTCTGGATTAAACTGCACACTGGAGTTCAGGTTCAGACTGGGACTTACTCTCTTTCTCAGCAAAGAATCATGTCTTGTGAAACGTTTAATACTGCAGGCAGAATCCTCTGCTACTCTTTTACTACTTGACATCTAAGAGACATTTGGAAAAGCACACCCAGTTTAAATCAGTCTGAGTTGCAAGTGTTCATGGGTGACAAGCAAAACATTGTAGCTTGTGATCTAACCCAGGAAGAGAAATGAGTGGTAACTTGTGATCTAGCCAACAATAGAAGTGAATTTGGTTGCTTTGGCGAAACCCTGTTTTTATGTTTTGACCTTTGAAGCTCAGCCTGAGGCATTTAGGCTCTGCAAACTGGAATGAGTAATACAAAATATCCCTCTGACTTTTTAAGACAAGTATGCCTATTGCAGCATGGCTGTATTATTGAGTGTCTGTCTTGAAATGTCCAGACTTTTTCAGTTTTACCTGCTAAATATTTTTGCAGAAGACTTCACACCACATTTCTTGTAAGTGTTTGTTATGACTGAGAGAAAATCTGATGTATGGATGAACTTGTCTGGAAGGCAAACTTAATGGTGCATGATTCTTTTCTTAACATGTTTACTAAGTGAAATGCTTGCAGAATAGCTTCATATATAGACTTGAGGCAGGTAAGACCAAATCAAGCCCTGGGAATCCTCCATGCACAAACATAATGAAGATAACTTCCTACACAAGTTCTGTTAGCAAGATGAATGGGATCTAGGATATGATGTTTTAGGCTATGTTAGCTTCAGTGGAAAAATACGATAAAATGAAAAAGACCTTGTTCATGTTTTTCTAAATCAATGACCCACAGCTAGAGGAAAAGCAGAACTCTCATTAACATAACAGCTGTCTTAATGTGGCTTTAACCCTGTGACTTTTTACATTCCTTATGGCTTCCTTGGTTCCCTTGAGACGCATCCTGTCTCACACCACTCCTATGATCTACAGCCTCACGAATTCCCCGGTACCTCTGACATGGATGTTTTACCTAACCCAGCATGGAAGAAAGTTCCTAGTCAATCAATGATTCAAATACCAGAACAAAACCTTTCTGGATTAAAGATGAGCTGGGGTTGAAGTAACCAGCCTGTGGGCAGTTTCCTACTGCACTCCATCTGTCTGGTACCCTTGAAGGCTGGCAGAGTGATTTAGCAGTGGATTAAGGGATACAGGATTTGCCTTATCAGCATTCAGCACTTCTCCATAGCCCCTTAAAATGGCCACCTATGATGGGCATGAAATAAAAGACAACCTGTGAAAAGAAAATAACCCTAAGAGACTTGAGGCTGAGACGGCTGGATAGCCATACTGATGTAGCATTCAAGCTTTCTTAGTCACACTTCATTTTTGGTAACAGTATGACAGAGATCAGAGATACCAAATTTTATATGGATATATACACAAAGATCTCTTTGACTGCTTTCTAATCAAACATCATCTAAAAGAGCTGACTCTTTGCAGCCTGAGTCCATCTGAGCTCAGAAGACTTTTATTTTATTTTTTTTTTCCCTCTGGAGCAGTAAGGTCCAATTCTGTAGAGCTGTTTTACATTGTCTAGTAAGAAATCTAATTGATTGCAACTGGACCAACCTTGCTATTCCCTCAGTCCCTCCACGTAGCGCTTGCATCTCATGTTTTGTTTTTTCTACCCTGCCGCCCCCGTGCTTCCCCTTTCCTTCTATTCCCCGAGGGCGCCTCTGAAGACCCGTGAAAGGACGAGTCTTAAACCTCCAAAGCATCTATTTTCTCACTTTCCCACCATTGAAGAGTAACCAAATGCATGTTTCTAAGCTGGTTGATTGGAGGTGGGGGGGAAAAAAAGTCACCTCTAGGCTGAGATCAAACTTAGAACATTTCAGCCCTGAAGGGGAATTTTTTTGAAAGCTACAAGCAACTGAAGACAGACTTTACACTGTGAATATTATTTGTGTACTTAATCGTGGGGACAGGAAAGGCTTTTGGGGAAAGAATTGTTGCAACAAACTCCACATTGCAAGAGTCAGGAGATGTGTAACTGTAATCATTGCAAATACTTCAGCACTGGGTGTAATGAGGAGTTAAAATGCTCCCTGCAATTCTTCCTGCAGCACCTTTCCACTCAAGGACTGCTGAGTCTTTCTGTCCCTATGTTTGAGCCTAGATGTGGTGTGGAGCCAGGGCAACCTCTCCTGCTGCCTCTCCCAAAGGCACCTGGCTCTTCTCTGCACGTTAGATGAGCAGAAGGGGAAAGTTCTTTGGTCTTGTTCATTCATCAGATACAATTCAGAAACATTAAGTAGAGTCCCAAAGGATGACCCTTCATTTAAAAAAAAATAGTAGTAATGCCCTGGGAATATGTGGTTAAAGATTCACATATTGTGAGTAAAAATCACAACCATGCAGTGCTTTACTGGTCCAGTTTAAAACCTCATTAAAACCATCATTAAGTTGCAGTGCAGGCCCTTAAGGTCTGTGGCCTATTTTTACTGACTCAATCTGAAGGCGAATTCTAAAAGTGAAATTTTCCCCAGTGTAGATAAAGATCAAAGGCTCTTTCTGAGCTTCAGAGCAGTGCGGTTATGGTTTCTGTAACAAATAGCACGTAAGGAATGAAGTGGGTAGCATCTTTTCTGGCCACCTTTTGATTCCCACATCAGGCTTATTTTTAGACCTGGATGAACTGGGCGAACTTTGGCAGCAGCTTGGAGACTGTTTCAGATTGATGGTGGGAGGCGTTTGCTTCAATCTTTTGGTGAAAGATTTTTAAATAAGGTTCAGGTTTGTCCCGTGGCAGGCAGAGGGCCAGGAGCCTGCCTTGGCTGATGGGGGCTGGCCAGTCAGACAAATCTTTTTGGGCTGTGTGTTGAAGGCAGGCCTCCCAAATTATCAGAAATGTGATGTGTGAGGCTTGCATGTTGGACCATGTTGAGGATGTGCCCCCAGCTGTATGGGACTGTGCAGGACAGGAGGTCCTGCTGTGAGAAGCGGCTGGCACATGGCCTTCCTGTTTAACCCCAAAAGGCAATGGGAGAAATTGGTTTGGACTCTTTCAGTCCATGAATAATGGTGAAAAAGCAGGGGAAATCACAAAGAATTCTGAAACATGAGTATGTCCTGTCCTGAAAAGTTTCTTCTCGGCCAAATCTCAGGTTTAAATTGGTTTGCTTGAAAACTTCCAAAAGAAACATATTGTTTAACAAAAGAGCATGTCTGAAAATTCAGGCAGATCTCTTCAGGCTTCTAGGACGGGGCTGAATGTTCCCATGTCAAACTTGTAATCAGCTTGTAAGCTTTTGTGAAAAGCTTATTACAATCTCAGCAAATAAAAGAAGTCCAAGAGCTCAGGAGTCTTGAGTAACGAGAAGAAGAATGATAAAAATATTTTTTTAAGTGCTGTGCTTGCATATGGTTTTCTTTGTTTCACTGTGGTACAGGGAGGGGAAGACATGGTTTGAAGAAGATGATAGTGGGGGGGAAAGGCGAGAGGAGAAATTATGACTTTTAAGCTAGTAGCAAGGTTTGAAAGCTCTGAAGTGCAATATCTTAGTTTTAATAGTCTCTTCTCAGTAGCAACCAGTAAAAAGCATTCACTGGGAAATCATGGGGGAGGGAGGACCTGTGCCAAAAAAAGTCTTAATTTGCCCTCAGCTCCTCTGAAACAGTTTGAGCCTGTATGCTGAACTGCACAGTCCTACAGGGAGATGGGGTAAAGGAATGTAGGACAGATTCAGGAACATTTGAAACCTTCCAGCAGATCTTTACAGTTATTCCTGATGTGGTTTATGGAGAATTTCTAGTGCCTTTTCTTGAGGCTGTCCCTCTTGCATAATATATAGGATAAAGAAAGAAAATGCTGTGTGCATTCTTGTAGTAGATAACCCTGTAATTGCAGATTCCCCCCCACAGGGTAAAGGAGAAATTCTTATGGGTAAATTAGCCAACTACAAACATATGGAGGCCTAAGAAGACATTTTTACATTTAAAGGAAAAGAAGGGATGTGATTTTGATTCTTTTTTTCTGGTCCCTGCTGCCTGAGGGCTCAAATTAGTGGTGCTTTAATTTATAAATACACAGTTCAGTTTGCTTATTACTCAATGTTTTGCAGAAGTATTCAGCTGCAGTGTTTTAGAAGTATTTGTGTAGGACTGAGTCAGTCTTCTTAAAGAAACCTATGAGACTTGAGTATGTTGGATCGCACTGGGAGGTGGTTGGAAGTCCTTGTTCCCTTTGGCACAGCCTAGTAGTTATTTGGTCTGGTCTTTTTTTTTTTTTTTTTTTTTTTTTTTTTTGGTGTGTGTGGTGTGTTGCCTCCCCCCACTCCCCGCCCCATTTGTTTTTTAAAAAACCTCTGGTTTCTATCACATTGATAACTCTTTGTATCCCAGCCAGCATGACTTCCATCGCCATAAACAACAGCTCCTGGCAGAACCCAGGCGGAGAACCTGCTGCCTCGTGGTGTTCCCACTGGCGGTCAGGGCAGGTCGTTCTCAGCAGGCTGGCCGCACCACTTTGGGATGCTGTGAGGAAACAGGCCTACCCATGGTGTGTCTCTTGCACATGCAGCAGACCTTATTCCTGTGAGGCTGGGGGTGTGCAGATGTTGCAGTGAAGCTAATTTACCAACTAGTTGTTGCTAAAAAGCAATTGTTTCTACTTTTTCTTCTTCCTACTGCTGGTCTTTGGCAGTGCTTTTCCTGGAGCTCATCTGATTCGGTGGTGAGCCAGGATGGAAATTGATGCTACTGCAAAAAAAAGAAAAGGGAAGGAAAAAAAAAAATCTTTTTTCCTTTTTTCCCTGCTGTTTCGTGTTCTCTGAATGAGCTCCCAGTCAGGTCAGGCAGGCAGGCACAAGGGCTGGTGTCAGCTGTTGGTCTGGCAAGAGGGTGAAAGTGCCTGTGCAGACTGCTTTGAAGGCTTCTGAAGTAAATCTAGGTCTGGCATCAACAGGGACTGCAGGACCAGACACCGTGGGTGTCTTTAGAAGTCATGCTGCTGTGTTTTGCAAAGGTAACGGAGTCAGCTCCGTCCGTGCTGGTGCAGCCCAGCTTCATTAGCAGTTTACTTCTTCAACTTCCCCTCTTCACAAAGCAGCCCCACTGCTTCTGGTGCACCCCAAATTCATTCCCTGATGGCACACCCACCAAGGACTCTTGCTTGCAGGATGGTCAGACTTTATTTTGAACATGTGAATTTTGGGGGAAGGGAGAGGTAGTTACCATGAAAAATATCATAAGGCAAAAGGGGAAAGAACCCAATACACACACACCCCCCCCCTAAAATTAGAAGTGCTGTTAACAATGCACCAGTCTTTTGACTTTGTATGTTTTTGGAACTCATGCTTGCAATGGTCAGGACTGTGTTTAACAAAATATCCATGGGTTTTCTGCAAAATTCACATCTCAGATGTTTTGCTCTGTTGGATCAGAAATCTTTTTGCCTTAAAAGCACATAGAGCACTCTGTGTTTATGATCAGACTGTTGAAATGTCAAGGCTAATTACACTAGTGTGTTCCCAAGTGAATAAATGCATCTTTTAAAGAATAGTCTGTTGGGATAAATAAAATAAGATGTTGGCATGATCATTTGCAAACTACTTCAAGGAAAAACGATAATAAAAGGCAGGATCTACATATTAGAAAACAGAAGGGGGGAAACATTAGTTCACCTCATCCATTTTACATCGGTGCAAAATATTTTTTTAATATTGTGTTGCGGAGTGATTTCTTTTTTGATCGGTCCAGTTCCAGACACTTGAAAAATTGGAGCCTCCAATACTTACTTCCCTTAAAGGACTAGTTTCTTTTTCCCTTTTGCTCTAAATTTCACCCTCATCAGTTCTGTTTTTTGGATTGTAAATTTTGGCCAAACACTGGGGTTCGATTTTGTTTCCAAATAATCTGGGTAATTTACATTCCATCTTAGAAAGTGACATAGAAATTGGGGAGCCAGACCCTCACTAAAACGAATGTGACTTGTCTGGTGGTGGAGACATTGCTTTTGGATGCTCGGGTCCCTCAGACAAGCCATGCTCTCTCTGTCCTTGCACAGCACCAAGCACTATGCTGACCTAATTTAGAGCTCCTGCATGTTACACCAACACAAGTAGATCATATTCCTTCAGACACAGTACTGTTTGTGTAAGAAAGCTATATTTTGAGTCTCCAAAATGCAGTAGCCCTCTTATCCGCTGCTTTTGCTTCCATGGGGGAATTCAGTGTGTAGCAGTGATTTGAAGTACTATCTTGGGTTGGCCTGCCTTCCACCGAGATCTATGCTGTTGCTGGTGAAGGCAACACACAAAATACATTTGCTTGTCAGATTAAGTAGATAGATAGTTTAGAGTTGGTTTTCTGTTATGCCCACTGCAGGGTGGCACTTTCTCACAGTATGACACTGGTGATCTTTACCAGGGGCTGCGTTATACTCTGAGCATCTCTGCACCCAGGTGATGATCGCTTCCCTCTCAGAAGGAAGGGTGGGGGAGAGCAGAAGCATCCTGCGAGGACCTGCTACATTCGAAAAGGCCACTCATAAGATGAGGATTTTGTCACGCTGGTGGAAGCTGAAATTTGCTGAACATAAGAGGACGTTGTGTTTAAATCATGTTGGAAATGTACAAACAAAAGAAAATATTTCCCTAGGTGTTTACAATATGTTTCGAAGCAGACACATTGGCTTGTGGTGACTGGATTAATTTTTAAGTCTTGGCTTGATATTGGCAAAATTTTTCAAGATTTCTTTAATTAGTAGTAATAGTGCACATGGATTCTTCATGATATGTGCTGATTTAAAAAAAAATTCCTGAACTCTTGAGAATAAGTCAAGGCAGTGGAATATAGTCTAAGTGAAATACTATGATTAAATATAATAATAAAACAAATCATTTCAGTTAACATAGAAAGCATATAACTGCTACTGAATAAAGTTTGGGATCTGGCTAATTTTAATAAACATTACATAAAATGCAAATAAAATATTTAGGTTTGAGTTATTTAGTTTTAAGTGATTTTTTTTCTTGACTTTCCAAAACTGTTTTTCAACTTTTAAACTCTCCCATTTAATTTTATTTGTATTTTTTTTCTGATGTCTTACTGTTACATTACTTCTTCATTGTGTTCTGTCACAAAACAACATCCTAAATCTGCAGTTACCTGGTATAAAATGGGAGTTAAACACAGTTGCAAACCAAATCTCAGGCCATGTGAAAAGGGTGAAGCCATGACATAGTGACAGTGAATAGTAATAGTAAAAGCTATTGTGTTAAAACATCCAGAATTACAGATTCAGAGCTTCAGTGTGTTCATTTGTAAAAACCTGTGAAGAGTCAGGGCCACACTTATGGTCATTTTAAAGATAAATTATTTCTAGTATTTTTACCAAGGCTGGTCCGAAGCACATAAAAATCAAAGGGAAAGAAGTACGTGTGTAGATCGGACCCCCAGTGCTTACTGTAAAGGTGTGGGGGTGTTTTGGTTTTTTGTATGTGCCTCTACTGTTCTGTGGTGGTGAGTGCGTGGTGCGGTATTAGTGGCAATAAGACTTGCTCTGCAGTTTTGAATTTGTTCAAGGGCTTTTGATGAATTAGTTTTGGACTAGCTCTGGTGCTAGTCAGGTGCCATCTGCCTTCCTGCTGCCCAGGGAAAGTAAGAAGCCAGGGCAAGCGGCAGAAGGTGGGTGCTGCGGCTGATGGGGCGGCAGGCAAGGCAGTGGAGTGGCAGTGGCTGGAGCCGATGAGCCTGGAGCTGTGGCTGTGCCAGCAGCATGTGACATGGGTGCCAGTCAAGTAGCACCCATTTAGCATGTCCCAATGGAACTGAGGTGGTAATACACAGTGTTTCTGCACAGCCCAGGCAGGTTCCTGCACAAAGTCCCACTTAATTAAATGGGGCTCCAGGTGGCAATAGAGCTCTGTGCAAGTATGTTCATCGGGGGACTGCTGTAGAGTTTTTGATACTGTTGAGTGTGTCCCTTTCAGGGATGTTTAATACATATCTGCAGTTCTGGAAAAAATGCAAATCTATAAAATGAGCCAAAATCTATCTGTAAATAAAAGCATAAAATTTGGCATCATTGCAAATCACTCGCTACTGAATTCAAGTCTGGGATCTGACTCATTTTAATAAAGAACTAGGGCTTGAAGGCAAATGCTTATCTGTAGAGGAAACAAAATCTTGTTACCCAGTTTTCCTCAGTGAATTCCACTCATGTAGTGTAGTTCAGTTAGTGTTCCTAAAGTGTTTGAAGATCATCAGATAACCTTATTGACCTGAAGAAGGGAGAGTATCATGGAGAAAGCCAGAGTTAATGACCTGGGTAGGCTAATTACAATGTGTGTTTGCTGTTCCCTGCTCCATCTCTGACCTCCACTATCCTTCCTAAGTGCTCTTTGGCTCTTTAGCAAAGCCTCTTCCTCCCTCTTCAGTGTGTCTTGCCCATTTTTCTTTCTCTGTGGTCACTTCAAAAGATACTGCTGCAGGAGTGGGCTTTGGGAAACATAAGCAGGTGGAAGGAGTCTGCGAGGAATAAATAAGAAATATAGACTTAAATGTCAGTGAGGGAGGCAAAGGGTAAGGAGAGGTGGAAAAGGATATAGAAGTCTATAGGATGAGAAAGTAAAAAAATGTTGCTGAATCTAGACCCATCCTCAACTATTGCTCATCACAGATCTCACATCTCCAGCCCCAGTGCCTTGTCCCTGCTAGCTGCTCTCAGAAATGGTTCATGTGGAGGCAGAGGGACATTTAGTATGTACAGAAAAGAAACAAGAGAAGGATTCCTGAGGTAGAGCAGAGGCTCCATCTATCCCTCTGTCCTAAATCTTAAACCTGAGTGGGAGTGTGTAATTGAGGAGTAGACATTGTGGCCAAAGGAGGCAGCAGCTGTGTGAACTAAGCATCTCATTCTGAAAAGAGGATGAAGCCAGATCAAACTACATGGTGACAGATGGCCCACATCAGAAACCAGATGGCACAGTGAGTCCCACCACTTGTGCTATGAAATAGCAAGCAGAGGAGAAGCCCACCGCGTAGTCCAAAACGTTGTTACACTCTTACGTAAGGGCCGCTCATGGTTTGTAAATGATGTTACGCCTAGAAATCCAGTCTATGATGGCTGAATCATAAGCCAGTATGGGCTGCTTGCAGGAAGGGTGACAGATCTGAGACCTAACTTACTTTTACAAATACGTCTACATGTGGCTCATCAGCTAACATGCCTTCGTGGCTTTCAGGCCAGGCTGCCTTACAGGCTGTACAGATGTACCTTGTGAGATGCTAACACTCAATTGAGGTCTTATCTGATTGATAGTATCCACCGATGATCATTGCAGCTGCTGCAGGGTGTACAGTTATGAGTAATTGTCTGCTTGTTTACAAATGCGTGTAGCTTCCCTTATCTCAAACAACCTTTGTTTTCTGTGGTGGGCCACCTCATGGACCTGAGCACTCTAATCTAGAAGTTGGTTTACCTGCAGCAGGGCAGCATGGAGGCACGCTGGTCCAGGCATCCCTGCTGTGGCTGGTTGCCCTTCCCATTTGCAGTATGTGTAATTGCTATAATATCAATACTAACCTATGTGTTTTGCAACTCTTATTATGTCTGCATTTGTGAAGTCTTGCCTTGTCATTTCTTGGAGGTAATAAGAGCCATCCAAGACTTGGAAAACTTAAAACATGAACTGAGAATGACGTGAAGGAAAGCAGATTTATAGCTAAAATGTCCCACTAATCCAAACCCCATCTGTTTAGTACCCTGTCCTGGAAACAGATTTCAAAGTGTTTCTGAAATGTTAATCTAGTACTGAAATTCTGATCTACTGTTAATGTCAAGTTTATTAAGAGATGTTTTGTACATATGTGAGTACAGGAAAACTTACTGGGAGGGATTTGTGTGCTTTGTACACGGGGCTTGTATTTTTCAAATTAAAAGCTTCAAGTTCTGTTGATCATTAGGGCAATATAGTATCCCAATATATAAACACAAGCACCTTCCAACAGTGCATTAAGTGATGCCACTAACTTGTCAGCAAATTAAATGTAAAGACAATACCATCCAGACCAAATAGCTTTGGCTGGCACTTAGATCAAATGGAGAGATGTTTTCCCTTTCTCTTTAAATTTGGCACAATAAGGATAGTGATTAAAAGCACTAAAGCTTGACAGCATTAGTCAGCTTGTTTCTCAGGAGAGGCTGTATTTGAGAGGAAACTAGGGTTCAGGATCCCTGTGTCCTGTCTGTTGAACCACGGAAATCTGTGCCAAGGGCTCCTTTCTTGTCTAGGAGCTCTGAGCCCAGTGCGTGTTTTCTGTATCTCTCATTTCAGACACTGAATGCATTTGAAATACAATGCTATTATTTCTGATGCACCCATATTAAATGTACAAAAATAAAATGTTCCTAATTAAAACATTTGTAGGTCTGGTTTAGTAACCGTCGTGCTAGATGGAGGAAACAGGCAGGAGCCAATCAACTGATGGCTTTCAACCATCTGATCCCAGGAGGATTTCCACCCAGTGCCATGCCAACTTTGCCAACGTACCAGCTCTCTGAGCCCTCTTATCAACCCACCTCCATACCGCAAGGTACAGTAGCCAACAGGTACTTGGTTACAATAGTGTTATTGGAGCATTTCCTGTGTTGATCTGTTGTAGAAATATTTTCTTCTCTAATGTGGAAAAAGAGGTGTTGGCTAATTTAGGGTCTGTGTCAGTGAGGACCTTGCAAGCCTGCTCATTTTAAGCATGTAAAACTAGGGTTTGTTTTGCTGCAAGAAAGGGCTGGTTACATGTGAACAGTGCTAGCTAGAGAAATAATAGCCTCCTGCATGGCAGAGGTACAGCGTTGGTAAAGCGACGTACACGCTTCCCTACCCTTCTATTGCATTGGCCTCCTTTGCTGAGCGTGCCCGGCGTGGCGGGGAAGGAGGCAGCAGTTTTGTTCTGTTGTCTTTGTTGCTTTTGATGATGGTGCACCGGAAACTTCTGTAAATATGCTGAATATTGATCTGATGGTGCAAAAAACAGCTATTCAGACCATCTTGTTTCACATTAGGTAGTAGCAAGTCTCAGTATTGTAAAAATTTGTCTTAATGTTATCAGAAATTCTATGAACTTTGATGAATTGGGGGTGGGTGAGGAGGGAACAGAGCCTTAAATGTAGGCTACGTTAGATTTTACTGTTAAAGAAAAACCCTATAGGTGAAATTTTATAAAACAAGTTACTGCACTCTTCCTGTTCCCTCCTTGAGACTTGGATTCTAACTGTTGGTGGATGTTCTAATTAAGTAAATTTTTCAAAGTCCAGGGCTTCTCCCATCCATTGCTAGGTTCACTACAAACCACGGCAGAATCTCTGTGCTGTGACCGGGAGGGGAAAGCCTGTTACCAGTCTTCTAAGCAAATAAAGCTTTCCCTTTATATATGTGCATATATAAAAAAAATATTGCTGTATCAATTCTGAACAATATGTGCTCACTAAAAATTGTCTGAAAACTGCATGTGTCTGTTATGATTTTTACAGTCTATTTAAGAATTTTTTTGTAATCTTATTGGCCAGTTAAATATCTAGCAATATTAAAGATTTACCTTTCTCCTTAACTAGTACTTAGATGCAGGTCCTGATGCAATTCTGTCAAGGTGAGCTTCACATAATGAACTTATTATGGCAGAAAAAAGGAGGAAAACATATCAACATGTTTCTTTTGCTTCTAGCTGTGTCTGATCCAAGCAGTACCGTCCATAGACCTCAGCCTCTCCCTCCAAGCACTGTACACCAAAGCAGCCTCCCTTCAAATCCAGAGAGCAGCTCTGCCTATTGCCTACCCAGCACCAGGCATGGATTTTCCAGCTATACAGACAGCTTTGTGCCTCCGTCCGGGCCCTCAAATCCCATGAACCCTGCCATTGGCAATGGCCTTTCACCTCAGGTCAGTCCTGTGTTTTCAGACAGAGGATTTGCTGTATACCAGAACCAAAGAGTCTATTCCCTCAGGCCACAGTATAATGAATTGCCAAATTTAAACCATAATGTATTCTTTATATAAGCCACATGATTTCAGTTTGCTAGTTTCCTTCTTTTTTTATTTTTTCCTCCTACTGGCTGAATCAAGAGTCAGAGCTTATATTTAATTTCAAGTGATTTATAATGTAATCATGCAGGCTTCGTGTTTACATTCAGTTGTCAAGCATTTGTAATGTACTGCTATTCTCCTGAAGAGCCATTGCTAGGTACAGAAAGTAGATAGTGTAGTTCTTCTGTGAATAAAATATCTCCTTAAGATAACCTCACCAAGGTTTTACAGAATGGTACAGGAAAATTACAGGCAAGTTGTACGAGGAGAGTTCCAAGGGCTGAACAGTGTGCATTGAGATGAGCTATAATCGAGTTATAAATACATAAATTAGGAGTATTACTGCTCTTTGGCAATATATAAATGCATGAATACCATAATTGTTTTTCTAATTTGTGTGAGCTCTTTTTAGGAAATCACGTTAATAAATTGCCTTGCTAATTGAGTGTCAAAAGGTTGGTTAAATTTTCCTACACACAGCATCTGTCTGAAGCTGACATTACTAGTTAAAGCTTGAATAGATGGTAGTTTATTTTATTAGCGAAAGCTTTGCCCAGGTGCTTGGAAAGAGATGTCCACTAAATTCTGAGAAGTCACAAAGAGGATGCAATCTATAATTACAATCAGGAATCTCTTCAGGGCTGAAAGTGAGAGTTTTAACAGCTTTATCTGCTTTCTACCCTTTTTTCCTCTCAGTGGTTAGAAAAACAGAGAGAAGCTCAGAATGACACAAATGAGAAGTGAAAAGACAATTATACTCAATTACACACTAATCACTGACTATCACCACTGCCTAAGCAGGGAGAGGGCATTCTAATAGGCAGAAAATGAGATTTTAATGGCACAAAGGGTGGCCAAAATAACGACTCGTATATCTTTGCCTCCTTCGTTTTCTTCAACTTGTGGTTTGCATCTCGGGAGTACAGTTCCTGGTTCCTGTGCAACGGTGATAACTCTGTGCAGCTGAAAAGTTCAAAGGCACTGGAGTTGAAAAGAATGAATAACAAAGGCAATGAAATAAACATTTTTGCCCAAAGGCAAAAGTTCATAAACCCTTTTTTGTAACAGTAAATGTAATTAAGTTTCACAGATTCCTACAGCATAGAGTGGGGTACGAAACTTTGTGGCTTGAAATCTCAGGAAAAAAATACCAACAGAAAAACAAACGGAAGTACTTCCAAGAGGACTTGAATGGATTTTGTTCTAAAGAATTCTGATTTCTAAATGCAATCTCCAACAAAAGCTATGACATTATATTAGTTGCTGCATTTTTCCTTTTTTTTTTTTTTTAAAAAATGACCAGTTTCATAGTGTGCAAGGCTTCCACATTTTTGACATAAGTATCTTCTGGGATTCAGTGTTAATCCATCAAAAGTAGTTGTTAGTGTCAGTGTAAATGTATGTTGGTTCTGGCTATGGAAAATGTGAAAGGAAAAAAAAAAGATCACAAAGCTTTTATTGTCTGTGACACCAAAGTGGAGCGCAACAGTAAAGAAATCTTGTGATGTCTGGGTAAAGTGGGACAAAAAAGTAAGGCCAGGTTTCCTCGCCCCAGTCTTTCTGATTTGAGGTTTGATATAATCAAAAGGAGATCTTGGAGCAGATTAGACAACTTTAATCAGTTACTGTGCTTCTTTACACCCAGCCCTGTCTTTACATTCTGAAACTTCTGTTATTTTGGGTTTTTTTTCCCTTAGACTTTTGAAACCTTTTTTCTACCCCAGCGCTTAGAGGTCCTGGCCATGTCCTGCACCTCTACTGGCAGGTTAAGGAGGAGGCCGATCACTCAAAAGCTGATGTCACGCGTTCATCACTGAACGCATACAGGAGATTACTTGTATCCATTTAGATTTTGAACAGCTTCTTGGCAACTGAATGGTTACCTATGCTGACTGATAAAGATCTCACCATCAAACAAACAAATAAACAAACAAATAGCCCGGCCTGAAATTCATGCAGTGTAACCAGCAGCTCCTCTAAAACAGTTTTGGGGCTTAAACAATGACTTAGAGACATGTATAAAATGCATGTATGTATAAAATTACATACCTAGGCTTTGTGTTTGAGTGGTACCACCTCAAATATGTAAATTATGTGCAAAAAACTGTGGAATTCTAGCAAAAGAGCATTGTGCTTTATACCCAAAAGATCCTCAGACATCGCTCACGTACATGCCATGTTACTGCATGTGAAATGCCCCTTAGTCGTGGGTTGTGTCGCAGTGCATCCCCTTGTCACACTTCCCTGGGATGCCTCTTCCCGCAGGTGCCCAGCTGCTGACCGAGCGGCTGAGGTAGCAGTGGCCGGCAAGTCGGAAGCCAGTTCTGTGTTGGGGATTTCATGAAGAAAGGCAAACAGTTTTCCTGCTGAGTGGGCATGTTGCAGTGCCCTGCCTATGTGCGAGGAATTTAGATGAGAAGGAAAGAGGGTCTTTTTACTAGCTGGTGGATTTTTGACCACAATAAATCTGGGTGTGTGAGCAATTAGCATAATGTTTCCACCCATCGCTGTCTCTCTTGCAGGCAAATGCTCTGGACATACTGTGTGTAAAGCTGAATTTATGGTGACTTTAGCAGGAGGAGGGAGATTTGTGTGAAGCCAGAATAATCTTTTGTGATTTTAAAAAAAACCCTCAGAACATGCAGAACAAAATCTAATATTAAGATTCACGGGATCATATTCTTACCAGTCTTAAACCTCCTTTTCCCCTTTGACTTCAGCTTATTCCAAATGAGGGTCTAACATGCAGACCCCCAGGGAAGCTTTATTTTCCACACAGGGTGTTTCCTTTCTAAGTTTGTTCTTGAATATGATGGACAAATATGTTGTTTAAGGCAAGCACTGGGTGAAGGCAAAGGACAAGTGGAGATCGCTAGGGTGCTGTAATTTTATTTTTATTGTGTTAGCCTTGAATTTGGAAGTTAGAGAGGACTGTATGTCTTGGTCATTTTTAGGAAGCAGAATGCTCCACAATGTACCTGTCTTGCAGGCTGGAAAAGAAAATGTTGTTGCTCTTGTTTAAATGAATACGAGAATAGAAACAGTTCCACATGGTTAATATTCAGAATGTTTTAACATCAAGACAAGATCTGCAGATCTCCTCTACATGACTGATTATTCTCCTCGTTCATCTGGTTTACTCGTTACTACCTGGCTGTTGTGAGACAATCTCTGTCTTACAGACCTGCAAAGGCTTGACTTGTGCAGGAATATTAATGTCTCAGGGAACTGGTAGCCAGGAGTCTCCTTGTTTGTATTTCATGAAAAAGCAACGAAACTGCAAGCATGCTATCTCAGCCAGAGCTCTTTAAATATAACGTCAGAATGGAGATTATTAGTGTGTAATATATGTAAATTGCGTATTTTAATGTTTTCTATGCCTATTATGCAGCTTCTTGGCTTTCATGCATTCATTTATGGGAATATTGTACTTCCTTTTCAAATTAGGTTTCCGTTGCTCAGTGCATTTTCTTTTAACAAACGTTTGTTAACTCAAAATTATTAGGGAGTAGCATATCTATGTGTTAATATGTGTGTACAGGACTTAAGCATGCCTCTGAATTGGCAGGTCACTTTCTGATCCTGGCATTAACAGTCATCGCCAGTTGTTCCATGGAAAGCAGAAGAGCAACTGCAAAAACATTTGTCTTGCAACTGCAGGTGTACGGTTTTGCTAAAGAGCAGATTGGTTTTAAGACAGGATATCAATATTTGGAACTGCTTCATTTAAGAAAAGGAAAAAGTTTTTTCTGGTGTACATGGGCATCCCCTGACCTTGTCATGTGCTTTTTATTAGTGTCAAAGCAGCAGAGTTTGCCCTACCCTAGGCAGTTCAGGCAGTTTGCTGGTTTTGAAGCCTGCTGCTTTGGACTGCTTGTGGATTCAGATGGAGTGGCAATACTCTGCTTGCATTGCTGCCCAGGAGGCCACTTGCTCTCTGTATTTAATCTGTAGGATACGCAGGCTCAAATAGTACTGCAGTGTTAAGTTTTTACTGGAAAAAGAACAAATGTGCATAACCTGTCTCCTGCTGGACGTAATTTTTTTTCCTCCCTGCCCTCTAGAAAACTTCACAGAATTACTTTTTCCTTTTCCTTGCCATCTTCCCCCATAACTGAGTCAAACCCGGAGCTTTAAAGGCCGCAGTTTCAAAGCAGGAAGTGGATTGAATGCTGAATGGGTTGTGTAGAAGATCGTAACAGTCTTTAACAAAGTTTGCAGTTCTCATGCCGTTACCTGGAGCTCAGGAATAATCTTGATATGAAAATTCCAAACTTTGCCATGAACAGTAGTAAAGCTGCAAGTTGTTTCAAGGTTTCTTTCTTCTACTGTCAAAACATTTCACTGCCTGAGTTTAAGAATTATCCTGTAACTCTTTTTGGTGAGATAGATCTTAGGCAATTGGCTTCTCTTAAGTCTTTGAGAGCACTTGGTTTTCATTAACCTGAAGGATGGATCTGATGGCAGCTGTCGAATCAGTTAGATGTGTTCATAGTGTCTTGTTAACTCTGTTTTTAAGGGAAACGCAGGAACCAGTGGCTAAAAACTTGCATTCCCTCATTAAGAGGGGCAAGAGGGGGACAAAAAAGCAACTATTAATTTATTATACTTTTTCCTATACCTTCTGTTGAATTACTGTCCAGCTGGTTGCCCACAGAAACATTTCATTTGGATCCAAGTCCCACACTGATGATCTCATGATCTTTGTCACAATAAACTTAGCTTTCAGAGCTTTTTGTTTAATGACCCAAGAACATGAGACAGAGCTCAGGGATTTCTTTGTGAGGAAGAAAGTTAATTCACATGATATCATTTTCATGAACACGAGTTTTGTTTTGTTTTTTTTTTTTTAAATTAAAAAAAAAAGTTCAGCCAATGGGATTGATTATTTTTGTTTCTGGACTGGGTAAAAATAGATGAGATCCAATAGTTTCATAACTGTTATGGTGCAAGAATAATAACATTTATTATTTGTTTTGTAAATATTGTAATATTATAAAAATACATTTATAGATAATATAACATATATAATAAAATATATTAATATAAACCCAACAATAAACAGGTGACCTTACATTTTGAATGTCCTCCTTAACTTCTCTCTCAGGGCGTACTTCCACCTCCGTCCCCACCATGCCAGAAAGGTTGGGGCAGGTGGATGGGGCTTCAGCCTTCAAAAAACATGTCTCCTCTTACAGCTCAGAAAACTTACATGAAGATAAAAAAAGCTCTGGACCTTTCTGGAAACTTAAGCCACTTGTACTGTAACTTCATGAGAATAAATGTTTAGAAATACCATAAAAAATATAGATATCTTAAATACAAAAATGTAAGAGTAAAATGACACTATATATAAAACATATCAGTTTCTTGGTTTTCTTAACCCTTTTTTAATGATATGGCTCACAAAACTGACTTATCTTCCTCCATAATAATTTGTACGATTTAGAATATACACAGGCTGAGTATTCAGCATCACTGCAGCCCTTAAAATAATTTTTTGCTTTTGCTACATGTCAAAGTTCAATTTAAACCACTTGTTAAGTGAAAGTATGAGTCTCCTTCATAGAGTATAAGACTGGCATGCATTGGTGAACTTCTGATTCTTCAAGGAATTTTCAAAATAGAAATATCAACAGGAATCTGAATACTTGCATATTTATTCAATTAAGGACTGGTACACGAATGAGGGCTTTGTCATGAGTAATTACAGATGTCTCACTTGAGTCTTTAATTATGCTCTATATTTTAGATTAAAAAAAAAAAAGGTACTAAAAATACCACAACTTGATTCAGTGAAAAGCATATATTGCAGTGGGATCAGAAAGAGTAGAATTTCATCCTTAGCAATCCTTAGAAAACAATGTATCCATCTTTAAATCTATCAGGCTCAATTTCCTTCAAAATATCCTACCTCACTAGAGCAAACTGTTTTATTTTTACCTTTGTTTTGGCAGGATATCAGTAATAGTCATAATTTCCTCATAAAAGAAAGACTAAGTGCTGAGTCAGAATACAAAGAGGCTTCCCCTGGTCAAAACAGCAAAATACACTTTTATTTGTCCCCAGTGCTGATTAGCCTAATGTTAGAGGCCCTGGCATATCCATTAATTGGAGCCTCATGAATAAACCCTTTCTTACTGGTTGGATTTCTCCAGTTATGCTTGTCCAGCATTCCCCCCCCCCCATTTATGGATACCTTACTGCTTTTATCTAAATGGCTAGGATTTTGTAGCAATTTCTGTTGGTAAATCCAGCCATGTAGGTGTAGATCATGCAATAGGTGGTGTTGTAGGGCCAAATGTTGAGTTTGGTGAGAGTCCTGTGAAAGCTTTGCAGATCCCATCCCCTGGCCATCTGCAAGCAATAAAAATCTAGTGTTTGAATTTAAAAAAAAAAAAAAAGGTGTATTTTTGGTTTGTTTTCTTTCAGAGGGAACAAACCCATGCATCCCAGTTGTGGAGGGAAGGTGTGTGAGAGCCCAGCTAGTGACAGCTGGGCTGGTTTTCGTGATGGCCAGAATTATTCTTTTGTGTTTTGGGTTGAGTAGAGGTGGGAGGAGAAGAGTTCAGAGGCAGAGAGCAATCTAATCTCAAATTTAGGCTTGTTATGAACTGTTGTAAGTAATATTGCCACATTCAAGCGTTTAAACTCACAAGCCTACAATCTCTGAGACTGCTTGAAAAAGTTTTAAGATGTTTAATTTTATATATGTACTTATGTTCATATGTATATGATACATATAAATTGTGAGTATATGTCTATCTTTGGGCTTTGTTTTACCTTTTCAGTCATCTTGACAATTTTGAAGCTTTTCCATTCAACCAGGAGCTAAAGAATTAGCTTCTCTTTGAATTATTTTGGTAATGTTACCTTGTCCCATGACTCCATGATCTATCACCTGAAAAAAGACATGAGTTTCATAACAGACTGTCATAATGTTATGAACATTAGTAATCTCCTGTAGATAAAAATATAATTCAGGATGGATCAAGTTATCCTCTTAATTACTCTAACTGTACACCAGTGCACCTTCTCTAATGTCAGCATAGCTACCACTGATGTCTAGTGGTGTGAAATCAGTATGAGGTTTCATTTGATATGAGTATGCAGAAGGTTAGATCATCAGATGGTCAAAGTCAGTGTATTTGCTCCTATTTTCATTAACTAAGTATGTGGATCCCAGCACCTGCCATTTGGCATGGAAATGTTTTCTATTGGGTTTCTTCATATTTTTGACAGACATATTCATATGTATAAAATGAATTGGCAACGTGGTTCAAGGATCCTGTAGGTACAGATCCATGTAGCTAATTGATTTTAATACATCTTCTAAAATCTCTCATTCTAATGCATCATAACCATACTTTTTGTGTTCTTTCTTGTGCAATATTTTGTTTTTGAGAGATATTTCTACAGTGAAAAGAGTTAACAGCAGGTAATGCCATTCATCTCAGAAGGAGTTTGAGATTTTCAGTGTTAGTGATGAATGAGGGTATCTGACCCACATCTGTTTTACATTAGAATGGAACATTGCCCTGACATCGTTAGGAGCATTTGTCAAGATTCCCTGGACAGAGCTTCTGTAAATTACATGCTGCAAATGTGTCAGGGTCAGATAAGAGGATATCATTAACTCCACTAAAGTTTACTCATGATTCTGTCAGTTCAACTTAATACGTTAACTACCAACAATTTTCCTTGAGCTGTTTCATTAAATCTTTCATTCACAGGAGGGGAAAAAAATGTATCACTGTACCCAAAAAATATTGCACATGTTCTTTTCTCATAAATCGTATTAATTGCAGACATGGTCACAAAGCATATTAAATGCAGGCATGCGTAAATGAATTAAAACATATGAGAATTTTATTGTGCTTATGGTAGGTCCTACATCCTAAAATACCATCCATGTTAACAGGCATAATGTTTCATTTAAATAGAATAAGCTTTTTCTCAGTTTAATGGCCTTTATTTTGTTGATAATAGAAGTATTTTCTAATAGCTGATAATGGACCAGATGTTTCATACATGGTCTTTAAGGCTTTCATCATTCAATTTCTCTTTCTGGATCATATTCTCAGATAGTGATGCTGTGCTGACCCCACCAGCAAGGGATTTGTCCTAATGGATATTTTGGATCGCTTGGGATGTGCTCTCTGTAAACTTTCTGTAGAGTTTGGTTGTTGCAGTTCACTCTGTTCTCTTTGCTTATTCCTAATTGGACCTTTGTTTTCTAATAGAATAGAACTATTTTATCAATTTTATATACTGTCTTTTGTTGTATAAGCTGAAAGGCTATGTGTCACCATTGCTGTGTGTTTTGTAAAAAATGCAAACAAAATATACGTAGCCAAAAAACTTACAGCCTGATTTTTTTGCATTTGTAGGAGTTCTTTTCTAAAATAAATTGAATAGTTACAGCAGCATTTGGTTCTAGGTGTTAGATCAGCCCTTGATTTTTCTTTCAACTTCTTTGGGATCCAGATCAGCGAGGCCAACAATTACTACTTTGGCTCTCCCAAAGTAGTTCAGAGGGAAGTACATATTTTCCAGTAATTTGGATGGTATATGGATAGAATGAATTTATTTTCTTCCTTAATTATTGTAAAACAATCAGATCTGTTTACTTATTTAGTAGTATACTGTTTCATACCAGCAGATCTGAGTTGCAAAATCCAGATCTTGGTGCATCTCTTGTACACCACTAAGCTGAGGGTGCTGAGCATCTTGCAGACATGGACCATTAATGGCTTTCTAATTGATGACGTGAAAGTCAGCCATGCCCTTCCTGTAACTCCTTGTATGGGTGATAAGGTCATGGCACATACCGTATGAAAGACTTCTGCCCTGAGGTTACTTCCCTTAGAGCTTTCAAAACAGACATGACCAAAAATCTAATTATTTAGATACTAATCAACTGCAGGATGATTCCAAAGGCCTCTGAAGAAGATATTTCTGTGAAGATGGTTACTGTTCAGACTTCAGTTTTCTCCACCTCAGAGACTGAGCGCTGTGCCAGTTCTGCTCCAAAGTGTCTATTAGATGCATATACACTTAATAAAAAGATGCCTGAAGACTTGTATTATTTAATTAATTTAATTTTTTTAAAGGAAATCTCATCAAATGCTAATTTTAGTTTGTCAGAGAAGATAAATCTCTATCCAAATATAGATGCTACTGAAGTTTGAGTGCCTTTTGAGACCAGGTCTGGATCCAGGTTTAAATTTCAAGGCTGATCTCTAACTCTAAAATAACTTCCAATCCCAACACTTTTGAGCTCACTGTCTTTGCTGTCGAAGTCCAAATAATGTTTTCTTGGGCTCTATTCTATTGAAAACATTAAACAGAAAAAAGTTTAGTTAAAGTACGTAGTTGGTAAAATAGCTATTTGGCTTACTCAGCAGCGGGTCCTTGAGAGTCAGCGTGTGATGCAAGAGGGCTCACACAGAGAAGGGTGCTGCTGGGACTCCAGCAGGGCTGCGAGAGCGACACAAGCCCAGCCCATTCTCCCTGCTCTTGAACTTGGAACAGAACGTGGTAAAGCCCTGTAAATATTGGTATCACAGAGGTGCTATGTGGGAATGGAAAGGGCTGAGCACTTACTTCAGATTTCTGATAAACCATGTGTGTTTTAAACTGTAGTCAAAACCATGATACTTGTGCCAACATAAATATTTTCCAAAGTAGTAATTTTCAATGTAAATGTTTAAGTTAAGCTACGTTTTTGTGGATCTTTCTCTTCTTTTAACTCTATTAGTGTTAAACGACAAGGATTAATATAATCTAAATGAACATACGTTCTAATATTACATCCTACTGATGCAATGTCAGATCATTAAGCATGCTAGATTTTGTCATTTTCCAAAGGTACAAGAAAAATATTTGTAATTCTAGAATAGAAAAACTTACTGAAATAATCTGTAGAAATTTTAATAGTTTTCAGGAACAATTTTTTAGATTAAAAAGTTGAGAGCCCAGTTATTTCAGCTTTTAGGGTTTTTTTTGGGACAAAATGCTGTGCAGGTTGCTGTGCAAATAACAAGATTTTTCAATCTGTGGTGATTCCAGAGATTTTTTTAAATTGTTTTTTATTAACCTCAAATTCTTTTAATAGGTTTTGTGCATTGAAAAGATTATTTGAATTAAATAGAAAATATCTTATAGCCTGAATCCAAATTCTTCTTTTGTGTTTTTAACTTAAAAGTTATAAGATTTCGGCATCTAAATGAAGTCTTTGGCTATGTTTTGAAACTTCTTTTTGCATGAATGCTTCAGTTTGCGAAACTTTCAGTAAATACTATCAAACTCATGTTTTTCTGCTTAGTGGAATGAAGTGAACATTCTAGGGCTCTAAGTAATAATTGAACTTCTCTCAGCATCTTTTTTTTTTTGGTGAGATGTCTTGGGTGCATCTGATACCGAGATGTTTTGTGTTCTCAGTGCGGGTATCTGGGTGTCTCTTTTTAAGGTACTCTGCTTGTGCTTCTTGCTCTTCCTTAGCAGACATGTAAGACCTGGATAGGTCTTCTTTCCTGCTTAAATCATGATTCCTGGGTCTTGTTTCATTTATTTATTAAAAACCAGACAAAACTCAGAGTTGGGACCACAAGTTCCCTACAATAATAATCCCTCTTCTTTTGTGATGGAAAATAAATACAATTCAAGAAGGAGCATCAGAACTTTAGAAACCAAACATGTTCTTATAAGCATTAATTTATTCTTTACAAAATAGACTCAAATTTTAATAATTTCTTTTTAGTTTATGGTAAGAAGTGCAGTAAAGCAAAATGACTATCAAATAGCATATGTCTGATATTTGTAATGCCTTTTTGGAGGAAGAACAACCTGTAAAGTATCAGAATATGCTGTTTTGTCAGAAACTGTACATCAGCTACCCGTTATAAGCTGCAGACTATTTCTCAGGCTTTGAAGTGCAACTTACTCCAGAAGTAAGCAATTCTCTCAGTTGTGCTTATTTTCAAAATGTGTTATAGGGATGTGCCAGGAAAGGAAATGCACACCAACTTATAGTGTGAGTGATTTTTGTACAAGAACTTATAACTATAGCTTCCTTCACTCCTGATTGAAAGCACAGGTGCTTTTGAAATTTTTTTTGCTCTTCTACTGGAAATTATGGCCTAGAGGGCTGGGCTTTTATAGGGACAAGCATGTATTTTCCAGTAATCTCTTTTCAACTGATCTTGACTGCTGATTTCATAACTGTTCATGTACAAGCAGCTTATTAAGGGAGTCACAGTTGACTCGAAGCCGGTCTGGAACACTTGACTATTTCTGTTGTGTCCTCTAACTTAGAGGATGAAGTTGAGAACTGGTGTTATGACCAGCACTTTACCCTTTCGCGTTCATTTCTCCACAGGCCAGCACACGGGGCATGCAGCAGCAGGAGTTACGGCCACTCAGCCCCTTCCCCATGTGTTCAGATTGTTCTGGGTGCTGTGATTCTTTGTTACTTCCATTGGTAGTGATGCTGAGATCAGCTCCAAGTTAATTTCATTTTAATGACTGCTGATCTTGGAAAAGCAAATTGTGTTAGGTTTTTCACAGCTTTTCTGTGTTTGTAGATCATGCAGGACAGTGTGGCTAAAGAGCCACTACATGCTTCTTATTCTCTTGAGTCCTCAAGGAATAAACGTCTGCAAAGATCCCAGCTGGGGCATAGGAGGATCAGGCACTCTAAAATAATAAGTTTTTTAAATGATTTTTCCTTATTTGCCCTTGATATCACTTTTTATTGGTTGTTAGCCATCAGCTTTTTTTTTGGTGGATGATGCAACCAAATTCCACTTCCTCTTTGGATTAGATACTCAAAGCACAGTTTGAATACCCAGTCTACCTATTTTAGGAAATCAAATGACAGACTTGAGAACTCCTGTGGCTCTATAAGCAATACAGTTCTTCACATATGTTAAACCTTTCTATTATTCTACCTTTTATTTTAGGTAATGGGACTCCTGACTAACCACGGTGGTGTGCCTCACCAGCCCCAAACTGATTATGCCCTGTCCCCTTTAACTGGGGGCCTGGAGCCCACCACCACTGTCTCAGCCAGCTGCAGCCAGCGGCTAGATCATATGAAGAGTTTAGACAGCCTGCCTACATCCCAGTCCTACTGCCCACCGACCTACAGCACCACGGGTTACAGCATGGACCCTGTCACAGGCTACCAGTATGGACAGTACGGACAAAGTGAGTATTGGGACGTTTGCACTGTGAAGTGCAATACAGTACCTGTTTGTCAATGGTCTGTACTTTCTGTCTGTAACAAAGAAACTTATGAGCAGAGATCCTAATGGCTGACTACTACTTCCCTCCAAAGCTGAGCAGACTGCACTGGTGAGATAGCTGATTGTTCGAGCAAGATTTCTGCGGCATAATTATTTTCTTAAGTGATGTCAACAACATCTTGATGTTATTAATTGTTGAGACATGAAACCTGATTGCCATTAGGTAAAACATAAGGGTTGTCCAAAATGAAATAACCACTGGCATTCCACTATTAGAAACACATGTTCTTAATGAGGTCAGCTCAAGAATCATTACAGTATATAATCCCAGATACATAGAGTTTTGTCAAACTTGTCCTAGGAATAAAAATATTAGTCCCTTTCCTTTGATATATCAGTATTAAATATGACAATGTCAACCTGTAGTTGGCATGGCCCCATGCTGTGAGGTTGTCACAGCATGACTTAAAAAGCTTCTTTCGCTTTTTTTGCAGGTGCCTTTCATTATCTGAAGCCAGATATTGCATAAATGAACTGTCCACTTCAAGTTAAAGCTGGTCTTGTTTTCCGGTCTCACTCCAAGGCTTGGATACGAGGGATCTTCTCAACGCACTGCAGTCTAAACTGGGGCAGTCCCATTGAGAGAGGCAGGCTTGTTATGTTCTCTCCAGTCATAGCTTTTAGTAGACTTTTGAAGGCTGGACAAAGCTGTACAGAAGACAAAGTCCAAAAGCAATAATGAATAAGTAAATGCGACATGGTTCATTATGAGTGGGTATACAAAACAGAGCAGTATTTAATATTACTGCCTGGCAAAACATTCCATTTTTTGTTGTTGAAATTAATGTGCATTGATGGGACAAATGGAACATTTTGAAACTTAGAGCAGTTGAGCTCTGCGTGCTCTGACTCATCTGACATCCAGTACTGACTTTAGTCTAACTTAAAAACTGCTCAGTTTCTGAAGCAAGGGCAGGAGAACCTCTTTCATTTTACACACTGGAAATTGTCATCAAGAGGAAATGTCACAGTCCATAGGAAGCTAGGATAAGTGCAAAAGACTTCCAGAGCAACTTTTTGGTTACCTTACCATGCTTTTGTAATCATGTTGTCAATAAATGTCACTTACAAGTTTTGCTTTACCAAGAGACGAGGTCTTGTGTAACGTGAAAAACAGATTTTACCTTTTTGTTTGTGGAGACTTCCTAGTCTGTTTTACCTTTTCGAACAAACATGGGAGAAAAAATAAATCAACAACAACACAACTGATTTTTCACAACTGCCTAGCAATGTGCAATACTGTGTACCTCACACAAACTTTGGGATCATCCAAAGTCATATAGATAGAATCAGAACTATATTTTTGCAGGTACTTTTATTTTTGCAGTGCGTAATTCCTGATAATAAAATACAGAAATATTGCAGTCTGCTGGATGACTAAAATCCAGCTTGCTAATCATGATTTAAAGGTCATTTTCAGGAAACAATACGAAGAAATTATTACGTTTACATCTTTTTTAGTGATGTACAGGACATAGACAGAGATGGACCTGTATTTGACACATTTGTTTAAATTATACAGCGATATCCAATATAGAAAATATAGGAACCAAGGTTTACAAGAAGTTTGTATTGTGACATTTTAGAATGTCAATAAATTTGTGTTTTGTGTTGTTGAGAGGAAGGGGAAATGGAAGGTGGTGTTATTTATTTCTCTCGATTCTTGGAACAAAGAGGGAGGCAGAACACAAATACATTCCTTTTAGCATTAAGGACTATGAAGTAGTGAGTTAGACTAGGTTCAGTACAGAGGTTAGTTCACACATTGGTCTTAAGGGTGATGGAAAAATGAAATATTATCTTTGTGTTGCAGCCTCTACAACAACGCACGTGTTGTAAAAAAAACAAAAACAAAAAACAAACCAAACAAAAAACAAATGTCTTTCATGTAAAAAGTTCAGTAAATATTTACTATTTATAATGAATAAACATTATGAAGACTTGCAAAGCACTGATGATTTTGTCCTAAAATGTAGTGTTGTGCTAAATACATTGATACATTTTAATCTGAGTATCATGAAGAAATAAACCATGTTATCTTCAACGCAAACTGTATTCATTATGTAAGCATATTCTGCACATATCCTAGGTCCGTGGGAGCCTCAGGCAGCCTCTGTGCCCAGCTACTGCTAATGTGCCACCTGGAGCTCTGTGTTCGTTAATGAACTATGCATTTCTCAAGTGCTATTGGTACCAGTAGTATGTCTTCCCAACAAGAGAAAAGTGTTGTGCCTTTGCTGCGTATTTAAAAGTAAAATAGGCTTAAACCCAGCATGAGTTGGGCAACTGAGATGGCTTCATACAATGCAAGAACTTTGTAATCAGTTATGGGTGGTACCTGTCCTGAATTTTTTTTTTTTTCCCTTAGAAGTCTTAAGAATTTTTTAACAGGCTTACACACAAGCTGATTGAAACACAGGCAAGACCCTTCAAATCAAATGGAGTAAGTTTTAGTGGCACATCAGTGTGTGAGGAATTTTTACTTTAAACTAGGCTTGGTGGACATCTAATTTCCTCACCATTTTGTGTGGGATGTTAACAACCTTGAATTTCTTTCAGCTTCTATTTCTGTGTGCATTTTATTTTTGGTTTATTTTTATTTTGTTCTTTTAACTCTAGACCTCTTCCACTGGAAAAGGAAGGAATATACTTTTTGAAAAGAGAGTGTTAAACACTGAAAAATGGGGGAAGGGTATTTCTTTTTTTCCTTCCGGTTTATGTTTCTCCTATATGCTTTTAATTTCTGTGACAATTAAAATTTAAAAGGCTCTTATTAATACTATTCCCTGCTCTAAACTGCTAATTTTTCTGATTTTTTTTGATGTTGCTTCCCCTCCCCGAGGACTTGACCCTTGGCATTTGTCTTGTTTCCTAAGCTTGCTGCAAAGGCCAAATAATCCTCTTTTTCCCCACTTGCAATCCCTTTGCTCTAAAAAAAGCCTGCTTGCTTGCACAGTTTGGAACTGGATGATGTCTGTATGAGTGCTTCTTCCCAGGGAGAGTGTACCTTTGTCAGAGGATGATTGCAAAATGCCACCTTTGTTGTCTGTCCTTTTCTATTCCAGCAGCTGTGAGGGGTGGGACAGAGCTGTGATTCCCCCCCCCCCGCAGTGCTACTGAGGTGCTTTCCCAACCTGAAGTTAGACAGGGGGCACTTTGGCTGCTCCATCCTCTTTTTAAGTGTCTCCCAAGCACTTCCTTGTGTGAGAGGCTAATGCAGAGCAGGAGAGCCTAGAAGCAAGACAGATACGGAGAAAAGCATCCAGTCCTTTTGCAGACAAGCCATGCAAGCGGGGAACTGGGATGAGCTCTTGCCAGAGGAAGCGAGGAGCCTGGGGCAGAGGGACAAAGCAGTTTCCTGATTTGTGATGCACCATAGGAATCTTTGACAGAGCTATAAGGATGACTTGGGATACTGTTGATCCCTTCTTGTTATCACTGTCAAGGCTGAAGAGGTTCTTGGGAGCCACGTGTGTTTCTGGAATACAAATCCTGAACACTCAAAAAGTCAAAGGGGCACAAGCCTGCCATAGATATTGCGTTTGAGAGAAATACTGTGGAATAGCTTGGAGGAATGTGCTTGTAGCAATGGAGTCCAAAACCTGCTCACTGATGAGTGCAGAAAGGATAGATCTTAGGGTCCTTCTTCTTTTTATCTGAGGGGGGTGAGGGTGGAGGTTGCATATTTACAAGATGGAAATAAATAACATCAGCTGCTTAACCAACTGTCTGTCATATCATAGATATAAGAATTGGAAACTCTTGAGAGACAGGCTTTGATGAAATAATATTTATTCCTTGTGGCACAACGGTGATTTTTAATTTATTCTTTGCTTTTAAATCTTCCTTTATCTACAAATAACCTCTACTCCCAGGAAAATACCCAATATATGCATTTTGGCATATATTTACATTGCTATATGTTACTATTCCTTTATCTAAGCATGTATAATATTTAACGAATGAGCTAGGAAAAGAATTATTTTGGATGGCACCTATTTTCCTTCTGTTTTCCCTGGATAATTCAGTGTATCCCACTTAAACGAAACCTGTAAATAAACATTTTTCTCCAATAATCACACAGGTTTTTCTACTCAATATTGCTGAAAAGTCTTTTGTCTGTCCATGTGACCAATGCTGTTAAATTGTATCTTTCTAGAGCTATTTTGAAAGGCACGAAATGCCTATCTGAACCTACAAATCTTCACTGAAAATAGCTGATTTTTAAACAGATCTATGTCCTTAGAAATCCATTTCTGCATCTATGTGACATTAGGCCTAGATATTTAATCCCTAGGTTAAGGTCTGTGCAAATTCAAACTTAAAAAATCTGGCTACAGGTCTGTAACCTGATCACCAAACTTAATGAAAAAATACAAAATGACTTAATTTTGGAAATCCAAAACCCACCGCAAATTATCAAATGCTACTAATTATTTATGTAGCAAGGATATATTTGCATTTTCTCAGAAGTGTGACAAATGATAGTGTGCAAATTGTTTGTAATGTCTGAATTCTGTGATATATTGTCGTACATGTAAGAAATGTATTCCCTCTCATCAGAGTGCTGTTGGTTAATGCTAACATGTAAAGCATACAGTTTTGCTATATTAGTAACCATGAAAGTTCTCAATGTTTCCTATCCATAAAGTCTTCTGGCCTGAAAGTCTATAAAGTGGATTACTAAAACGTATCTCTGTATAAAATAACAAGAAATTAATTTAAGGCAATACCAATGAGACCATCAGAAACCTGGAACAGCTTGAATTCATAAACCTCTTTGTATTGTTCACTTCAGTATTCTGTTGCTCACTTAATAATTGCAAGAAAACCTGCATCCTGATTAGAAGAAGTCATTCTTTTGACTTTTCCAGTGATATCTAGATATTGCCGAGAGCCAGACAAAAATAATCTGGAACAATATGAACAACTACACTAAATTAAATTGCCAAATTTCTGTTTAATTAACATTAGATAGGTATTATGTTTAGACTATATATATGACATTGCAATGCTCATTTGCCACTGCCTAAAAAAGTCTTGTGTGTCTTTCAGTTTATTCTGTAGCTAGTGTTATCAGAAATCATTGCCTATATTTATACGGAGTCATAGTGCGATCTTAAAGAATTACATGAGTTGATCTAAGTACGTTTGAGATATTTGTCTATTGTAAAATAACCCAAATTGCAGTCTGTTTCTGCGGTCATTGTAGGTAATAGGCCATTTGGCCTGTCAGATTTTCAATACCTATTCTCTCCCAGCACTTCTGGGCAACTCATTGCAAGCTGGGAAGTTCTCATCAGTCACAAAGAGCAAAGTGCTTTAGGTAGATGGTTAGTCAGGTTCAAAAACTTACAATTTTTTGCAGTGCAAGCAGGCTTCAAAATCAGTACGTATACATAGTGCGGGTGCTCGGTTCTGTTTTGCTGTCGTGGTTCCACAAGCAACGTTTTGCAGTGCTCACACATAGTTTAAATCTTTGCTTTAATGCATTTATATTGCCTCAGAACTGATGACTGAATAGGCTCATAATCCAGAGTGCCTGTGGATAGCTTGGGCGCTGCAGCTTTTTGACGTGCACTGTTTATTCCTCAGCTACTCAGGCAATGTCATGAAAAATCATAATAAAACTAGGAAGACACATCACATTTGACCTTTGCTGAATAATTTAATAAAGATTGCTCGATACACAAATATGAAAGAGCAGTTGCTGATAAGAGCAGAACTATTGCTTCCTTGTCTGAGAATTGGAAACAGTTCAGAAGTTTTATTAACTATTCGATGTCTTCATCTTCAGCAAAGTTTGTCCCTTAGGCCATAACCAAATGTTAAGCTACTTGTTTCTTTCCGCACTCTCCTCCTTTCAGCACTCACATGGGTATCTTTTCTTGTGCTGTACACAATTGTGTTCTCAGTTTTTCTTATGCCTCTGTACAATTATCCATGTTTTTTTTCTCACAGACTCCATTTCATTTACACAAATATTCTTCTCCTCATACATATGCATTTATTCATAATGATCTCAAGTGCACATTTACACTCAAGTGTAAAAATTTAGCTTTGTAAGCATGATTGTTACAAGTACTCTGTACACTTAACCCATAATACTTTATAATTCAGCAATTCAGAGATGGACAAAATTTCTTCAGACCCCACCCTTGTGCGAGCATCCCTGCAGTCAGTACTGGAATAATTTACAAAGTGTACGAATCTCCAGAGGTTTTTGAAATGCTGTTTTAGCTCCACTGCATCTATCGTGGTAAAGGGTCCATCAGGGCTGGGGAGCGGTGGGGCTGGCAGGGATCATCCAGCTCCTGCACAATACCAGGCGCAGAGCCTTGTCAGGAGTCTTGCCCATCTGTCGAGTACATTACCCAGCATTTGACTGAACCCTTTCTCCATCGTCTCCATCTGAAGTCCCCACGTGGTGGAAGACACCCCCTTTCCCTCAGTGTCGTGGCTGCTCCCCCTTTCCCCTGCGGCTCTCTGGTGACCTCGAGCCCTTCTGCTCTGCAGGTGCCTGCCAGTGAGACTTTTTTCCCAGTGCCCATGTCAACTTAAAGAGTTTATCTCTTGCCTGCTCTTTCCAAATGCTGTGACCATCCCGCTGCCTCAGTGAGGGTCGCTGGCTGCATGCCCTGAGGCTGTGGAAAACCCCTGTAGGTTGCACTGCCATGGCTTTCTGCTGCCAGGCCTCGGGGCAGAGCAGTGCCGGTGGGCAGCTGCACGAACTGCAGCTGTTCCAAAATGGCACCTCACAGTTTCAGCTGGCAGTGAAACCTGAGGGAAATTTTTAAATGGCCAGGGTTGCCTGATTTGAAAAGGGGAAAATGAATATGTGTTAAGAAGTAAGATGGAGTTCAGCTTTTCTTTTAGAGCTCAGAGGGGTTTCTAAGTGCGGCGTAGTGTAGCTGTGGCAAGCCTGGGGTAGGGATGGCGGGGGGCACTGGGGGCCACTGTGGAGCACCTGTCCTGTGGGGAGCAGCCAAAACATGGCACCCACCAGCTGTGGAGGCAGGCAGCCCTGAGCAGAGCAAATGGCCGCTGCTCGGGGGGAGTTTATGTCTTGCTGGGGCTGGGGAAGACTGGCGGTGTGAGCAGGGAGGTGGACACTGCTTGGCCAGGAGAGGTGGTGGGACTGGGCTCTGCGGTGTGTGAGGGCTGAGGGGTCAGCCATCTTGTCTCTCTGGTGCCGGGGTGTCCAGCTGCCAAGTGCAATGTAAACAGCATGGCTTTCCCTGTGGGTGGGTAGGGGAGGCAGCAGGAACTGTGCTGGGAATCCTCTGAGAAACCTGAGGGGTGGTTTCTCTTGAAGGTGAAGCCCAAATACAGTTTTCCACATTGGTGTTGCTGTCCCAGGGAAGGTGCACAGTGGGTGGGGAGAGGAGCCAGTGCTGTGGCCCCTCAGTACTGCTAAAAGCACATTTTCCTCCAGTGTGTGGGGTCAGCAAGGGGTGGCTGAGGGGAGCAGCCAAGGCAGAGTCATTCCTTCCCACGGCAGAGGTCGGTGCCTTTGGGCAGAGCTCAGTCTGGCCTTTGGGAACAGCTGGGAACAGTGTGTGCCGCTTCTGAGCTCGGCTCCTGGTGCATGGAGCACTGTGTAAAATTAAATCCCGCTCCCTTTGCAGGTGCTACTGTGGGACATGGCAGAGCTACGTTAGTGCTGCAGCAGTCCTAGGTGGTCTACGTGTGAGCAGCAACGTGGTGTGGTCGGGATCAGGGTTTCTGGTGAGTGACTTCTGGGGATTTGCTTGATAACTGCACTTGGGATCCAAACTGGTCCGCTCCTGTGAGCCTTGGCTTTAGGCTGGCTTTGGTTTCAGAGCATTTTGTCAAATCCAGTCTTGATTCAGACCATGCGTGCCAGTGCTGAGACCGCGATGGAGTCTCAGGCATGAGGCCTCTGTCAGTCCTACAGGTGTCTGGGCCCTCCCAGGTGTCCTCCAAGGCCAAGCAGCTGTCCCCAGCTGTGGTGACAGGGTGCAGGGCTGGCCTGCCTCACCTTGGTGAGAACCGAGCATGGCAAAAGCATCTGGTGGGTCTCAGTAAAAATAGTTAGTTTGGGTAATTACCCTGTAGATCTTGGTAAATCATATCTGGGGTTTAGACGTTCATCAGGCTTGTGTCAGAAATCCCTGTCTGCCTCCTTTTGTCATGCTTATCCATAAAGGGCTACATAAATGCCATATATTTAAAAGATCTGGAAGGAAGCTCTTTCTCCACCCCCTGCCCCCCCAAAGGGTTATTCTGCTATTGTGTCCTAAAAATCTAAAGGAAAACAAAAGCTGTGCTGGTGTGGATAGTATCACAAGCTCTCTTGCCAAAAAGGGACTGGTAGTAGTTAATTCTTTTTATCCCTAAAACTTTAAAAAAACTCCTAAAATGAATACATGCAGTAGGTAAGGAGCTTGACCTTATGTCCATGTACATCCAGGCACTTTGATTTTTAGTGGCAATTTTAGGTGCGCGAGGACCCGGAGATAGCAAAGATGAGCAAACAAGGCAATTTTGATTGGTGAAACTACAGTTCTGTTGCTTCTATTCTGATTCTGCTCAAGTTCATCAGGAAAGATTAACTTTGTCAGCTTATTCAGTGACTAAATCTTGATATTTTTGTGGCTTAATTCATAACATAACTGTAAGCTATTGCCCTGTGTTTATATTTCCCATCCATTTCTCACATTTCCAAAGCATACTGATATGTGATCCTGGCAATTTAGCTACCATAATTGGCATTTTTCTAGGGCCAAAAGGAAACAAATTCCTTATCCTCCATACTTCTTTAATTTCTGAAAAACAACAAGTAACATGGTTAATCCTCTTTTTGATCTTTTCCCCCCCTTTGAGTTTTTCTTATGGTCTTTTCCTTTTAATCTTTTACTTTCTTTTTAATCTTCACTCATTGTCCCTCTGCATTTGAAGAATTTCATGTACTTACATCTCTAAAAAGAATTGGACCACTTTATGGAAATAGCTCTTTAGGATCTTGTTCAAAGCACCATTATATACTTTAGCTGTTTGGGGGAGGGTAAAAAAAAGGAGAGCAAAAGCAACTTTAAAGCAGTGTTTGTTTGTATAGCCTAACAGAACATTGATCTGTTCAACTAGATGCAGAAACAGTGCACAGAAACACCCTGTTACAATAAAACCAGATCACATCAGAGGAGCAGCAAGGTGAATGAGCATCTCCCTTTAATTTGGGTTGGGTCATATCATCTAAATCCTGATGCAGGTGTGTTTGGGCAAGAGCATTTCAGGAAGGGCAAAGCAGGCCAGTATAGGTGAGCTCTATGGGCCATTAGTGAGTAGCTCCCCTCTCCCAGCTCCTCAGAAGTGGGAGGGAATAAGATATGCTGTGGCTGAAAAGCATGCTTCCCAAGGCTGATCAGAGTGCAGCTGAGGTCCCACCACTTATCCAGAAGCAAGCCTAGAGGCCCAGTCTAACCATTTTGAGTTTGGAGGCAGAAGAGTTTGTCTGCTATGGTATGTACGTTGCTTGGTTTGTAGTTCTCTTGTACATGTGTATGCAAAGCCTTTAAATCATTCCTACAGCAGGCAGCATTAAGGCTACAAGCCTTCCTTTATGCATTGTCCTTTCTTAGGTGGTGTGGAGATTGCTCTGTGAGTGGTCATGTGGAAACTGGTAAAATGTAGTATCAGTTATGTTAAGGGTGGTTTACTCTGGCCTAGAGTAGCTCCTACTGTGGGGAGACCTGGATAACTTATGGCATATCTGGAAAGGATGGTGTAGAGCTGAGTTCATTGTGCCTAGATTCTGAGTTTGCAAGCTGCCTGTGGGATGAAGCCCAGGTATTGACAAGCATGGCCTAGTGTTAACACAGTAATTTAGCTTCCAGGTTTAGGCTGATGTGGATCTGAGTGTCTGAAAGGTGGGGAAAGAACGTACAAGTCTTTGTGTGCCTTTCATTAAGAAGCATTAAAAAAACTGCTTGGGCATGTGAGGCTGTCAGTTCACTGCATAGCATATTGTGAGTTAAAACACTTAAAAATAATGACTGTGCACCTCAAGAAGTAGGGTGCTGCAGCTCTGTGTTAAGAGGCATGGTGAAGCGTAGGCACAGCACTGCTCATTCATGGCATACCCAAACCTGTCACTGTGAATTCGCTGGTGTGATTTTGTCACTTGTTTCTTTAGTCAGTTGTGGTGTCCACTTGCCCCCCTTCCTCCCCTTTTTTAATTTATTTTGCCAACACCAAAAAGCCCCAGAAACTTGGCCAACAGAGGTCATGTGTTTCTCAAGCAGGCAAGAAATTTCCAGGGATTAGCATGTGTCCAATTTAATTTATGTAGAATTGCATGCTCCTTTTACTGAAGCAAATTCTTTAAAAAACAAACAAACAGAGTTTACAGAGTTCTGGAAAAGTTGCAAAACCTAAATGAAAATCCTTTTCCAGTTACACGAATATAAATTGGGCAGAGTTCCCCTGAAGATTTTATACTAGTTTAATGAATGTATTTTATTTGTAGTTAAACTGAAGATAAAGCTTTTCTTCTCTCTCCTCAAAACAAGATTGCGTCCCCTAAATCTGTTCTCCTTTACCAACAAGAATAGGTGAATAAGATCTCTCCTATAACTTGGCCCTAACCAAGAACAGGATTTGGCATTGCTCTTTATGGGGATTTTTCATCTTTTTTTTTTTTTTTTTTTTTAAGGGCTGATTTTAAAACAAATAGTTTAAATGTGGAGCTGAACATTTCTTCTAGAAGTTGCATGTTCTAAATGTACTTATACCATAGTCTGCTGCTCATATAAAATTACAGACTTCACTTTCATCTTTCTTTTTACAAGAAACCCTTAATGACAAATGCAGGCTGTTTAGTGATACTGATATACTGCAATCTTAGCATGTGAATTAGTCATCATACAATCAGTTCAGGGGGTCAGGCCTAAAGAAACAGTGCAGAGTTGGCAAACTGCTAGTCGGGTGATGTGCTCTCCACTTCAAAGTCATGGTGCTTACTCCCCAGAATTCAGATCACAGAAAGAAACAGCTGGCATTGTCGTTTGTGGCAGTAAGGATTTTTTTTTTTTGTAGTAAGATTAGGTTTCACTACTTTGTAAAACAACAATTTACTTTAGAGTGACCTAGCCTGTAAAACACAATAGGAAGCAGGAATCCACAGAGCCCTGCTCTGCTATTATCATGCAAGTAGACATGACCTGTGACAAACCACACTGGAGAAGACTTAACCCCCTTGCTCCTTGTCTGAAAATATTCAGTGTAGTCCACTTGTCAGTGGCAGTCAAGGTTTCATTTTCCAGAAAGACTTTATAGGCAGTTCTTTTCAGTTGGATATTACTCTCCTGCATATTTCCAGTGTGGTACATATTTGTGGCAGCACACAGCTACAGACTACCAGTCCTAATACTTACACAGACGCATTAAAACATTCAACTTCCCCACTTAAGTTCTGAGGCTGACATATTTTAGTTGAAATTTATGTTTTCATGTTTAATTTACAGATAGCAACTGGTTGAAATGCTGTATCAGTATTCAACAACCCTTTCTTATCCTGAATGCTGGTTTGCTCCACAGGCAGTGTATTTTGATGGCCTTTCTCTAGGGACTATGTGGAAAGGTGTCAGACTCCGGGCCATCCTCTTATGCAGCTTGACAGCTGTGATGCTGAGAGAAAGCACCTGAGAATGGCATTTAGAGATGCTTGTTAGAAAATGTGTGAGATTGTTTATGTGCTTCAACTCAGAGGTGGACTTAAGCACTTTCCTCCACTGAAGGTGTGATTATTTCTTTTTTCTCCCCACCTTCTCATGTCCCCACACCCCTATCACATCCCACTGGTGCTTTAAAAATCCTTTCACTTAGTTACCTGAGCAGATTTGTTCCCCAAATATTGGGGGGGCGGGAAATCACACATTTAAAACTGCCTGGCAGATGTATGTCTTGGGGATTTGTTATTGTTCCATTATTGCTATTATTAATAGACTTCACTTCACGGGCAAGGCAGGCTTATCAGCCAAATGCCTCATTATCAAATGACTGAGACCCAATAAGTGCTTAACAGCATTCCTTACCAAAAGAGGAAATGATTGCAGGCCAGATCCAACTCCTCTTAAAGCTAGTGGATAGATTCCCACTTCAATGAAGCATTGCTTGGGGCCCTTAGATGCTCATTCCCCTCCGTATTTTCTGACATGCTTTTTAATTCCCCAACATGAACCAAACAGCTTTAGCTTCTCTCATCTCACAATGTGTTCTGCAACTTCTGGAAAAGAACCTGGACACAAGGAAAAATGCTACAGAACAAAAAGAGCCACAATACAAACCATATGACAATGCCTATTTCTTCATCCTCTTTGTCATGTTGTTTTACTCTTTCCTGGCGTTAACTGTCTTTTTTGGTTATGTACGCTCGAAGAAAGCTATTTCAAAGAAAGATCCTTACGAGGAGTTCATCGAGGATAGGAATCAAAATAAGAAGTGGAACATGACCCGACCGGTGGTGGTGAAATTTGACTTTGAAGAAGAAAGTATTCTTTGAACTCCTTAAACCAAAATACTCTGCAAAATGCACCGGACTGTCTCTGCTGCCTACATATCAAGTGAAGATCTACACATTTATCTTGTTCGGCTGTCCCCCTCACAATAAATCAAAGCATTGCTTAAAATAGGTAATGGAAAAAGAAGTTTCTTTCAATCTTTTTCTTGTAATCCATGTGTTGCTGGAATGTAGCTTTTCTAAATGTTGGAGAAATCTTGTAAACTTTAAAATGGCAGTGAAAAGTGCCCCGTTTTAGCTTTCACTTCCAGTTTGGTGGAACAAGAATGGGAATCCATCCTACATCGAGACTCTGAATTTCTTTAAGACAGAGGACTAGTTTGTATATGCACATGCCCACTCCAGGGGAATGCTGTTGCTTCTGAGTTTTTTCAGACCTGGAAACTGGTGTGTAGTGTCCCTGGAAAATGCCTCCCTCAAACAGCAGAACGCATTTTACCATGCTTAGACCAGCAAATACTCTTCAGCATGTAAATATAGAAAAGCTCCTCTTGCATTCCCTTCCCTCAAAAATTAATTTCACATGCTATGGCAAAAGATTCAAAAAAACATCTGCAAAATGTAATTAAAATGCATCTAGTAGAAAAACAGGTTGTGTATTCAGTAAACTTGGAGTCCTTGCCTTTTCCATCTCTTATATGTATTTATTCTTTGCCAGTTTCTCATTAAAATGTATGTTTCAGTCCTAGTAACTGGTAACTACAGCTGATCACAAACCTAACGGGAATGGCTTCTCTGTATCTGCAATAAATATTTGCTAAAATGCTGCATAATCTTCATTAAGATTTGTAATGAACACATGAGATTTGCCATCTGATTTATTAGTTTTTCTTCTGCTTAATAAAATAAGTATTAAAGAAAATAATAGAGTTTGACATAGAACATATTGCTATGCTTAATATAAAAAAAAGTGCTTATTGCTTTGTGATATCATGCATGTGATATGACACACACTACTTTGTGATAGCACATGTGTATAGCCTTCTGAGATTTTTGGTTGTTGGTCTTTACTTGTTATAGAATGACTTGGATACATTACATGTATCTGCATTACAGATCCAGTTGCTGCTCAGAGGGCTATCTGAGCACAGTAATTGTTTTCAGGTGGTAGGTAAGCTCTGATTTTTTTCTTTATTACGCATATGAAAACAAAGTAAAGCAAATAAATTTTCATGATAGTATTAACTTTTCTTTTTCTGCTAGTGGAATTATAATATTAAGAATTTGATTCTTCTTAAGTGTGTAGTGTTCATGATTACATGCTAACTATTTTGGGGATGTGTAGATTTTTAATTCTTTCAATATTTAGAAAAAGCTTTTATATGTCTTCAGCCTGGGCTGAACGATCAGATGTTGTTGTTCCTGTTTCCTGATGGGCTGTGTTAAGTGTTTCTGGTGTGTGTGCAAGCAGGGAGGTTGATGCTATGCATAAACCTCTTCTCATAAAACTAAAATTTTCTTCCCACTTACCAGCATGAATCTTTGTAGAAATAGCCGTGTTGGCTCAGATCTTAGTGCTCTGTCTCTGATAGTAGTGCCAAAGGAAGATAATAAGAATAAGGTGATACTTTCTCAGTTGTACATGCCCAGTCTCCAAGGATTTGTTGGTTGGGGACCATCTGAACCAGAGGCCACTCCTTTTGTCTAAACGTGGGGGTGGGATATGTGCAGAATACTGATGTGGAAGTATATGAACATAAGCATTTTAACTGGCCAGAAAATGTTCACAGATGTATTTTTTTCTGGATTCATCCAACTCCAATTTAAATGGTTTTGACTATAGAAACAAGACCAGAGTTGCAGTTCTTGCACAAATCAGTGTTTTGTCTATGTTATACGTGTCCTGGCTGCTTCATCTAGAAAGTTTGGGGTAAAAAACTGAAAGTTCAACTCATCTGTCTTCACATCATGCTCCTGACTTTGGAGTGTATGAAATGATAATCACTCTCAGTTGGATGTCTTGTAAGGGCTTGAAGCAAGCAGGGAGACTTACTCTTTCGAACAGGGAGTTCTGGATGTCTGTCCTCTCAAAGGGTGTGTAAATGTGCATTTGCTCTCCTGACAGAAGATCCTTTCTATTTTTATCTTGTAGTTAGTGTTTTTTGTTTCTTTGCAGTGTATGCTATGTCATCCTAAAAATTAAAGATCAATTTTTTTGAAACTCCATTCAAACCCATGTCCTTTATTTCTGTAAGCTGTTTCTGCTTTTGTCTTAGCAGGCAATTATCAGATCAGCCTAAATCCCTTAAACATTCTTTAGCAATGTGCTGCCATTGTCTAGTGTTTAGGCTTTTTGGAAACATTCACAACTCATTTAACAACAAGACCGCAAGCTCTTCAAACAATTTTGCACAGTGTGTGCCTGTGTGTGCGTGCGTGTGTATATGTCAACAAGACGAGGCTTTTTCCTATCCTATCTCCGTGCAGCAGTAGAAATGTCCCTTTGTAAACGTTAGCCACAGGGCATGTTGGTAACATTATTAGCCTTTCTTCTTCTGTGTGTCAAAGCCCGTTTGTCCCTGCCCAGGAGATCTTACTTATTAGTAACAAATGAGAGGGGACACTTGGATACTACAGGACCATGGGCGTGTTCTCAGCCACCACAGTGTTTCTGTAACTTCAGTGCAGCTAGGTCGATCTGCCTCTCCTGACATCTAAAACGGTGAACTAGCTAGAGTTAGAAAAGTTTTAGGTTTGGAGGAGTGGCACAAGCCCTATGCACAGTCTTGCGAGTTGAATGCCCACTTTGGGGGACAAGCAAGACCTCTATCTGACACATTGGTGTGTAGACAGAATGAGGGGCAAAAGATACATCTTTTTCTCTTGGCAGAAGGAAACATGGTGAGGCACTGTAATTTTTGGTCTCTCCATAGCATGATGTGTTGGCTGCCTGCACTGGAAACAGAAGGGGTTGAAGGTGGAGAGGATAGGGCTAAATGGCATACATACTGTAATGTGAAATTGCAGAGGCACTTGACACATTTGTGTATAATATGAGAATTGTCCACCTCATTTTCTTTCTGCTGTGTGTGAAACTAGTACCTGTACACTGCTACCAGAGCTCATAGAGGCCTGTGATCTGTAACCTTGTCAGTCTCCGTTATAGCCACTTCTCGTTTTCTGCGTGTGGAGTGTGAAACGGGAATAGGAGAGCCAAAATAATCCCATTCATGGTGAGCCGTGGGCTATGAAGTATGATTTATACCTCTGAGATGCCCAGACTGCTCCAGACTAAGCATTGGAGAAAGTGGGAGGGCAGTACAAAGCACCATAATGCAGACTTTGCCCAGGCAAGGGGCTGTGACACTGTAGGAAATGGAGATGGAGAGGGCATTTACATCTGCAAGACTCAGTTCCACATGCTAATAAGTGCCCTGAATTTTAAAAGATTTAACATCACAAGAAGAAAGAGATTCATTAATTGTCTTTGGTTTGTATTTTTCTTTCCCTGTCTCTACTCACTGGTGTTCTGAATTAATATCATTCATCTGGTGATCTTACCAAGAAGCTTCTTGTTCCTTCTTCCTTGCTAGCAAGAAACATGGTAAAACAAAGTAGATCACAGATCCTGCTTTAGTTCCCCTACCTTTTGCTATTTGTGGCCCTCTGTAATGCATTGCAGCTGATGTGTGGGTGTTGTTTTTGAGGAGGCATCCACTTTGAATTTAGTTTCAGCATTTTAAGCTACTCTATTAAAAGCTTCATGGAAAAACAGGCATGTTGCCGTTTCCACTTACCCTTTGTGAATTAATACTGTGGCTTTCTCAAACTTGTTTGCAAGAAGGTCTACTTCTGATTAAACCCCTGCTGATAAATATTAAGCTGTTCTCTAATTTTATATGCCTATGTGTATACACACGTGTGCATATGCCTTTTAGTGTATTGGGTCTGTCATTCTCTGAATGCCAAAAGTATGACAGATAAGCAGGACCAGCTAAAATGGTAGATGTTTTGGACTGCCCTCACACTAGTGTAAATCTGGAGTAAGCAGATTTGGCTGTTTAAGTTCTGGTGTTTGCTGGTATGTGAGTTATGTCAAGAACTGAATCTTACATTATAGGTCCATTTTGATTACTTACAGCTCTGATCTCTACAAATGAAACTTTCTGCTTCCATGGGGAGGTGAAAATACATACTGTATATGACCAAGTTTTCCTGGAGCCTGTAGGCAGCTGTAGACATTAAGAGCATTATTCTGCTGTAGTTATTCATGCATGGAAAACTTCATGGCAGTGACCATTGTTGCATTCCAGAAAAATTAAGTGTGCCTGAATTAAAGCAGGCCTGATGCTATACATGTCTCTACCTTATTTTCTCTCTAATTTGCATGTCAGATGCTGCAAACTTTCATCACTTCATCTGTGGCATACTTGCATGCGTATTCAGACGGAGCCTGATATTTTGAAAGAAAATCTTTTTCTCATCAGAGGAACATCTAAAATGACTTTATGGAATTGTTCAAGTATTCTCTGGCCTAGATTCAGAGGAGCACATCAGTCTATCCTGGAGTCTTCCATCAGTCATGTGTACGAGCACAGTGGGACTTGGAAAGCACATGCTTAAAATTGAACATATGCTGCCATGTTTTCTTAAGCAAGCATGCTTCCCTAACTTGGAACCTCAGTAAGTGCAGCAATATGTAGTACAAACTTAAGCAGCTGAAATAGGCTGATTTTTTTTTTTTTTTTTTTTTTTTTTTTGGTGTGGGATGTGTAATAGCAAATCCTTTGCCATGTAAGTAAACTTAGTGAATTAACAGAGCTCATACTACTGGGAATAAGTGAATCCTGTGGGCTTGTTTCGAATGAAATGAATGTGAACCCTCCAAAGACTTTTTTTCCTCTGTAACAGAATGGCACACTTAGAGGAAACCTTCCAACTTTCCTAGCTACTCTGAAAAAATTGGAAGGCACAGTAAGAACTGATTGACAACTGCTTGTAGTGTGACTGCACACTACCTTCACCTTGTTTTTTAAAGCCCCAGCCATAGAGCCTTCTTTTCAGCCTGGGAATGCTGTGTGACCCAGCACATGAAACTGCATTAAATATAGATGACCTTTGGCAGTGACCCTTCCCCTCCATAGATTTGCTTTCATCCTGCAAACAGAAGGAGAACCGAAGGGGTCATAAAAATAACACAAAGATAAAAGATTCTGACAAATGATGTTGTGTAGCTAGGTATCCTTGTGTGTACAAGAAGATACTCAATGTATGTTCAATAATCCAAAAGAAAATTGGAATTTTTCTGGCTCATCTAGGAGTCTGTGGTCAGGCCCAGTATGTTGTTCTGGTGTAGCTGTCCTTGTTTTCTGTCCTAGCGAAGCCCTCCTTGACTAGTAGCAACAGTTGCCCGCTGATGACATAATTTCTACCACCTGTGTCCTGAAGAGGACTAATATTGGCTGCAGTTTTGTTGGCACAACTGTCAAAAGCTTATAGAGATCACTTTGCCTTACGTCACTGAGGTGTCTCAGTGTGGTAACACTTTTAAACCTGTATTTAATACATGGTGGGACTACCCAGGGTCACTATGAGAGGATCGGGCACAGAGGATTTTACAGATACGTCTGTGATTTGGAAAGGGCATGATGATAGGGGTAATGGACTACTGAAACAGAACCCAGTCTCCTAACGTGCTGAGCATGGTCCCTGCTTCAGCAAAAACTGTAAGTGTTGTGGTCCATGGTGACCTTGACAAACCAATTAATTCCTCACTGTCATTCATTAGGGGGAGAGAAGGGGAAGAAAAAAACCTAAACACTAGAGTCTTAGCATTATGACAAACAGATTTTTTTTTTTCCCCCCTTAATAAACTGTAAGTAAAGATGTGTTAGTTTTATTTCCAGCAGAGCATTTTTATTGAAGAAGTCTATGAAACTTTTTGATGCACAGAATCATTAGATAATCACATAAATGACTTGGTCATGCAGTGTCATATGGCTTTATTTAAAGTATATAGTCAAAAGTTTTTCTGTCTTTCTTCCATCTCTCCGGTATTTGCTGATGCATCTAAACTGCTGTGTTTTGAGGGAATAAGTTAATTGCAGTGGAGTGGTACTGTCAGAGCCTCTCTTGGGTTCTCTCATGTTCGCTTATCAGTGCTAATACTGATGGGCTCAGGGGAGAGGGATTGTAATCTGCCCTCAGCAGTGAGCGCTATTAGCCTGGCAGGGTTCCTGGCTTTCACAGGAGCTCTCTAGAAAATGATGACTCTCATTTTGTGGTCATTTAAAGAAAACTGCCCTGCTGAATTGTGAAGGTTGGCTCCAGTCTTGGAATTGTGAGCAAAATGGAATCTGTTTTGCCCCTAATTGCCCTCTCAAGTCAGTTCAGTGTTTTTTTTCTTTTTTAAAAAGAAAGAAAAAAAAGAAGAGTGTTTTTTTAACTTTCATCTGCATGCTTTGATCCTGCATCTTTTGTGTGTGTATAGAGCTTTGGTTTCATTGCTAGAAGATCAGGATTTGGAGGATATAAACCAACTTTTTTCTCTAGCCCTATATTGACATCAGCTTGGATGCGCAGCTCATCTGAGGAGGATGCAAGTCATTTAAACTTAGCACAGGGAGGATACTCAGAACAACCAGCTTCAGACACCGAGCAGAGTGGGTTGGTGAGAGGCAAGGCTTTCTGCAGGCCTGGGCAGGCTGCAGCTCTCACCTGCTGGAGAAGCCCTTCTCTCCCAGTGGCCCTATAGTATAAGCACACAAAACTTTCTAATTTACATTTCTAGGTGGAGCCTGAACTTAAATATATCTCTCCTGGTATACAGATAAAGCTTTTTTTTTCCTTAAACCTTTATATCAACATTTTGATTGTTTTCATGATTTATTTACAATTAAAATGATCCTTTAAAAATTATGTGTATCCTGCCTCATGTGACATGCTTTTAGCTGCTTTGTTATACATAGTTATATCTATATAGAGAGATATAAATGAATGGGCTTAATAAAAAAGGCAACCAACCAACTCTGCATCAAAAGAATCTCAGGGAATACAAGTTCTCTAGCCTCTTATTCTTGAACCTGTTTGACTGCACACAACTGTGCAAAATAAATGTTCCTTATTTCTGAAGGCTATACCATCTGAAGCACTGTTGTGTTATTTGGAGCGTGTTCGGTGTTTTAAGCTTATGAGCGAAAATTTATTGTGAGAATGTTGTGCCCGCTCTGAATTACACCATTGTGTCATGCAGAAAACAAATTTCCTTTTGCTCAAGAGAATTAGCTGGATAGGGTGAATGGGAGGCATTGCACAGGTATTACTCATGATTTGTGTCTGATGGCACAATTGCACTGGGAGAAAGCATAAAAATCCCTACACTTCTAATCCTATTCTCAGCCACTTTTAAAAGCTATTTAAACAATGCTTTCTTTTTCACTTGTGTGTTTATGTCCTTGCATGACTCATGATTAAAATTGTGTAGATATACACGCTATAAGGAAGAGATGTTTTGACTGGATGGGACCTTTGCCCCTTTTGTGTGTGACAGACCATGGGATTTCACAGTTCTGTGCTTCTACAGTTCTGCTGGTTAGTCGTCTTTTCTCAGATTTGAGTTGCTTCAGGTCCTCTCCTGTGTTTAGAATACAGAGATCTTGGAAAACATCGGTTATTTACGTCAGAGCTGATTGCAGTGCTGTTATGGCTTCCCTGCGCATTTGTCACGATTCTGTGTGAGTCCACAGCTGAGGTCCCTTCCTGACTTGGGCTTTCTCTACCTGCTTCTCTCCCCATCAATAACGCACAAGCTGGAATGAAAACTTATTCCACCAGTTGTGCCCCCTCTCGCCAGACTGGCTAGGAAGCAAGAGCAGAATATACCCCCGTTAATCCAGGAGGAAATAGTGACCTACTACGCCATCTGGACACTCACAAATCTATGGGACCAGATGGGATCCATCCAAGAGTACTGAGGGAGCTGGCGGAGGTCCTTGCCAAGCCACTCTCTATCATCTATCAGCAATCCTGGTCAACAGGGAAGGTCCCAGAGGACTGGAGGCTTGCCAATGTGACACCCATTTACAAGAAGGGTCGGAGGGAGGATCCAGGGAACTACAGGCCTGCCAGCCTGACCTCGGTACCGGGGAAGGTTATGGAACAGTTTGTCTTGAGAGCACTCACATGGCAAGTCCAGGACAAGCAGGGGATCAGGCCTGGTCAGCGTGGGTTTATGAAAGGCAGGTCCTATTTGACCAACCTGATCTCCTTCTATGACCAGCTGACCCGCTTAGTGGATGAGGGAAAGGCTGTGGATGTTATCTTCCTTGACTTCAGCAAGGCCTTTGACACTGTCTCTCATGGCATACTCCTTGAGAAGCTGGTGTCCCATGGCTTGGACAAGTGTACTTTTCGCTGGGTGAAAAACTGGCTGGATGGATGAGCCTAGAGAGTTGTGGTGAATGGGGTTAAATCCAGTTGGCAGCTGGTGTTCCCCAGGGCTCGATGTTGGGCCCAGTTCTGTTTAATACCTTTATCAATGATTTGGATGAGGGGATTAAGTGGACCCTCATCAAGTTCACAGATGACACCAAGTTGGGAGGCAGGGTCGATCTGCTCGAGGGTAGGGAGGCTCTACAGAGGGATCTGGACAGGCTGGATCGATGGGCTGAGGCCAATCGTATGAAGTTCAACAAGGCCAAGTGCCAGGTCCTGTACTTGGGTCACAGCAACCCCATGCAGCGCTACAGGCTTGGGGAAGAGTGGCTGGAAAGCTGCTCAGCAGAGAAAAACCTGGGGGTGCTGGTTGACAGCCGGCTGAATATGAGCCAGCAGTGTGCCCAGGTGGCCAAGAAGGCCAACGGCATCCTGGCCTGTATCAGAAATAGTGTGGCCAGCAGGAGCAGGGAGGTGATTGTTCTGTACTCGGCACTGGTGAGGCTGCACCTCGAGTCCTGTGTTCAGTTTTGGGCCCCTCACTACAGGAAAGACATGGAGGTGCTGGAGCGTGTCCAGAGGAGGGCAACCAAGCTGGTGAGGGGCCTGGAGCACAAGTCTTATGAGGACCGGCTGAGGGAACTGGAGTTGTTTAGCCTGGAGAAGAGGAGTTTGAGGGGAGACCTTATTGCTCTCTACAACTACCTGAAGGGGGGTTGTAGTGAGGTGGGTGCTGGTCTCTTCTGTCAGGTGGCTGGCGATAGGACGAGAGGAAATGGCCTCAAGTTGCAGCAGAGGAGGTTTAGGTTGGATATTAGGAAAAATTTCTTTACTGAAAAGGTTGTCAGACATTGGAACAGGCTGCCCAGGGAAGTGGTTGAGTCACCATCCCTGGAGGTATTCAAAAAACACGTAGACAAGGTACTCCAGAACATGGTTTAGTGGGCATGGTTGATGGTTGGACTCGATGATCTTGAAGGTCTTTTCCAACCTATATGGTTCTATGATTCTATGATTCTATTGCAGCTCACATTTTACAGGTGTGAGAGTTTCTTCTTATTTTTTTTCCTCTTTATCCATTGGAACTGGGTTGGTGATGGCACATCTCAGGAAGTGAAGCTCATGAGACTGCTCTTACTCTGTGACTTGCTTGGGAACCTAGCGCTTTGTGAATATTTCACTGTCATGTACATGAATGTCCTTTGTGTGCAATGGCAGTATCTATTTAAGTTGTACAGCATACAGTAGACATGAACACCAACTATGGATTTAAACATCTGTCCTACATACTGCTTTTGCATTGAGCAGCTCACAGGCAGGAGAGCACTATTGTAGCTGTACTGCAGCAGTCTTTACTCTCATTGCTACCTCTTCACCATTTCAAGTTTGATGAAACTTGAACGGGTTATCCTGATTCACCAGTTAACCAACTGGACTTGGTTATGCTGATTTCTTATTATCACCTGATTAGTTTCCAAACTTTGCTGCAGCCAATGGAACGATGTGAGAATCAAGAGGTGACTGTGCCTGTTAAACTTGTTTCACTTGTTCTTCTGATAAAGTGCTTTCAGATTTTTCATTTTTTTTCCACTTTTTATTTAAACATTCAAAATTTCTATTGGAATGGACAGTGTGACCTCAGGAGAGGTCACCTCTGTCTGATTCTCTTATGTTGCAATTAATAGAAATTTTGCATTTTTTGTACTTTTTTTTCCCCTGAAATATTTGGTACTTTTCAGAGGGATGAGAGGTAGGATTATGTGTGCCAGACAGCATGAAGACTTCAAATCCAGAACATTTGTCATTTCAGCTAATGGAGCATGACTGAGGAAGGAATTTGATCCGTGAGTTTTGTGTCTACCAGATCTGTTGCTGACCATTAGATTTGCATCAGCATAGACCAAAAATGCCATCCTTTATAAATACCTACTATAGGAATTAGTCTAAAATAAATTTATTGGAGGTATATCTCCATTATTATTTTAGTTGGGGTCTGTCTGTTACTCAGACCCACATCTACTGCAGATCAGTCTCCGTTTCCTGAAGCTGACATTGCTTCATCAATTTACACCAGCTAAGGATCTGTCCAGGGTTCCTTATCTGGGCTTGTAAGAAATTTCCTTCACTTCCATTGAATTTAATTATTTTGTATATTGCTGAGTACTCTAAACTGTATGTGGCCTTTCAGGAAAGGAAATGAAAACATCAGATAATGTTTTAGTGATTTACTTTTATTTTTCCATGAATTCCTGAAAAAGCAAATACGATCCTTTATTCTCAATCTGAATAATTTTTCACCATTGCTAGAAGATAATTGTTGCTGGTTTTTATTAAAAAAGACAGACCTCCATCCCTTATTTTGTCCTTCCTTCCTTTTTTTTTTTTTTTTAATTAACTTACATCTGAAAATTCTTTTTGAGTCAGTAAACAGGACACCTGTCAGCCAACAGTGAGCTGAATTTCTGTAACTTACAGAAAGACTGGTCATAAAGTGCTTAAAGCTCTGGGGACTTGGGTACCACCCAGTGCAGAACAGATTAATTTCACGGTGTTTTTCTGCATTTGCACAAACTAAAAATATGAGAGTCTGTGCTTTGTTTGTTTGAACTTCTTGAATTAAATTACTTCAATTAATTTAGTGCTCAGGTGTGGACACTCAGCATTTTCCAAAAGTGTCCAAATTTCTCTAAGTTTAATGCCAGTCGGATATGCAGACCTCTTTCTCTGCCTATATCCCACTAGTCTCTGATGCAAAAGGATTTGTTTCTGTAACCTCTATTCATCACCAGTTTTCTCCACTTGGATGTTACCCTTGTTTGCATGCTTCAGGTCTAACGTTCCTACTTCAAATAGTTTTGGTGCTTCATGTTGGAATTCGTGTTTAAAGAGACAGAACTGTCACTTCAGGAACCTCTCATGGTTGTTTTGGGGAAACTGTGCTTTGATTAACAATCCTCAGCAGTTCAGTGATGTAATATAGTTCAATCATGTTTAAATTTAGCCAAACTTGTCCAGATCTTTTGGGAATTTGTTCTTATTTCTTCTTTTCTTCCTTCTAGTGAGAGCTGGTAAAAGAGTGTTTCCCCACCCCACCCATACAGAAAGTTGCTATGAAAACAATACCTTTCAAACCTGCTGAAAAATGGAAAACCCACAAATGGAAAATTTTGGGCCAGAAAGAATGGCTGTAACAATAGTTTGGTGACTCAGAACTTCTTGAATCACATCTCCCTCAAGGGTTTAGATGTCCCTGGATGGGGTTAGGCTGCAAATTGGTGACTTTGCCTGTAGCAAGTTTTGCCATTTATAAAAGGTCTCCTTGCAGCTCCCATGATGATTTTTACATGCAACCTAGCAGAAACTGTTCTGAGTTAAAGCATCTCTGCATTGCTGGGACTACACAGGAAATAACCTGATCATATTCTTGATGACTGAGCTACAGCTTCTGAGCTTTCCAAGAAATTTTGTCACTAAGTCAGTGTGGTTTTTTGGTTGTGTGGTTTTTGTTCGTTTGGTGGTTATTTTTTGTTGTTGTTTTTTTTTTCCCCTCTCCAGTCAATTAGGATGGGGCTTCATCTGCTCTGCACTTAGCAGTCTAATCAAAACTATTCAGGTTAGGCACCGTCTGTGGTTAATGAAGTGAAATGGGAGCGTTCCTGAGAGCATTTAAACTCACTTGTTTAAACATTTATTTTAAGATTGGTGTATCAGCTTCTGGGGTCTCTCTGTCCACTAATCAGTTAGGTTAACATCTCTTTACTTCATTTTATCAACTGTATGTAAAGGAATTCCATATATGAAAAAGTAAGCAGTAGTATGTAACAGAAGAACAGATTATTTTTGTTTAAGATTGCTTCATAGTCATAACCTATTCCTTTATATACTAAACTGAATCAATATAGCAACTACTTGGGGAATTAGTTTTTCTTTTCAGAGATCTGGAACATTGGTTTGCATGTGGTTAGTTCTTGAGGGCTGATAATGCATCTTTAGGAGGATACAGGATAGTTTGCTTAAATATCTAGTAGCTGTTGCCTAGTTTCATACCTCTTCATGCCACCGTAATCTGGCAAACTGCAGAGTATCTTGAACTTATTACTAGTTTTGTTCAAATAGGACTGAGTCCATGGTGTAATGAAGTCCAAAGCAGAAGACAGTCTGAATTGGCTGTTGTTACCTGCTGACATAAATCACTTGAATAGATCAGCCCTGTGGTGCTTAGGCCAAGTAAAGATAAGTTGGAATGACCTACATTTCATAAACATTTCAAAGGCTGTTCTGAAATTGGGAAGTAATACTTTTGTTCTTGCTGCCTGCCCTTTTAAAAATAATCGCAATTACGCTACTGTCCTTATCTTAATAGGGAGTGCAAAGGTAAAGGTGCAGTAGTAGCCAGATGGATTTTTTAGACTCCAAAAATAGACTGCCTTTCCGGCATTTAGCCCATAAAGGAGGGATGATCTACAGCAGTGCTTTTTCCAGAGACCGTGCCTAACTCACATGTACAACTTTTCCATTCTAGAACTAATTAGTTTTGGTTGAGTAACTCATCAACATTAAGTAACAATAAGAATCATATTTCCAGGAACACTTTTCTTGTTATAGAAAATTGGAATCAACTGTGGAAGTGTGGTTACTGAATCTAGTTACTTTTAACAGAGCATTTTTTTAAAGACTTAAGAAAGAGCTTCCTGTTACAATGCAAAGTGTTTTAAATACAGTTGATTGGGTGACTGGATTGTAGTTATAAAATTTTAGGCTTCTTTGAATGTAAAGTTTTATTGCACTTTCATTTTAATAGGAAGATTTACATATTCTGAAAAACTTTCCCAATATGAGGGATAGTTTAGCTAACAGAGGAAGATTTAAGAAACCTCTTCTCTGGAGTCTTATAAGAACAGGTTAAATAAATACTGGCTCTAGGTGGACCAGAGTTGGGGATGGAACTCTGAAAATCCTTCCAGTTTCACACTTGTGAGCCATGTAATCTGTTTAGTCCATTTGTGTTACCCAGGCTTGCAGTTAATTTCAGTTACAAAAGCTTTATTTACACTGACTGGGCTTCGATCTTTAATTTAGGGGCAAATTCTGCCACTGAAGGCCCACATACAGTGCCCCTCTCCCTGCAGATCAGCCCCGGAGTCTAGTTTTTCATCATCTGAGCATCTGGCTAGTTTCTACCACCTGCTACTCCCTCTGTACAATAGAGAAATTTCATCCCTTCTCCCTTCCTACTTGTTTTCCTTTCACTCTCAGTGCCAGAGGATGCACACCTTCTGCTAGTTTTCAGCTACCTGAAGGCTGCTTGCCTTAGTCTCCTCCTTTTCACAGACCATTCCCGATCTTCCTCAAGGTCTGAATTTTGGGGTGTTTGATCACTCTTGGGGGAATGATTTATGCATATTCTGCCTTTTTATTCTCTCTTGAGAATCTTCTGCTGCAGTTCTGCTTTGATTTCACACTCTGTCCATTTACAGTCAGGCAAGACTGCAGTAAAATAAATTGATTTCCTTGACGCACTGTGGGACATGTTTCTTTTGAATGGTGTCATGTTCTTTGTGACTTGTTTTTTCATTCCTCAGAAAAGAAGGGAGAAAGGTGAAGACCTTAGGCTTTTATATTTCTCAGTTGTCTCCTTACTTTTCATTTTAACTTTTACTTCTTGTCTTTCATCATTATACCACCCAAATGTGCTTAGGTCAAAACTAAATGCTTTACCCTTCAGTGTTTTACATTCAGGCTTTGGTGCAGAATCCAGAGCTCATCACATCAACCTCAAGATGAGTGAAAACAGCTATTGAGGAACCAATGACCCTCATCACACATTTTTTTTTTCTTCCTTTGTTGCTTTGACTAGCATTGTTAGTTTACATACCAGGAGAATGTATACAAGATGAGAAAAGCTTATTGACTTATTGAGGCCTGCCCATATTAACCCTGAAAAAAAATCTAATCAACCAGTCCATCACCACTGTGAACTAACAAGTTCACCTGGTGGCTGCAGCTTCTGGTTTCTTCCACAAACATGGATCCAAGTCTCCTTTGAACTGACCATCATTGTTTACTTTCATTGCTGGGTGTGTTCATTTGTTGCTCATCTCAGCTACCTGATAGGTACATAAATTTTTGTCTGATCTGTGTGCTACAGCCTCATCTTTAACTTTTCTTTGTGCCTTCTCCTTTATAGCACCAACTTAATCAAAAGAGTTTAATGACATAAATTTGTCAACTTCCTTTAGTGCATGTGTACCATGCTGTTTACACAGTCAGAGAAGCTGTGTTCATTTCTTGAGATGATGCAGAGTTAACCTGAGTTGGTCACGTTCATGTGAATCCCCTTTCAGCCCGGCAAGTGAGAGCAGCTACAGCGGTGGGCAGCGCACAAGATGAAGCAATGACTTTATTAGCAGCTATTGTCTCGGGCTCTCAGTGCTTATCCAGTCAAATCAGGCTTGAACATTCGCATTTGTATTTGAGGCAGCCATCTGCGTTGTGCTCAGCACATCAGCCATAGCTCCGGGGAAGCTGCAGTTGAAGAAAGAGCAGTAATTTCTCCCAGTTTCCTCCCATTCATTCCACAATGCCTGATACCTTCCTTAATTTACAGAGCCTACAGAAACTGTTTACTGGGGGAGATTTTCACTGACAGGATAAACTACTGAGTGCCAAATCCCAAGGAAAGGTAGAGAGAAGAGTTGTGTAGCTTTAACTTGCAGCTCTGCAAAACTTTTCTGCTCTCCTGGAAAAACTGTCTCATGAATGTCATTTGCCTTAAATCAGGGACAATTTATTGATATACAATAAGTCCTGTTGTTCTGACTGGCTGTATGGATGCACTGTGGATCACAATCTGTGTTTCAGCTGGAGTTGAGGGAATTTTGTTTGGAAGAGAGAGAAGAAAGCATAATTAAAGGAAAAAAAAAAAAAAGGCAAGAAGGAAACTGCGAATGTAGACCAGCAGTTTTACTGGGCATCATAAGTTTCCAGTACTGCCTAAGAATGGTCACAACTTATCTGTACTGACATCTGGGCCAAACCTTTAGTTCATGTAAAAAGGGCATAGCCATGATGCCAAAGTAGCTAGGCTGAGAAGATCCAAGTAAGGATCTGTCTGCCTGATTTTACTTTTGCTGGTTACTGTGCATTGCATTTCATGTATTTCAGGCAATATGTTTCCTATTTGCATAACTGTTTATATTAAACAATCCTATCTCAGAGCAACAATGTGTACTTGCTTTTTAAAATATTTGTCTTGATATGTTTCCCAATTTCTGGTCCTGGCACATCAAACTCAATAGAACATATTCTGGTTTTGGGAAGATGAAATCAGCCAATGATGTAATCTATGTAACTGATTTCTCTTTTCTTCATGGCTCCACTGAATTTGCTGCCTTTTATTTTATCTCTCATGAACTCATCAATAAAGGACAGACAATAATAATAAGGTTTGGATTTTAGGCCCTCACTGTATTGTAAGTTTGTAAGAAAATCGTTATGAGTGACTTAGCTAGGATATAAGTCAATAAGAAACAGAGGTAAGAGGAACAACCACTAGACTCAATGACTGTCAGTCAGTGGAGATACATAGAAAGGAATCATTACCTTAAAGAGCTATTTTGAGAACATCCTATTTTAAATTCATTGCAAATATTAGCCATGCACCATTAGCAGGAATATCACTTACCCTGGCATAAGGGTGCTCCAGGTGCTGAAAAAATTGCCTGGTATCAGGGATGTAGTAAGTTGAGCAAGCCGTTCTCACTATTGAATGACTTTTTTGTATTTGTGTCACACACACACCCCCCCACTTACCATACAGTGGCACTTATGTTTTGATACATAAGTACAGGTCAAGTCCTGCGGATGGTTATTCTGTATCATTGCCATTGACTTTACAGCTGATACTTGCAAACTTTTTGGCAAGCCCTGGCAGAAAAGCTAAGGGAGTACAGAAAGTCCTGTCCAAAGCAATACCTTCAAGAAACACTAAGCCTGTACTATTGTTGTTGGTGCTAATTTGTATTAATTTAAACAAGATGTGTTTGGTCTCCAATTTTTCAACTCACCTCTTTAAGCACAAAAGCAAGATGTTGGCAAATTTGGAATGACCAGACCTCTTTGTGGTAAACACCGCAGATGCAGGAAATTGCAGATTGACAAAGATGCAAAAATGCGCCAATGCATCCGTAAAATATTTCTTTTTTGATGGAGCAAAAGGAGAATCCATGACTTTATTATTGTTTTTTAATCAAACCTGTTGTTAAATTGCCTATTTTAGATAAATCTATTTAGGTAGCTCATTTTCACTTATTTTCAATTTCCTTCCACTGTTGGCATGCCGTAACACAGTGCTCTTGATATCAGTAAGGGTCTATCCTAAAACTGCAAGAAGGTATTGCTGACTGTTGAACCATTTAGTTATGTAAGATCAACTCTACTGTTGGAAACGTGGACTTACCCTCTTGTTGGTTTCAGAAAACAGGCGCTGATCAAGAGAGTCAAGGCAATAAAACATGTTTTTCTACTATAAATATGCTATTTTCTTTTAAATATTATCTCATTAATTTTTGTCATTTTTTTAATTGTCATGCCTATACACACATCAAAAGCAGAGCAATCCTTTTTCTTGCAAGGAGTGAATGCCATCTTAGCAACAGGCAGATTCTGTGATGCTTTAAGTGATATTTTAGCCTAGGATTTTAGGGGAAATGATGGAAAATATTTAAGAAAAACAACAGCAAACAAATAACACTCAGCAATAGAGATTTTTAATTAGCTGAAGTCAAAAGAACAGATGTCAAAGAGAATTATTTTCTTTTCATTGGTTCTTTTCCTTTAAAAAAAAATTCTAATATATTCTCTTCAAAAACTTCAATGAAACAAAAGTAGTATTCAGGCCAAAACTCAAGCAAACCTCTTTGTTTAAATTTCCGAAGTTAGTGGAAAATACAAGACACTGCAAAAGGAAACCTGAATGGTAAGAAGCTATATTAAGAATGGAAGAGCAGTAATAGAGTGCAATGACAGTGGAGGGATTGGTTAGTGTTGTCTGAACAGACACTGTTCAAGTAGATGTTGCTGTCATATGCTTGCTTTACAGTTTTTTTTGCTAGAAGCTGATCTATGACAAATGCAAGCCAGTTCTGTTGTTTTGACCCCAATAATGACTAAGACAAACACTTTCAAAGTCATAGGTGAATGGCCACATGTGGCTTCTGTTGACTTCAGTGGGATCTCTGCGTAAGCTTCTGCATTCAGTATTTGGTTTGTCTTGTTCATGGGAATATGGAGTCTTGTCTGTTCTGCCTCATATTGATCTGGAGACCACCAATAATACATTTTCAAATAGTGGCCTGAGACAAAGCCACAGAAACGTTGTATTCCAAAGCTACAACAATATTCAAGGTCAAGTACAGAGATGATATGACAGATGGAAATGAATGCAGGAAAAGGAATGTGATCTGAAGACCAATATGTTGCATAAATTTAGCCCACAATGGAAAGGTTAAGTTCAAGCAATCACACCAATCCTATCATCTATAAAGCTCAGTTGCAACTTTTGATATAATTCCAGTGGAATTTGTAACAAGAGGTTGAATTTAGTCCTAGCAGCATTTTTTCTATAGTGCAACAGGAACAATATATAGAAAATAAGAATCAGATTTATTGTTCTGTTTAGACATTGACAAAAAAACCTAATACAGATTCACTGACCCTCACCGTGGAAATCTCTTAGAGTCTGTGCATTCTTGTTAAATGGTACCTACAACAGCTCACATTCTCTCCCCTTTTGCCCCCCTTTTGTTGTTGCCGTTGTTGCAGGCTTTGAAAACAAATGCCTGTGCTATGAGGTCAAAAATCTTTTGAGTAGACCATATACCGCAGGTGTAACTGAAGAATGACTTTAGTATGCTTCCTAACCCTTCTCCATCTGCTCCTGGCACCTGATTTATTACAGCGCACAGGTCAAACTTGTCTCTGGTGTTTGACTGGTCATAAACTCCTTTTTGTACAAGGAGGAGGGGAAAGTATTAGCACTCAATAAATTATAAAATGAAACACTAAGAGTAACAATATCACTGATTTTAGTCTGACTTTGAAACTCCGTGTTAGGCAGAAGAACTGCAAGCATTTTGGGTAGAGAAAGCTGAGGCCAGCTTGACTCCTGAGGTTTCCTGGACCTTGGCTACTTCATTTGAATGTGGGATGCACACTTCACTGGCTGTTTTCAGAAAGGAACAGAGGAAAGACTGGAGTAATCGGGAATTGCATTTCCTCTTTTGACAAGACCAACTGCTGTTGCAGTGTATTTAGATACTGAGGCTGGCTTTTTTCACAAATGGCCTTCAAGCTTCTAGTGACCTAAGCTGTCAACGCTTCTTTAAGAGTTTAAGATGGCATTTTCTAAAGAACCCGGTATAGGCCCAACTCTTTTCTCCTGAAGATTGGTGATGATACTTTCATTAATTTTTGTAGGAAGCAGTTCTGCTGAGCTAGAAAATCTTAGTGTCTTTGTGGTTTTCAAAAGACAAAATAGAGGTGTAAAATGCTGGCATTTAATCTCATCTTTCCTTTTGCTTTGGTGTTCTGGTGAGCTGTTTATTTTCAGCTTATTTCCTCACTGGAGGAGTAACTGCGAATTTTTTTCGCAAGCTGTCATGACACAAGCTGAATAAATAAAGCTGCAGAGAGCTTTATCCTGAGTCTGTCTTTTCACAGTGCAGGAGAAAACTGCAGGGTTAGGATCAGATCCAAAGTGGAGGGAAGTCAGTGGGAGCATTTCTGATGCTTTCACTAAAATTTGGATTGGGATGGGTCTTGTAAAAAGTAAAAAGCTTCCTCTACAAAAAATTCCACCAAAATAATGTTTAGTTTTGCTTAGTATCACATTTTCCTGTAGTGTGGTAAGCCCAGAAAATTATAGTGATTTTGAATAATAGAAAGGGGTCAAATCCAGCAATTAATTCACTTTTCACTGCATCCTCATTCCTATTAAAGTCTGGAAGACTTGCACTGCTATTTAATGTGAATTTTGAAGACCAAAGGGTGGATAACAGAACCATGATGATGATATTTACCAATACTCCGAGACGTGAGTGGATGCTATTAATTCTGCTTGTTGGGCTGGATGGCTACATCGTGCTCAAACAGCTGAAGTGGCTGGCTGTACTCTTTCAAAAACAAACAAACCCAACCCCAACCCCAAGTTCCAGTATGTGGCTGGAAAAAGATTTGATACTGTATTATACTCATTTCTCTAAAGGCATTTAGTAGCATTTTTCAGACAGATGCTCTGTATGATGATAAATTAAGTTTATGGAGATGGGAAGCATTGCCCTTCAAGGCTGAAAAATGAGCTTGCAAATATCCTACTGTGGTTCTACGTACACTGAGGCTCTGCCTTGGGAGGCAGAAGAGTAACTGCTCCTTCTGGCATCCTGTTAGCTTTACCACAGCTTAGAAGAGCTTGTTCCAAACCCTGGCTATACTTGTGCAGCTCTGTTAAAAGTTTTTTCTCGTGTCAATTTTGATGATAAAACAGGAAATGGGGTGAATTTTGTCTCAGTGGCTCAGAGATGTGTTGGGTCTGCGTTAGTAACAGAAGGGGAAAAAAAAAAATCATAAACCACTGTATTTGTAATAAGCAATTCAGAGCCTGCCTGCTTTTAGAGGTTAAATCCTTTTCCAAACCAGCAATAGGATTTTAGGCACCTCGCTTGTCTGTTAAGGTTGATCAGTAGAGAATTGCTTTCTCTAAAGAAACGGTTTGTGCTGAATGGTACAACTGTGTCTTCTGAAGAGATGATCTGAAAGTCAGTCGCCCTTCTGCATCGGTGAGTTGCAGTGGTATGATATAGTACATGGTTTTAACTGATGCAATGAAGTTCTGGTAAAGGCCGTTTCACTTGTAAGTCTGGGTGGTTTTGGTTTTTCTTGGTGTCTTGGACACCAAACCAAACTTGATGTAGTTGTAGTCACTAAGCAAATTATGACCACCGAAAAACCTCACTCTTGTAACTGTCCATTATGTTCTCCCTTTCCTTAATTATGAGAAGAGGTAGAACAGGTTCATTTTGTTTCATGACTGGAATTTAGGCATTGTCTTTGCTGGCAAGAGACAACTTCTGAAGGCACCAGAATTGAATTGCATTTAGGTTGGGGTGGGTGCTCTCATCTAATTGAATTAAGACCCTCTTAAGCTGCTATGATATAGTTGCAGGTGTTTGTATATGTTTAGATAGGTGTCCTAGTTTCAGCTGGGATAGAGTTAACTGTCTTCCTAGTAGCTGATACGGTGCTATGTTCTGGATTTAGTATGAGAAGAATGTTGATAACACTGATGTTTTCAGTTGTTGCTCAGTAATGTTTAGTTTCAAGCCAAGGATTTTTCAGCTTCTCATGCCCAGCCAGTGAGAAAGCTGGAAGGGCACAAGAAGTTGGCATAGGACACAGCCAGGGCAGCTGACCCAAAGTGGCCAGTGGGGTATTCCATACCATGGGACGTCCCATCTAGTATAGGAACTGGGAAGTGGGGGTGGGGAATCGCCGCTCGGGGACTAGCTGGGTGTTGGTCAGCGAGTGGTGAGCAATTGCACTGCGCATCATTTGTACATTCCAATTATTGCTGTTGTCATTTTATTAGTGTTATCATTATCATTATTAGTTTCTTCTTTTCTGTTCTATTAAACAGTTCTTATCTCAACCTGCGGGTTTTGCTTCTTTTCCAGATTTTCTCCCCCATCCCACTGGGTGGTGGTGGGGAGTGAGTGAGTGGCTGCGTGGTGCTTAGTTGCTGGCTGGGGTTAAACCACGACAATAGGTTTAAACACAGATTTAATTTAAATCAATATATCGGATCCCACTGGAAATGTGTTTTGGAAATTCTGTTCAGAGGAAGAGTCCCCATGGTCAGTTTGCTACTTGCAGGAAATTATAAGCAGTTGGACCTCAGAAAGGTGAGGTGGGTACTGCAAGATCATGTGGAAGGGCAGGTGAAATATATGAACCAATCAGGTTTTTCAATGCAGATGATGGAAAAATATATTTCACAGAAAACTATCCATGTGGACAATGTGACTTAATTTTGCCAAACCCAGATCTTTGGTAGATTTTTTAAGTGTTCAAAAATATGTATCATACAAAAATTGGAGTGTTTTATTAGCTCACTCTCCTGTGTCATGGACAGTTATGCATAAAACTTCTGTGTGTATTTCCATGGCCCATGGGGAATTACCTCTGCTGACGATAAAGAAACTTTCAGAGGCACGGATAGATGCTGCGTGTTTTATATTTGAGTAGCTCTGTAAAAGGTATGCTAAGGCATCTTAACTTTATAGACCATGTATTTGATGGGATTGCAACATAAGATTATGAGCTTAGATAAGCTAGCATGGACATGGATAGCAGTGCTAAGCGTCTGGGAAAAGTAGAGAAAAGACTTCAGGGAAAAGAAAAAAAGCTGTGTTCTGACTAATCAGTTCATCAGCCATTGCACTTTTGTGGCGTGCCCTACGGCCACGTTCTTCCCAAGCATAGAGATTCTCACATGACATGAGATATGCCCAGGATAATAAATCCTAGCAGTTGCATTATACCAAAACAAGACATAAATGCAGGTTTTATTCGTCTTGCTACAGTTTGTAGTTTACAGTTGTTTTATGTCTTCTACTGCAGAGCTTCTCACTGCAACCTTTCCCAGCCCCATCTCCCAGTTGGCTGATTGGTACAGATTTAAAGTAGTAATATGAATATCTTCTTAGATGAATGGTGATATCTAGTCAGGCTGCCAGAGAAATTGCACATGTACACCTATGGAATAAATGGGCTAGCATATAGATTCCCTTGACTAAAGAGAAATACTCAGTATCTCCTTGTCCTGTTCCCTGTCATCTCATTCCAACATGCAAGTTTGGTGATTTTTCCTTGTCTCTTAAGGAAAGTGGTAGATTGGTCAGGATCAGGCCATGAACAGTATCTGTGGAAGCTGTAGCCTTTAACTCACACAGAGGCGGGGACTTGCTGGTTTTTGGGTGGAAGTCTACAGATACTATGCAACTGTGTAATCACAAATGCTTCCCTGAAAAAAATGTGCAGCCTTCCAGTAAACCCTTGTTGGAGCTGACAAGGACATAAGGTCTCAGTTGGGCTGCTTGTTGGAAGAATTATGCGATATACTTAATCTCAGGCTGGGGTGTAGTAAGTAACTTTGCTGTGAAGCAATATCACATGAGGTGCTTTTTCTGCAATAGCTGTGAGCAGTCTCATTAGCTTCTTCAATGGCTGTCCTGACTCCTTGTGGCCACTAAAGACACTTGTCATGCTTAAACTAATTTTTCAGAGGACAGTGCTTTTTTCTATTCAGTGATGTTGTATGGGTCAATGCTTATTGTATTTAATAAAAATAGGTCATTGCTTAGTCTTCAATTTTGTAGAAGTCTCAATTTACCTAACTAGAGATCGCTGGGAGTTAGGAGGTTACTCATGGATCTTTTTAATGCTGAACTTTAGCTTGCCCCGAATGCTTTTACAGTGAGCATGTAACTCTGCTGTAAGAGTTCTTTGCTATTAGCCTTACCTCTCCTGCATGGTCTTTACACCTCACATAGCTACAGTGGCAGCAGGTATAGCAGAATCAAGATAAAGACCATCTGAGAGATTTTTGTTTGGAAAGCTCTGTGATACAAGGATGCAGTAAAAACCACCCATGTTTTCCATTCTTGCATCTTCATTTTATGTTAGTTTTAATCTGTTGGTTGTTGGGTTGTTTAGCAGGACAGAAATTTGGCAGGAGGAAAATACTCCTTTATCTCTGTAATGCTGACGATTGTTTTTCCTTCCTTTCCTGGATTAGTTTGTAGTGGTAGGTGGGTTGTTTGTTTTTCCTTTGACCTCTTGCCTGTATAAGAACAGACTACAAATATCCTGACAGTCACCCAAAAGTGGCATCAGCAACAGGCACTGCCTAACAGTATTTGAAAATTGTTAATAGTTACGGAAAGAGGATCTTCAGGTACTTCCCACATCTGAAGGTTGCCTATGCTGCTTTGGATGTGCTTATGAGATCCTTTGGGAGGAGCTGGGAACAAAAGAAAGCAAAGGAGATCTTGGCCATGTTCATTAAATTAAATCTTAAATTTAGAATGTAGGGAGGTTAGCCCAGTTTTGCTTCTGCAATAATGTGGGCATTTTTTCCCTGTTGTTGACTATTGTAACTAGTCCTGGATAAAAACTTAATATTCAAGAGCTGCTGATGGTGGTGAGTGGCTTGCATACACGTAATAGAATTTGCTGTTACTTTAACTTTCCCAGCTGCATTTACATAAAATGACAGTCTTTAAACACATATTCATGCATGACTTTCTCCTCCTTCCTCAGAGAGGCTGAATATAGCAATTCACTAAAATTTTGCTTAAATTTGGTATTTTCCCACTTTCCCTGGCTTTTATGGGCATGATTTGTAAACAAAATAGCATTCTCAGAGTAATTATTTTTGTGCGTGATTTCTGAATGTGAAATTTTAATTGTCACAAGTGAATGCTTCCTAACCCACTTCTACTGGATTCTGATGAGGTCCTACTTCATAGGTATAAAAATGTGAACAATTGTAATGAACACGGTGAAGTAGAAGGTATCCCATTATCAATTAATACTTTAAAATTTAAAGTTACAGCTCAAAATTCAGCTGTCATTAGAATCAAATGAATGTCTCATTATTCTCTCTGTAACAAGGTAAAAGAATTGCTGACTGTTCCTTCTAAAGAGATTTCTCTTTGTGGTAGATCTTCTAAAGTACAGTCTGATACTTTATTCTTGGAGTATGTTAAGAGAGGGTGGCAGTGAACAGTGATGACAGAATGACAGCATTTCGAAGGAACTTCATCCTAGCTGGCCAGGAGCTAACATCTGGGACTTGGACACAGTGTTCATTCACTTCTGTGTGAGAAAGCACTGGTGCTGCTGGATAGCAATATTGCAGCCATCTACAGGTGCATGCATCTGTAGGTGTATAGATGATCTCCAAGAAATTAAACAAAGATGGTGCATTGGCCAGATGCCAGGCCATGTGAAACCTTCTTAGGATAGTTACTCTACAGTGATACTAGCAGATTAGTCTTTATAAAGCTCTTGGGTGGAAGGCAGGTGTCAGTATTTGTATCTTGTCCCACAGAGAGGGAGTCAGTGGAGCACTAGAGCTTCCCCCCCCCCCCCCCCCACTGCCCAGCACTGCTCATGCTCTGCCACACATTCTCAAGGAATAATGCACAAATGCAATGTGCTGAAAGAAAACCATATGCAGCATTCCATATAAGCACATCAAACTATATTCATATTCTGACTGAAGGGAAAGGAAAAAAGCTATTTTCTTGTACCACTAGTTGGTTGAGAGGAACTTAATAAACCAACAACACCTAAATGGGAATAATATAGGCAGGGGATCCATTATAAATACCTGTGTACTTTATGGAAGCAGAAATGCTTCCTTTATTCTCATCTCTGTGGTGCTCTGGTAGGAAAAGTTATGGAAGTTACAAATTAATTACTGACTACAAAGTTCACAGTTAACCCTGCTGAAGGACTTAATTTGTAAAGAAAGTATAGTATAGAATTGCTTAATATCCTCAGTATGTCTTGGATACTTCAGATACCTTCTCAGAATCAGATTAAAGATTTACCCAATGAGAAGTTTGTCACTCTCTCTTTCTGGCCTCCATCCTGCCAACTGCCAGATCCCATCAGCATGTTTTCACTATAGCATTTCACATTGCAGGTGCTGGAGTGCCACACACAGTCCAAAGTGCTGCACACCACTAGCAGTTCCAGAACTATGCTAAGCAAAGCCAAGCGATGCATAGTTCACCTTTGAGTTACTCGGCACTGCTACAGCTGGCAGTGAGCTTACAGGAAATCCCAGGACTGACACGTCGTTTGTTCAATGAGGGGAACACCACCAAATGGTGTATGTAGCAATATTGTTTCTGAATGTGAGTACAGGGGGCTGATGAGAACTCAAGGCCTTCATTTTGCTACCTAAAAAAGGTATGTAATCATCAGAAGATGAAAGCCCACCAAAACATGCAAATTTAACCCTACATCTTCCCCATAAAGATTAAATGTCACAGCCACTTAGTTTCAGTGGTTTTCTGTGGAGAACTCAAAGGCACTTAATAAGAATCAGATGTACAAGAAGTTGATTCTCACTAACTGTATTAAAAAAAATTGTGGAGCTTTTTTTGTTCACACTGGCCAGTTTGGCCAACGCACAATCTATTTCCTTCCATCTGAGACCAAAAAGTCTGAGGCAGGCAGGAATCACCTCTGAGAAAGGTAGGAGAGCACCCGGGATCTGCAGCACTAAAAGGAGAATTTAGCTATGTGTGACTTTTGGGTTGCTTGCATTTGTCAATTCTTTGGCTTTGAAAGGATTTTAACTGAGTAGTGTCAGCCAGCACCTATAGATACTGCTGCTACAGGGAGAGAGCTGCTCTTCTCTCTTGTCTGTGGTCTCTCATTGCCATGCCTCTGCTCACCCTCCCTTGGCATGGGCCTTTAGGCAGCTGTATGGTGAGCAAGACTGGGGAAGTGATCTCGTCAAAAATGTGGCAGAATTGCGCGTCCAGCTTTCCAAGCTTGTATTTCTCAGGAGACGTGGGAGTCGTGTTTGTGCCTGGTAGTGAGTAGGCAGAGTAGCGTGACACACAAAGATTTTAAGACATTTGCCTGGCTTATTAAAGGGTGTGTGAAGATGGCAAAGAACAAAGGAAATATGTTAAAGCCTGCTCTGAGGAGTGGGGAGTAGAGTGGCAAATGGGATAAGCAATTGGCAGAGGTGTCTGAGCAAGAGTTTGAAAAACAAGGAAGTTTGGAAGAAGAAAAAGGAGGGGCACATACTTGGGGAAGAAGAAGGGATTGTTCTTGCTGGAGCAGGTGTTGATGAAAGGAGAGGAGGCTGGCCTCCCTGTTTTTGAGGGGGAAGGTGTGTGCCAGGAAAGGGGATCCTAAATGCCTGACAGAACGCCAACCAAATCCCAGTAAGCGCTCCACGGTGAGGAAACTGAGGCTATCAATGTAGGATTGGATATATTTTCTTTTAAACATAAATCTTTAAAACCCTTGTGCTTTCCATCAGACAGAATAATGGAGTTAGAAACCTTTGGTCTGTCTGCTCCAGCTTTTTGCAGAAGGGAATTGTAAAGCAAAAAGCGGGCAAGGATGAAACTCTGGGAAATTATTGGCTTAATGTTTTGCAGTGGTGTTGGAAGTTTTATATCTATGCCTAGTGTCTTGAAACAACAAGATAACAAGGGCCCATTCCTATGACAGGATAATAGACACTATCTCTGCCCAGGAATTGCAGGGGCTGAAGAATAGGAGATAGTTGCAACCTGCTTTGATATGGCAGCTTTCAAGTGTTCCGGTTAAGAGTGAGAGCGCTGTTAAATGCTTAAGACCACAGTGCAACACGTGCACTTTTCTGTCTGATGGTGCAGGAGGATCAGGAGTCACTCTCTAATGAGGTTCTGAACGGCTGGCAGGGATGTGGCTCAGCGGTTACGCTGTACCTACAGGGTGGCCACCCTGGACCTTCAGACAGCAAGTCACAAGGATCCCCTTGTCCAATTTTCTTCCATCACTCCTCTCCTTATACTGCAGCTCCTCCTGCCCTTCCTGCTGTTTCTGTTTATGCAGTTAAATCTCCTTTAAGACTGTGCTATAAAAAATTTCTCTGAAACCAGCCTGAGTTCATATCAGATGTTTCGTGTGAATGCAGGAATTAAAATACTTTGATTCACATCACAAACCGAGACAAATAAGACAGTCCTTCCCCTTTGCTGGCAGGCCACTGTTCCTTCTTCCTAGTGGAGCGAGGGTTGGAGGAGTTTCTCTGATACTAGCACTCTGAAAATTGACAGTGTTTTTGCTGCATGTCTCTCACTGTGCTGAGGCTGTACCAGGTACTTCGTGCTACTTGTTGGCTGAGGCTGTGCAGGCTGCTCTGCGCAGAGCCTATGCAGGTGCTCCCCCACCTCAGCTTCTGGGTAGCTGCATTTGAGACAGCACTTAAAGTAGTGGCAATGTTGCTGCCTCCAGCAGCAATGCTGCTCCTGCTTTTCCCAGCCTGGAGGATTTTTGCAAAAGCTATTCCCGGGTTTTAAAGTCTCTGAATGCAGTAGGAAGCTTGGGGGTGGTGGTGTGTGTGTGTGTTCCTATTATCCTGAGTGTCTTCCTTTCCTGCACTGAAGGAAAGAATTGGGGTGGTTTTCCTTGGTCTGACACTAATGCTTCCAAATGCCTTCACTGCTGAAAAGTTCTGAGTAGTGACAGAGAGAGGGAAAACAGTGGTGAGGAGGCTGACAAATGTCCATTTTCTTGGATAGGAAAATAAAACATGAAATCTTTGTTTGTGGAAAAAAAATACATATCTTGGAAACAAAACCTGGCTGTGTTTTGAAACAAGTTGCATGCAAGACTTGGTTCCTGTTTGCTTGTTGCCTTGTGCAATATTGTTGATTCTTTTGTTTGACCATACAAACTTTCTGTTGGGGACTTTTGTTTTCTGTGTTGACATGCAAAGAAATTTTGCATCTAAAACTTCAGCTGCTTTTGACAATTTGAGCTGCTGTTGTGCTTTAGAAGCACAAGCAGCATGCAATACATAGAGGATATTCAAGCCATGCAATTGGTGCTGTAAAGACTTTTGTGCATGCCTGTTTTCAAGCAAGTGGATAGTCCTACTGAACTGTTAGAATCTCTCTGCATATAATCATGCTTATGTGTGTCTCGAGCTCATAGTATTTTTTATATAAATATTATAGGAATACAAATGTTCTCAGTTTGAAAAGACATACTTTGGCTGCACTGTCTGTTTCTTTATTTGTTAGCTAAGACTTACCATTCAGGGAGAGACAGTTGAAAGTGTGTAAGAGGCCAAAGTGTTGCTTTACAGGTGTGTTGGATCCTCTAGGCAGCATGGAAGAAAGTGTAGAGTAGATGGATAATAGACATAAGGGCATAAACAGACACATCCATTAAGCTAACATAATTGGTGAATCATTAAGGGTCACAGAAGTAGTTATAAATAGAAGTGGCAGCAGAAGGTTATTTCTGTGAAGGACTTCAAAGTGAGGACAAGAAGCTTGAATGTGATGTTGAGCAAGTCAGTCAAGGGAGAGTGACAGGAATGGAGTATGGTGTCCAGCAGGCAAGAGATTGGAGCTGTATTTTTAACTGGAAGGAAAACCATGACACTCAATTATAAATAAAGTGTTAGCTTGTTGAAACCAACACCATTAAAATCTGGAATCTCTTTCAGTTAAGTCTGTTCTGTTTTTTGCTTGGTTGAACAAACAATTCACTTGTGAGTTTTAAATTTATAACTGATTTTACTTTCTATGGGACTCATGTATGAAGAGTTCTGCAAATTGATATCAGTTTTGGCAGTTTTGAAGATCTTGAAATGTTTGTTAATTATTTTTGCTGGGCTTTCCTATGACTTCCCCACCCCTCCCCCCATAAATTAGCTTTGGGAGGATGTGTCCCTCTCATGACAAAGATTTATTCTGTCATGCATTTGATAACAACGTTCTGACTCGTAAATGGACAAACCCTCACTTTCTGAGGAGGTAAGGTATTCTAAGAAATACGCCTTGAAGTGAAGTCTGGGAAGCTTTGATTACACCTAGTTGTATGTGACATTCAGAAATTTGGTCATGGGGAAAAATCAAGATTTCCCTTAAGATAAATATATTTAGGTTAATATAGACTTATTTGCATAGTTTTAAAGCTTGCCCAAATTAATACATGCATTAGTACATACAATAAAACATTAACACACACACTAAAAATATACATCAATGCATACATTTATTAATACATACAATAAAACTTTGATACAGTCATCACATGACAGTTTACAAACCTTGAAACAAATGGCATGCACTGGTGCTTATTGACTTTAATTTTGGTAATATCCAGCCTTTGAAACCATTGTAAATACATCCAAGTAAATTGAAAGTTGTTAATGAGATGTCTGAGGGAGAAGGGATTCCTTCAGCCCCCAGTAGTGGCACCTCATGCACCCCTAGAAGTTGGACAAATAAAAATGGGATATTAAATGGCACATGAGGAATAGAAAGATTGGCTACAAGTGCAAAGAATGGAGGGGGGGAAAAAAAAAGGTTGTGTGAACTCCATTGTTACTCATGCTTGCAGTGTGTAGAGGATAAAGACATGCAAAGAAATGATAACAATCTAGAAGTAAGGTTCCCAGCACTGTCAGCTTTGAAAGAAAAGGCTCGTGTGCCCTGACCTCCTTTCTTGGATGAGGGATTACAGCTAACTTCAGTGGGACTAGTGTGTAGGCGTGTGTCCTGGTTTCAGCTGAGATAGAGTTAATTGTCTTCCTAGTAGCTGGTACAGTGCTATGTTTTGGGTTCAGTATGAGAAGAATGTTGATAACACTGATGTTTTCAGTTGTTGCTAAGTAATGTTTAGTCTCAAGTCAAGGATTTTTCAGCTTCTCATGCCCAGCCAGCAAGAAGGCTGGAGGGGTGCAAGAAGTTGGGAGGGGACACAGCCAGGGCAGCTGACCCAAACTGGCCAAAGGGGTATTCCATACCATGTGATGTCATGCCCAGTATATAAACTAGGGGGGAGTGGGCCTGGGGGGATTGCTGCTTGGGGACTGACTGGTTGTCGATCAGCAAGTGGTGAGCAATTGCACTGTGCATCATTGTATATTCCAATCCTTTTATTATTACTGTTGTCATTTTATTAGTGTTATCATTATCATTATTAGTTACTTCTGTTCTATTAAACCATTCTTATCTCAACCCACAAGTTTTGCTTCTTTTCCCGATTTTTCTCCCCCATCCCACTGGGTGGTGGGGGGGAGTGAGTGAGCAGCTGCATGGTGCTTAGCTGCTGGCTGCGGTTAAACCACAACAGTGTGAGTGCAGGATTAGTGCCTGTGCATGCTGCATGTGTCCTGCACTTGCCTCTAGTTACTTAGAAACAGACTTGAGCTGAGAGCCAAGTCTGGATTTAAGATGGGACATTTTGCGAGTGCAGGGGTGTTTGGCAGAAGAGTTTTAAGGCAGGTCTGGAGACAATGTGTAAGCAGGCACTTAAGTGGTTCAGCCATGTGTGCACAATTCCTGGATCAGAAGCTATGCTTCTATGGCTATTACAGTGCTCACACTGAGGAGATGAGAGCCGCTGAAGGGCAAGGTGTTGCCATTGGCACTGCATCCTGCTTATGCCAGAAGAATAGTGTAGAAGCTGCTTGCAGCAAAGGCAAAGCTTGTTTGTATCTGTCTGCAAAAGACTATGTACGCATACCCTCAGTCTGGCTTATTAGGGAGGAAGATGCTTGCTGGGAAGTGCAAAACTGGGTCAAAACTCTTCCAGACTGGTTAGATGTTGGGATCTGATTTTGGTTCAGTTCCTTTTCCAATAGCAGATTTATTCTGGATACTTATTTTATGGATGAGATTATAGAATATCTTGTTTTGAAGACTGCACAAATGCATTTAATTGCTTTAAGATGTATTTACCAATACAGTGTAGTGTTTTTCATAGCAGACCCATAACTTCGGAAAAATCCTACAGCATATAACAATACCTTAATAAAACTAGACTCTCTTTTTATAAGGCACATATGGTATGTTCAAACAGCTCTGTTATCATAATCATGGTCTTATGATATGCTGGGCTTCTCCTACAGCTTAATGATGGATGCAACATTATTACAAGCATTGGACTGACATGAAGGATGGAAGGGAAGTAGTAATTTGTGCCTTCTCCATCTGCAGCTTGTTCATGTGGTTATCATCACAATTTGTTTCTAAATGAACAACTTTGATTAGGGAGATATGTTGATGATGATTATTACTTGTTTTCAATACTGCTACTGTGAAATTCAAAGCAGAAACGGTAGCTTAAAGAAAAGCCTTGGTGGCTTTATCATACTTATCATAAGTATGATAAAGAAATAATACATGATAGTAACAACAAGTAACAAATTTCTGATTCAGTGGTGGGAAAGTACTTAAAAAATAAATTTCCACCACAACATATGGATTAAATTAATTGAAATGTTTAAAATTATTTCTTTCAACCAAATGTGGGGGAGAAAATAGAAATGCTTTAATTAATTAATTTAAATTTTAAGCTCCTATTCATCTAGCTGGACAGGATAAAGTTTTGAGTTTTGGCTCAAATGTAATATTTTGCTCGACCCTCAAAATTATTTTGCTGAGAGTGAGGAATCAGAGGGTTCATTAAAGTGTAAAGATGGAACACTTTTCAGTTTAGATTATCTTCTTCTATTTTTCTGAAAATCTAGTATTTGCACAGTTCTAATTGTGAGCTCTGACATGGGATCAGATTGTCTACTTTGCTTCTCAAGAGGCATGAGTAGCTTAAGAGTACTTTGTCTCTGTGAACAATTTGGCTCTGAAACTTGAGGCTCATGCATCATTTCCAGTAATGTGCTACTGGAATAATTATGGAATCTTTTAAGTGCGCGTGAGGGGGGAAGAGCAGTAAAGTACCTAGCATGTATTTTTAAGAGCAGGTGGCTTAATCTTCCACTAAATAAAGTAATAATTTCAGCATATTCTGGTGATTACAGATAATAGTTATTCAGGTAATATTAGCTTTTTCAGGTGTGGCATCTTGTTCTAGATGTTGTAACCTGTCGTTTACTCCTTCAGTGTATTCAGGTTTACTTTGTAATTGCTTTGCTGAAAACCAGATTATATATTATTTAGCTGTCAGCTGTATTGGAAAAGTGCCAAATAACTCTTAACCAAATATTACCCAATAAACAGAAGTGAGAACAACTCATGCATGAAGCAAGGACCCAAACTGTTTTCTTGGTAGATGGTTAGTATTGGAAAGAAGTTCTGAATCAGGTCTTTCTGCGTTTGCATCATTGTCCAACTCATCTGATTGGCTTGAAAAAGTTTGACTTTTCAGTTAAATAGTAGGCAGAAGTATCTTAGCCATCTCAAAAAGACCCTCAAACTATTTTGACTGAAGGAAAAGCTCCAAACAGTCCTCACTTCAGCAAGGTGTTTCTAGATGAAGTGCTCCTGCAGTAGAATTTCAGTGTTAGTTGTTACACTTTCATAAAATTGGTTGGAAACAGATAATGGTCAGCATTTTTTCAGAGTCAGAACAGGAATCCTTACTGAAGCTTCCCTTTGAGCACAGCAGGGGAACTGTCTAACCCCATCTTAATGAACAACTGTGTTATTTTATATTTTGCACTTAGCCAGCAAAGACAAGTGTTACTGGAGGCAGTGTCCAAAACCAAAACTACACGTGCTCAGACTTACAGGAGAAAGTTCTAAACCCAAGTTTTGGGTTACATCCATTTATTATAAGATACTGAGCTTTAAATTGGGCTTAGCAGGGAAGCTGGCATATTTTAGGTATTAATGTGTTTCCCTGACGAGAGAATCATGCAGGATTTAGGGTATCTGTGTTGTATATTAACTGTTTGGGGTAGGGAAGCTCTATCAATGCTGTGATACAGCTGGGCAATGGAGACAGGACTCTTGAAAACCACGAAGGAAGTCAGTGGCAAGGTAAAGACTGGGAATAGGTGCCAGTCTTGAAGCCTAATCCTGAGGTTTCTGAAAACCTTTAGGGGCTTCGGGGGCCTTGGTTATATACTTGCATTGAACACTCTCGTGTCCTTTTTTTCTTTTGTGAAGGATGAGGTTATTTTGGGTCAAACAACTGAGCATCTAAACAATCAGGCTGCCTCATTTCCTGCTCCCTTGAAATATTCTTCACTGGAAAAAAGCCAGGCAGAAAGGACGCCATGGCAGGATAGCTGTTTGGTCAAGCAGGTCTTTGCAGCCTGTTGTGTAGTTCACTTTGCAACAGCTTGAGGTCAGCAGGCAGAAAGCAGGAGTAGAAACTACTCAAAGAGTATGTTTCCCACCCTTCCCTCCTGCTCTGCTCTGCCTGAAGCAACTTGTTTGATTCCACATATGTTATTTTCCCTGTTGGAAAATGACTCCCACTCAAAACAGGATTAGGGAGCTTGGAAAAGGGAGGGTGAATTTAATTACAGGGCAAACCAGCATTCTCTCCCCCAGGAGTCTTGGCTTCAGTTGTCACTTCTGATGCTTATTCTCTATAAATGGTATCCGGTTGGCCTGTATTCCTTTTAATCTGATAAGATGACATCTTTTTTACTCCTCTGTTGTTGCCCTCATGTACAGATTTCAGATATCAATGGATTAAAATAGGCAATCTGCAGAACACAGTGACTGAAGCTTTTAACCGCACTGAGATTATGGCATTTGGTCGCGATCCCGTCTAAGTTTAGACACTTTGAGGTGCCTAAAGTACGAGGAAAGTCTCTCCAGGCTTTACCTAGTTGATGCAGCCAGACAAGATCTCCATTCAGCCATAAGGAGGACTGAATAATTTTCTGCACATACGTATTTTTCTCTTCTGTCTACTGAAAGAATCTACAGTGATAGAGGTGCTAAAAACTACTGAAATGAATCTGGATGTTACAGAGAGAAATGTAACATTTCAGCCTTGATCCTGTAATAGTTATTACATGTCCTTAGCTTTGTGCACACCGAAGTAAACAAAGGGTTTGTAATATAATGCATCATTCTGTGATGACTTTTATAATCTTATATCACGTAACAGAGAAAACCCAAGCATACAGGGCATGCCTGTAGCTGATAACATTCTATGGTGCTAGGTGCTGCAGTGTTAAAGATGTCTTTATTTCTGTAGCTGATCTTTCCAACATTGGGTCACACCAGGTATATTCAGTGTTGATTCTGCCTGGGTAACTGACACCGTGGTTAGACTGAGCAGATAGGATCTGAGCAGTCACAGTACAAGTGATGCATGAGGTACACTTCCTAAGGTCTTACCTCAATGTTGCTGGGATTTGAGGGTTGTTTATGCCATAGACCTTAGCACTCGCATAAGCTGAGGTGCTTTGATGCTTTTTCCCAGGGAACAAGTAGGAGAGACTGGTTTGGTATCCTGGAGCTTTAGGAGACCTGTGGAAGGTATTGAAGGACTCTTGTCAGATTTTGCGTTCTGGCTGAAAAATAAAAGGATTAAAAAACCCCAAATGCAAGTACAGTCGTCTTCCTTGCCTTCAGGTAGCCTAGGGTGAAAGCCCCATTATCGTGGCTTATTCTGTCCATAAATAGAAGGGAGCTGTAGAAAACACCTTTCATGCTGGCTCTGCAAAGAAGCTATCTTAAGCAGATACTGTTGTCACCAGCTTTCAGTGAAGGTTTTCTCGCTGTGTATCTACTGATAATCTAAGTTAACAGATGTCTATGTGTATTATAAAACAGTAAAACAACACCAAATTAGGAAAAAGGGAACATAGGCAATGAATGATAAGTAAAGGGGTGAAAGGAGGTCTAGAAAAAGTCAGAATAGGAATTTAAATATTGCTTAATGGATCTTGCATGATATTCCATTTCAGTATACTGGGATAGGGGCAATGAAGGACCAGGATCTTATCCATCAGTTATTACCTGACCTGTAATATTTTAGGTGCAAAACCCATTTGTCTAAGAAAGATCAGTCCCTATGCTGATTGTAGAATTGAACTGACAGCAGAACTGGAGAAGGGTAGCCTATACCATATAGTCTTGTATTGAACAGATATTGGAGAGCATTTAGCTCTGGAGAAAAGCTTTAAGACTGAGACACAAACTTACATGGTTCTTCCATGTTCTTCTGTGTTTCTATGGACTGGGCTAGAGCTTGTTTAAACTAACGAAAGGCTCCTCGTGAATTCAGTAGAATTTAGCAAAGTTGTTGCTAACAGCTGGCTGAGAAGTCGGATTTCTGTCCTCTGGTTTCATCCTGAATGAAAGCAAAATAAATGTTTACCAAAAGAAATAGTCAGACATTCTTGTTTCATCCTTATCAGAATATTTGATAAGGTTGCTATGGTTATTTTCTTATAACAAAAACGTGAAAAGTGATATGGTTCAATCTTGTGAGTATGAAAAGACATTTATTGTGGGATATTTTAACTTAATCAAATCTGTACTTTCCATTGGGGAAACCATTGTGTACAGTCTTTTTTGATCAGCACTAGCTGAGATATTTGAAAAGCCATTGTAATTTAAGAAAATAAGTCTTTAGATTAGTGCTGTTCTGGCTCAGAGTTTCTGCTATCCAGCACCAAAAGCACTGAGCAGGAAGAGAAAAAAAATGACAAAAGTAACTTTGTGGCTTCTTTTGTTTACATTAAAAAAACAAACCAAACAACCCTCCACCAAAAAACCCCCAACCAAAACCCAAAACCAACCCCACAACACTTTAAAAACAAGCAACTATTTTCCACTATCTTCATTTGCCACAAGAGGACTTACAATAATTTCATATCAACTTTGGGTGCTTTGTGGTTTACAATTGTAGAATTAATTAAAAGTTTTTATTTGAATTTGAAACTTGACTAATCTGAGAATGTTTAACATCCCTGTTTCAATGAGTGAATAATCAAAACAAAAGTTATTTTAAACCTAATTTTATTTTTTTCCTTGTACCCCATTTTTATCTTCTGTTTCCATATTTCAAACCAAGTAGCCACAGTTCTTCACATTTACACTCTAGTAAATGTTCCCTCACATACAGTAATTACTGTAGAACTAAAATTATGCAAATTAGACATTTCCATCCTTCTACTGTTTCTTTGTATGGTGTAACAGTGAAAATGTGGATGAGTTGAGTTTCATGAGTTTTGCTAGCCGGAAGATATCAGGAACTCTGAAGTAAAGAGTGCTGCTCATTGGGGCATGCAGTGCATCTTCTTACTTTTAGGTACTTCAGGCAAGAAAAGGATAAGTGTTAGTTATTATCGATATTACTGGCTCAATAATATCAAAGGGATCAAAGGTCTTGTGAGCAGGGTTATAAATTAGTGCCTAGAATGCTTTGGTTCTGGTCTTGGCTTTCCACAGACTTCATCCACCAGTAAATCATTCAGTGTTTGTGTTTCCTGCCTTCAGTTATGAACCTCCAATACCTCTTTTGCCTCATAGTTTTTTCGGCATCTTCATATGAGCTTGTGCTGTGCTTAACATGTAGTGAGTGGTTCCTCCTTTGGCTGGCTGTGGGTAGGGACCTTGCTGGGGCTGGTTCTGGTTCCACCCTTTCCATCTGATGCTCCCATGGAATGAGATGGGTTTAGCAGGAATTGTCTTCTGGAGAAGAAAGGAGCTGGATCACAAAATATAAAGACTAACTGTATTTCTTTTCAAGAGATAAGCTTCTAAATACATTACTCATGTAATGCTCATACTGAGCTGTTAGTGGCAAACAAGGCAATCAAGCATGGTCTGTAATGAATCCTCTGTGGTTCGTTACATATCTTTACAAATGGCCAAAATTTGGCCTTGCTGTATGGCTTTGCTGCTTGTGATGTAGTGCTGTTCATGTTAATATATTTTTTTTTTTAATGAACATTTGGGTCAAAAGTCTTACTTAAATACAGATGAGTATAAGTTAGCCTGAAATGTGTCATGAAAAGCTTGTAGAGTAGGACTAGCTAGTGATTTCTTTCTATCAAACAAACAATTAAGGATTTGTATTGCAGCTATACTCGGCACCCCCTGAGGCTCCTGTGCTAGGCAACATATAGGCACTCAGCAAAAATACGCTGCCCTGTACTGAACGTTTCAATTCAGAACAAGAGAACAAATAGAAATAATGATGTGGTGCGAGGGCAGAGGTCCAAAGAATTACTATTGCTGTCTAACCCCAAAGAGAGTGATAGCCCTAATAAGTCTATATCTGATAATCCCTCTTTGAACTGAAGTGATAGAGACCTGTGGTTTTACTATTGAAAATCTTTGCTTCTGTCTTTGCTGCTGCCTGAATGTAGGTTATCTGATGGTCATGGTGATGAATTGTGTACAATGATCATGATTTAAAAGTCAGTATTCTTATCAACACTGGGACTTCCTCTGAGTGCTAAAGTGCGAAGCATTGTAGAGAGTACTGCTTTAAATACATATGTATAGCTATAGTGTATGTTTATACATCTTCTTTCAATGGACTGCCATACCAGATATATACAAAATATCATCATCTGTGGATAGAACATCTCTGTATTATCACAAGTAAGTGTTGCAAAATCAAGTTAGGCAGGTGACAAACTCAAAGGAAACTTATTCTAACCAAAATTACAACAGGTGATAAACTAGGAATGAAATTTGTTCTAAGCAAAATTGCTTAATGCTCTGACAAACATTAGTAACCTACAGATTCAAGATGCCAAATGGAGTTAATATTACACAGCCAACTTAAGCTTAAGTTTTAGAAATGATGACCCAGAATGTGCAACCACTCATCCTGTAAGGTGAGGGCTTTCAACCTGGAGGAGTTTCCTTAGGCAACGTCCCAACCCAAGGGGAGAGTCCCTGACTGCAGACCTGCTGCTCCCAGGAGGACTGACTCAGCTGGCCCCCTGGCAGGACTCCATTTATATTGTAATTGAATCTGATCGGTGGTCATATATGGTTAATGGTCGAGAAGTTTCTTTCAACCAAAGTGTTTTGTTGACTGAGGGCCTTGCCTTTCGACTGAAGTGTGTACGTGACAGTTGTCTCTAGGGAGAGCTGTGGTTCAACAGTTGAGAGCTTTTGAGGAGTTTAGGTCTTTACCAGGGTGGGTGCTCCTGCCACAGTAAGGGACATGTCTTTCCCTTCTGTGCCTTTTAAAGTTGTCTGGAACTGAATGATAATTACTAAAGTTACTCCAAATGCAATAAAGCTGCCAGTAGATTTTTAGCAGCGGAACTGGTGGCCTTTCACCCTGGTGACTCAGGGCTCTAGCAGACAAGCTGAAAACCATGCTGCATTGCTCAGGAGACTTGTTTTATGTGTTTCAGACTTGCTGTTATGAGCAGCATGAATAGGTATCCTTTGCTGTCATCTCTGCAGAAGTACGATACAATAGTCTCCCCCAGTCTTACAAAAGGCCTTGTCAGAGATGTCCCCAAGCACTGGTGGGGTTGTAGAAGAAACACTATGTATCTGCTAGTCCTGATGAATAGATAATGTGCAGGTAGGAAATGAATTTTAGATTCCAGCGCTGCTCTTTCAGTGCATAGCCTAAGCATTCCAAAGGCCTAAGCTATGTGGGCTTAATGCACACAGTATTGAAAAGAGCTGGCACTAAAGACATTTCGCTCTAATTCCCAGTGTTGCTGTAAACTCACTATATTATTTAACCCTTTTAAACTGAGGTTTCAGACTGTAAACAGACATGATTGTTTCCTTACCAATTTCATGTTCCCTTTGGAGTGACGTCTGTTTTTAGTTTTAAGTGCTGCAGTAATACAAATAACCCGGATGAGAAGATAAAGTCCGCAATAAAAATGTGTGAGACTCTGAAGGCTGGGTGCAAACTATCAACACCTGGTGTCCGTAAGAAATGCCGTGACTATGCTATCTAGCAGATTTATGGTTCAATCCAGTCTGATCAGACATCTGAATATTTTTTTCCTCTGTGGAGTGCACTGAATTCTCAGAATAGGTGTCAATTTTCTCTTGCTGTCAGAAAGCAGAGGGAGAAGCACTGTGCAATCCTTAATATGCTGGAGAAAGGCTGCTCTCTAGTGTTCAGTGATGGGGTAATGCTGGGAAATGCTGGAATCGTGTATTCTGCATATTGTAGCAGTCATCGCTCAAATTTGATTTAGGCTTATTTGACTTGCAAAGGCAGTAACAATTCGATGGAGGGCATTTCAGAGGATATATTTGTTGAGACTCTGAGACATTTTGCTATTTCTACTTGATTTTTGCTATCTACTTGATGGCAATCCATCTCTGAATAATTAGCAGAAGCTAAATTCTCCTGCCAGTCTCAACCAGTTGCTAGAATGTGACTGGCAGGTGTGGGCCATGCCAAGATGAGATTTTTTTTTTTAATAGGAGTAAGCAGAAAGAAAGCAAAATGTCACATCATTCGTGCAAAAGTTGACAAGGATTTAAAAAGTCCTGCAGGAGAGCAGTCGTCTTCATCAGGGCAGGGAACAGCAAAGAGACGGTGCTCCAGAGGAATCAGAATTTAAGCAGTTCTAGCAGAAGAAAACCTGTGGCATTAGTATAAGTTTTCATTTACTAGTCTCTGCCACGCCCTCTGCAGGACATGATTTAATTTGGTCCAAGTGTTTCACTGTTGCTACTATGTTGATGGCTATAAATTGATATGAATAAACAACTTAAGAATAAAAATGAGAAACGTTTACTAAGTAATAGCCATAACTAGCACACAGGTCTCAGATCCACTGTTTCCCTACCCTGCTGTGGGGCCAGAAGGCATTTAGAGGCCCAAGCAGAAATTAAGCTGAGTTTAGTGGAGTGATGAATCACACACAAGGGTACATTTGCCTTGTCCTCATTCTAACACATCAGTCTACTTCTCCCATGACTTCTCAGTACTACTGAATTATCATGTATTAATTAATCTGATGATGCTTCATATCATACTTGTGATACTCCATAATACCTACTAGATAAATTGAGGTAATAGCTGTGGCTTCTGTATCCAAATACTGATACACAGACTTGTAGAAAGTGGGATTGGCAGTGGCAACCCATCCCTGTCGAAGCTGTAATGAAAAACCTCCAAGGACAGAGACATCACAATCTCTTGGTGATCTGTTAATTATCCTCATCACTGTAAAGCTTTTACTAATGGCTAACTTAAGTCATCTTTGCTATACATTAAGCCTGTTACTTCCTGCAGATGTAAAGATCAGTTTATTCTCCCTTTTACCAGCAGTCTTTGCAGAAACATATCAAAGAATGTCTGAGGACTTGTTCCACATGTGAGTGGGCTTTATCAAGCCAAACAATTAGGATGAACAATTATGCTGATCAAGTCAGACAGCCAGGTTTATGTACCTCACTAGCAGTCCTACTCATGGAATTAGGATAGTGTTTAAAACTTCCCATATAGAGAAAATTCTGTACGGTTTTAATGGAAAGGACACATCCTTTGTAACTGGTAGTATTGTTTCTTTTTCCCCCTTTTTTCTGTTTTTCTTCTTCTTTTTTTCCTCTTTATTTTTTTTTTTTCATTTTAATACCATGTACCAAAGTGGTAAAAGAAGTGGCAAAATGGTCATTGAAACTCCTTACCTAGTGCTAATTCTAACACTTTGAAAGTTGTCCTTTTTCAAATGATGTTAGCTGGAGGAGTAACGCTTTTCTATCTGGGAAGTTTGGTATCTGAAGTCAGGTATTAGAAGTTAGAGGTCAGGTAAACTAGAGACATTACAGGTCATAGGTAAGACTGTAAACATGTGTGGGATCCTGTCTGGTAGAGGGGGAAAAAAGAGAGTGGGTTAATTTTTAGGACAAGTCAAGGAAATCTGCAGATTGATCTAGAAACAGATAAGCTTGTTTTCAGTTCCTTTGTTGGCTGAAACAGATTAAAACCAGCAAATCGCTCCTTTTAAAAGAACAGCTGGTTAAACTGCAGCTTGGTTCAAGTGAAGCAAAAGATTGGTATGGAGCTAGTGTATTCTTGGCTCCTGGCCATGTAAAGAATGGAGGAATTACTTTCTGATCATTTCAGTTTTTGCCTTGCAGGCTCTGATGGCATAAAGATATATGTAATTAAAAAAATGTATCTTTGAGAGAAGAATCCACAGGGAAGAGCTGCTTCCCTCTGCTTTCCTCCCTGCTTAGAGTGGAGATGGGTGCTGCTGGGAGTCAGCCAGGTGGAAAATCCCAGTCTGCAGAGCTATTTAGGGAGGGAATTCCTGCTGCTGACTGACAGCTGGAAAAGCAGAAGGCAGCAGAGGTTGCTAAGGCTGGCCCTCTTACCGGAGGGAGCCTGAGGAGTTTGGACTTGCCAAGTAACACGGAGAACCAGAGCTCTGAGAGAGCACGTCTGAGCACCTGCAGGGAGTATAGAGTATCTTTACCAAAACAACACAAATGTTCTGCTGAAATGAGTTGACTAATAGTTCCCTCTGTCCCAGTTTCCCCTCCACACAGTTAGCTTTTTATTTGAGTTTGCATGGCTTGGCTGAAGTTGGCACCACTCATCAGCAAGGCTGACTCTTACTCTTTCCTCTTTTGTAGAAAATAAGTTTCCTGTTCGCTTGCCTTCAGGAGTTGGAGGGTTAATCTAATTCTCTTCAAGCAGCTCAGTTCAGCTCGGACAGGGAAAATGGAGGACCCTCTGACCCTACTGGTACTGCATGTGGTAGGTGGCAAAGCTACTGTCATTGCTGGCTTTGGAGGTAGTATGGGGAGCAAATGTTTTTTCATAAACAATTTCAATAATTCTTTAGAATCAGGGAAGCTAATAAGCAAAGCTATTTGTCGTATCAGAAGGAGCAAAGGCCTGGCTTATCCTAGGTAGGATATGTAATAATTTTCCTTCTCATTTCAAGGATGAGAGAGTATGTGGCATTAGTGGACGGTAGCATTAGAACTAGTAGTTCTATGTTTCAGTGAGTGTTTGGTGGGAAAGGGCCAGGAGTAAAATGTTTACTTCTGCTGTAATTAGAAAAGCAATCCATAGAAAATCTGAAGGTATCTGGCTTTGGATTAGTTCCAGGCTTTTTTGCTGCCTCTTGAAACCATTTTCCGTCCATGGAATAGAGTCCAGGGCCCCCCCTTGTTTTGCCTTGTCTCAGAAGTGTGGGGAAGCAAAAACAATGCAAGAAACCATGGAAGGTGTGCATCAGGAATATCTTGGCTTACAGTCAATGTAACCTAGTAACCTTGTGCAGCCCATGGGGAAAAGTAGGGGCAAAAGGGGAGGATAAAGGCATACCATAGGGTGAATACAGACTACAGGGAATTCTGTTTCCTTAGGCAAACTATAACCACATCTGCCAAATGTTGACTAGTCTGATTTTGTTGAGCTAGTGTGAAAAAGTAAATTTCCTCCATAAGTATTCATGAAACAACTTTTGGAAGGATGTCCTGGGCAAACTTAGTCAGATGTCAGAGTTTGGGTCTTTGCTGGGAAGCAGAGGTTGGAATGAAGGTGCTGCTTTGCGAAGGATGCTTTCTCTTAACTCTGCTCTTTACAGTGTACAGTGTTCTTAAGAAGGCTTCTTAAGAACTGCAGTCTGGTGACACACCTGACTGTGGTGAACTGTAAAAGGAACGTCTGTGGTGAACAGTAAAAGGGGACATTTCACCTAACTAAATCAATGGTCACAATAGTGATTTATAAGTTACCCTTGTTTTACCCAATATATATGGATTTGCAGAGGAGATCACTCCCAGTTGACTGTTATCTGAACACACAAAACACCTGATTTCCCTCTGTTTAAGCAAAATATGTTTCTAAGTTAACCCATAGGGTAAAATCTTGGTTTATTCTGAGATCTAATCAAAACCCAATGCAGATGTTGTCTTTGAATGGACTTGAGGTCATACTTCGTATCATCAGTAAAATTCGTGTTCTGAAGGAAGGACCTTGCAGAGTCAAATCTAAGTCTAATCTAGCTCTGAATTTGAAGGTGCATACAGAATATGTTTGTATGAGACTTGCATTCACTCTGTGAATAAAGCATATATAATATTTTTGTCCGGTCCTACTAAAGACTATTTTTTTCCACCTCTTGCTAAACAGGAAACAATTGGTCAATAATTAGAATTTAGTGTTTAACTACTGAACAGGTATGTATAAAGTCACTTATCTTTCTATTGCCTGTGGTTCTCAAAATAATGCTCATAACTACGCAGACCATCAGAATCCACAGCTTTTGCTTTCTTAGATATTTTCAAGTTGATATTTCCTGGTTTAATAGAGCATAAAGGTAATTTGATTTAATTTATGTTGACCGTGGAGATATGGTTTAATTTGCTGTTCAGTAAGATATTAAAGTGATCTAATTTCAAGGAGTACCTACAGCAACAAAATTCCATGTGAAAGGACATAGTCTTGGAATTTTGTCTTGCTTAAGTTTGCGCATTTCAATCATCTTACATATGTTAAATACCAGCACGCATTGCAATGATTAATAACCCTGTGTTAATGAGATGAGAAGCAAAATGTAGATGTATTTTGGTTTTAGAAGTAATTGGTGTAAAAAATAAATAAATCCTCCAGTGACTCAAATACTTCTTGTAATTTGAAACACATTTATCTGGAGAATGTGTTATTGGCACATTTATAATAGATCGACGCTTATTATTTTAGACAGGCAAGTTTTTGGCTCAATGTCTATTAGAAATTAAAGGCCTATCAATGTCTATGATTTGGGGTATTTTTCTTCTATATTGGTGAATTATTATTTTTTTTAAACCTGTATCATTATGGAGAGGTCTTCTTCCTTCCTACTTTTCCAATTGAAATCTGGATTACTTTAAATGGAATTAGAATTAATATCATTTTTGAGAAGCAAAAACTATGTGCATGTTTTTAAGTTAGAAAAGATGTGAGCCTTGATGCAACGAAGAGCTGGTCAACTATTTTTTTGCTGGATTGGGGATTTTGGCTTAACATTAAGAATCCTAATATGTTTCTGCACTTCTACAGCCTGCAAAATTGGGAAGGAAATTCATAAGAGTGAGCTCTGCGAACTATTGGTGTTGTGGAACAGACATTTAAATTTTATACTTCTTTCCTGGTTGGAATGATGGTTTCATGCTTTTATTTCAGTAATCAGAGTTAACAGACCCAAGCAGAAACACTATTGAGGGGTGCAGTACAAAAGAATGACTTTGTTAGGACAGTTCTTAATACAACAAAAGCCCCTGCTGCATTCTTATTATGTAAGCTATTGGCTAGCAGGTACAGTCATGCACTTTATTCTGGAAAGCTGTCCTTGCAAAAATCATTATTTTCTCTATATGTCATTTGGAAACATTTCTGTCAAGAGTAAAAAGAAGTATTTGCCTTGGGTTGTTTTCATAAAGGTTGTGGTAGTTTGTTACTTCTTTTATTTTTAAGTTAATCTGATCTAATTCAAAATGTTTTGTTGACTGTATCCACAATTATGTTTTTATCTTGTAGACACTGTCTTACGGAAATTGTGGGTTTTCAGTGCATGAAAGAAAATGGAGGCTGATGGCAAGAAATGCACTGATTTCTCTGAGTATGATGGGGTGCACTGGGCAAGAGAAAGTTTGCTTTGGGAAGCTAACTGGTTGGGAAGAAAATGGTCTGTTGCTTTATGGACTTAAAGTTCAGGAGTCATGATTCAGTATAAGGTTAAGTCAGTTCATCAAAATGTCAATGAAATACATGGATTTAAGAAATGTCAATTGCTTGTTTTTCATGAAATACCAGAGCACAACACTCTGCTTAAAAAACAAGATAGTCACCTTTTCTTGGCCTGCAATATTATGGAATACTCAGATAAAATTGACCTTTTGGTTTCCAATTTTGGGAATGCAACAAGATAGCAAAATCTTTAGAGTTTTCATAGAATTGGGAGCTCCAATTCATGTTTGAATTTTGTAGCATTATACAGCAACTTTCCATGTATATTTTACACATATGTAAAAGACTGCAGTGCAGTACAGAATAAACAATGATTCCAGTTCAATAGCTGCATAGAAAAGTTTGCTGGAGTTGCACAAAGTCACAGTGAAGAGCCAGGTGTCATGAGTGGAGTTATTCCAACAGGAATCATTCATGTGTCTGAACTTCCTTTATGTTGTCCAAAGTACATTTGCATCAGCATCACTTTCATGATTTTATTTTACTTGTACCAGTGACCGCACCAGGTAAAAATCATGTTTGAAGGATCAAGCCCTTAGTGTCTCTAATACTAGGTAGCCCAGGGGTTGTGGCAATGCTAGTCCCAGTACTGACGACGTTCTTTTGACTCCCTGTCGTGGTTTTAGCCCAGCCGGTAACAAAGAACCACGCGGCCGCTCGCTCACTCCTCCCGCCCCCCTCCGGTGGGATGGGGGGAAGACGGAGGAGAGAAAAGAAAAAAAAACCTGGAACCTCGAGGGTTGAGATAAAGGCAGTTTACTGGGACAACACAAAGGAATTACAACAACAACAACGGTACTAATGAACGAGTATACAAAAAGAGTGATGCACAGTGCAACTGCTCACCACCCGGGACCCGACGCTCCGCCACTTCCCCCACCGAAAGAAGGATCCACCCCCCCGGCCCGCTCCCTATATATATACTGAGCATGATGTCACATGGTATGGAATAGCTCCTTGGCTAGTTCAGGTCAGCTGCCCCGGCTATGCCCCCCACCTCCCAGGTTCCTGTAAAAATTAACTCTATCCCAGCTGAACCCTGGACACTCCCTTTCTTCACAGACGTCACTGAGTCAGAAAGAGCAAGTCAAAAGTACGATGCCTTTAGCGTAGGATTAGAGCAGGTTCCTACCTAGGCAGGACAGGTGAGAATTGTGATCCAAGAATTGTCCAGACACATTAGTTAAGTGTGGTTTCATGTAAAATACATAAATATCCTTTGAGCAGACAGTTGTGTTCCTATCCCCTGTTCCAGTGCGGAGTGCTAGGTGATGGTTGTGGACACTTGGGTTCTCTTTTTGTGTTACTACGGTGTCCCTATGCCTGAATCCTGTGTGGTAGGACAGCATTGTCTGATCAAGTTAGGGGATATGAATGGTGATTCTTACTCTTCTCCCCCCCCTGCCCCCCACCCCCCCTTGCTGCATTTAGCAGCCTCTCTCCCTTCATCCCTCTACTGGTAAAGTGGTTTTTAATACTGCCCCCAAACAAGAGAAATTTATTTAATGTTTGCTAAGTGCTTTGAAATCTTCAAAGAAGGGTGCAAGAAGAACTTGAGAGGAGATGAATTCAGTTTTAAAGGGATCCATCATTGCCTGTGCACTATAAAGGGTTATTTTGAAAGCTGGTGGTGGATGCCTCCTGCTGTTGCCTACAGGGAATGCACTTCACTAAGTCCTATGAATGTTTATTGAATTATAAAATGAATTTGCAGTGCAAAACTGCACTGGCATATATAGCAGTTGCCTCCTGCCATGTTTCAGATTGCCAGCCTGAGCCTACTGGCACATGCAGGAGATGTTTGAACAGTTGTGAAAGAAGGGAAACTTTCAAAAGACTTGTCTGACTTTTCACCAATTTCTGTCAATAAAGATGCCTGTGTTGCAAAAAACTTGTAATATCTGAGCAAAAATGGGGAAGAGGTGATTCTTGCTTTCTAGCTTTGGGGGCCTTTGATAATAGCTGTCTTAGGAAGGTACACTCACTGGCTGAGCTCACAGTAGAGGCCTCAGTGTTTCCCCTCATCTGAAAGTTTTTAAGCCCTTATTGGTAATGCTGCATCTGAAGGGCAATGCAATGCCATCAGTTTGAGCTCATTTCTTGAGCCCAAAATCTCCAGCTGCTTGTTGGCAGCACAGCCATGAGGAAAACTGCCAGAATGTAATTTGTGTGTTGCTACTCAGGAGAAGGAGACCCAAGAGGTGAAAGCATCAAACCACATGTGCACCGAGGCACATGTGCATTGAAGGCATTTAGTCCAGGGGCCAGACTAAATCTAATGGGAAGTAAGTCTGAAATACATATAGTGGAGATGTCAGGAGGCCAAGCACCAGCCACTTTCACCTCCTGATCCATTACTGTTGTGCCAAAGTACTTGCTGATGTGGACCTACCCGAATGCTTCTTAATCTGGACCAAATCTAGGACAGTTTGGGAAGGGTGGTGGATGAGAAACTACATTCTTCTAAGTGCTGCATGAATGTTTTGCAAAGGGTAGTGAGGAAAGAATCTAAAAAGCTGGTTGTTTATTCAACCTTTCTCCTCCATGAAGTCAGTTTTTCAGTAAACAAGCTGCTGAAAGAATCACCTCTATTATTTATAGGGTGGTGGGTTTTCCAATGTGTGCTCTCACCAACAACTAGAGATACACAAATTGACTGTATTCTGGCGTGGCTGTTTCTCCTCTGTGAACTTCAAAGATAAAATGCCATTTTAAAAACAGGTTAACTAAGTAGGTCACTATTTGTTCCAGAATGAGCCTGTGTGGTCTTTAAGACACTGAAGAAATACTTCTCTTTGAAAGTCTGCATTTTACAGCGTTGAAGAGTTCTGCCATGCTGGTTTAGCACAGGTTCTTTTTTAAAAGCTGCATACTTCGGTGCTAAGGGGATTAGAGTTGAGCGCACTTTAATGAACACCTGTGAAGAGAGTGAACCTGTTTAAAAGAATAGACATGCTGTGCTTCAAAGTAATCCATAGAGAGAAATATGGAGAGCCATTTTAAAAGAATACTGTGCATTTTAACTAACTAATCCAGTTAAAAGAATAAATTTTCAAGGCACAGAAAGTCAAAATACAAGACAAAGCAGAAGAGAAGGGTTGTGTTATATGGCTACATCTTTCTCTGCCATGTTTTTTATTCTTAATCTGAATAAAAGCAAGAACACTTTGAACCACCTACCTGAAACATATTCAGGGTGCAATTTCAGTGGGGTTTTTCTATGGCAATGGGATTATGCATTTAATGGGTGTCAGTTGTACCTTCTCTGTGCTTTTTAGCTAACAGTTGTTCTGATCCCTCAGGAAATGAGAAACTTTTGAGTGAGGGTGTAATGATCACATTTACTAAGGGAGAAGTAATAGAATTTTTGCTGACTGATTATTTTATCACCATTAATGCTTCCTTATGATGGTAATGAAAAACTTGAAATATTCAGCTGATGAAACATTTTATGATGAAGACTGAGCTGGTGTTTTGCAGAACTGAATTTTGTGACCTGGTAATGGCTTTAGAAGGCTGGCACAGATGGCAACAGTGGTAAAATACGCAGTGAATAGCATACAAATACTGAAGTGAAGGGTCTCTACGGCTCTTTTCATAGTACTATCTTGTGCTGAATGTCTTTTGTATGGGAAACAAATAGAACCTCGTCTGCTTTGGCAATGCTGCTGGAAGGACCTGTCTCTTATGGTAAGAAGACCAGTAATAAGAGTCTGTTTTTCAAGATTTTTATTTTTAATTAGATGCCCTGTAACAGTGCTGCTCTTCACCCAGCTGTTCATTCCTTCTGCTGTTGCTGATGTAGCAAGGCTTTTCCTGGAGTGGAATCTTTTCACAGTTGTTTTGATTAAAATCATACATCATCCTGGCCTCCCCAAATAACTTTTTGCATGGGAGATATTCTGTCTCTTCAAGCATAACAAATGTACACAGAGATCAAATGAACACAAGAATAAGAAAATGAAATTTTGTCCTTTGTAACCCTTACTGTCTGAGCCTCCTGAAGCACTTTGCAAACTTTAGGTCATCTTTGAAGGGAGCAGTGCTGTCTTTGTTTTAAATACAGGGAAAGAAGGAATGAGGGGCAAAGGAAATGAGACTTAAATAAATGATCTGGACTGGAGTTGAAGGCTGACCTTCCATTTCCACACAAGGCAAGGAGGACAGGACCTCTTTCTCATATTTGAATGCACAGTAGAGGAGGGAAGGCGTACAAGGGAAGGCAGTTTCAGATATACGTCTGATTCTCAGGGCAGGCCCCTCTAATTCAGTTTGACCTTGGCAAATTCTTCACTAGTAAGGGACTGGGGTAGTAAAGTTCCCCCTGGCCAGTGCCTCACTGGGCTGTAATGCTCTTGATGAGAGAGGGTGTCCATGCAAAGGGCATGAGGGTGCTACGCCCCTATAACAGCCCTGCTGGTGCAAGGCAGAGGGACAGCTGTGCTGCAGCCCTGCAGGACCCGTGTGCTCTACTGTGCAGAAGGGACTGTGCTCCGCTATGGAGATCAGCCCAGGATGGAGGCTTACTGGCCCAGGATGGAGGCTTACTGGCCCAGGAGCCATGTCCTTGCCATTCTCTTCGCTTGCAGGAATGGTGACAAAACAAGAAGGCTCCTTGAGTAAGTGCTCACGTGCTGTAGGTTTGCTCAAATGCAGTTGTGAGTTCAAAAGAATTTTGAAAGATTTTAGCTATTTTGCCTATAGAGTCTATTGCCTTTTAAAGCTGCAGAGTGAAAATATTGATACATCTCTTGCATCTGAGGACATTGATGTCTCCTAGTATCCTTCGTAAAAGGAATTTCTGCTATGAGGACCAACTCTTTAAAAAGTGTATTTAGAGTGATTTAAGGGCAGATTTTCTCTTACTGTCAGGTTTCTTTAAGCTATTCAGATGAGACCCAGTTCACCAGACACAGAAACAAAAGAACAGTGTAATCCAAAAATGTGTAAAATGAAAGGAATGAAAGTCTCTTCTTAGTCTGTGTGGAATCAGCTTAAAATAGGCCTAAAATAAGTAGGATTTAACTGAAGTACAAAAGATCAAACCTCAGAACAAATTGTTAGGTAATTTTAAATAAATCCTCTTTGCTCCTTGTGCTAATAATGAGACTGCTCTGGAAATCTGGATCACTGCTGTTTCAGAGCAAACATCTCTTTACCTGTATAGTTGCTTTTCCTCTCAGCTCAGCACATCAAACCTGAGCAACCCATACTATTTTGACTGAAAAATGTCCCCTGGAATAATAAAACTGATCCCAAAGGTAATTTGAGGTTTCCTTCTTGGTAACTTTGACCCTTTGAAATGGGGAAAAAGCTCAGTTCCTATACTGAGTATGGGAGGAAGAGATCCTCTTGCTGAGGTCAAGATGTGCCTTCTATTAGATGCTGTTGGGTTTTATTTAAAAAAAAAAAAAGGGGGGGGGTGCAAAACCCCCCTGCTCTTAGTTCTTGTTAAAAGTTATGTGAATAACTTACAGCCTTCCACAAATGAGGGCAAGAGTGGAGTTTGGTATATACTGGGGAAGAAAATCACAAATATGATCGATCTCCTTGAAACCTTTTTTTCTAGTAGAGGAGAAATTCCTTGCAGAATATTAGTGAGGTTTTGGTTTGTCCCTTTTGGGTGCCAGGAGCACAGGGACAGTCTTGCTGCTTTTCCAGTCATCTCCTCCTCCTCTTGCTTGGGCTAATGTCAGTGCCCCAAGTGCTTTCCGTCTGCCTGGCTCCATCACCAAAGTCACCTGCAGGTAGCGCAGGAGGCCAAGACCTGGGTGCATCTGATGGCAGGGAGGGAAATGAAGTGCCATGAGTAAATTAATTTGCATGGCAGCTGCATGTTGCAGGAAATTAATTGCAGCTGGTGAATGGTGGGGACAGATTGATTAGCAGCCCTCAAAAGGTGGATTTAACAAACTTTATCAAGATTGGGAGTTGCCTGTGCTTGATTTAGAAGTAAATCAGAGATTTGAGTAAGCATTTACTCAGGAGTTTTATTTTGTGCAAGTCTATGAGGTGGTGATTAAAACTAGTTTTCATAAACTATGCATTCAGGCAGTGCAGCAGATGAGGAAAGCAGCATGTGCTCCCTATTGTAATACATTGCAGAGGGGCTGCTCTGGAGAACGCACAGGTAAGAGTCCCAAAGGGTCACTTATCCTACCTGCTGGGCAAGGTGTCATTCCCGTAAGACTGCTTCATGCTGCAGTCAGTGCTCTGGCTACTAATTTTCTCAGTTAACACCCACCCCCCACCCCCCACCCCCCCAAAAAAAACCCACCTGTCTGTCCTGGTTTTAGCTTAATGAAACTACTATAAAATTCAATATATACTAATCAAATCTTTTGAGAGATTAGAAATTACTAACAGGGAAATGCGAGAAGAGGCTGCTTAATGTAGATTTTGGGGATGGTTTTGGCGCAGCAGGGTGCACAGCAGGAAGGTTTCTTTCTGGCTGTGGCGTGAAATACTTGGAATTGTTGCATGGGGAGGAGGTAAAGTTCTCAGGATTTTGTTTTGCCTTATTAATTTGAAAGTCAGCCTCTAAATGAATAGATACATGGGAAAAAGGTGTTCTGTGGAGGCTTTCGAGCTCTTCTTCCGGTCCCTCCTTCCTTCCCTTTTTTCGGGGACAAGCTTAAAACACGTCAAGTAATTATCAACGCACCTATCCCGCAGAAAGCCTGGCCTTTTAGAGGGAAGCGTGCCGAGAAGGCAAAGTAGCTCGACAGACGCACGCTTCCCTCCCGCCCCGCCGCCGTTTCCGAGGGCGGGGGCTGGGGCGGGCGCGGGCGCGGGCGCGGGCGCGGGCGAGGGCGCGGGCGAGGGCGAGGGCGCGGGCGGCCTGCGCCTCCCCGGCGCGGGGCTAGGGGGCAGCCTCGTCCCGCCGGCCCCGCCGGCCCCCGGCCCCGGGGAGCCGCTCGAGCGAGCGCCTTGAAATGAAAAGCTTTGCAGCCTTTCGGTTTCAGCGAACGGTAACATTCTTAGGACAACTAAAACGCACTGCAAGTGTCGTCTCTCTTGGAAAAAGGATGTTTAAGCGTGGAGCTAGCTGTAGGATACACTGCGGGGGAGCAGGAAAACACCTGCTCTGGTTAGGGCCATCCAGCTGAAACCCCTTCACCCCTTCCTGGAAAATTCCGTAAAAGAGGAGAAACAAAACGTTTGGGAGGTTCTCTGGGTTTAGGTAGTGCTGTAGGATTTACCGGCGGTCTTGGAAAACGACTTGTTTCCGCACAGGGTGCTTTCCAAGAATGGATCCAACTGTGTCTGTTGGAAATGTGGTTTTAATGGTTAAGAGATGCTGGTGGGGTGGAGTTTTCTTGTTTTATTAATTTTCTGACATTGCTGATAGTGGTGCATCGCTGCGTCCCTGTGCTCTGTGTTGCTAGGGTGGGGAGAAAGGGTGTGCAGGGACCATGATCTAACACACGGGTTATGTTACAGGTGTGGATTCCCACATCCTTAAGGACCATGAGGTGCAAGCACAGGTTTAGCCCACGTATATCCATGACGCAGCTTGCGGACTGCCCATTGCATGGCTCCTGCCAGGCCCAGTACAGTCAGGACAGGCTGCGTTGACTGGCATTTTACTGTGCAAGTACTGCCGTTAATTCAGTGAGGCTGTAACTAACTGCTGAACGTGAGCAAAAGGATTGTAGTCTGACCCATATAGTGTTTCTCAGAGTATTTCATACATTGGAAGTATGCTTTTTAAAAAAACAAAACAGTAACACTGTGGTGATTCAATGCTGCAGTTCAGGACCAAGTGTACAGAAAACCCAAATGTAGCTATTGTGATTAACTTCATAAAATGAAATCCTTACTAACTAGGAAATTTTGGTAATTATTCTACCTACATTTCTATCATTTAAAAAAACCCCCACAATAAAGCTCTTTTGTTTTGTTTACAATATATACATTTTTGACACCCCCCCCCACCCCCCACCCCCCCCCATTTTTGTCAAGGTAAGTGAAGAAAACATGTTGTGGTGGTTCCTGCCTTCATATATAGTAGTGTAGAGATTTTTATCAATGAAAATTTCTAAGAGTCTTACACTTACATACAAATGTTTATTTTGGGGGGATTTTACCAGTGCATAATTTTGTATTTCTTTTTTTAAGATACTAGAAAGAGCAAGGAGATATTTTCCAGGCTGCTGTTAGTAAAATAATTCTTTTGGGGGTGAAGGAGGAGGCTGCAGGAAGAAACTTTGATGTAACTAGAGTTGTGCCATACTTGGGTGAGTGAAAGGAGAGGACTTTGGCGCTTGTTAGTACAGCAAGTCTCTTGCAGGTGACTGTTTTGAAAATATGATAATGCTGTTTTACCGTGTAGAACATGAAGTATGGGATTGTTTGACTAGCCTGCTCAGGGCTTATCTGGGACCTCATGCAAGTGTGAAGGAGGATATGTCCTGAAAAATCAGTACAAGGGGAATTCTTTGTTTACATGGAAAAATACAGACTTAAATGAAGGAAGAGTTTTGGGTTCCGCGTGAATCAGGCAGGCTATGTTCAGACTGTAGGAGTGACTAGAGGATAAAAGTGGAGGAAAAGCGACGTAATCTTGCTAGTGTAGTGTTTTGGGCAGTGGGTCCCGAGTGTTTTATGCTTTTGCAGCTCAGAAAGCTAAAATGAACTTTCAAGCAGTCTGGTGGACTCAGGCAGAATATAGAAGACTTCACATTAGAAGATATGTGCTAGAGTTTAGCCACAAATCTTCAGGCTTAAACAAACATAACTTTCAGATTTATTAAAAGTTTCCTTAAAGCTTGTAAACTTGCTCTTTCAATGTAAAGAGGAGCTCTGATCAAACCAGGGTCTGGCTAAAACTGGTAGGCAGAGTTTGCGTCAATAATATGTGTTTGAATTCAGCACCTAACTTGCAACACTTCATAGTTGGAAAGAATTGGGAACAGATTTGGAGAAATTCTGAAGGCTTGATGTGCAGGGAACGGTGCAAAATAAAAAGCTCACCTCATCTCTAGCAAGCAGATGCAGCCATGCCTTGCAAGGCTCTGGTGTGCACACGTTGGCCTAAGTACAGCTGCTGTGCCTTACTCTGAATCCCAGTCTTTATCCTGATCTCTTTCAGGCTTAGGCATGGCAACGTGTTTAGAATGATCAGTGATACTGCTTGATGAAAGTGTAATTTTTTTTTCCTTGGTTCTTTTTATTAGGTGTTGGTTTTGCTCTTCTGGGGCCTTATGAACACATATGGTATCTTTAGCATTCAAATCTCTTCTCCTTGACCGTTGACTAACTGCTTGTAATAGTCATGTTTTTCTATATGAAAAAGCAAAATTTCTGAGTTTAGTTTGCAATCCAATGTACTCAAAACTGTGTTAAGGAACTGGTTTGAAGTTTTATCAGTAAAATGGTAGTAATCAACTTTGTTTTGTTAGATAGCATAAATGTCAATGCTGTCAATAAAAGCTTGAAAAAACACGTTGAGCTGAAGCTTAGCTAACAAAAACAGATATTAGGAATAATTTAGCTACAAAGTGGATTTCCAGCTTCCATGGTTAGAGTTTAGGCTAGTCTGATCAATATATCTGGTCTCTAAGTTCCTGCCCACCTTTATTTTGCCCTATCAATAAGCCAGAGCCACCTTAGACTTGGACCTCTCTGGGAAAAATGTATTCCTGATGTGGGTTCATCAAGTCAGTTGCACAGTTAAGAGAGGAATACCTGGATTTTCTTTCTGCCAGTGAACTTAATCCCTGGATGCGCTGTTATTTGCATTAAGGAAAGCAGTAAAAAGTCATTTATTTTAACATCTTAGAGTTCATGTCTGATCATGATGGAAGATGCAGTTTTACATGTTAGATATGCCTTCATTTAGACTTGTTGAACTTACCTTATTCCAACTTCTTTCCTCATGTTTTATGTCAGCTCATACCTAAATTTGACAGTCAAAGACTGCCAGAGCTGGCCAGTGTGTGCAAGGTACCTTGGTGGGGAACCCTCATCTCTCAGATTCACTCCTGTCCAGTAGACCAGTACCAACACATCTGTTACCTTCAGTGCTTGATTTTCAGTTTACGCTTTTTGTCATTAGCAGAGCAGTTCTTTTGTTGTGTTAGTTAATGCTAATTTGGCTGACACATAGTTTTGATTTTTGGAAACTGAAAATAAGCCTTTAGGCTGTTAATAGGTATTTTTACAAACAAAAGGAAAGACAGGCATGATTTTTAGCAGAGAGGGTTTGCACTGTAGCTTTAGAGGAGAGTTTTAGAGGAACATGATTTCACAAATGTATAGCACAACAATACACTAATTCTTTGTATGTCTCCAGAGACTTCAGCCCAAAGGTAGCTGAAATTCTGTACCATAATTGCATTCTTTTCAAATTGCAGCTATAAGAGACCTTAGTTGTTTCCAGAGAAATGTAAAAAATGGGATGTGCATTTTTCTGTGCATACGTTGCATATGTTAGCATTCAGTCATAGATTACTTCATTAACCTTTGCTCTTCAGAAGCCTTGGAAAGGAGAAATGTTTGAGGGAAAAGTAGATTGGGGGGAGCAAGCTGAAGGGATTTAATGAAAGGTCAAAATCTATCAAGTAAGATCGCCCCTGCCCCACACTTGACCAAACAGCTCCCACTCCATGTCTCCAGAGAGACACAAAGAGGTCTTGCAGGTGCTGCAGAAGCAGAGGTTGTTTCAGTGCTTATTCCTCGTACTTGTTTTTGTGTATTTTATAATGCTCTTGCATGATTTGCTTGTTCAGATTTTTTTTTTGTTCTTGAATGAAGGCTATGGTAACAACTTAAAATAAACCAACACAGGAACCCCAAACAAACCAAAAATCCAGACAAAACGTATTGTATCTCTTTTTATCCATTGTTTTGTTTTAAAGACAGTGGAATAAGGGGTACCTGAGTGACTTGAGCCTGAGATGCCTTCAGCATCAATAGCTCATCCATACACCTAGTTTTGACTTAGCTGTAGCTGTTTGTTTTTTAAATTTTATTTATTTTTATTATATATTTTTAGTGTCCACCTGGTGACAGTAATATACAGAATGCAGCTAATTCACTTTATATTCTGGATTCAATTTAAAAAGTGACTTCTCATGGCCAAGTTATAAGCTTTTGAAATATGGGATCATAATAGAAAACACTGACAGTATCTTAACAGTGTCTGCAGAAGTGGTTGTTTCTCTAAAGTGAACAAATGGTGTTATTGGGCACTTTTTTTCCACTCTCCCCACTTTCTTCCAAAGATGGTTTTATCATTCATTAGCTATGAAACTATCATCTTTTTTGCTTAACCTGCGGCAGGTTCCCCCCACCTTTAAATCTGGAGTGGAACAGGACAGATAGAGAAAATTGATCCTTTTTGTAGCTTATCCAGAAGACTTCACTGCTGTCTGATGCTATTATGTACTTATGTTCAGTAAGTGTGTAAATAAACACTTTCAATCTAAGCCTTGAAGGAGGCAATCTTTAAAGAAAGTGTCATGACAGTGTAATTGAAAGGATGGTCATTTTAAGATGCTCTATATCTAGTATGTTGTATTGGCAGAAATTAAGCCATTTTCCATAAAACACTAACACTAAACCCCCTATAACTTATTTAACTGATACCCATGGAAACATATTCATTTAAAAGTCTCTCTGTAAAGCCCATATTCTAGGCTGCAATTGCATGGAGAGATGAAGGTAGAAGGAGCATGTCCTCTTCCATTTGGGTGATAATGTTGGGGCTGCCCATAAGCTTTTCCTGGAAAAGAGCTGGTATGAAGAGGTAAGAAGTCAGAAGTGAGACAGGAACAATGATCTGCAGATGGGCAAGGGCGGTGCCTGGGCTTCCTCCTTTGTGCTTTCTCCTGACTGTGTAAGTACGAACAGAGTGGAAGCCACCTTTACTAACTGCAGGATGTTGCTTAGCTTCCTGTAAATACTGTTTTAATTGAAGTGTGTCTGGGTATTCATGTGTGTTAAGTAGTATTTTCTCTTAGAAGCCTACCACACACTGTTATTAACTGGCAGTAGTTGTGGATTCCTCCTCTTCAGCTATTTCGTTTAGCTAAAAATGCAAAATTGTGCTGCCCTGAAGCGTTATTTAGCAAGCGTTTTAATGAAATAATAGAAACATTGCACTCTAGTGATTTCCCCCATGTAGGGAAATGTCACAGTCCATTGCTCTTTCCCAGGAACATTACATGAAATTACACCTATTTTCATTACTCTGCTCAAGTACAATATTGTTAAGTAAATATTTGCACAAAAATGTGGCCATCCTAAGGTGTGAGCTGTCCTGCAAGGTAAATAATTAAAGCATGTGCTTTCTCTAGTAGCAGAAACCAGTGCTTGATACAGGTTTGATCGTTTCACATGTCTCTTTGGTAATCCATAACTGTCTTCTGCAATTATTTTCATTGTCCAGCCAAGCAAAGATAAAAGGTAGAACATGTCTCTTTCGCCTGCTCCCAGGGAAACTCCATTACCCTTCAAGGATCATGTGGCTGCGAAAAAGCCAGTCTGAGTGGGAAGAGGCAGCCCACAAGGACAAGCTCAGTATGAGCAGAAAATGAAGTTGTTACCAGACAGCAAACTGCAGCCCTTGGTTCTTATGAATATTTGAATGAGCAACTAAAAACAGCTCACAGGACTCTAAGCAACTGTGACAGCTGAAACTGCCTGGGAAACTAGCAGTCTACAAGGACCATGATGAAAAGATCAGCAGTCAAATTTCCAGCTATACCATCATAAGTATATTGTAAAACATGAGGAGGTTCATAGTCCTCAAATATTTAGAAAAAAATCTCTTCCCCTCTATGAATTTTCATAAGCAAGGTACCTACAGAATCTGTCAAGAAATTTTGAATTCATTAAAACACAATGATTTCTAACAATCTATTCAAGGCAAGAGAATAGCCACATTTTCTAGACATTGAAATATTGATGTTGCTGTTGCTTATACTCATAGAAAATTTGCCCTAGTGAATCTTTCATGAATATCTTTCAGCTAGTTCCACACAGAAAGAAAGATGATGAGAACAGTTTCCCTGAAGCTAAAATGTTCTGAATAATCTGCAAAAAAAAAAAAAAAAAAGAAAAAAAAAAGGTGGTGGTGGGGGGAGAACCATAATAAGCAAACTAACAAAAGTCTGGGCTTTATTTTACAGCACTCAGAAAGATGTACAGCAGTTCTGAAAACAACAAAGCGGCTATATCTCTTTTCTTAAAAGAAAAAACAGAAGGAAAATCTGTTACACTAAAGTACAATTTTCTGACACTGATTTTTTTTTTCATGTATGTTATAAAACTGCATTTAAAGATGTATTTGGTATGACCTTCCTGATCATATAGACCACAGTTAATGTGTCCTCTGCTGTGTAACTACCTAGTATTTAATAACATGAACATTCCTCACTCAATTGTTCTCACTGGCACTGCTTACACAAGAGAAGGTTGCAGAATCAGTTTGGTACAGTGTTTAAGATGTTGGCTTTATAGTAAAACTGAGAGTGACATCTTCCTTGCATTTTTTATTACTATTTAAAGTTTACACTATAAATCTGACTTGAGAACCAGATGAATTGTTCAGATAAAATGTAACTGGCTTGCCGTAAATGAATAGCAAAGAAAGAAGTATGCTTTTAAAATAGTAAGATGAAGAGCCTTTTTAACTGCACTTACATTTGTCAAATGGCACTTCATTCTGGTACTTGTGCCATTTGGTAGCAATGACGTTGGTTTCAGTGTAACATCTGCAGTGCTGGAATAGAGTACTTTGAAAAATTGAGGAGTTCCCACCAAAGGAGATCCGTCTAACCTGATCTTAAACGTTCATCAAGAATGATGGCGGAATAATTGATTGTGTAATAATAAAACACAGAGATTGACTGGAAGACCTCTTGAACTCTTGCCCAGACCTCTTTTCTATGAACTCAGGAATTAGAGATCCACAGTTGAGTCATGTTTCTTAAGGCAGAGATTGCAGAGTGAACTTGGAAGGCTTAGGTCTGATTCTGCCTATTCTGTCAATACCATCAAGTAACCATTGAAGTTTCCCAGAAAATGTGTAGTAAATCAAAATTCAGGCTACACAAGTTAGCTATAGAACTGGATTAAAAATTCTGTGCATAATTCTCTTTCCAATTTTGCATCTGTTACGATTTTGTTTGTTTGTTTGTTCTTTTGATCTTTTTATTTTGATTCCATCATGAAAACTTTACCTGGTTGTGATTAACTGGTGGGATTTAGTTTGCATTTTGGCACAGTTATTTAATTTTGTTCTATATTGCATATAGAAGGTCTTGAAACTTGTTCACGTTTTTCCTGTGCCTTATATTTTTAGTAATATTTTGTTCCTGTGGATCTGATGAAAGATGTGGACAAGAGATGATGATTTTACAAGGAAGAAGAAAAAAGGGGGGGGGGGGGGAGGGAGGGAAAAGAAAAGGTCTCTCTCAAACTACTGGAATTCTGGAGACCATGCCATTATTTGGGCCCATAGCACAGCAAATGTGTAAAAGGCACTTTCTTGATTCCCAGAGCTCTTGGGTAAGTACAAAGAGATCCTGTGCTTTGTAGGCTGCAGTGATCTGCTCCTCTGCTCACATGTTATTTTTGTACTGGTCTCTTGGATGATTTCAAGGGTTTGTGATTTTGGCTGTATCTTTATAAATCAAAGTTTTTACTAAACACCACAGACAATGGGCTCAAGGAGGTCTGGAATGGAACAGGACTTGCCTGGAAAGACCTGGTTGTAATGCAGCAATATCCAAAAAAGAAACAAGCTAAACTGTTCTCGTGAAGGATGGCTGTGATTCCTGTCTGTACTTGTTTTAGGTTCCTGACTACATGGGGAATGTTACAAGGAAATGCCATTTATTCTCAAGAGCTGAGAGTCTGGAAAGCTCTAGCTCAGTGCAGAGGCACAAGATGTCAATGGGCATCCTAAAGACCTGACATCCCCAATGAAGGATGGGGCAAAGACGGAGTTGTGATGCCCATTTCCCAAGGATGTTCCGCAACCTCTGCTTCCCATCACAGCCAGGAAGTCTGAGTCAGCAGCTCAGGGTCGTTAGCCACTAGCCAGGGCTACTGTGGTTCCAGTTACACTTCTTTTCTTTTTATTCCTCTGTCTTGTGGCTGAATACTGACTTGGTGAGCCCCCTTCTCTGGAGGCAGGCTTAATGGGGTTGAGAGTCAGCTCTGCCTCTAAGCTTAAATGTGTGCCACAGTGCAAGGAATAGGCCCAGCAAAAATCCACATAATCTGATGTGGGTGGGTAGGAAGAATGCTGCCTCTGAGAGTGGCATGACTGATAATTCATGGCCTGACACTTGGTGGATGTGGGAGCTCGAGGAACTGAAGTGCTTTGTGGCTATGTGTTGGCATGTATGCATAGCAGTAGCTGAGTCCAAATTTCAAGGCCTAATTTGCCAGTGTCATCTGTTTAAAGAGATAGAGACTGTCTTGCTTCCTCATATTACTCTCATACTTGGATCTTTTTCATGGCTAAGCATGATGAAGAGTTATGATTCAGATAGTGGCATGTCACAGGCAAAGGGATTTGCTTATCTGGCTGCTACCTAATGTTCTCAGGTCCTCTGGTTCTTTTTTCTACTCTCCCTGCCTTTGATTTTTTATGGAAATACATAAGTAAATGTGAATGTGGTGTAGGGTGTAGGTTGCTCTGCCCTGCAGTAAAGGATCAATTAAGTCTCTGGAAACAGAGCCAGTAAAAAGTGATAAGATTGATCGGATGATTCCCAGTTTATTTCTGTGTGTAAAGTAATAATTTTCATCAGATGATAGACATGGCTACTTTTTAGGTTTCCTAGGTGGGAATTAAAAAACAAACAAACAAACAATCCCCCCCCCCCCCGATTTTTTCTCATTCAACCTGCATTTTGCTTAATGGAAACGCAACAACTCTGAAAGCAGAATGATTTCTAGCATTGCTGTTCTGTAAAAAACACTTGGCCATCAATATTCTCTTCTCTAGAAACACTACATGAAGACTAGTGGCCAAATCTGGTGGCTTGAATGGTCCTGCACAAAAAACCTCTGTAGCTGTCTTGATTTTTCCAAAACTCATCCCTTCTCCAAACCTGCAAAAATCAAGTGCTGTAAAAAAACCCAAGAATCATTTGTTAAGTTGATGATACAACTCTTTAAAGACCACCAGACATCACTGTTGCACCTTTATGTAGACATTCTTCATTCTGTTAAAAGCTGCAGATTATTCAGTTAATCAGCTCTGGGTAATTTCTTTTATCAGTATTTATGTCTCTGCCTTCGCAGAGGACTGCACCCCCAAAGAGACTATTTTCTTGATTCGCATCCACTGTATCAACTCTGACCCAAGTTACAAAACTCTTTAAAGAATTAGGGAAGATACATATTCCTGGCTTTTGTCCGCTCAACTATCTTTCAGCATCTCTTTTACTTTAACTAAGCAAAGTAGGTACAGGTGTGGTTAGCTGCATGTACACTTTGATGGATGAAGACTGGAAGGAAACACCAACAAAGGCTTGATCCATTTGCAGGTACCTCTGTGAGAGGAGGAGTTGTAGAGTGAGAGTTTGTTGTGATGTGCAGTGAAGATGAGCTCTATAGAGGAGCCATAGGGTACTGAATGCTTTCTTGTCTCCTTGTTCAGGCACATAAAAGGGGTCTTTCCTTCAGGATTGCTCAGACTGGATGAAACATCACAGATCCCAAAGCTTTGCTGAATTTCTTGTAAGGCAGAAGTGCACTAAGTACACAGCTAAATGTCTGCCACAAATAAGAAAGTATTTGAAACAATTTGTTTTGTTGTTGTTTTGTTTTCTAGCATTTTGGACAGTAAAGGAAGTTCTACTTTAATCTTGGTGCTCTCCTACTCTCACCTCTCCATTACTGATACTCAGTTTCCCACCAGGAGGTTGCAGGCAATGTTGATCAGAGACTGTGACTTCACAAGCTGTAGCAGCAACAACAAATTGGTCCTTAAAAATAGTCTTTCTTTCTGTTTCATGTTTTTCTGGGAAAAGAACTCTTTGCTTTATTTTTTGCCTTCCCCAGTAAATGAATGCACCAGACCGAAACTAGTTGTTATGCACACAGATATCTGAACCTGCACCTAACAAGAGGCTCGCTTCCATAAGTGACTTCCATTTAACCATGAAAGGAAAGTACCACTCCTGAGATCTTAGTGTCTTTCCTTAGCATTCTGCTTGAGAAGGGTCTGTTTGGGTGCACATGAGCGACCTCTTCACCTACAAAGAAAAAGGATTTGTATCCTGCTCTCCACTGGAGAAACATTTCAGCACTTACCAGTGACTCTGGAAGTAATTTCCTCTGAGATTTTCTTGGCTTTGTACACAAAAAACAAGATCTGAGAATTGTTTCATTGCTACCCTGTGCCGCTCCACCCCCCCCCCCACCCCCCCCCCCCCCCCCCCCGCCAGGAGACAATAGCCTGTTTCCTCTAGTTATCTTCTCATTAAATTCTGGAAGGTTTTTGTTGGTCTGGGTTTTTTGTGTGTGTGGTTTGGGGTTTTGTTTGTTTGTTTGTTTGTTTTATTTTTTTCATAGCTGGCAATTGGAAGCTTTCCTTCTCTCTCCATGGTTCTTCACGTACTGTGGGGACTTCTGTTTTTATGATTCAATAATATACTTGCCAATTTACAGTACTTGATTATTCTTTGAGTACATAATAGATTGTGGGGGGAGAGTTCCTGGTTTCTTGCTTTTAATTTCTCTTTGAAGTAGTCCTTTAGAAAAGACAAAAATAAAATTGATTCTTTGAATGACTGGGAAAATGAAAGTACTGACTTCTGTAGCAGTCAGTCAGTCAAGGCTCATGTCTGAAGCAGTGTGATTCTAATTAAATGAGATGATGCAACAAGATATTTATATCATAAATCTAAACAATTTGCTTTCTACAGAATTTTATTTTTTTAGGATTTTCAAACAAAATAGCCAAAAAAGGATTTTATTTTTTTTCTTCTTCTGTATCTATAAGGAAATTCTGTTAAATAAAGGTGTTTTTCCAAAGGTGCTCTTTGCAGGTTTTTAAGGACCTGTTCAGAGTCCCCTGACTCTTAATTACAACAGTCTTCATAGAAATTAAAAATAAACTGCACAATATAAAAACCAAACACATTCTATGGAAACCCCTGATATGATTAAAATTCTCAAGGAAAGTTTGATCTATACTTTCTTCTGAGGATAAAAGGAAGTCTGATTTGTCCATTTGAAAAGGAAATTAGGTCCTAGTATTGAATGGCGGCTTTCTGGAATACTGACAGTATCATGTTCTTCATTATATGGAACGTGAATGTATGGCATTTAGAGTACTTTTATCTTTTTATTCTTTGTTGGAATTATTGCATGACAGTGTTACCGAAGACATTTGGGAGGGGAAATAATTCCATGAGAAGTTGTGTAGCAGTGGAAAGTGAATAACCTGAGGCAAAACAAGAAAGAAATAGGAACAAGTTCGGGTCGGGGATTATTACTTTGGGAATTAACAGCCGAGAGCAAGGCAGTACTAAGGTGAAACCAGGCTAAATACTTAAGAGCTGCTGTCAGACCATACAAAAAAGACTTGTAGAAACATGGCAGTCCTGGCATGTTAATCAGGTTTTTGCCAGGAGTGATGGAAGTGCTTGTATAGGAATTGTAAAGAAATTTATATTTTGTACTACCTATGCAAAAAAATGAAGCTGGTTTGACAATTGGCTTAAAAACTGATCAGTTAAACTGGTGCGGATCCTTAATGTCAGTACGTTTAAATACCTTAGCTTGTTCTGGCAAACAAATCCAAGCTTGTTTCAATGCTGTTTAGGTGCATCTGTGTTTACACAAGTTAACTAGTTTGACTCTTAAATTACTGGGCTAAATGGATGCAATCCTGCTGGTAGACCCATGTTGTAAAGACAACTGATCTGCCAACTTCAGCTATAGAAATTAACCATCATGGTTTAAACTTCTCTTTTACATGATACTTAAATGTGCCTATGTTCACGCCTTGGGCTTCTCAGGAATGTGATGTTGCAAGGTGTTTCAATATGTCTGTTCTCTGCTCTGTGTAGATCTAGGCCAACTGTTTAACTGGCTCTTGTTTCAGACCCGTACAGACCTACCATTAGTCTGACAAAGTACCAGCGGGTGGCAGGCTGTGTACTGCAGCCTTCTCCAGCAACAGAACTGCTGCAGGGTTGCACGTCTGTGCTGCTGCCTCCGCTCCAGGCATCGGTTGTGTAGTATGAGAGAGACTGGTTCCCACCCAGTACAGTGTGTTATTCTTTCTCCTCTCCCAAAGCTGTGGAGAGCTAACATCAGGTGGCCTTCCTTATCACTTTGTGTAGGAGGCAAAGATACAATCAGAAATTGTGTAGCAAACAGATATGCTTTCTAATAGTGGGTGCTGGTAGAGGCATCCAGCCATTGCCCTTGTCTTAGCTGCATTGCATATTAAGAATTCGAAGAATGAAATATTGCCTTACCCTTTAGCATTTTCTAGTTGTAAGAAAAGTAGGTTTCTTTAAAAGAAGGAATTTAACTAATGCTTTTATATCAAAACTCAGAGAGCTTCAGGTGCCAAGGTTTAGGAGGTTTGGAAATGTAAGTTACTTGGAATCTGGACTGTGAACAGTTCATACCAGATCTAATGTCATCAGCTGTGCCGTGCACGGCACACTGGAACTTTGTGCTGTGAACAGTAACACAAGTAACAGCAGACACTTATATCTCCCACGTAAGGTGCATGATGTGGTCAGTGAACCAAAGGGAGAAATTGTGTCTGTACAGTCTGTGCCCATCTGTAAGGACTGTCATTCTGGACCAAAGGGCTGAATTTTCTCCCTTTAAATACTTTCTTGTGTCACAGATGGGCATACTTTCTTTTATATAAAGGGAGAAGTCATACCAAAATGGGATATCCTGGTTTATGAATTTTAGTGGTGTCAATAGTAACAAAGAAAAAAATCAGGCAAGCAAGCTAGCATGTGACTGAAGAGTGATCTGGTACTCCATATACACAATTCAGCATTACTTATCCAGTGTTTGAATCTAATCTTCAATGTCTTTCTTTTAAGGGTGGATTTCCTAAGCGTGACTATGGAAGTGCTATTTATTCTATTTTTACTCCTTCAACTCTAGTACCATGTGAATTCAAGCTGCAGCTTTTGAAGTTGTTCCCCTTTTATCACTTACTGTTAATTGATTTATTTCTTACTAAGATTGCAGATCAGATGTTCTGTCTTTTTGAAAGTTAGTTTTCCATGGGAGGAATGATGAAGGTGGGCAAATGACATTAGATTTAATTTAGAATATTCTCACGTACTCTTAGTGTGAGACTAAGACTTAGTCTTTCAGCAGCATTGCTGAGCACCTGCTGAAGCAGTGCTAAGCTTTGTACATGTAATGGGAAGCCATCAAGCAGCTTGTTACAAGATGTTTGTTTGCATTCTACTCTAAGCAGCTGTAAATAAACGTCTTGCAACAAGACCATGTTTTTGTCTTTTAATTCAGGAAGGAAGAGAAGGAGGGATTCAGACTGCTTTTATGCTACAATCTGCCTTAAGTGATGTACTGCTGCATGTGCCTAGGAACAGACAGGAGTGCGCTCCTTGTCTTTCTGGTTTCTTGCAACTCCAATTCCTTCCAGAAACCCCAAGAACTCCTCACCTTGTTCTGGGGAAGAGTAAGACACTTGACTTTTGGATCAAGACTTTTTTGGATCAAGACTCTCTTATGTGACCTGAATTGATATTAAGGGAGAAGATGACTCCAAGGCCCACCTCTTGCCAAGTCTTTTCCAAACCCCATCTGTGCCTACTTGCAGGGCAGGGTTCTTGGCAACCAGCCCTACCAACTTTCTTCTTCCTCCTGCTGCTTGTCTAAAAGCCAAACACAAGGGAAAGAGATCACATTTTTCTTATCTTTTTATTGCTTTTTAGCTCACATTGGGATTTCTGCTTTGCCAGCATCATTGAAAAAACTTAAGAGCTGATAATTCAGCCATAGTTAGTATTAGGTATAACTCATACCATGATGTTCATTCCCTTTGCTTTTCACTCACCTCCTATCCCCAGGGTAACGAAAGTGACATTCACAGAGAAAGAAAAGTTAGGTCAAAACTACTCAATTTTCCACCAGAGCTAAACTTGGCTGCACAAGTCCTGAAGGACGGGTGTCTACTTTCTAGAAAACAAATGATATATTGATTTCCTATTAAAAGAAAGCACTGACAGGAACTTTCAAAACAAAAGCCTTCTTTCAGCTGAGCATTTAAATATGGGACTGCTTAAATTGTGCACAGTCTTAAGTGCTCTGCTGGAACAGCTCCTCAGTGCCTGGCTTTGAATCCCTCTGTCTGCCTTGCCCCAGCCCTCACCTGGGCTTTGCCCTGCCCTTGGAGGTGCACAGGGGTCACCTGTCACACCAGTAACATGCATTTTGCATCCCTGGGCAGACTGCTGAGATTTTGAATTTCTGAAGAGTGTCAGAGTCCATTGAGGGTTTTCTTTCCTTTCTCTCTCTATTTTGTTTTCCCTTCTTCTCTCCCAGTCACATACAGTTTGAACTTCAAGATTCATTTCAAGTCTTTCTCCGTTTTGTGAGGACAGGGAAGAGGTTAAGGGAGTTAGTGTTAGTTTTTGTTTTTTTTTTTTAAAAACCACTTTTATTTCCCCCTTTTCTACTATTAACTGCTTACATGTATTGCAATGCTCATTTTCCCAAATCCCAACCAAAAAGTTTCCCAGATGAAAGCAAATAGGAGTTAACACATTTTAGGTTTTTTAATTACTTTCTTAGATGAGTAGCAACAGCTGTGGTGTGCTTTCCAATTGAGATGTATATTTATATCTTGCTGCATGGTTAGACTACTCATATCTTTGCACATGTGCAGGTACAGTGGTTACTGCTAGTGTAATTGATGATAGTTTAATTGCTGCTCATCCTGGAACACAAACCAGGTGGCTTTACCCCTTCTTAAACTTTATTTATTATTTATTTATTAATTTTTTAAAAATTTATTTATTTAAATTTGCTATACTAGCACTGTTTTCTCTCAGGATTGATTCAGCTTACAATAGCATTTCCTGAGCAACTTTGCCCCCTGCATTCCCCCCAGGTGATCCCTGCTGTGGATGCCTTTCCTTCTCCCAGCTGTTGGGGACGAGGGGCTGGTTTGTGGCTGGAGCTGTTCCTTCTTGCCCCAGAGTAGAAGAGTGACAGACTGATATGGTGACTCACAAAGAAAATATCTTTCAAGTACAGGAAATGAGGAGACAAAATATCAATCTTTTCCAATCATATTTGTCAAGAGCAGCATGAATAAGCGGGAGATGATAAACTTTCAGGTATTTCTAATTTGAAAAATACCTGTAGGACTTGCTCCAAGCAGATTGATATTTTACTTGAGATTCTCAGGAAGCTATAAAACACAGCAAAGTGATGGCAATAAGATCCCAACAGTTTCTTAAATAGATGAAAGTATGCTTCAAAGTCTATTTGTTTAGTCAGTCTCTCTTTTCATCTTTGTTAATTGCGGAGAAGGATGAAGTAGCATTAGTATGCACAGCTTGTGAATTATAATCTTTAAAAGGAATCTTTTTTTAAATGTAGGTGTTCACCTTAATCCTGCTTTCTCACGAGTGCTGCACGTGTGTTTACTGACATACTTTAAAATTTATTACCATAATAATTAAAAAAAGGATGAAGTAAATGAATACGTTTGGAAATTGTTTTAACAACTGAGGGGTCCTATTTTCAGAGATCCATGTTCCCCCCCTCCTTTTTTTTTGTTTAAGCCTATTGTAATAAAATATGTAATCTTGTCAATTGGGAATGCTATTAGACTTCATAATAGTTAATTTGGAAACAATTTTATCCTTAAGTTGTATAACTTTTGTACTACTTTGTACTGCACTATATGCAGTAATACTTTAAAAACCTATGTCTTTAGTAATACAATTCAGATTTTGAGTTTCACTTGTATGTCTAAGAGATCTTGGTTTTGATCCTCCAAGTGTATTCATGATAATCCTAATCTTTAAATTGAGAGTGGGAGGAAAGCTTTCAGGTTTGGGCATCTTTTTTTTTTTTTTTTCTTTTTGGGCATGTGCTGGTGGAAATGACAGGGAATGATTAATTTGTGTAAAACATTCATTCTTAAGATCTGAGTCATATAAAATTAAGCAGGCATTTTTAAAAGTAATTTCTGTAGTTGTTCCAGGAAGTGTTCATGCATTCCCATCTCCAAAATAAAAGTATTTTTATTTCAGTTACGTAGTATAACTATGGCAAAAAGTGCCTTGATGATCTGGCAGAACATGGACGGCTGCCAGAGTTACCTGCCTTTGCTAGTGAGCTGCGTCCACTTACACGCTGTACCTCAGGCAGACCAAGCAATGTGAACAAACATGTATATATATGTATATGTACACACATATAAGAGAATGTGATGTGGCTGCATCATAGTCTGTTAGCCAATAGCATGGTATCCATTATGTCCAAATTGTTATGATGTTATTTCTGGTTGTCTAAAATGAAAAATAATGTGTGAACTCAGGCTTGGTCATCTTCAGAAATTGGAATACCATATGGCAGGTAACTAGTTTATCATTGCAATGTTTTTGAAGTCACTCAATATCAGATATACAAGTAAAAATCAGTGTGAAATTTGCAATTGGAAATGTGCCAGAGTTCATTTCTTAGATGGTGTATTTGACATGTGCATTGCCAATCTATAGAAGAATTTATCTGGCCTAGGTATAGCTTAGAATGAGCTTGTTAACGGCTGGTGTGTTCTCCCCACAGTAGCAGTTTGGAAGCAGTCAGGGTGGCATTATCATACCAGATAAACCTTAACAAAAAAAAAAAAAAAAAAAAAAAAATTGAGGGGGAGAATGAACTTAGTTGTTACACACACAGACATACAATTTTCTCAACCCTACTTAACCAAAAGCTGCCTGGAGCTGTAACGTTCTGCACGTGTCAAGGGCATATCAGTTTGGCTGTATTACAAATAACATCTAAAACAGCAGAAAAGTGATGAGGGCAGGGCTGTGTTCTCTGGTAAGCTGATTTTTTGCTTTGAGTGCCTTCCAATTTTTTTTTTTTTTGAAGTGTCATGTAACCCTTGGTAGGTAGATTAGCAGGCATGTGGGATTCTTCTCCAACAAGGCTATAGTAGCTTTTTTTCCCTCTGTACCTAAAGAATCATATTATTGTGTGCAGATCTTTTCCTTTCATCTGGTGGCCCCTCAAGCACTCTTAAAAATGCCTGTTTTCACCTTTCTTTGTACAGCATCTGCCTTCCTGGGTTTTCTGCTGCATACAGAAGAGCCTAGTTTATAAAGATATAGAGCCCAACGACTATAAAGGAGCTCCCACTGTCAGTTTGTCATGCTTTAAAGGATTGTAGGCACCCTGAAGGGAAGATTAGTGGAAGATTGTCCGAATTGTCAGGGTTCTGAATTCTTTTTTGAGCAACCATTTTCTTGCGTCAGCTTAGAAAAGAAAAGAAAAAGGAAAGTCTGTTTATGGGGGAAGGTGATAAATGGGCAGGAATGGTGATGTTCCCTCTGTGTAAGATGCTGATTGCAGGCCATGTGGAACCCAATTTCTCAATTCAAGACCTAAGTATCTGACCCAACCCTTTGAGACCTAAAGCATGAGTAGTACTCGCCCAGAATGCACAACCAAGGAACCGAAATATTTAATGGGATCTTCTTTCTCAGTGCTGTTTGCTCTAGCTTTAATAAAATAAACTATGTATCTTTTCATCTTCCATTGATTACATGGGTGCTTTTTGGAGACACCTTAATTTGTACTCCAGCTGTGAATTGTTTTCTCTCTCTTGGTAATCCAAACTAACATCTGGCCAGTTTCTCTTATTTTGCCTTCACAGTTCTGCTCGTTCCTCCCCTGTGCCCTGCAGTGATGCTTTGGCATGCCAAGGTGTAATGTTCCCCTGATTAAGCTATGTAGCTGGTCAAATATGAAGGTAAAGGGCCATGATTACTGGTTCCCTTTTATTAAGAGGAGGCTCCACTGCTTTTTCTCCTTGGGCTTTCAGGGGAACTTGCAGGGTTGCTTGCATGCCTGTGTCCGTTGTAAGTGCCAAAGCTACAGTTAGCAGCAAACCCTGTCTCTGGAAGAAATGGCAGTCAGGTTTACTCACTGGTGACTTGATCTGTCATGGTTGCCTCATGGATTAAGTGACTGCAGCTTGTTATCATTCCTCTGCACTGTATGGCTCTTTTTGCCACTGCTAGCACAGATCTCCGATTAATTTGCAGCTTGTAGTGATGGATGAGCAAGGAGGAAAGCCAGGGCTGCTGTGCCCAGGTATTTCTATGTGTGTGCTGTATAGCTTATTCGTAGTAGACCTGACACTTCCAGGGAGCACTGGTCTCACTGTCACACACTATACATATGGTCAACATGTGTACTATGAATGCAGTGCTTTTGGGACATGTCAGATCACTGCGTTCACATGAATCATCTGTCTAGCACAGGCACAGTAAATCCACTGCTTCTGGACAGGCTCAGGTGTACTGCATGTGCTGTGTGCAGTTCGTCTGTGTGTATGCTGTAAAAATGGCTGAGCTTTCCAGCTCTGTGTCACACTGTTTTGTAGGCCAGATGTCCAGAAGTCCCAACCAAATGTCAAACTCTCAGATTTTATTGGATCAAAACGTTCCCTTGGGAAAGCTGGTTCTATGACAGAGAGCAGGTAAAGTATTGCTCATGGCTGTGCTGGGGGGGGTGATCTTTGGTGCACTTGTTTTGCAAACCTGAAGCATAGATAAAGAAGAGCAAACTGCAAGTTCTAGGAGTTTCACAGGAATTAGTAATTCTAAAAGAGTTGATCCTAGAAAAAATATTATAGGGCTGAACTGTAGGACATTACTGATAGTTGGTTTGGTTGGGGTTTTTTTGTTTGTTTGTTTCTTTGGGTTTTTTTGAGATCGCAACTGAAAAGTCACTGTCTCAATAAGAGTTCTCTGAGCCAACAAGTTTCTGAGCTTGTACCCAGTGCAGCTACTACACACTTATTTCAAGCATCATTGCTTGTTACACTGTGGACAGGAGTGTAACCCAATGTACTACTCACCATTGTTGTAACAGGGTGGGATGTTAGTGATGCATAAACCTGGCTTTGGCCACCTGCACAGGCAGGAGTCCTTTTTGTCCCCCTGGTCCCTTCCTGGCATCAGCAGGGAGAGCTAAGCCTTCTGTCTCTCACACTTTCACCACGGTCACGCTCACCCTGAATAAACTGGTGCGAGCCTATTCCTGGTCTGAACTGGAAGAAGTTCAGGTAAAATGTACTGCATCAGTATGTGTGATGTCAGGAAGTGGAAAAGTATTTGTGGTTGAAGAAACTTGGGCCAATAGCCGAGCAGCCACGGGCCCTGCATTCACAGCTAAGCATAAACTTGATGAGTCTTTCATATATTTCCAGGAGCTTCAGTATTATCTCAGGTGCATTTAACTGTATGGCAGTCACTATAATTTACAGTGGCTAGAAAATTCAGCCAAACAACCTGTTTCGTGCTTAATCTGTTCAGGCTTTATACCTACAAGACATTATCTGATGTTACTTTACGTAGTTACTGCCTTTGGGAGATGGTACTTCTGGGAATACGTTTCTGGGTCACTAGATATTGCAAGGATACACAGGCTTAGAGAGGTAACCAGCTATGTGTCTACAGCATCATTTGTTCCCAGTCTCAGTGGGTAATAAATAGTTTTACAAAACACAGCAATAGTCGATATACCTACTAAACAATCTGTTCAGGACTGCTCAAATGGAGTTAGTTAAGTAATTATCCTCTAGGGGCTGTTTATATTTTAGAGCATCTGCATGTCCTTTAGATCCTTAACCTTTAGACAGGTCCACATAGCAATGCCATGATTTATTTTCTTTGTGTGGTCTTGACCTTCTCCTGGCAGATTTAACATTACCTTCCGCAAGAATGTAGCTAATGCTAGAAAGGAATGACTATATATGAATTTCTGTACTTTCCAACTGCTGGTTTTATATGTGAATTTTTGTAATCTCTGCTATTAAGCTATCAAATTCAGGCCTAATAATCCACTGAGGCTGGACAGGATTCGTGCAATACTGTAACGTAAGAACTGTGGTTTGGGATAATACTATTCCAAATATGCTAACTTGCCTGCTTGCCTGCCTTTCCTCTCCATCTTCTCTGCTACTGGCTTTTTTTCTCAAGTCTTGAAAAGCTGTAGAAATCAGGTTCTTAGCAAATAATTTTTTTCCTTAGGAGCCTAGACCTCATCTATTTGAAACTGAGGGAAGAAATCTTACAGACTGGAATAACACAAAGCAAAAATAAAGCGTTTTTGGGGGGATTGTTTCCTGTTAAATGAATAGTGCAGCTTCTAGTGGGTAAATTTAGCTGGGTTCACACAATCCGAATGTCCTACATTTCTAATAGGAATGCATCACATAGTGCAGCTGCATTAGGTGGGCATAATGAAAAGTGACTTGTGAGACTCCACTCCAGGCAGCCTCAGAAAAAGGATACTGTAGCTTGGCAGAGGCATGAAGAATGGGTTAGTTTCCCTGCTTTAGAAGTGCTGATTCCTTACAGTTCACAGGTAAAGCATATACTGACAGGGCCATGTGGAAACACTTGTCCCACTGCTGTCAGTGGTGTTCCTGTTCTTTGGGTAAAGAGAGTGTTTTAGTCCCTTTGCCGGGTGCTTCAACTTTTCACCAAAGTAATGAGGCACAGGAGATTGTGCTGTCAGTAAAACAACTTGACAGATCTTATCTCTGTGTGTTTGCAAATAAGTTAGAACTGCTTCATGTGTATTTTAAATGAGCCTTATGATTTATTTCCTAGGCTCTTAGCTTGCTTTGTGGCTTCAACTTTTTAATCACAGTAAAGGTTTGATAGCCTTTAAATCCATATCTGTGGGCTGCTTAGAAAAATTGAATCAGTTGTGACATCTGTAAAGTAGTCAGCACTCTGATGGTCAATCCCTGGTGCAAGACACTTTGTGCCCTTCAGTAAAGAATTAAATTTTAGCTATTTTTTAAAATTTTTATAAAAAGAGAGGTTATAAAATGCCTGACAGCATGTTCTTTTGTGTTCATGAGGAAGTTTCTAGCTCTGGGCCTGTGCTGAAGGCAAATCTAACTGAGGCCCTGGTCTGCAGTGGATATGCACCACGGCTGCGTGTTTTGTTTTTGGGAGATGCTTCTAATAATCTTTATGATGAATCTTTATCAAATGAAGAATAATGATATTCTAGCCTCTACACTTTTATCTGTCCACTAAGAGGCATAGCTCTCGTGTTACCTGCTGGGGGGCTGCCGTGGTTGCAGAAAAGAAGAGGCAACGTCTGCAAGTTTTAAAATTTAAGCATTTTGCTAAGTATATAGAGAACTAAAACTCTGAATCATGAGCTGCTGTTCACTTTCAGGCTTGTTTGGGGAAATGGAGATGGTTCAGCACTTGTAGTGATGGTAGCTAACCCTGTTGCTTGGTTCCCAGTTACTATCTGTTGTTTAACAAAGAAATCTAAATTCTCTAGTAGGATGTTTTCTTCTGTGTATTCCTTACCTTGTTCTCAAGGACAGTCTCTGTATGTTGGAACAGAAGAAGATGATATTCTGGTTGCTCTGTTGCATAGAAACTTCATGGGATTGTAGTCTAAGAAGAAAGTGTATTTATTATGGCATCTTTTTCATCAGTAGATGTCACAGGAATGCACAAAGAAAGTCAACAGCATTATCTCTTTTGCAGATGGAGAAACTGTCTCTGTAGTTATTGCAAGTGAGGAAACTGTCTCGCCTTACAGACATTGCCTGGAACCTGCTCTGTAGCCCATGACTGAATTTGAACTTGCCTAAGAATTTATTCTTTTCTATTGCACCTTTGGAGCTCATTTAACCTTTTTAAGGGGTTATTTCTTCAACAGTGAATATGAAATATTATTGCAGAGATTGCCACATCCTTTTTATTAATTACTTTTGAGCTTTATTATTTGAAATGGAAGTAATTTAATTAAGCTGCTCAAATCTTCAAAATTGGCAGTATTTTCCTACCAGTACCATAGTAGTCAAGGATCAGAAATAGTGTTGCAGTGAGAGCTACATATGTCTGCCTTTTCTGAGTAATTTTCTCTTTCTTAGCACAGACGTTTGCCTGGAAGAAATGTAGGGATTATTTTTTCATGTTTATCTGAGCTCTAAATGTCCAGCAGCCTCACTGGAGAAGCTTTGTGGGGCAGACAAAGGATGGGAAATCCCACATGAGGCTACTCTCTGCCCATGAAGTCATGCTGAAACATGAGGCTGATATGCTCCAAGCAGCTGGAGCTTTTCTGCTTTAAACTGGTGATTTTTACACATGACTGACTTAGAAAACTGATGGTTTGTTTAGGGTTGGCTTAAGACAGAGCACTTTAAATAAAGAGTAGGAGATGAGTAAGATTAAAAGTGCAATTGGAGATAAATATGAGTGTCAGGGTTAACCACATTTAGCATTTAAAGGACAAGTTTTGGAAGGAAAATTAACTTTCCTGCTTCAGGGTCCAACCTAATCTTTGTTTCAAAGGTAGGACTCCCCTGAGTATCTGCATTACCTCACTTTTGCCTGATACAGGCATTTACACTTTCTCTTCTTGAAAATCTGCCTTTGACTTTGGGAGAAGAAAATATGAAACGTGAGAACCACCTGCTTGTCTGGTCCTTTCTGAAGCCGTTTTCTTCCCTGTGCATGTGCAGGTGTGTGTGTGGAGGGAAGGGAAGGAAAAATGCATATAGGTGTAAAATATGGACAACCAGTTAGTGGCTCTACTCTTGGCCTTTGTAGCTTAATTCACCTGTAGTTCATCTGTAAAGTGGTCTTCATATTTTTTCCAGCTATAATAAGCATACCAGTATGTTAATGCATCTCTTCTCTGTACAAGGCTGTGAAAGTACAGTTACATTTGTTATCTTTCTGGGGAAGATATGTGTCCCCTCCCTGGAGTGGAAGCTGGAGTCAGGGAATCTCAAGCACTAGCTCATTTTGGCGAGGAAGCGGAGGCAGGCAGGAGTGGGGAATAAATCCAGGAACTGACTCAGGGTTTCTGTGTTCTAGTACGGGATTCAAACCATGAATAATTTAAACTCATTAAGTTTGAATCCCATCCCAAATCTCAGCAAATTTTATACTGTATTTCTCTCTTGCACATTTAAGAGAAACGATTAGTTTTCAATAGAAAGATCTTTTCTGTCTGCTCTAAGGCTACTGAAGGAGCCTACACAGAGCTCACCCTTGGCGAAATGTCTCTGTTACCACCAGTGCTCTTTATGTATCATGTTCCTGTTGCCTGCCTGTCTGCTGCCCCTGCGACCCAGAAATGACCTGAAAGCAACTTCGATTTTAATAGTAAACATGAAGCAGCCCGTAAGGAGACCTGGGACTTTTGTGAGGCAAGTGCTGGAGAATTGGGACTTTTGTGAGGCAAGTGCTGTGTACATGTAAGAGATCATCGCACCTAAATCCTGACAGCCTTTTCAAAAGGTTAGCAAGCATCTCCCACTCATGCTCACAGGGAGTCTGCCTGATTAGGTATTTCTGTCCTGGCATATCTCTAAAATCATAATGACTTTTAGTTAGCATTAATGTGGATGCCTTGAACATTTCTGTGGGACTTCCACTGTCAATTCAGCATTAAAGTGCCATTAAAGCAAAGTGTTACTGTAAGAAGCAGTATCTGCCAAACATTTCTCAGAAGAGCACTGTGCTTTACAAGACGGGTAAGCGTTCACTCTTTTCCATTTTCATGTAAAAGTCAGAGATAAGTCTTTTTATTGATTAGACAAAACAATAGAGATGTGTGAGAACTGTTGGCAAGACTTTTTATGTCAAGTGGCATATCAGTATATATTAATTTGCTGTTCATTGCATTACAGTGTCCAAGATGAATCTTCATTGGTATTCAGGAGAACATAATGTGAAACTGCACAGGAATATAGGACACTTCTTATATAAAATTGCCAAATTGTTCAGACTGAAATGGTGACTCCTGGCTATAAAACTACATTGCAGAACTCTTCTAACAACTTCTAAGTGAACTGTATTTGATATTTTTATGTAGTATGGACTATATCTTTATTCTAAACTCCCTTTTCAAAAGCAACATCAACAGTTTGGCACAAGTTGCGCTGAAGGCTAATGGGGTTAGGCTTCTATGTCATTTATGTGACTTCAGAAAGTTTTAGCTGAAAAGATCAAAATGAACAAAGAGGGCTCATGTTTCCATAGGAATCTTCTGTATTCTGCATCACAGGACCTTATCCTGCAAAAGCAGTGTAATAAATCCTGAGATCATTTTACAGCCCTCCTCCGCTCTGTTTAGACGATTTACAGCAAAAGTGGCCAAATGATAAAGACAGGAAAAAGTAAGCAATAACATCATCGAGTTGTGAAATTGACTGAATAAATAAATCCTGCTCTCTTTGTTTGCAATCCCAATTTTGTAAGCCTTGAGGTCTAGTGGGGTAATGATTTCCAGCATTTCTCTGCATTGTTTTAAAATAAAAGATGGAATATCTCACCCCATAGCAATCCATAGAAATATGTGACAAAAGCATGGGCTGACAACAAACAAGATGTGGAATTTTAACAAGAGGTGTTTAGGTGGAAAAATTGTGATTTGTTAAAATTATTTGCTCCCAGTAAGAGATAGGAAATGGTAAGATTTTTTTAATTTGAAATTGGAAATCTGAGAGAGGGTAGCTGCACAGAGACCTCTGAATGACCCAAGTGAGATGCTTGCCTGACTTGTAGAACTGAGACCTGCTCTGCACAGTTCAGCCTGGGAGTTTGAACTCCGGATCTCCCTCATCCTAGCTTTTGGCTAATTTGGTAAACTGGTCTTTCTCTTTTCTTTTGGGCAAAAGGTTTGAAAGGTCTCTGTTAAATCCGGTTGTGGGAAGGGAGTGTTTTGAATTCTTAGTTTTGTGAGACAGGAAATCCCTTTCCTCCCTACCTATAAGTGCCTGATGGGCCTGCTCTCTGCTGAGCTGATACATTGCGAGGATCGGAATGGGAATATCAGACAAAAGAGGCTCTCATGTTTTTGATAGCTCTGGCAACTTCATGTTTTCTACCCTAGGAAGAGTACTAAATGGGGTTCTTTTCTCATGCCACTGCAGCATTCCCAAGGAAGATTCATGATTGGATTATGTTCCTAGGCGTTATAAATCAGAGCTAATGGCAAAGATAGTTGATGGCTTGAAGTAAGTGGAAAAATAAATCGGGCAATGGGAAGGCCTAGGGCTGAGAAGACATAAATATAAAATTTACACCACCACCACCCCCCCAACAAAGAAGGCAGACCTTCAGTTCTAAAAACATCACTTAAACAGGAAAAAAGTCTGTTATACATGATCTTTGCTCAAGTGATGGGAAAGTTGAAATCTGGGACAATACAAAACCTGCGTGAAGCTTTTGAAGAAGTAAAATTTCTGTGTTTCCTGAAAAATAGAGAGATAGGTAACATGAAACATTAATTTTGAAAGAGCATTAAGCTTTTTCAGGGGAAACATCAGAGGACATAAAAATCTTTGTCAATATCAGATTAGAATGAAGCATTAAAAAAAGAGAAAAGCTTATATTCAGTCTCACGGGGTTGGACTGCCAGACTTGAATATCTCTATTTGGCCTTGATAATTGTTCTTTTATCCTTTGTGCAGTGTTGGTATGTTTTCACCCATAGCCTGCTGCCTATGTCCCAGTCCTCTCAACTACCAGCTACCCTGGCTCAGTTCTCAGCTTTGTTCTCCTTTATGACTCAATCACGGACTGTAAAATCTCTGCTGAGGCAGTGATTCATCACCTGAATGTGCTCCCTTTAAATTAAAGTATCCTTTTTGTGATACAGAAAAGATGAAAAAAATATTTTTCAAAGTAATTCCAGAGGTATTTTCAGTCTAGATATCCTTCCTTCTTGTTTTTTGGGTATAAAGCTATATAACAATCTTTAAAAAGATAAAGAATATGTAAAACATTATTTAATGATTATATAGGATGCAAAATAATACTCCCAGAAGTAAATAAAAAAAATTAATTCCAAGTGGTTGTTGGGACAAGTCTGTTTTGTTGTTCAATGTCATAAAGTTTCTGATTTCATTTATATTGACATGCATTATAGTAACTTCTCTGAAGGGAATCGAGTTATTCTGAGGTGCGACTGCCACAGGTGAGATGAGAGTTAGGAAGTTAGTACAGCCATGAATGTGCGGTTTTTGCCCCATCTGTAATGAAAGGTGCGCTCGCTCTGTTCCTCCGCTCTTTTGGATGCCTTTAGAAGAACGACTCTTTTGTTAGTGCTTGTGAATGAGTCTTTGGTTGATTTTATTGGGAGAAACATGATCTCTCTGATAATGAATAAAGTTGGCAGAGGATAGATCATTTGCTACAGAGTAGTTTTCTTTTGGAGAATGCTGATCCCTGATGAATTAGTACAGTTTGGCCATGAATGTCGAAAAAACCTGGTGATAGCCCTTCATTTGATGAACCCTCTTGTTTCTTTCCTGGTGTTAGTCATGCAATGGTTTCCTTCCAGCCAACTAAGAAAAACTATTGAGAGAACAAGAAGGCTTTAAAAATGTTGTTTGCCCACATGAGGTATTCTCTGGTTTTTGTAACCAGGTACAGTCTTGCTTTTGACCAGTGGAAAGGTCTGTTACTAATGACCACGTAAGCATTGTAAATAATCTAAGACGCTTCATCAATATGACTTTCCTGGAATACAGGAAAGAAAAGCTGGCTCTTCCAGCCTTAACAGTGCTAACCTGTTCAACATGTACCAAAGCTGGCTGCCAACCAGCTGTAACCTTTACTGTGGCACTTCTAGTGCAATGCAGAGAGCCTGTTAACCACAGGGAAGCAGAGCTGGCCTGCTTTGCTGCTGCCTCTTTGGACAGTCATATTTTCCACTTCTCTTGTCTAGATGTATTGCATGGCTCAGTTCAAAGGCACTTCTTAAAATAATGCTTGTGGTAATGCTGTGCTGAAAATTAGGGGGTGGGGGTGGGGGTGGTGGTGGTACAGAAAGGAGCAAGGAGCACATACACAGGCTTTTCTGATTCACAAGTTGCTTTTCGGAATCTCCCAGTGGAAAATTACCCACGGTTGTGCTGTTCTTTGATTTCTTCAGCTGAGGAGGCTGCTTGTGAGTTAAATGAGAAAGGTGAACTCAGTGTAGCAAGAAGGGAGAGAGGAAATTCTCTGTTTGTGTAGCTTTGAACCACTTCATGCTTTCTCCCACTCCAGTATATTGGCTATTTTTAGTAACTGGGGGCTTTATTGCTCTACCAATGCCTAGAGGTGCAGGTGCATCCTAGAGCTGAATTGAGTCCAGTGATCTGTGTACCTTTTTGGAAAACCTGCCGCATTTTCACAATGGCCCCACTGACGTTAATGGGACTTTCAGTGAAATAAACATATATTCATCGTCCAAATTCTTTTTTTTTTTTTTTTTAATTTTTTTGATAGAAGTAATTTAAGGACAGTGACCTGAAGAAGTTGGAGTTTCTCTTCAAGTGCTGAGTCTGTGGCACTACTGTGGTAAATAATTCATGTAACATGAGGAGACTCCCCAGTTCTTTCAAATTGTTCACACCCTGTGAAATCAGAATGCAGTTACTAAAACTGGCAGAAGTTCCTAGGTTCGCCATATGTGTTTCACCTGCTGAGGTTTGTCTATATGTGTTACCACTTATGGGTAGGCTCTAAAAGATGTGAGAAGGCATAGAATTAAGATAGCCTTACACAGGTCTAAGAGTATTCGGTAGATTTTTATTTTTTAATTTTTTAATTTTTTTTTAAATCTGAGAGCTCTGTGTTTTGGAAAAGCATTTTACTAGATGTGGCAAACGGGATCTATTCCCAGCTCCCAGCTCTCCTCCAGTTCTATGTTGGGTCTTGACAAGTCCACTACACCTCTATTTACTTACCTGTAAAATGAGGAATGGTGATATTTCTTTTTATTAGGTACTTTGAGATGTAGGATTGAAAAGCCTTTGAGGAGCTTTCTTCCTGGGATTTTTAAACAAACATTTTCTTAAGCAAAAACAACTGCCTCCATGAAGCATAAATGTTTCTTGCTTTTACTGTTCTTTACTATGACACCCTACAACAGTGTCACAAATATTTTTGTTTTCAAGCAATGATGTTTGTGTTTTGTGTGTAGTTTCAGGTTCACAAAAACATTACTGGAAAGAGTGGGCTTTTCTGTTTTTGTAGTAATACTGTGATAACAAATGGTGCTTGCTTCTCCAAAAACTGACACTGGCAGATGATCTGACATTTCTGAGAGGCATGTCCTGACAAAGCTCCACTGAAGTCAAGCAGAGCTAGGACCATGAACTATCAACTGAGAAGCTGCCTGAAAATCAGGGTGAACTGCCACTTATGCAAGCTTTTTATCCCAGCATGGAGCATTTCTGCCTTCCCTCCCTCTCCCTCCTTCATGGCCATAGGAATTACTGGGGCACAGGACTGCAGCAGCAGCATGGGTGGTGGGAACTTGGCTATCCTCAATCATATGGCCTGGGGCAGGGGGCTGATTCCTGTTTTTTCATTATTATTAGTAGTATCACTGCTGTAATTTTATTCTGATCAGCCCTAACATGTATGTGAAATAAAACTAACTGTAAACACCTGACAGCTGTAATGGAGCCACTAACCAGCCATCACAGTGGCACAAGTAGTCCATTATGATTGACAGCATTTTTCTGATGGCCCTAAAAAGTACAAAGCTGTAGATATCATCTCGTACTCTTTCCAGGTGCAGTACTTTAGGAATTAATCTGCCAGGAATTACAGTAATATTAGAGGGTGGGAATTTAATTACAATATTGATTATACATATGTATTTATACACTGCACAAATGGAAAAGCAGCTGCAAGGGAACCTGGAGCTAACAGTTTTGCTCACTGTTTACAAGACTGCTGTGTTGTTGGCATGATTGATTACCTTCACAATAACCTTTCTGTGTTCCAGAAAGCATACCCTATATATGGAGAAATGACTGTTCCTTTAGGGAGGTCAGAGTTTGTAATGCAAATGTCAAATAATTTTTATATTAAAAACTAAATAAAAGTCCTGAACAATTTTTATTAGTAGATTCTTTAATGAATTCACTGTCCTTTGAACCCAAACAATTTCAGCTTTAAGCACAAACCCCCAAACCCATATTTTATAATCTCTGAGAATTTTCTCTTCTAGATTTGATAGACTTAAAACTGTTCATTTTGGTTCTTATTTAAGCTCTATGAGACTAAAAAGCTTTATTTTTAAGAAACACAAATGAAAGAGGAGAAAAGGACCTTTAAAGTGAAAGGGTATTTTTTATTTATTTTTGAGCTATTTATTGACTTGAAAACATACAACGGGTTTATTATTTTACTGCTGGAAAATTGCCAAGGAGAGAATGAACTACAAATGATATAGATTATATATCACATTGTATATTTAAGACAGCAAACAGTCTACTGGAAAATATTTTATAGACTACATTATATAATGGAAAGTTCACAGCACTCAAACAGAGACCACCTAATACGTCTTTTAATATGAATTCTACCAGAGATTTAAATTAAGGTTTGAACACTGGTGCTTTACAGTCTATCAGTCTTGGTAATGATTACACCTGCCTGCGTGGCCTAATTTTGAAACTCTATTATCATTCAGGAATAACCTACTAGAAAAACTCAGCAGAGATTTGATGTGGTTTTCTCCATTTTCTTTGCTATGTGAGCAGATCTTCTGGCCACTGCCTTGGGCTTCTTTCTTTGCTTCTTTTCTGTAACTTGTGATGACCAGTTTATAATGTATTTTGATACTTATTTTTCTGTTTTGTGATGAGGAAACTGTTGCAAGTTTCTGACTGATTAAGATACTATTGAAACATGGCAGGCAAAAATAAGCTCTTTAAATTTACATGTATATTCATTTTTAGCATGTGTGAAACATTTAGAATTTGGGTGGAAACCTGTTCCCACTGAAATCAGGAACGTTACTACTGGCTTGACTGGGACTAGGATCATTACCTCTGTGTGATGTTTTATTTCAGTGTCCCCATACAGGGCACCAGTTTTCACTTAAACATGCATTCCATGGCTTTCTTTAGAGTTTCTGATCTTTGGCATGCCGTACCTTTATTTTTGTTTCAGGCCTCACCAAGAGAATGTTGTTCTTGTTACAAGTTTGTATTCCTTGTTTAGTTGTAGGTCTAGTTACACAGTATTTTCTGAATACAGTGGATGGAATGAATTCTGGTTTCCCCTCACTCTGTGCAAGCTGGTGTTACTTCAAATCTTTTTGAGTGTTAATGAGAACTTGACTTTGTGCAAAACTATAATCCAGAAAGGAAACCCACAAGAGAAATGTCATTTGTTTTCACTCTTTTGCATTTTATGGCCACATTTGGTGGCAGTATTCTGCTTGCTTTACTGGAAAAATGCAGCATGGAAAGAATTCGGGTTTCAATAAAAAGGGTTAAAGAAACCCTTGTGGCTAGGTTTTCTGATTCTTGATAGTCACGAGAGCTCTCTGACTGCTTTAAATCCATATAGACACACTAATGCATCTTGTATTTGTCGTAACACTGAGATCTCTGGACTTGTTGGCTCCAAAGGGCTAATAAAAGTCTTTATATTAGCTTTAATTGTCAGGAGGGGAAAAAACGGTCCTAACAGATTGAAAAGTGATTTCTGGCTTGGTACAGCTGGCTCCAGAAAGAGAGGTCTGAACAGAGACTTGGTGTTTCTTGACTGTCCTCTCAAGCGAATGCTGTTGCTTCCCTTTCCTCCTAGGCTGGGTGGGATCAGGTTGTTCAGGCTGATAAGGAAGAGGAGCCGCACATCTGTATGGAGAGGCCATTCCTCCCCCAGTGCTCTGGAGAAGACACATGATCTGTGGTGGGTACTGTGGGGTTCATAAAAGGAAGCAATGGAAATTTCTGCTGTGTGTCCTGATGAGTACCCAGGCTAGAGCTATGATGTTGAAAGCCATCTTCATTCCCACTGAGTCTTCAGAACCAAGGTTTTCAGGCAATATATATTAAAAATACAGCTCCCTCACATACTGTCTGAATTGACCCATCTGCTTGAAAACTGACCACTGAAAAAACTTGAAGCACTTTGTGATAGTTGTCTGAGAAGTCCTGGCATTCATCCTGACCCGACAGCCATAGGGGTGGTGTTGCCATTTCTGATAGGGTCTTTCTAGTAAATGTTCTCCAGCCAGTCTGTTAATAATTATATCGTAAAGCTCTGAATGTGATGCATGAAGGCGATTAAATGTAACATGTCTTTGAGAAATACTCAGAGATTAAATTCCCTTAAATAACACCAAAGTTTTGGTTGTGCTATTTATAAAAACTAATGAGAACTTGAAAAGACAGGGATTAAAAAGAATTATTTGTCTATTGGCAATTCCCAAGGCTAATTTGCTTCATGAGATGGAAATGTATATACCCAGGAAAGCTTTAATACACATCTGTATTGATAAAGTTATTAAAATTCAGACCATTAAATCCTCTGGCATGGATAGCTGCTGTGTATTGAGGTTTCTTGAATCTTCTTTCTTTTTAAACCCCTCTTGCAAGACTGCTTATAACATTGTCAGTAATAAAAGGGTAGGATGCTTCCTGGGCTTGCAGGACCCAGTATGGCCCTGCTGTGTACACCTATGTGGTTTCTCTGGTGGTTTCTTGCTCTGTTTTTTTGGCAGCTCCTTGGTGAAGGGAGGTAGCATCCCTGACAGGAATGGCAGGCTCTCCTCTGGCCACTCAACGCGAGAATGAGTGGGGTCTCAGAAGTGGGACCTGTGGTTGTTTTAGGAGACTAGGAAAGAAGGAGTGAGATTTGGAAGGCACAACACGTGTGGTCCTCAGCTACAGGCTGAAATTGCTAACAGCTCTCTCCACATAATAAATGTGCAGCCGTGTGCGCTTAAACTGCAGGGTGACACTTAGGAAGGGACAAGGATCTTACGAATAGAACTAAATGCTAGTTACTTGTTATGTATCATCCTGGTTAACTGCATAAAAACTCTTGAGACAAGGGAAAAAGCATACTCGAGTGGCAGAGAGAGAAAGAAAGACTAATGTGGTTCAAGAATTGAATGAAAGTGAAGGAAGATGAATTGGAGATTATAATTAAAAAGCAAAGGAGCAGGCAGATTTTCCAACCTCAGTGGGAAAAGATGACTGACCTGAGCAGCAGGAGAAAAGAAGAGGAAATATTGCTGACAGCTAAAATGCAGAAGCTATTACTTGAGAGACTGACCTCTAAAGGAGGTGGCAGGGAGGAATTTAAAAAAAATCCCAACCGGTGAAACCTGCGGTGTTCATGCTGGAGTCAGCTTCCTCAGGGAAGCTGGAGAAACATTTGAAAGCTAGAGTATGTTAAACAAAATTGCTAAGGCTATTACGTACGTGTTGTTTCACGTGTTGTGCCGACACATATTTGGAATGCTTGTACTTCATTCCTCTTGTTTATCAGAGGTTGTCAAAACACACTTTACAGTATTTGGTAAAGATGTTGAAGATGCAGGATGAGACTAGTAAGGCAAGGCAGAGGACAGTACAGAGGATGCTATCAGGCAGCTATCTAGGGCCTCCTCCTCCCATGCTTACTTCCCCCATTCTTTGCTGGGCAAATCAGTGCATGATGAGCATTTCTTCATGAAAAACCTACTTGTGGTCGCTAGGTATTTTATTCCTCCAAAATACCCTTCGGTGATAAATAACAGTGTTTTGTTTTCTTGAAAATAAAAAGTAAAGGGTCAGCTCTTTAGCCAGGGTAGATGGGAATTGTGCTGTAAAATCACACTGGACAATGTGTTTCTTTCCTGATGCCTGAAGTACCCCTGGGAATCCTCAGGGCTTTCTGTAGCATCCGATTTAGTTCTGTGAAATGGTGTGAGTTTTCTGAAAAATGAGGCTGAGTGTTTTAACCCACACCATTACAGTCCTGCTACATGAGGTCAAAGGCTGAGCACGCACAGCTGGATCAGAGCTGGTTTGCCTGTCCAGGTGCTTGGGTGGACACAGCCATACTCTGATCCTGGGCTGGGTGTTGTCTGCCTTACAGCCCTTGCCTCTCTTTCTGTGGATTGCTGCCCTTTATACCAGATCTGGACCATTTTTCAGCTATTTTTCTTTTTTATTCCCCTTCTGGCTATGAAATTTCATTGATAGTTTTCAGTTCTCTTACAAATTATGTATCACAAAAGTCTGTTCTGATTACTACGGATTTCGAGATTTTCTGCTTGTTTCATATCACTTTTAGTCCTATTTCCTTTACCCCTTCCTTTCCTAATCAAGATTTCTCTTACCTGAAAAGATGTCTCCTATAAGCAGGACTGTGCATTTAGGTGTCTAATAAGGTACTTTTAAACAAATCCTAGTTATGAATTACAGTTTTGAGCGTTGCTAATGATTGCTGCCTTCTATGGAAAATTGGCCTCCTGAAAGACCATGTGAGTGTGCAAAATAATTACTTGTCATACTAGATTCTTTTTTTCAAATAACAAATTAGGTTCTAGTAATTAGACCTTGATCACTGGCATCTAGGCAATGGTCCCACAACCTCTTTTTTTTTTTTTTTTTTTTTTTTTGTATGATCAAATCACTTACATCTACCAGATGAAAACATAATGGAAATTTACCCCAAGCATGTGTTCATCTAGGTGACAGTCAGATCATGGAGGCATTCCAGAGCGGAGCACATGGACAACATTGAAGATCACAATCGGTGTATTTGCTTCCTCAGGCCATGGTATTTGGAGGCCTAATGATGCAAGAAATCCTACTAGCTGCCTATTAGGTGCCAATATACCTTTAAAAATCAAGCAGCTAGTTAGTCTTGAGCTGAGATTGTTTTTTAGCATGTCTCCTTCCCAAGATAACTCTGCATGTTTTTGATATCATAAAATCAGCTGCTTTCTTACTGTGATGCCTGTATACCACCCCTAGTCTGGTAGAGTGCCTAATGCCCGAGAATGTTCAGCTGTGGTACAGTTTTTCCTTTTACAAATACATGGCCTTGATCCCCATTCAGGATTAATTTTCATGTGGCAGCTATATCATTACAGTGAATAATGTTGACTGCCTTTAAGGTGAGGGGAAAAAAAGAGTTTAATAAGGAGCACGGGACCTCCAACCTCTGTGCAGGCCATCCTAGAGGTGCTCGTCTGAAGGCTGCTGTGTTAGAATCGCTCTGTTGTGATTCCAATATATGAAATTATCCTAAAACTAAACAACAAAAATGTAACACCTGAAAATGACAATGACTTTTTTTTTTCTTCCACACTGTAATGAGAGATATTTGTGGGTAGCAGGATGTAATGCTTAAATCCTCACAGCCCTCTTATCTGTCTGCAGAAAACATACAGTGCAATCCTTGTGGCGTTCCCTGTGGCTCCAGCTCAGCAAAATAGCTCAGCGTGTCCTGAATTTAAAGTGTGGCTCCAGAACGAGTGCTCATATACTTGATGTTACACAACACATGTGATTATCTTGTTTGGAGATGGAGAGAAATATTAATCTTGCAAGATTGCAGACACAAATGTATTTTCTTCATGTGCAACCTGTGTGTAACCAGCACTAAAAGAAAACCAGAACTAACCCATGTCACAGAGACTTCTTCATTTTGTGCTGATCTGTTAGTTTCACAAAGATGCAAGATGGAATTCCCCCCCCCCGATAAAAATATTTGAGTTCTGAAGTGAAACTACAAAGTGAGCAGCTATTATTTCTTCTTTATCAAGGACCTATATTCTTCTATTTGTCATTAACATTTGTCAGCTGGTAGATTATGCAGTTTTTTCTTCTGTCTCTCCTACTTTTTAGCTATCCGTAATTATGCTAGCTGATTCCCGTGTAGACTTGTTTTCAGCTGCATTGCTTACATGCCTTTTTAATAGACTGTAATTTTTGTTAAGTAAGTTATGTCAGATTAACTACTTCCGATAAGATGCAGTATTATACTTGGGTTTTCTTTTTCTCCCAGCTGGATCCACAGAATATGTCACTGCTGACTTGCTTTCTCCTGCCTCCCTCTAGCTAAATGGCAATATGCCACTGCAGCAAAACTTCTGTTTGAGGATTCATTGGCTTTTTTTGTTGGCTAGTAATGAGGCTTTGAGGTAGCTTGCTGCTCCTGATTAGTGACAGAGCGCACAAAGAAAGGAGTAGTGCAAACCAGTCATTAACTCATAGTGAAAGCCTCAGCATTTAAGTTCATAAAGATGAGGAAAGACTCTGTTAAATCCTTTCCATTCAGATTTGGCTGGTTTGGTTTTTTTTTGGCGCCAGCCTTGGTTTGTGGAAATAACCGGCTGAAGTGTTGATAATACTCCTGTTCTTGCTGAGCTCACGTTACCTTTGTGCTCTGAGTACCATCGCTCTGGTTTCTGCTGCAGGCTCCATCGTTGGTGATATTGTTGAGGATTCAGGCTTGCTCAAGTTGGAGCTGGGCTTTTTCACTTGGCTGACAGCCTGTGGACATGGGGGGCCTGGAACATCTCTGAGACTTGGACCGAGGGTGGCACTTGCCTAGCGCAGACAAGGTGGATCCCAGCTGCAGCACCACCAGCAGAAAGCTTACTGCTGCTGCATGCAGCCTCTGCCAGGTCTCCTCCTGGCGCAGGGTGTGCAGGCGCACTGGCACAGGGCTTGCATCTCTGAGGGCTTGAAATGCAGTAGAGAGTTCAGTGCTTGTTCAGTGGGCTGCAATTTCTCTTCTCTAGGCTGGCTGCCACTCCAGGCTGCAAAGTGTCCTGGGGGCCTCTGAGTGTGCTCATAGCTGTCTAAAGCAGCAAAGCTGTAGACCCAGTAAAGAAATCTCCAGCTATTACCCTTCCTTTGTTTTATTGCTTGAAGAGAAAATGAAAGCTTGCGTCAATCTCCGCAGGTTGAAACAGCTAAGTTTCACAGTACTCTGTGCAAGAGCTTCAGCATAGTTCTTTAGCCTTGCAACAGAGTTCCTTTATCTCAGATTTCAGTTTCAGTCATGGTGTTAATAGCTTTACCAGGTTTTGTTGTTTTAATGCAGTACAGTGAATTATATTTCTGGGTGCTCATATGAAAGAGGATTAGCTGCTGGAAGCTGTTTATTTGTCTTACAGTTTCTTCAAAGAAGTAAATAAAATGTGAAAATAATGATACTGTACATTGCAAATAATAGGCTATTTTCTGCCCTGGTTTCATGCTGGAGTGGATGTCATTTGTCAAGTGTGAGGATGATAGAACGAATTGTATAAATCATCTTAAATGTGATTTGCCACCTGCCTGATTGTTCAGAAGTGTATGCATGCTTAATTAATCTAATTAGTCAATGCATATATAAGAAGCAAATTTATAGGCTCTCTGTCATCTTAAATAAAGCATTTTTTGTTTTCCTAGGATAAATAATTCATTATAGAGCGGAGTGCTAGACTGTAGTCCTGGAGAGCTGGCTTTTTGGATAATAAAAAAAAAAAAATAGAATTATGATGTTTCTTCCTTTTTCCCTTTGGCTTCTCTTTAGACAGGGATTTCATGGAAGGAAAGGGGAACATCTGCACTGGAGGAACATAAATTCCCATCCAAAAGAGAAGCAGAGAGCACACTAGCTTTGACACCATGGGTGTTTTCATGTGAGAGATGGTGTCTGCTTTGGCACAGATGCAAACTGCAACATGTGCATGATTATCCCTGAAAGTGAAATAATTAACATGCTGAAAACCATGTCATGCCAAAAAGCATGACAGAATTCATATAGCTTGGGCTTTTCTGCTTCAGAGGTTGGTTCACTACTTAGGACGGTATTGTAAACACGCCAACGGACAACAGCTGTATCTCTCTGGTAGGAACAATGCTTTGCATACATACCAGTACAATGCAGTAGAGTCAAAGTGTAAACATTTGGATAGTGGACAGTCTCAAATTTATGAAATCACATCATCATTAGCTGCCTAAAAGCGCTATGAGAAAGAGTATCTGAATCAAAGAAGGTCCTGAAGGTCAAAGATAGACCAGAAATTGCAGATTTTAAATAACTTTTGGTTATTGGTATGTGCCAGCCTATGCAGCAGCAACTTGCCAGCCTCTTCAAAACTTGGCATGAGAAGGATGTCCATCACCATGAGATGCTTCTGCTAGCCGATATGTAGCTAATTCTATGAACTGTAGCTATTCTCTTGCAGTGACTTCTTTAGGCACCTGGTATGACAACGAAGACCCTCCCTGGCGTTTTTGATGCTATCTGCTATTGGGAACAATGGAATTTCGTGTGAAGATGGGAAGAGAATTTAACAGCTGATTATATATTTTAAAACAGTCTGTACCATCCAGGGTGGCATAAATTCAGTGTTTTGGTTTAGGTTTTAGAATCCTTTTTTGTTACTGGCTCTGTAAGTAAAATACAAAATTAGTTAAATACATGTCCTTTAATGATAACTGGTAAGCTTTGCTTTCTGAATATGTGTAATGACAATTCCTTCCCTGATTGTCAGGTGTAGTCCTGCTTCCTTACCTCCAGATACACAGGAAAACTCCTTGAACCTGATTATCCATTGAAATACATGGCTTGATGTTGCCAGGGCCAGTGAAATTATTGACTGTAATCAATGGCTGGAGCTGAAGAAGGATCAAGGCCGTTGCCTGGATGAATTTGTACTGTCGTAGTATTTACCACTGTTTTCTACAGTTGTCTTCACAACTCCATGGCAGGTTTGACCACCAAAGCAGAATCTGTGGTGGGCGGATATTTAAAGACATTTATTCTGCTCAGTTTGCACACACAGATTGGTGCAGAATTCCTGCAAAGCAAATTAGTATGAAACTGCATAATCGATACATTAGAACCATGAAGATTGCTGTGACTCTAGCTAGAAATGAAAAACAGTCTGTTTTGAGGTGGTGTGGCCCTGTCCTAGTAATTCTGCTTGATTTAGTAAACTTTTAAATGGAAGATGATCAGAAAGGCAATCGGTTCCAGTGGCTTGGTTCCTGTGCATGGGGTCAGCCCAGTGGACTCACTTGTTTGTCGCATTCATGTTGCTGAGTAAAGGATGCTCTTGCATCCTCACCGTATAGTGTAACATTGCTTACCTGCCTGTTTGAGCTCTCTTGTGGAAGCTTGACTTGACCTTTCCATAACAATTTCAGCCTGTGATGAAATGGCCTGTTTGCAAGGCTTTCTGCAGGTTTGGGGCTGAGGTCTTTCTGCATTTTATGAAAAAGTTTTATCGGCTACCCTTGGTGTCTGCAGAGTTTTCATTACTACTGTATCTGCATGGCCAAAATTTTCTGAATATATATCTGTGCCACAAAACTGCTCAGAGATAGGAGTAGAGTCACTCTTATTTTCTGCTTGGAAACTGGGGCAGAGAGGTTGGATCTGGGAGCCACTGACTATTAGGCAGCGGGGGGCTAGTGATGGAATTCACAGCTCTGAGTCAGGTGCTGGGAAGTAAGGGGGAGGGTCTGGGTGTTTCAGGATGGATTTCATGGGGTCAGAGTGAATGTGAAGCCCAAATAAATACACAAATTAGGGAGAGGGTACATCGGGCTTTTGAGAGGTAGGACATACAGGTGCTTTTCTCAGTGCTGCCAGGAGGTGCCTCTCTCTACTTGGGATTTCTGGCCCAGGAAGGAAATTGCCATAGCCTTTGCTTGCAGAAATTGCTCAGGCTCACTCCTTGTTTCTCTCCAAAAGAGTCATGTTGGTGCTATGGACAGCACAGCAGCCCAGTGGCTAGAAAACTAGGAAGAGGAAGGTGAATGTTTCTCCCTTTTTGGCAGGGGAAGTCAGAACCTCCCGTTTCACTCTCAGGGGTTTGTGTGTGTTTTCCCGGGCCAGCCCAGGGCAATGGGGAATGGGGCTGTGCCTGTGGATAGCTCTGTGCTGTGCCTCACAGTCATGCTCCCCACAGGCATCCTCACAGCCATGTGTGGGAATGAAATCAATCCCTTTGTATGTGCTGGTTTCCTTCAGGGGGGAACCTAGGGGAGAGTGCATTGAGGGAGCTGAGGTGCATTTTGGCAGGTCTCCTGATGTGGGTCATGGGGAGTCAGGAGCCCAGGAAGTGCTGCATGCCCCCTCTCCCCAGCCTTGGCCCGAGCGCCCTAAACTAAAGTGTGCAGGAGATGATTTCTAAAGCACAGGGGTAGGCAAAAGGTGACAATTGCACTGTGCCCAAGTGATTTGGGTTTTTCCTTTGGCGGGGGGCACTCTGGTCCCTGCTCCACGGACTTTTAGTGTATTTTCTTCAAATTGCTTAACATAGGATACATGCAATGACTGGAACACATTTGAAACCCTCTTTCTTGCTCTAATGCTAGGCTCTTCGTTGTACCTCTACTGCTCAGCCAAGCCTTCAGGCCTTGAGAGGGGATTCCCAAGCTGCGTGTTTTATAATTTTCTAACTACTCTGATAGTTAAGAACTGCTTAAGTTTTATGATATGCTTGCTGGGTTATGCAGTTTGTAGTACTCATTCCTGATCTTTTACAGGAGAGCTGCACAGAGACCTGAGAGCAGCGATTGGACTGGGTGAGAGTAGGTGGGAGCTCCTTGAGCTGGTGCTGCTGTCAAAGGTAGCATGTTAAGATCTAGGCTGTTGCTCCATTTGCTTGCTTGCTTCTTGTTTTTCCACCTGTATCTCTTGATTCAACCCAGAGGCACGCTAACATCCCAAGGCATTACATTACTTGGTTTATTGCTTTATTTTCTACCTTTATTGTCTTCACCATTGTATTTTAGGCCAAATTTTGGGCTTAGTCTATTTAGTAATGTCACTTTCCAGAAGTGAGATCTCTCTTTTACTATTTCTGTATCCCCAGTGCTGAGTGCTTCCTGTGTGTCTGATCCCATTCACTGCATTTAACCTATCATAAATGCAAATAATGATAATTAGATGGTGAATAACGCTATTACAGATGCAGTTCGGTGCATATTTCACTGATTGGGCCAAATCAGGAAGCTATGCAACGTGTGCTGGCAGCTTTGTGAGTAAAAGTGCTTATTACTTATCTCAGATTGTAATGTGCTATCAATTAATTGCTCACAAATCTCTGGTGTCAGTTTGTGTGGGTTGTGAGGAGTGGTAAATGATTAACTTTCAGTGGCACAGAGTTTGAATTACAATGCCAGTCCTGCAAGGTCGGAAATTTGCAAGATTAATCTGGTGGAAAGAATCCCTTTGTCTACCAGCATCCTGCTGGTGAGGCCAAGAACAAGTATGGAGCACCGGCACCCCAGCTCCTTTATACCCTCTCCTCTCTTGCCTGTGTCCGTCCATCCAGTGGGTCTCAGCCCCTGGGCATGGGGCTTGTGGCAGTGGCTGCCTCCTGTGCTCCTCCCTTATCTGACACATGCATGCTGGGCTCCTGGGGGGGCAGTACCTGGAGGAGGAACCCTGTCAGCCATGTGTCACTCCTTGGGCCTGTTCTGAATAGCAACAGATGCTTAAATCAAACAATGAGCTCCCAGACAGCAAGCTGGTGTGTGATCAGCAAACACGGCACTACAACAAAGCCCAAACCAAAAAAACAACCGAGACAATAAAACGAGATAGAAGAATAAAAAGTGTCTGTGATTTGGCAGACAGCTAAAATGCAGGGCAGTGATCATGCTGCCATGAGCATGGGAACAAATCTAATTCTCAGGGCACTGTACATTTGTCTCTAGAAGGCAGTGGGGGCAATAGCCATGATTAACTTGCCTAAGAACTGCCTTAAAACATTAGCATGTTTTATTTTTGTATCTAATGTTAATTGTGTTAAGTGTGCCAAGGGTTGATTTCTGTTTTACGAGAACTGGAGGCACAAAGGAAATAAGAAACTTTTTTTTCCCCGAGCCTAAAAGGAATCCTGTCACAGAACTAGAAGAAAAAAACCAGGTCTCACGAGTATCATCCTCTTGCACTGACTATAAAGGATTTCTTTTAATCATTTAATGCTTTGAAAGCAAGTATTGGAAAGAAAATAATTAGCTTTCTTGTTCCAAGTATCAGTGTTATTTTTAGGATGGAGCCTTGCTTACTTTTATTTCATTGTGGGAAAACCGGTATGTGTCAGCAATCTGCCTGCTAAAACCCAAATGAAAACAGGCACTGTCATTTTAGCCTAAAGAGGAGGGTGCAGAAAAGACTGATGATACCACCTAACTATTTTGCTTTGTCTCCACAAAAGCATCTTGCTATATATGCCTGTTTTAAGTTAATCCTCTCAGGCTAAAAACATTCTATCACTGTAGAAAAGACATTGATGTTCATCCGGTGTAAACCATACCTGGGATGACAGTAGATCAGTGAATTGATGGGCATTTTGGCCTATGATTTATCCAGCTGACAAGGAGCATTGGGCACCCCGCAGTTAGAAGTAGTCTGCTAGGCACATATATGGAGATAGTGCTCAGTACTGTGCAACCCGTCTCCTTGTGATCTCAGGCTCCTTTCCTAACTGAATCAGCGCAGTGCAAATCTCCCTTTCCCTCTTCTGCAGTAGTTACCCTTTCTCTGCTATCCAAACAGTGATCCTTGTGCTCCCACACTGGTTTCTTTGAAAAGAGTGTCTATTTCTCTCCTTCCCTTTTGCTCTTCTCCCAGTATTTTTCAAGCAGATCTTACAACTTCGGATGGAGTTTGGGGGTGTCTAGTGTAATCCTTCTTTGACACATCCCATGATGGGTACAGGATCTGGCAACAATTCTGCTCTGTCTTTAGCAACATTCACATTAGAGAAAGGTCTAAAGTAAACATGTGGCACTTCAGAAGGTAAAAGTTGCTCTGCTTCGGTGTTGTGAAATCAAAAGCAGTCTTTTTGCTCAAACTTCAGTTCTAAGTAGCAAATGACATTCTTTCCCACAGGTCTGACCTAGACTGCTGGACTTGTGTGCAGCTGTGTTTCACTGCATTTTAAACATGCCTTTCCTTGTAATCAAAAAGAGGTCCCTTTAGTTTGAAAGAAACAAACTTATAAGAGAGGCCAGACGCAACAGGTCTGTAGCTGCAGAATCACTGTCTGTATCTCTGTTATTTAAAGCTCACCAAGCCCTGTGCGTCCAGAGGATGCTCTAGCCTGACCTTCCATTGGGGGAGACTCCAGTCTTTGCTGCTCTGTGTTTACCTTTGTAAGCATTGCTGTGGAATCATTTATTTTGCTGAATTTTTTCTGGCCAAACCATACATTTGTGCCCTGTGGCATTGGAGTGTTGACATGAAGACACTGTTGCAAATTACACACCATGGGTCGAGGACTTCAGACCAGGCATGCTTCGACCTGAAGTAAATTTCTGTAGAAATGAGGTGGGAATATATAAAAGCTGTACATTTCTACTACTTCAGAAACATTTTGTTGATATAGGAGGACATGTACTGAGCCTCCTAATGAAATACTGTATTGCAGTGTATCACCTTCAGAGGAGGACGAGCAGGGCTAAACCTTCAAATGTCTTTTCAGTTTGTGTGCAGGTATTTTCAATGTTATCTGATCTATGAATAGAAAAAAAAAAAGGACTAATCAGGATAAGGACTGCTTAGCATATATGAAAGCTGATGTGCCTTTCAGACATGCCAGTCAAAAAGGAATGCTTAGTAAAGAGCAGCAGTGATTATTACAAAATTTGTGCATGTAAGGGATTGTTTTTGTGTGTATAACTACAAGGGAGTTGTCAGTACCTGCAAAGGGAAAAGTGTGTTTGCTAGAGATTTGGTAGAATCTTCATCCTTTTCTGCCTTCCTCTGTTATCTCATCTCCTAGGACAATCATGTTTTAGTTGGGTAAATTCTGTGGGCACTGTATGGCTGGTCAGACTTGGTGTAGTTTTTCCTCTTTGTTCAAACAGCTTTTGTACCATGTGCCACTGTCAGCAGTGAAAGTCAGGTCTGACTGTCAGAAGGACCAGTGGTGGCAATTCTCATCTCTGGTCATGGGGCTCACGCTTCTGGTGCTGCTGGGATGCAAACCATGATGAAGTGCTCTGCATATTGGTTGTAGTTCAGGTCCTACAACTTGGGAAGCCATGCTGTATGCTGCAGAAGCTTTTGTCTTGTCTTTGTCCCTCTTTAAGCTGACTGTAAGGCAAAGCTGCTGCAACCTCCTCAGGCAGGGAATGTGAGATCAAATGATCTATCTACAGAAAACAAAGGTGGGACCAGTCATAGCAAGTCCAATACTGATTCGAATAATAGAGACTTTTATTAAAATGTAACTCTAGCCACTCTGGTGCTATTACCTACAATAAAAATGTTTTATTTATTCTATCTGCAATATTTCCACTTTATGATACATCCTAGGAACTCTGATATGTTCATTTATTTGTCATTTGAGCAGTGAAATATGAAGGAAGGGTTGGAATCTATTGTGTTTTTATGTGGGAGTTATTTGTGCCTTGTGTTCAATATAGCAGATCATAATGACTCTTCTTTGGTTCCAGTCTTTCATCTGGCATGAAGGTTGCTGAGCTTCACAATCACTTTCTGAATGAAAGAGGGGGAAAGGAGGAGTGCTGGCATGTCATGCTTAATGTGGCCATGAGCTAATAATACTTGTGCTAAGCAAGTGTTACAAAATAAACGTAAATGGTTAAATTCAGGTGCATAAGAAGCTTTATTTTAGTTTCATCTGCCCTATTGTATAAGATAGACTTTTGCTCAGTCCCAACTAGTTTAAACAGCTGACTACTGGGGATCAAACCACAGAGTTAAGGCAGCTTGCAAAACTGTTAGCTGAATTCTCTCCCAGCAGGGCAAAAAAAACCCAACCCCAACCCAAACCTAAATTTGCTAGATAAATTATTCATTGTGAGTCATTCACTTAATTCTCATAATAAATGGTTTCCTACCCTTGGTTCTATTGGCTAATTACTGTGTTTAATGTTTTTACTGGCTTTTGTTTTCTATGCAATTTAATTTTGCTGGGATGAGATAGTCTGGAAAAGTCCAAGTGAGGGAATGAAAGCTCTGTGTCTGTGCTGGTGCAGCTCCCACTGAGAGCCATGAATTCAGCCACAGATTCTGCTGTGGCCATTCACAGCTAAATTATGCTCAGTAGATAGAGGAAGGATTGCTTCCTGAGTAGTGCAGCCTCTCCTTAGGCTTCTTGCTGTAGAGAAGACCATGCTAGTATGCATTAGCTGGTACTATTTTCTGCTGTCTTTGGTTGAGCAGCTTCACTGGATTGCTGAAGCAGCTTAGAGCTGCAGCCTTGCTCCCTTTTTGCTTCTCTTTCAAAGATCTGTAGTGCATACGCTAAAGTGTATGCAGAGCCTCTGACTCCATGGAACTCCTGGCTCCTTCTCTTCTGCTTCCAGACTCTGGCAGAGGTGGTCCCAGGGACTACCCAAATAGGTTGGTTTGGAGCTGAAGAGAGAGATAGTGGAGTGTGGCCTGAACAGCCTCTTACATGCTTCATATCCCCTGGCTCCCGTAACGGTTGTGTTCCCTGTATAAAACTTGCTATCTTTGAGGCTAACAGCAATATAGTCTTCTCAGTACAGGCAGGGATTAGCAGATTGATCTTAGTTTATGGTGATGAGAATATACTTTGGAATTTAGCTAGAAGCTGTTTTATCAAAAGAATTTCAATTCTACTGATTTTTCAGTATCAAAATATCACCAGGATTGGCATACCTGGGTAGCATCGAAATGCCCCAGTCAGGATCCTGGATATTTACTCTGCTGTGCAGTCACAAAGTAGAGCCAGCCATGTCCCGTCCCAGAGGCTACAGCAAGGCATTTCTCAAGTGCAGCATTTGAGGTCTTTAAGGAGAGATTCAATCCCGAACTGGGTGCCTATGCTCTATAGTTGATAATATTGGCAAATGAGCTAGAAAAGCTTGAAGGAAACTCTTCAAGTGTGAACTCACAGTCTGACACTTGAACAGCTGAAGGTGATGCTACAGCAAAGTTATAGCTGTCTCCCTCAGGAAGCCATAAGGAGGGTGGGTAGAAGAAGAGGGTATGCATTACAATTGTTTTCAGTGTTGCATTTGTGCCTATAGATACTGTACAGATGGATCTATTCAAATGAACACATGATGTGACTGATAATTGTCCAGTAATGAATATTGAAAAAGAATTCCTGTTTCTCTCTAAATGCTGATAATGCTGCTTTACATCACATGAAGCAGCAAGGCTCTAACTGGTATTACTGAAAGAATACTGAATTTGAAGAATTTAAAGGAATGTGAAACTGGAAGTGCAGTTTGAATAAATCTTACTAAGTGCTCTTCTCACAAAAGTACCTTTGACTTCTGTTGCACAGTTTATTTGCACCACCTGAGGAAAAGTCTGGAGATTATTTACTATCTAGGTTACAGACTTCTGTTTGAGTTTCCAGCAACATGTGCCAAAATGAGGCAGATACAAAGTAAAATAATAACAGAGAACTTCTTTTTTAACTGAATAGAAGAAGCCTTTGTAGCTTGTTACAAGCCAACTCTAGCCCACTGCCAGGAATTTGATTAGCTTTTTTGGCAATTTATCATGTTTTGATGATTATTTTTTTTTAATTTAGTCTTTTTATGCCAACCTTACAATTTGATGTTGAAATCTTAATTTCTGAAGTGTGGTGTTTCCTTTCTCCCTCTTCTTCTCCCTCTCTGTTTCCTCTCTAAATTGTAACATGATGCAAGTTAAACCTTTTAAACACAATTTTACACATTTTATGGCAGTAGACAAGCACTGAAGCTGGCCTTACCTTCTGGAGGTGTTTGAGGACGGGCTCTGGAGGGTAACTAATTCCTGCTTCTGCAGTAGTAAGGTTAGTTTGAGTAACTGTCTCCACGTAGTTATGAGAGCAGGAGCTGGCAACACTGGACCATGCTCCCATCTGAACTGATGACTCCATGTCATGGGAACAGAGCTGAGAGTCTCTCTGTCCTTGGTATTCTAGGCTGCAGGAGCTCTTTGGAAGACCTGGAGACCTGTCCGTGCTCCCTGGGGAGAAGAGACTTGTATTCTCCATTGTTAGCAGGGCCTCATTCCTGGCATAGCTTTCTGTCCTCTATGAACCCAAAAAGCTAAATCACAGCAATGGTGCTGATTTCTTCATTTTTATATTGATTTTAATAAATCTTTTTCCTGGGTGGAGTACTGCTTAACATCAGAATGGCAGGAGGATTGAGTGTTTCCGGTTTTTGGTGTGTATGAGGGTAAAATGAAGCCAGTAGTTACTTAACACAAGGGGGCATTGGGAAGCTCATCAGGTAGAGCACTTTCCAGTTGTTAGCAACAAGGTATTAGGAGATATCCATGTAGTTAAGTCTTAAGACTGGAAAGTTGAGGCAAATTCCAAGAGAAGGAGTTCCTAGTTAATTATAATAATAAGCAGAACAGTATTGCAAATAGTGCGCCAAATCAGAACTGTCTTAAAAGCTGGTATGTCTGTAAATCATGAAAAGAGAGAAAAGCAGTGCAAACCTCGTGAGAATTTTCCTTACATCTCTTTACTGTCTTCCCGTTCTTGTCTCAGGCTCTATTTGCAGTGATTCATGAAAAAAGCCCTGAAGAGCTGACATTTGGGCTTTGGTCCTTGACACTTAAGTAAAACACTTTAAAGTGTAGTTTGGGAGCTTTAGACTCCTTCCTTCCACTCACTTCTCTCAAACACTTTTGAAATAAAAAAAGCACTAACGGATGTTGGTTTTCAGTTTTCCTTTCTTCCAACTTAATCTGTTCTCTGGGGTGCTTGTAGAAAGCGAATCATTTCAAGGCAGTGTTGCCAGCCCACTTGTAGGTTGTAAACCCAAGGGGTTCAGGACTGTGGCAAACACTGCCACTTTGTTTGTTCAGCTATTTGAGGAAAGTCAGCGAATACAAGGGCAGTGTGAACAGCTATGTTACCATGAGGAAAAAACAGGAGTGAAGAGTTAACGTGCAGGAATGCACAATAAAATTATTAGGGCTTTTCTACTGCAGACCTGCCTATGAAACCAATAAAGATAGCACTTAGCACCTATGCAGGGCTTTGTTTTCAAAGATCCCTACAAACATTACCTAATTCCCTCCTGAAACAGCTGTGGGAGTGGTTGAAAATAATTCAAAGTCTTTGTGCTTCATATATGGGGAAGAAAACCCTTTGAATCCATAAACAAAAACTGTTATGCTATTTCCATGTGGCTCTACAACAAAGAGGTAGCAGAGCCAGAAGCTCCTAGGCTCTCACTGAGCCTTTCTGTTTGTATCTGTGCTTCTCTGCCAGAACTATGTGCACCGCACATAAAGTCAGAGCAAATAGTAAAGCTGTGTTTGGTAATGTATTCATACACACAAACCAATCTTACTGGAAATAATTAATGATAATGGACCATACTATAACATAGCATGATACGTTGTAAGGGTCAATAATGTCTCATGCTGACAAAGTACTTTTTCAGCCCATTTCATCTGTAAGGTTGTGGGTACCAGGTTTCAACATGTGCATACTTCAAAAACGTTTGGGAGGCTGCACCTCAGCAGGAGCTCTGGAGAATAGCCCTTGATCCTAAGAGCACTAAACAAAAAATACACAAGGGGTAATTAGGTGGCAGCAGCTCAAGTTTATATTAAACACCCTGCAGCTGTATCAACCAAATTCTCTTGTCAGTGTTGGCTACTGTAGCTATTCACAATACAGCTTTTTACTGAAGTCAGCCATAGTTCTTGTAGAAATGACAAGTGGTCCACAGTGCTGAGATGCATCCAGCTCTGTCTTCTGCAGCCCAGCATGACTCAGGCTTCTCCCAGGGGGGAAGGATTTTTTGCTTCTGATGATTCCTGAATTTCAACACTAAACTGTTGTAGGCAGAAAGAGAGGTGTCCTGTATGATACTGGAATTAATGTTTTGTTAACGCCACATCCACTTACCTTTCCCAGGCAGAACCCAGAACCTTATGCCCACTGACCTGTTTCTACAGAGAAAATAACTTTTCATTGTAGAGGCAAAGAGTTAGTAAGTAAAATTGAAGTCCCCCTAAAGGATCATGAAGCTCTTCAGAGGTGAAATGACTAGTCCTACGTGAGGCAAGTAGTGAAACCTACTTCGTCACCATTTCCAAAGTGTCATTTTTGAGTGATATTGCTGAAAATAAGCTTAAGAGAATACATCAAAGTAAAGTGATCTGCTTGGATCACCTCTGCTTGCATGCCTGTCTGCAGTCATTACCTTTCCATCAAAGATGTGAGTCATGTGAACCTCAAAAGAAAAATCAGAACAGAATATTCCAAATACTTTTCAACCGAATTCTGCTGGTTTCCCCAGTTTCTTTCTGGTGTGACTTTCCTTTTGCTACTCAGAGGTTTTGTTTGGTTCATTTTGTTGCTAAAGACAGATGAGACAAAGATGTACATGGATTTTTCTATTTGTAAATGAGAGTTACAAAGGAGAAGATACGACATAAAATAACATCTCTGTCTTACAGTAAACAAAACAAGCTACTATACAATGAAGAGAACGACAGGAGTATGTTGTTTGTGTCAAAATGAAATAGGACATCCGTGTAGTAAAAAGTGCTGCTAAGGAAGCCTTTCAAGTGTTTAATGAGGGAAAACAGATCGTTAAAGTATGGATTTGATTTTTGGAAAGAACAATGCCCACAGCTTTTGACAATGGCTCTTCTGTTGTTTATAATCAATACATTACCACACAGTTCTTTCAGGCCCTTCTGCAGTGTACTGTTGTGTCAGTACCTGATTCAGAAAGAAGCTGAACTGATTTATCAATTAACTGCTTTGTAGTGAAATCATCACCTATCAAACTCCAGCATTTAGAGGTCACCAGATAAATAATGGGCTGGGAGACCTTGGCTATGCCTAGGGCCTGTTTGCAGGAGTGAAATGAGAAAGGAGGGCCAATTCTCAATACAGGATCCCTGCAAGTGCCTCTTAGGACTAGCATGAATGAGAAGAAATCTGCAGCTGGTGGTAGAGCAGAGACAGGACTGGAGTTTAATTTTTTTGTTTGTGTGTATACTTCGATGGGCAGGAGCTGGACAGGTGTTTGAACTGCTTAAATTTGAAGAGGGTGATGCCTCCTTAAGTTCACTGTCTCTCTGCAAGCTGACAGTGTTATTACAGGAGGATAGTGGTGTAGCTGGGAATGAATGGACTTAAATAAAGTTTACCCAGTTCCAATCTGGGCAGCAGAGGATTTACCAGCATCTCCCCCTGAGCCCAGAAAACCAGGCTCTTGGCTGAGCTGTGCAGTGCAGCCAACCCCAGCGGTCGGCCTCGATGCCCAGCTCTGCATCCAGCGACCTGCAGCCGCTTCCAGCTGATGGTGCAGACCAACGTGGCCATTTTGCCACTTTGAAGGAAATTCTTCTTCCTTTTAAACAAGATTATTTTGTGCCTTTCAGTTGGTTTTTTGTGTCATGGAATACATCTCTGGCTAATACCCCTCATTATGGATTTCCTTAATTATTTGGTTTCCCAGCGGCTTAGTAATCTAATATGACTCCAGGGACAAATCCTTGCCTGAGATCACAGCCTAAATATCTAATGTTATGTGGGATCCAGAGATTAGCAGAACTAAATCCTAAATCCTCTGGGGCTAGAGAGTGAAATTGATGGGGAACTGCCAGTATATGGCTGAAACCACAGGGAAGAGAAGTCAAATAATGGTGCATCTGGATAAGTGGGAATGCACCAGCTCGCCCGCCACTCCAGCCTCTTCCATTCCAAAGTCTTGTTTGTTATTATAGGGCCACAGGGATTTAAAATGGGACAAAATCAGAGTGAGGTTTGTTAGAGCATCACCACAGGTCACTTTTAGTGGTTGTCATACACAAAGCACTAGTACTGAGGGTGTGGGAGAGGGGAAGGAAGAGGCTCTTTTTTGCTATGCTATGTTGCTATTCCCTCCTGTTTTCTGGCTGCATAAACACGCCCATTATCTCAGGAACTGCTGCTGTTATTTGTCTGATGCAGAGTAGTGAATCACGTCCCAGTCGGAGGGAGGGTCCCAGGTTTTGACTGAATCCCAAACCAGACAGGTCCTATTATCCTTCTTTTTGTCTCTTATTCAAATGTGCCTGAATCATTATAGATTTTAACAGAAGGTACTGAAAAATATGCAAATTTCTGTAGGATTTCAGGCTTCTGAGGTTTAAATTTTCAAGCCCAGCTAGTAGATTGCAACATCTTATCTTAATGCAACACTGTACCTGCAAATCTGGTTGCTAAAAGATGCCTTCCCCACCCCACCCCCGGATTAGTTCCAATTATAGCTTTATTATTCCAGGTCTGCTAACCTTTATTTTATCTATACATGTGCAGGGTATTTTTTTTTTTTATACCATCCCATTTGATAGTCTAGGAAAAAAATTGTTTATGGATTTCAAAATTTTCATCACAGTAGTTCTGAGGTTAGACCTCTGTCACCCTGCGTGTATATGGAATAATTACAGATGTGCACTGTATGTGTATATGTGCTAATCTAGTACAGCCCTTGCCATGAATTTTGACATTTTAACCGTACCAAGTACTGCTGGGTTTAATGGTCACTTGGGTCCCTCCAACTCCTGGTAATAGAGAGTCATCCTCACGTCAATGCAGTGTGTATGCAGCTTCATCCCATATAAATTGCTTTGTATTGGAATTATGATTATAGCAACACTATTATTTTTAGGAGTATAATGAGGTGCAAAAGAATGGAAAAAAATAGCCTCCCTCCCACTTTCGTTATTACTGTAACTTTTCACAGCTCATTCTAGCAAACTTTGCGGCTATCTTAAGATTTCCTTTACAGCAAAAAGAGAATAAAGCATTAGGCACATCAAACAGTATTACCCTGAAGTGTTACCCTTTGCTTTTGCATTAAAGGCTTGTTGTTACTACCTGTTTGGAGAAAATATGAGTGTTGGGTTCTTAAAACCTAACGAGTACCAGCTGGGGCACATTTCCATTATATAAAGGAAAGTAGATTTAACCTTTGTACAGTGGTGTTCACCCAAATTATTCAGCCTTGGGGATATTCTGCTGAGTGGCAGGATCTTGCCAAGCTGTGCATTGCTTATTTCTGCCCCATTTGTCATTGCAGCACAAGGATGTCTCAATAAACAACATCTGGAAAGTGACTTGAGAAGTTCCTTGTTAATCATTTATTGGTTATAGGCTGAAGAGCATTTGGTAAACAGCGGCTGATGCCAATTACCTGGCAAGAATTTTGGTTTGCTCGGAAGATCTAAAGGATGCTGTGATCATTAAATACTTTCAGCGTCTGCTCTGGGAAAATATTAACTTGAGAGAGGCAGAACTGTTAAGTGAGAAATTTTAACAACTGACAAATGTATGTGGCAGCCTCTTCACAAAGTTGTCTGCTGAATAAAATGTTTGCACTTTTTATCATTGGTATTGAAAGCCTAGTCCATAGAGTTGTTTGTTTAGTCTCCAGAGAACAATCAGTTCAGATGAGTTACTTTCAATCCTTACATTGTGCTCTGTGCACCACCTCAGAAATGTTACTGATGTCTAACCAGAAGCATGGATAAGAATCAAAAATCTGGGTGACATTCTATGAAGGCTGTGCTCATACAGTTTTAGGAGCGTTCCTCTTTGGCTTCCCATGGTAATGCTAGTATTACATGTTGTTTTTCATAACAGTCTGACATTACTCTTTGAATCTTAATATTTCTTAGAAAAAGCAATGATGCAAATGGATTTCCACTGTGTCATAGCAGCTACCTATGGCAGGGTGAACATCAGCTGGAATGCTCTTAGATAACTGTGACAAAATGGTTTCCTTTCGGGGTCTGCACTAGTCTCCTTGCTGCTGGGAGCTTGGGTGTGGTGGAGCACAGACACGTTGGAACTAGGTGCAAAGATTTTCTTACATGACAACTGTTCATGTTTTTTTCAAAAAAGAGAAAATATTCAGAAAGTATAAACAAAGTTGCACACCTGCTACAGTTTTAATTTGATAGAAGTGCAGACAGGATAATCCTGATAATGGTGAATTCATTTAAGCTCTTTGAATCAGCAGTTTTTTTAATGTGTGATTTTTATCACAAGGAATGCCCTGTCTCCATTAGTCACTAAGGACTACTGTAATACAAGTAATCACTCACTGAGAGTTAATTGATAACTTTCACCTTTTCATAATCTTTGACCTTTACTCTTCTAATTTATATCAGTGTATAAATTAGAAATTTATACCACTGATTCTGGTGGACTTGTTCTTGATCTACACTGAGTAAAGACAGGTCACTGTTGACTTCAGAGAAATCCTCTGGCCTTTCTTTCCTAAAACTGGTTGGTGGGAAAAATATCATCAGCAGGGCCTGTTAGTGCATTGCTGGGCTTAACAGAAGATTTCGGTGTGACTGATTACAGAAAAACTGCATTAAAGAAAATAAGAAAATATTTAAAGACTATGGATGTTTTGGGGGTCTTTAGTGTTATGTTTATGAGTGCTCTGTGAGTCTTTACCATGGAACTATAATTATCCATTCAAAAACCAGTAAATTGATCAGTGTTTAAGACGAAATGAAGAATTGGGCTCAATAAAAAATTCTCTTCTCAGTCCTTTCTCTCTTTATAAATTATATTTAACTGTGTGTAGATGCTCCAAGGTTGTGGCTTAGGTGTTTAAATTACACAAAGAGGAAAAGAGGAAGTGTGGCTAAAAACCAGGGACTTAAGATAGTCAGTTTAGCATGGAGTTAGTCCAGCTTAATACCCAAGTAACACAATTAGGACTCTATGCTGTCCATGCTTAAGCTATGCAGATCTTTCATTTTTCTATAATTAGAATGAAATGCAGAGCTATGTGACTCTCTTGCCTACATTATGCAAAGTCATTTTTTTCTCTCTTCTAATTAAGTTCACAGCTTAAGACAATGCCAAGTGCTGGGAGCAGCTTTAGCTTACATAGTAGTGCTTCCCAAGAGGATCACATGGACTTTGGTTTTGATTTGAAAGTACATTGTGGAGACGGGAAGGTGGTTCGGAAATCAAGCATTATTTAGAAGTTTTAGTGAAACTAGAAACTCTGAGAAATTTGCACACAGGACTTTTCTATTTCTATGGATTTTTCAGAGAAGGAAAGGATTTTAAGTAAAACTGTAGAGATTCTACCAGTTCCTGAATTGCTGCTAAATTCAAGCTGACTTGGTAAATCAGACTTTCCTAATGTTGTAGCACCATTCTAGCTGCTTTTATTTTTTGTGGTTTGCTTTTGTAATCTCCCAGATAAATCATTTTGCAGTAAGTCTCCACACAACAGTTTTGGAAGAATATTAACCAGATCTGCCAAATCTACTGTTACAAGCAACAGAGTGTGGTTTTAACTGTGCCAGTTAATCATCTGCCTTTTCCCTACATTTCCAACAGCCTGGGATGTTCAGAGGACTAGATACCGCTCATGTGCATATTACTCATGCGTAAGTCGTGAATCCATGGCGGGTTTTCAGCCCAATGCACCCACTCAGTTGATCACTCTACCTGTAAGGTGGCTGTGCTGAAGTGAGGGGATTGTGTCTCTTTGGCCTCCAGATGCCCAGTGGTGTATTTCTGCAGTGGGTGCAAAGAGGGGACGGAGAGAGCTGGGCATCCTTTGCCTTTGTTGGAGTTCATGCTGCCTTTGCAGTCAGCTGAAACATTCTTGTCAGAGTGCACTTATGGTACTTCCTTTCGGGACCAATTTGTTTGCCTTCGGAAGGGCCCAAAAGGCGCCAAAAGGCACTTATTTTCAAAGCATTCCTAGGGAGAGATATAACAATTCTTCTGTGTTTTCTTCCTTATTCGAGTCAGAGTCTCCATCCCACAAAAACAGACTGACTGACAAGTTGCCTGCATTCAGCATTTGGCAAAGCTTGATCAGTTTGCCAAATGTTGGTGGCTCTTTTCATAGAGGACCTTGCAGGGGAGAGGGTTTTTTAGTTATTTCAAATGACTAGACCTCATTATTCAATGTGGCTATGTACCTATGTAGCTATTTGCAGTAAATCACAAGATTTTCCATAGGAAATGGAGACAAGATTCTGGTGTTTTTGACTGAAGTATTGGCTGCTTGTAATAATGTTTTACTCTATTTAATTGGGGTTTGAAGTGCTCTGCTTGGACATGGAGAGCACTCTCAAAAAGCAGGGGAGCTCATCTGCTTGTGGGGAGTCCCTGGTGCCTGGCTCCAGCCCTGGGAGAGGAAACCTCTCAAAGGGACACCACTGATCACCAAGGGAAAGTGGGTTCAGCTAACGGAAGGATGGGAAGCTTTGAGTTTGGATCCTGATGATTCTTCCAGTGAGAAGGAGATGTGCAGAAGAGGAATGCTCTTCTGTGCCTCAGTGTAAATACTGAGTGAAGGGCGAGATGAAGTGCAGATGTGGGCTTTTTAATAGAAAACTGGGAGAGGGGAGGCTGTAGTGACAGGCCCACTGGGCATCCCCTCCTTGTCAGGCCCTGTCTGGAGTGGGGAGGAGTTGCTGGTGTGTCACAGTCACTCTGTTTTTGAGCAAAACCAGCTCAGTCATTCAGGAGAACCTCACCATGAGGTTTGTCAGGCATTGGAACAGGCTGCCCAGGGAAGTGGTGGTGTCACCATCCCTGGAGGTATTAAAAAAACGCATAGACGAGGCACTTCAGGACATGGTTTAGTGGGCATGATCTTAAAGGTCTTTTCCAAACTAAATGATTCTATGATTCTACGATGTACAGCGCGGGAGGTGGGAACAGAGAATAGTAAACTGGTTAACAAAGAGCGGTGTGATAGGAGGTGTCTCCTGCTTCTGGCTGCAGCTGATATAGATGACTAGACTTCTTTTGTATGTCTTTGCTTGTAAGTCCTCACTGGGCAGTGACATGGCCTGTATATCTCTGTGTGCGCAAGGGAAAAAGCAAGAACCAGAATTCCCCTTACCGTGTTCTCCCCATACAAATAAGAAGCATGTGTGGGGGTATATAAAGCTTTCTCAAGCCTCTGGTAGTCACTTCCACAATGAAAAATCTTCATGTGAGGTGCAACTAAACAAGATGTGTATGTCTGTGACAGTAACCAAGCTGTCTACCAGCCAGAGCGAGTCTGCTGATTGAGATTTCACAGGTCTGTGTGGCTTGCAACAGCTGCAAAATCACTTTATGCAGTCAGTGGATGTTGCCTGCTAGAATTCAAGCCCCCTTTCCCTCCCATCATACCTACTAAGGTGACCTGTATAGCTGAAGTGCTGAATGTGGGTGCTGTATTGATAATCAAGGCTAAAGATTGTTATTGCCAGGCTGCAAGCAGAGTAGCCTGTTGCCCTGGGTGCAGCACATCCTCTGAGCCTGCCGCAGCTGGACAAACTTCCCAAGGACCAATAATAAATAAAATACCCACCTTGATTCTGCCAATTCAAACTGTTTTCCCATTTCGTGATTCAGGTTCTCCATGCATGCTGTCCTTCTGTCTATGTCAGGAAAGGGAAGAATTATGTCCTCTGTAAATGTTCAGGTTTTCCCCCTGTGTTCAAGGGAACTGTAGTAAATTGGACCAATTAAGAGTCTGTCCAAAAACTTAATGTGTAATAAAGTAGTGGCAGTAATTTAATCATCTCAGAGAGCACAAACCTCCCCAGTATCATCATATTTGGGGTAATTTCAGTATCTCCAAAGCTCAGGGCTCTGGAAACTGCTTAGGTCCTTCTGCATGGGGGAGAGGAGGGATACCAAAGTCTTTCTCTCTTATTTATGAGTGCAAGGCACAGTCCCACAAAACCAAATGTGTTTCTTCCCCTGTGTGCCTAAACTTACCAGTACCTTTCCAGTGCTTTTGTGTGGACAGGTTATCTCGAGAAACCCACTGCGATCTGCAAGATTTACAGTGTCTGAACCTGGTGGCTATCATCACAAGTGGTGGTGATGATGAAGGAAGGGATGGGAGATTTTATTCTGTTCAGTTCTCTGAAGTCCTCCCCAGGCTGTAGGCTGATGGGAAGCAGCCCACAGGCACAGCCCATACTTCAGGTATAAACTGGTGTCAATCCAAAGTAACTCCACTGATCTGGAGTCAAGGGTGTTGTGGCAAACTCACATGGGAAAAGCTGAGAGCAGAATCTGTCTCACAAGCAGATATCCAAAGGTAAATAAAGTTTACCTCTGCACTTCTTTATGGTAATATAAGCCATTAGACAGAAAAGTGACAGTTTCTCTAGTATTCCCAGGCAGATTTACCAGCCAGGTGTGTCAGTGTTAGCCTGTTGAAAAATAATATCCAGTAATGCTTTCCTATAAAGGAGAGTCAGTCATCAGAGTAAATGCAAGGAGATCATCAGGCTTGGAGTGTGGTATTGTGTTTAACCAATATAGGCAGGTACTGGAGGTGTGAAATTGAAAAAGTCACGAACGCTTCCTACCTTATACTTTCTAGACAGGTTTCTTGTACTTACTTAAAGGCTGAGAGTCCCAAGGGACAGTGTTACCACCTTTATTACTTTCTCTCTAATGAGATTTTTCAGATATGTGGCAAAGCCACATCCCATATCACAAATGAGATACCAGCCTTTGCTGCATCGGTCAAGTTGCCTTACAGTGAAGAAGCAGCTGTAACTCTTGTCATTCTGTATTTTCTCAGCTTTCTTTGCTGCATTTAAACCTTAACAGAAATGCTGCCCTTTCTGAAGGGGAAAAATTCAGCCTTGACAAAACCGTTACATCAGTCTGGTCTTCAGTAAGAGGGAAGTTTGCTCAGGATTGTGTTTTAGATAAGACTCAGGACTAGACCGGGTAACCTTTGCTTGCAAACAATAGGCAATTAAAAATAAGGAGAACTATTCTTTTAAGTCAGTACTTACATCAGACTGCCCTTAAAGGCTTTAATTCACTATTACTTAATGTCCCAAACATTTATATATGACAGCACTTACAACTTCATACACCTGCAGCCTTTGGTACCATTATTTTATTTTAAAGAAAATTTAACATATGAGTCAAGTGAAGCCAACTGGAGCTTACTTCTACAAGTACAATTAAGGTACATGGGTATGATGACCACTTAATATTCTTGGAGGTATTTAGCATGGGAAGAATGGCAACTTGAAATAATAGAGCCAGGAAAAACATAAATTTGATAAGTCCAATTTTTTTTACTTTCAGAGAGCTGTGTATTTTAGCAATCAATGGTGACTTCTATAAAGCCAGACTGGGTGATTTATATATTAAATCTACTTTAGTTTTTGAAGTCCAGTTTTGCATGGCAGTTTTTCCTGTGGAATATCCAAATGGCCAGTGGTTTATTTTCCTTGTGACTCTATGTTTCTCAAGTGTATATGCCTCTCACTCTAGGAAATGTTGCTGCATTAAAAACCCATAATTACTTTTACCTCCTGGCATTATTCTGGACAACAGGACTTAGTCTTGCTCTTTTCCAAGACCCTTTTTACCTCACTGCTGTCACCTGCATCACCCTGCTGATGAAACTGTGAGAAATCAGATTGTATAAGAGCTCAGTTACAGGGCTCTTGAAAGCAGTGCTTCTCTCCTGTGGTCTGTGTGAGCACTGCAAAAGAAAAATGCCAGCCCAACAGCCCTGAATAAACTTGCCCAGTCAAGTAGACAAACAGCAAAAGTGGGAGGGAAGGAGAGTAAAATAATAAGTAAGTGAAAATCCTGGAGGCAATACAATTTGTCATTTTTTTTGTCCTGTATGTCAGATGTGAGGTGGACTGATGACGATTTGGGAGGGAACACTGCCACAGTGCTTCCTGGGGTCTTGCAGAGGTGATTTTGGGAATGAAGAGTAGTGGTTCTCCCCACAAGATGTAAACGTGAGCAAAGTATGTTGTGACTCTCTTCCTCAGCCTGGAAAGATGCCTCTCCAGGAGTCAGTTGCTGCATCCAACGTCCCTTCTGATCTTCGGCATCCCTTGCTGGCTCAAGAGTTGGCACCTCCATCACCCTGCTCCCACCAGGTGGGTCCACAGAGGACACTGGCTGCTTCTGGGCTGCCTCTGTGCTGTCTGGGAACCCCTGCTCCAGATTCCTCTGGGCTCCTCAGATCTTGTACTGACTTGGAGGTACTGTTGGTGTAACAGGGAGGCAGTTAGCAGACTGACTGCTTAATTGGTGCTGTAAATGCATGAGTAAGTCTTTTAGTGTCCATGAGATCAACAAAAAATGCCACAAGAGGACCATTTGCTTTTAACAGCCACTTGACTGGCGAGACATCTTGCATTGATCCAGCGTTATTGGACTGCCAGACCTTTTTTCCAGTGTAGTTATCAGTAATGAACTGGTGGTAAGGAGGAGTTAGAAGGGCTGAAAAAGCTGCAGCCCTCTAATGTTAACGTTACCAACACAGAGAAAGGATGACTCCAGCACCCATAAATATAGGAAAAGCATGATCTGAAAACAAGGTCTTGTCACTTGAAAGGCTGCTGTCAGAGACTTCCATCTCTGCTCATTCCGGCAAGGTCCCAGTGCAGAAGTCTTGCTAGAAAGTGTCATGCTGTACTCCTCTGAGCTGAGAGGGGAATCTTTCACAAGAAAGATTAAAAGTTAAAAAAAATTGAAAGATTCCATGACTGAAAGAAGAGCAGATAATTGCAATTTGTCTCTCTGAGCTTTTGTGAGCAGATATTTAATAGAAAATGGTTCATATAATTGTATTTTTGGGAGCCTAGTTGCAGCCGAAGATTTATAGGTTTTTGCCTGCAAAATCCCTGCCCTTTTCTATTTTAAAAAAGGGACTATCATCAAGTGTCACCCTGAAGAATTGGACCCACTACAGTATTTTGTTACATATCAGAAAACAAAGTGCAAGGCTGGTACACTATTAAGCAACAGCAGTGGAGCTGCCACTCTCAACCTCATTATTCAAGCCTCTCTTTAGTTCAATTATACACCTCTACAGCTAAGGAAGATAGATGAAGGTCATTTGGGAGCTGTAAACCACAGTGCATTGAATGCAGAACTATGTTCTTAAGCTGATTTACACCTTGTTCTTCAGTGTTGTACAGCATGGGGCTTCGATTGAAATGCAGAGGCAGTGATTGAAAAGCCTTTTTCCTCTTCTTAGCTCCAGATCCACTGCCTGTAATTATTACCTTGATTAGATGGTGAGGGACAATGGCTTCTGCTTTCCGTACCTGGGTGGCAACAAAATCCAAAATCTTGGGACTTGGTCAGAGAACCCACCAGGGATGCACAACGGTGTTTACATCTACAATAAATTAATTCTTGGTTGTGTGTATTGGTCCAGCCAGGAAGAAAAACTGTAATTGAGAGAAGCAATTTGCCTTTCCAGGAGAGACAAAGAACTGCCATCTTGTACTGATTTACCTCCCATATATCTCACAGCATGAGCAATGTTGTGTATATTGAAAAAAGTTAATTAAACAATGCAAATGCAAATGCAAAAAAAAAGAACCCTTTCATGCTATTGACAGATTATTGTAGGCTTTTCTAACAGGGAACAGAGACATTTTTAAAATAACTTAGTCCAAAGTATACTGTACAAAAACATCTGGGACCAGGTTCTTAAGGCAGTGAATCTGTGGGTACAAATGCTAACTGTCAAACATCTAGTTACCCAGTAATGCCCCAGGGGGACACCAGTTTGGGTTCTCTGGTGTTTTGGTTAACTGTAAATCAGCCTCACCATCCCTAAACATTGTTCCAGAGCTTATGCAATACGAGCACCTTGCTTTGTATGTTAAGGTTAAATTACAAATTAGTTAGCACTTTTACTAAAGTCAATGGAAGCAGATGCCAGCTCTGATGGAGTTATATCTAACTAAATATCACCTTGTATTCCAGTGTTGTCTTGGGAAATGTTTTGTCAGTCTAAGCTAACTTAAGAGGGGAAAAAAGGCAATAAAACCACAGTGATTTGAATTCTTTTCTGAAATGTGGTTTGCTGAACATCCTGCATCTCTAGCAGCTCATCTTTATTTAGAAATAAATTCTAACAATAATCACACTTTTGTTCCTTTAACAGAGAGAACAGGAATTAGCAGAGAGCCACATGTACTTTTGATATAGAAATATCAAGCAAGATTGTATTTTTATCCATAGACCAGAGCTTGCTTTATTAGCATTTCCTCTCTTTTTATATTAAGGTAGAACATTAAGCACCATGAACACATTTTTATTTATGATGTTTCAGAACTTGTTTCATGTGGAGACATTTTTTTTGATATTTTTATTTAGTGGAAATAATCACAGGAGATTCTTTTAAATATTAATATTGTATGAAAATGTTTTACTCTGAAATATTTAGGTTTTCTCATAGATATATAGTTTAATTTTTAGAAGTAGTTCTTTCAAGTTGTTAAAAAAAGAACAGCTCTCTACTTTGTCCTCATCTGACCCTCATTTTAGTTCCAGGGAGTCCATTCACAAGTCTCCCATGATTTCAGTATTGTGGCACTGTAAAAAACCCTAATCTGTCCACACATGTGTACATGTGATGCCCACTAGTTTCATAGTACCATCACCTGAAGGCCAGCATTCAGTCTGTGCTGTTTGCCTGAGATTTTATTATCTGCAACACCTGGTATACTTAAGAAAAGAGCTTTCTGTCCATGTGCATGTCAGGTTCTCCCTGCTGAGTTTGGCCTAGGAGCAAACATGCAGCTCCCACTTCTAGCATGGCCCCATTGTGTTATTATCTCTACTTATACATGAATCCAGTCCTGCTGTTGTTAAGAGTCAGTGGGAGCACTGAAAGGGCTTGAGATCGCTGAAAATTGGAATCTCTGAGTCCACCAGGGATAAATGTAATGATAGATACATTCAAAGACAATAAAATTCTAATTATATATAATTTGCTGCTAACTTAATTATAGATATTCTAAATTAAGATCTGGAATCCCCTTTTCTCACAGGAGAAATCCTGCTTTTTTCAATAAGACTGTTGTGTAGAAGCAAGTAGGACTCGGCCCTGATGCATGCGACTGCAATTTGCAGACCTTATCTGAGATTTTGCATTGATTCTTTCCTGCACTGAAGATTTGTGCTGCACTATTTATAATCTTTTATCTTCCTTTTAAAACAAATGTCCTTTTAAAGGGGAAAACAAGTCTCTCAGGACTACTCCCTAACTTCAGTGAACTTCTGCTGTGGATGCATGCTGCATGTGCTCCCCAGTAATAATTTCAAATGTAATGACCTGGAATTGTTAAAATGAAACTTCTTTAGTATTCATTCAAAACTTTCAACATAAACATTTAATGAAAAATTTGGGCAGCAATTCCCTCACATAAATCTAGGGATGTTCCCTGGTAACTGGTTTTTTTTGGCTGTTGTTTGTTTTGGGTTTTTCCCCCACAAATAATAATTTAGTCATCATCTTATTTATCCCCCTTGATTCTATTGATGCAACTGTTTGCAGGGCTGCCTGGTAAACCAGATAAGGGAATGATCTGGATTAAAAATATCAAAGGGCTCCAAAACCTGTGGCAGTGCAGCAGCTGTGGGGATAGTGCAGGGGTGGGAATGGCTGGCAGAGGATGAAGAGGAAAGCTGCTTACGCCAGTACAGATGCTGACATTTTTTAACCTCAAACTATGTATCAGCTGACCCAAATGCTAGATTAGGTATTGGCATAGCCACTCTAATTGTGGGAGTGGAAACTACCCACATGTTGCAGGCTGATAATCATTGATTTTCTTTCACTCCGTTCTCCCCCTCCCCCAGTGATTAGTAATTGTACTCATGAGGCAAAATTAATAACTTTGAATAATCCTGGCTTTTTAATTTTTTCCTTCTTCTGGCAGTGAATATCAAATCTACCATACGTCCTATTCTGGCTGAAATACTGTTCTGAGTCTGTACTGGCATCCTGCAAACTCTCTCAGAAAGGGCAAGGCATGGCTGTGCTCCAAAAAGAGGGGAGCAAGGAGGAGAAGTAATCCCTCAGGGGTGCATGTTCTGTATTCTGTACATGTTCTGTAGAAATTCTCTGCAGAGAGCACTTCTGGGGAAAGCCAGTCCACGCCATCTGCATGAATTTGCTCGTATTTCAGGTCCTTCCTTCAGAGGAACTTTGGAAACCCCAGGATGTTGCTTTATCTCAGGTGCTGCCATTCACATTTATGCTCTTAAAAGTAATTGCTGTTTTTATTTGCCAGGTAAGATGACAAATAAAAGATGACAGGCCTTAATTTCAGGGATTGGGAATGCAAGATATCATAGAGATTTCTAGCATTTCTGCAAAACAAGGATAGACTAAGTCTTTTGCATCTTCAGTTTTTTTCCCCTGCTTTTTTTACACACCATGAATCCCAACAATGTCAGCTCCAGAAATTATTGCAAGCCTTGTAGAGAAGGCAGTGAGTGCATTGCACAACTGGCAAGCAATGGTTTCTAGAAAACATGCTGGTTCTAACAGCACCACATGTGGATCATTGTAATGCTTCCACCTTCCTTCTGCAGCTCTCTTACAAGTGCAGTGTAGACAGGGCAAACTGTGTGTCCTGTCTTCTGCTCTGTCTTTTCCTTCTGTAAAAATCCTTGGGGTTTTTTGTGTTGATAAGGGACCAAAAAAGACTGAAATCACCCTGCCACTTTATTGGAACACACAGCAGGAAGAACTTTTTCCACTTGTACATTTGGACCTTGGAAACACTGTGCATGCCAGGATGGGATACCCAGTAGCTCTTAGCTGGAACCTCCCAGGTAGAGGATATGGCAGTATTAGCTAATTCCAAGAACTATTGGAAATAACAATCTCATGCAGGTGTCTGAATGCTTAAAGAGAATAGTTAGGTTTTTATTTCAGGGTTTTTTGCAATAATCTTCTTCGGGAGCAACATCTGATAGCTTTATACAAAATAATAAGAAAGTACTCCAGCAGATTATGCAGGCAGACTCTCAATTAACTAAGATGTCTTGACCTATGAATCTGAATAAAAGGTGCTGAACTTATTGGTGTGACCTTTCTAATAAGCATGAAACTGCCATGGGTAGAGGAGTTACTGAAATAGCCATAAAGTGGGGCAGTAATTCTGAAAGAAGGTTATACCTACTCAATTTTCTTTTTTGCTCCCTGTATGCTGCAAGAGGGTTTCTGCGCTTTGTTTAATGATCCCAACTGTTCCAAGCAATTCAGAGATGCAGATAGGCTTGGACTGAGGCATGTATCATAAACAAGGAGTAGCCTTGTATATCTTGTCATTTCTTAATCAAACTGACTGTAAGGCATTTTGTGAGCACGTGCTGTACACATTGAAAAGCAGTGCCTTGTAGGCACTAAAAAAGCAGTCAACGAGCCTCATTAGTGAAAGAGGATATATTATTAACCAAAGACATTGATGGAAACTTCTTCTCTAATCAAAAGTACAAGAGGTTAAGCTGAAAGGACCTGCCTTTCTTAGTCTTCTTGGGTCTCATCCAAGAGACTTGTACGCACTGTATTTTTTGGTACTCCATTTATTTTTCTTGGAAGGTGCTGAGCTGATCCTTCCAAGGCCTCAGTCTGTTCTCAAACAGCTACTCTGTGCTAGTGAGGATCTGTTAATTTGAATGTGTATGCATCCTTGCATGCACCTCATCCAAAACAGAGCCTGGTCTAATCAGAATACCTGGTGCTACCTAGTGTTTTTAATGTAAGGTAGACTTAGACTCATATTTTTTCTCATTTTTGGACTCTTGCTGTCCTGCCTAGATCCAGGTGTGTTAGAAATGACAGACTTCTGTGACAGAGATTTATTAGATGTCCTTCTGTAGAGCCAGAACAACCAGGGTTGTTTTTCCCTGTGTCCTGGACCTGGTTCCTGTTTCCTCTTTGTGCCAACCATTCAAGTCCAAGCATCAGAACGTGTGATTCTGCCCCAAGTAATTGAGGGCCCTGATAACAGGACTCTGCTCCATCCTGCATGTCCTCTGACACCATAAACTGCACCACCTCCTGCACAGTGCCACAGCCTCTGGGGTGGGAATGAAGCTTTCTCAGCCTGTCGTTCAGGGGTTACACTGCTCTCCTAGGAGACATGAGATCTTGGCTTAACACCCCAGTCCTGCAAGTCCTCTAACTACTCGCCTGCTGTATAAACTACAGATGGCAGTGATACTCTCTCTCCTCTGACCACATTTGTTTTTAAAACAAAGGCATTACAAATACATTTTGTGAAGGCTTCGTTCCTTAGACCTACTCCAAATGTGGCTAGTGGAAGGGGAACTGTCTAGAGGACTGGCATGCTACTCTGTCTGTCTTTGGATCTTGACCAGATTTATCTGGGGATAGGTACTTAACTGTTCAGGTTGGGTCAGTTTTGAATAAATGCAGAAGTAAAACTGCGGAGTGATACCACTTTCAGGTGAAATAGAGAAGTATATACTTCATCTAGCTGCTCCTGTACTGAGTTGTTGGTTGAGATATTTAGAAAAATGCAGGTGGAAGTGACCTCTGGAGCTCATCTAGTCCAATCCCCAGCACAAAGCAGGGCTAACATCAGAGGGTCCTGAGGTTAAGTGCTAGTAGCCCACAGATCCTTGTATCAGTTTACGCAGTCTTTGCTGGACCTTTATTTTAAGCAGCTGGGAGGTCCAAGCCCAGCTGTTGGGACCATCTTGTTACCTATGTACAGCAAATAAATGGAGTGGTGTATTAGCAACTCTGTAGGATGAGCTTTATGTAACACAGAAAAGGAAGAATCCTTACTGAGTTAAATGGGAACATAGAATTGCAGCAGAATATAGTCTGGATGGTTTTAATAAAGTCATAGATTTTGAGGCCAGAAGGGACCATTATGATCATCTGTTCTAAGCCTCTTCATGATGATACAGGGCCATTGAATAGTTCTAATGCTGGAATAAAAGAGTCTGCTTAGCACTACTTTTCTAAAATTATTTCTAACTATTATAACATTTTTTTCTGAGTTATTCTCTAACCCCTAAACTACTCTTTTTCTTATAAGGCTGTCTGTCAATCTGTTCTCTGACAGCCTCGTCCTCACCTTCCAATGTCTTAGGTGCCTTTTTTTCTGCTGTCAAACTCAGGCTAATTCATTTTCAGTTCCCTTAAGAGACCTGTCTGAGCACTGAAAGATCTGGACTCTTGCTATTTCATTAGCCCTCATTATTTTTCAGTTAATGGTTAGCTGGCAGCATTGGTTTTGATTTTTTGTAATAGAAATGAAGCAGGTTTTTACTTTATAGTCATTTCTCATCAGTCTCAGGGAGAAAAATATATCTGTCTACAAGGATATTACAGTCTCTCTGAATGCAGTTTTATTGTTATTTGCATCACTTTCAGTTATGCACAATTTTAGTGGGAAAAGTATATGAAGTTAGAGTGCATGCAGCTGTTCATGAGTGGTAGCAAATCCTGCCACAGATGCTCCCTTGCCTTCTTTGTTACAGGACCTTAATTTTATCAAGACACTGAAAGAGAAGCTACTGGCAGAGACAGAGAAACAGCACTTAGTTTTCTCACAATACTGTATTTTTTTCTGATACTTTAAAGATATAACAGAGCTTTTAGGAGTAACATGATTAATTTTGCTACTCTGGAACAGAGCACAGAGAGTTTATCCACTTCAAAGTGTCATTGTTCAATCTGGCTTTGCAGTCAGCCGACGCAGAACTGCAATTTTCAGATAGGGGAGGGGGCGTAGCATACTTCCCTGATTACCCTTTACTGGGGTTATTAATTAATCAAGCACAAGCTTGTTACAATGACTGACTGAAGAACAATCATACCAGCCTTTTTTGTGGAAGACAGATGAGAGAGATGTAAAAAATGTAACAGTAGCATGTGAAAATATTTTCCTGAAGACAGCAGATTCTCAAGGAAGGAAAGCTTTGAAATATTCAAGTCATTAACCTGAAGTTTTCAAAATGAAGAGGAGTGTTGGATCCCTACGTTTTCTCAGTAGCTTTGGTAACCTCAGCTCACACAAAGTCCATCAGAAAATCAGCTAAGCATATCTTAATTCAGAGCAGACTTAATAGTCCTGTTAAATTTACCTCCATAAAATTATGCATGCAGGGTGACTTGCAGTAGCTGATCCAGTGAGAAACAGATCTTTGGAGTCTGAGATTTGATGAGCACTAGTAATAGCTGTGGTCTTGAGCAGCAATTGCATATGAGCAACTCCACTCAGATCAAGGTGATTGGCACTTGTGATCATTTTATCAATAAACCGAGTGGTTATCTGTAAAACAATATATTTTACTCTCTTCCATCCTGGCCTGTCCCAGAATGTGTATGACCTCTCTATTTTTTATTCATTCTCTTACTATATATCATCTGTCAATCTACCCTCAACAAACTATCTTCTCCATAACTGAGTTTACATGGAATGTAAACCCTATGCAATTAACATCAGTTATAATTATGGTTCAGCGCTGTTGGGGGAAATGACAAGAAATTTATACTTAATGGAGAAAGGAGGAGATGGAGAAAGGATTACAAGAAGTAGTGTTTGCTAATGCAGTTAGTGACATAAAAGAGTTATCCAGAATTAGCAGCTGGATCAGCATTTGCTTTCCTGTTTTTTCCCAGAAATGGTTCTGCTAATAAAACAAACATAGATGTGGAATGGTTTTATAGCTCATCCTTAAGTATCCTCGTGCAGTGTCTGAAACCTAATCGTTACAATGTTTTGCATGAAAGCCAGAAAGTGAGCAGGTCATTATGTTGCTACGTGTTGACATGGTTCCTCAGTACCTTCTCCTGAAATAAATACAGTCTCTCTGTAGATTTGCTATAATTGGATTCTACTGCAGAGTAATATGTAAATCATAAACTCCAATTACCAGTGCATAAAAATAGAAAATCATGTAAGTGTCTTAGGGAAAGGTATATAAGCAACGAAGAATGTTTAGGTGTCGTTCCCCCAAATATATATTATTTTGTTACAGTTGTTGTCATGACCCTGAATCTTTAGGGTTTTTTTGTTTGATTGTTTTTTCCCAAACAACTTTACAGTTCTTGGTTGGGTCAACTGCGGCGGTTAGCTGTACTTCACCCACCTTGTACCATACTGCTGACTGAAGGTGCATTGGCTCTTTAGTCTGTCTGTGATATTTTGATCATGAAATACCTACCTTAAAACAAATAAGTGAGCAGGTGTTTTAATTTGTTGTGTTTTAAATTGCACTTAGGGCACCTTTATAGTCTGAGTGTTCAGCTTGCCTGTTGCTGTTCCCCTACAGTCTGTGATGAGTGACTTCAGCAGTTTGTAAGTCTTGCCTTTTGAAGGTATGAGAGTGAGGACAGCTAATGCAGCACCTCCTGAAAGGGATGTCGGTACAGTGAGGCAGGTCCCCAAGAGGACACTCCTGCTTACTTTTCCCAGAGGTGATATTCCACAGGTGGGTTCCCACAACAGAGCAGACATGGTTGCATGAGGAGGAAGGGACCACAATGAGAAATAAGGAGACTGGTTTTCTTTCATATGGTATTTCATAGCCCAGAAGTGCTGGGTTTCACCACCATGCAGCATGATGGCTCTTGGCAGACCACTGTTTATGCCAGTGAAGAGGTTGTTGTCTCATGGACCCTTAGCAAGGAGCAGATGGCAACAAAACCTGCAGCAGCTGTACTGGATCAAATGATGGAGCCTCATGCAGGAGGCATGAGATTTGACTTGCTGACATAATTTGTCAAGTACAGTTGTTTAGAGGCAGCCAGCAGGAAAATGGGAGAGGGGTGAGTTCATCAGTGCCAGCTGAGTTAATGGAACAAAAGAAGCAGTCTCCGCTTCTTCCTCTTCTATTTTCTTTTGTCACTGAAGCTCATTTGCTTTGGTCCCTTAAATAAGGAAGACCAAACCTAAATTCCATTTTCATCTTTTGCACCAGCTCAACTCTCTTTGTTTTCCTCAGGCCTTTCTGTTCCAAACTGTTCCTGCTGCCTGAAGCTAGCTACTGGTAGAAACATGTTCCACATTTACATTGCACTGACACTGTATCAACATGCAGGATTCGAACAAATGGGCTGTTAGGATATGTCTTAAGGTGAACTTTACAACTAGTGTCCATCACCACATTCCAGAGAGATTGTTCCATTACTGTCAAAATGCATTTACTTTACTGATGTAAGTAACATCACCACTCATTAATATGATCACCAAGCCTTCTGAGGAATAGATTATTCTACATGGAAGTGTCTCAGAAAGTTCCAATTTATTTTCTCACCTGCCTAAAGGATTTCAGTAACAAAGAGATCAAGGAGGAAATGTGAATTTTTTTCTACCTGCTATTTAATTCTACACTTTCTATTTTTGTCTTAATGCAATTTAATGTTATGACAAAGAAATCCAGTATTCTCTTGCTATAGAAAATGTATCAATTCAGCTGTTGTCCTTTGTTCACCTTAAACCCAGTTTATAGGTCCAAGAAAGTATTAAGGCAGAAACTTTCAAAGGTACCTTGAAAGTGTAATTGCTTAATTTTTGTTGAATTCTAGTGTGATATTGTTGTCTGGTTCTTAAAGGCTCTATGAAGCCTATGAGCCTAAACAAACTGGTATTACAGTCAGAGCAATGCAAGTTCAAATAACTTTAGCAAACTACTATTTTTATGCATTTTTCATTAATGTTAGGTGGTATTGAAGTTTTCACTTTGAGATGATCAAGTGCAATACCCCAAAAAAAACCCACTACTAGAAACCTTGCATCCTCAATAAGAAAACAGGACAGAAAAGCTTGCTTAAAACAGTACTGATTTCAAGATCCTTTTGTACTAAAGCGAAAGAATGAAAAGCCTGCAGCTAGCTTCAGCAGGGCTTACAGATATGTTTAAAGAGGAATGCTTTTATTGTTAAGAATTGCATTTCCAGGGAAAGGCCTTTGATACTAATAAAATAAAATAAAATAAAATAAAAAAAAAAATGGTTGTGCAATGCTGGAAAAATCCCATCACTGCTCTCCAGCTAGACCTGAGCCTATAATACAATGGGATCCTATCATGATCTTTCATTCACTAAGCCTACTATATTTTTTCTTGACACAGCAATTACTACTTTATCTCATTAGGATAGATGGTAATGGAGCATAGTTGTAAAATATCCCTTTATTTTTTCCTTTATTTTGTTTTGAATATATTGCCTTGTTTTTTATCACATTTATGTGCACATCAAAGCACAATTATTCATTGTTAAAGCCAATCTGCAATCAGTGTCATTTTCTGTATTTTGTTTACCCAGATTAGTGGTTTGATCCTGCTCATTGACTTCAATAAGAGCTTGACTTACCCTCTCCCCCCTCTCCCCTGGGTCTTTATTTTACAAAGAAGCAGTTTGTCCTTGGCCCTGGCCTTGGTGCACAATGAAATGAGCCTGTGATATGGACTCTTATGTGCTCTGAGGAAAGACTGGTGATATTTACTTATGCAGTTGCTGGGGCAGGACAAAGTGTCACCGCTTAAAGTCTCCCTGGCCTCCAGTAAAGGATAGCTGGAGGACAGGGGCTGGAAAAGGTGGAAGGAGAAGTGTAGGGAGGAGGAGGATGGCAGAAAATCGCTAGCAAATGTATTATAAAGAGACCAAGCCATGGCATGTCAGCACAAAGGCTTTGTCATGCAAAGAGCTGGGGCTGGGCTCCGCTCACCTTCGAGTGTGAGGAACTGCACTGCTCCTCTGAGCTGTCCTCTTTCACCCAGGGAAGAGTCTGTGTCTGAAGGGTACAAGATTGTACAGTGAGCTCTCAGGACAGAGGACTGTGCGTATGGGGAAATTCAGTTAATGAAGACAACTAGGTGGAGGAAAATGAAATGTTCTCAGTGCTTCGAGGTGCAGTTTAGAAGAAAGGGCAAAAGCAGTCATTCAAATATGTCTCTGCTTCCAAGTGGTTCCATTTTTGAGCAATTTTCTGTGCATTCACTAGAAACCTTCCTCTCTTCAACTGATGGGATATTTGTGCTCTCCACCCTTTCCTGTGACTTTACCACTTGTCATATATCCCCTTCCTTAAGTCATGAGTAAGTAGTTTTTTCCCCTCTATGAGCTGCATTCCTGTTCTGATGAACAAGAAACTTAATGTAATATTAAGCAAAGAAAGAAACTAATTTTCCTATCTTTCCAACTTGACTCAGGCTATCAGTTACCCTGGAGTAAAGTGGAGATTAATCTACCCCATGTGTTACTTGCTGTAGTTAACAATAACAGTCTGCTTGCCTTATCAGTCTCCCTGTGGAAGTTTTGATCACAGAACTGAAGGAAGAATAACCCTGTGTTGACTCTTCCTGAGGATCTTGACATTTGGCAGAGTGTTTACCTTGCTGGTCCTGTGCCAAAGCATTACGGTTCTGGTTGGGTGTGCAAGGGAGGGTGAAGACAAGTAGGAGAAAGCCCCCATTAGGGAGTGCTGGGAGAAAAACCTGCAGAGGTCATAGTGCAGTTTTGCTACCCACATTTAGTAGGGAGAAGTTGTGTGGGCGAAGTAGGGTTGTCCGGAAGACAGTGGACCCTGGCTGCCACAGGGACCATGCCAACTTACTCGCCATAACCAGGCTGTGATTTTTTCATTAATAGAAATATGTTACTTTTACTGCTCTTGTTTTTCTTTAAAGACAGACTGCTTTCTGGTGCTCCAGGTGAGATCATATCCTCCCACCATGTATTTCAGTGTGAGGAATATCCAGTTAGCTTGGTTCTTGCCAATCTGCCCATACCAAAAGGAATGCTCTTCCTTGGGTGATCTGAAAAGTCAGAATCATCTCCATCTTTAAATCCTGCCTCAAGAAACATCTGTAATGTGCTGTGCACAAAAGGTCAGCTATTTAACTCTGTAGATTAATGGCACTTGGGATAGAACATGTTTCATAGAGAATTTTGTTTAGTAAATGATAGTGAGAAGTGTCCTAGAGTATTGCAACTGCTAATGTTGCACTGCCTCTACCACTGCTCTAATTTAATTTAATTTCCTTAAAAAAATACATTTTGAACATTTCAAGGCACTGAAAGTGCCTGATTGCAGGTATGTGGAGTGTATAGCATTATGGGGCCCTAATTTTGACCTGGACCTTGTAATGTTATTTCACATAAATAACAATTAACAACCTTTGGAGGGGAAGAGAACACTCTCGACCTCAGATGTATGACCAGAAATGTGGCCTCAGCCTGTCAGGTGTTGCTGTGATTTTGCACACATAAAGGGAAACTGTGCCCGCCCCGGCCCCTCTTCTGTACTAGTTCTGTGGTCAAGATAATTCCTCTCCATGGATCATCTGTGGAGGGGCATGTACCATGTCCTGTTGTTTGGGAAGGAAGGAGTGCAGTGCAGATCTGCCAGTCTCCTGGGTCACATAGGACCCAAGTCTCATAACGAGAAGGGGAATGGGGTGACCAGCAAACATGCTGCCTTGCTGCTTTGGTACTTCTGTGGAGGAACCCTTGTATGACAACTCATGTCAAAGAAGCTTCTTGCACCAGTTTGCAAAGCTTTTTTTTAGGGGAGAGGATAAGGATAAAGGACACTTTTTAAAAATAATATATTATTTTTCATACTTATTTGATGCCTGACAGTAGATTTCTAGTTCTTTTTTTAATTAATCCTTACCCTAAAATTCAACATTACAAATATATCATTTTCATTTCAAGCTATAGCTATTTTGCCAAGTTCTGCTTTTTCCCCCTATTGATTTTATTCCTGTCTAAAACCTCTTTCTGTCACTCTGTAATAGAATAAAAATGGGCTAAATCAAGCACTTTATCCAATCGATGACTCTTCATACTTGACCAAGAATCTCTGTGCCAGAAATAACATTCCACAGTCTGGAAGCGATAAGGATGAAAAGGTCCATTACAACATATTAATCATTGTTCTTTCATTTTTCTTTAGGCAGGACAAGTTCCATTGCTGTTTATTCGGTGACTTGTGATGGGTATCTTTGAAGCTTGCTTTACAACAGCTATGACCTTAGGCTCTACATGCTTTCTTTGACTTTTTAAACTGGTGTGCCAAAATATATGCCCATTGGTATTCATAATTCACACGTGCAATTCCTAGGACTGAACACAGTACTGACTGGAAGTCTGCCATGGGGAGAGAGGTTGGTAGTTTTTCTATGCCTGAACCTGAAAGAACAGATGTGGTAAATGTGTGGTGAAATCACGTTCACAATTGTACGTGGAAATATTCAGATGGTAGATATTGCCCATGCAGTGAGAAGTCAGGAGGCTAGCTCTGGGGCTGAGTAAGAAGGCTGCTAAAATCCATTTTCCTTTATTTGTTGCAGGAGAAAGGAAATAGGCAGAAAGGGTTAGAGGTCTAGGGGTGGTGAGAGCTCATCAAAGAAACATGGTCCAGCTGCTTCTGCATCAGACAGGAAAAGTAAAACTTATGCTTGATTAGGAGTAGGATTTGTTGATGCTACAAAAGAAAATTACAAAGAAACACTGAAAGAAAATATTTTCATTTTAAACTGAGCATTCACCTCCTACCATGTTACTTAGAACTCTTCCTATCACATCTATGCTAACTAGGATCTGCAGAATCAAGTGTTTATAGTATATGTTTGCAGCAGTCAGTTTGATTCTCACAGACACTGGTTTAGCTTTGCTCAGCTTGGGAATAGATCTATGAAAATGCTTCAGAGTGGCTACAATGCCTCAGGCTCCCTGGCAGTTCATGGGGAAAGTATGGTGCTGCTTCAGAATGGGCTCTAAAGGATGCAATAAGTTGACTACAGTTGTTTAAACCAGCCAGCAGGAAAATGGGAGAGAGGTGAGTCTTCAGTCATTTTCTTCAGTTGGAGAGAGGCTCTGTGCAATGTATTATCCAGGGCTTGGAATACTCTGCTGAAAGTAGGGCCTCGTCTCAGATAGCCAAGCAGGGCTCTCTCTCTCTTTGTCTTCTAAAAAAGCAATCAAAAGAGGAAAAGGAAGTGTGATGCTGCTCACTCTTTATTAGTTTAACAGACTAACCATGATCAATTCCTTCTTCTGCCAGAATAAATTCAGCTGCACATCTTCTGGAAGGATGCTGTGTAGACAGTTGTGGAGGAAGGTATGATATCACGAAGAAAAGATACCGAGGTTGCTGGGATCAGGGAGACAGGCTAGACAAGGGACTGTAGCTGTGATCTGGTGTAGATTATGCAGAGTGGGATCCCTGCTCTCTGGATTTTCTCGTGACTATGATTCAGTCACACACACACACACACACAGTTTTTTGCTCTTGAATTTATTTTTACAGGGAAGTGTGAGCAGTCCCATTTCCCTCATCCCATCCCAATCATATGTGTTTGTCATACTTCCAGAAGTATAACCCTGGCCCTGGGAGAAGGACATTTACACAGGGTTAGGAATTTCCCAGCAGAAGGCAGGTATGGCTTGGAATCCCCTCATGCAAAATAAGATACACAGTTGAGGCAAGGCTGTGGAAGAGGCGCTTCCTATCCACATCTGTCCTCAAAGAAACCACCATCAAGATTAAATTCTATTTGAACAAAGGCTTTCAGGATAGAAATTTTGGCATTACCTGAAATGGAATTTTTGTGCTTGAGCACAAAGTCCTTTATTCAATAGATGGCTTGTGATCAGTGCAGTGTCTTACAACTGAAGTTGGACCTTTAGAAAGAATGAAGTTCTGCCACAAGTCCTGAGTGGAGAATTTGGCCCACAGTTATTTTTAAGCATGCAGAACCTGGTACCTTATTTCAGATGTTCACTCTCTCCCTCTTTCCTCCACAAAAATAGTTAGAGTTAAAATAGCTTGCACTCCACTTCCTCTTTATGAAGCAGTACTTACAAAGTAGGTAAAATTGAAAATTACATGGTATGTAACTGAGATCAATAATTAGAGCTACTTTACATAATCTCAGACTAAGTGCATGACTGTTGGGTGTTTCTCATTAGAAGTTTGTGGAATGTTCTTGCTTTCTTCTGCTTTATGTTACCTGTTTCTTGGTGTTTCCTGCACAGACTTGTTGAAATAATTTTTTCTATATTCTGCCATTTCCCCACTGATGTGGATCCACATTTCTTGTCCATTTAGTTAATCAGAATTTTTGCAATGACTTATGCAGCACTCAAAATCTATGTTGAAAATATGTTCAAGGTTTTGCCATTTTAAGATGGTATGGATTTTTTAAAAAAACAACATTCCTGATATTGAATCATGTTATGAAATGGAGATATATAATGTGGTGGCACTTCTATTATTCATGACGGATCAATTTTGTGTGGAACTTTATGGCAAAAAATGCAAAACAGGCTGCCACAAGAAGTTATAGCAGAGATAGATCACAGGTGACACTGGTTTCTGTAGAAACTACAGGCAGATAAAAACAAATAAATTAGCAGGAGAATGTTTCTCTTCTGGTGGTGCTGGCAGAAGGATCAGATAAGTTGTTTACTTGTTATTTTACAAATAAAGGAACACACAGAGAAAATGTCAGAAAATATTTTGGACTCTAGATCCCGTCCAAGCACTTCTATAATCTTTAGGAGGAAAACAAGCAGCAATATTCTCAATTTAAAATTGTGACTTACTAAAATAAAACGTTCATGCCTGGATTCTTCCATGCTTCTTGTGCTGAGGAGAATCTTTAAGGAGCCCTCATCCCTCCAAACCCAAGTCTATATGTGGAGTGTAGTGCTGATCAAAGACGAAAAAGTCAGAGATTCTGTCCCTTAAAAGCTAATCCTCCCAGCCCATCCGCCAGTCAGCGTCATCCAGTAAAAAAACTGTAGATACTTACAAATAAGCAGTTTGGGTCTGTCTGTGCTTAGCATCAGCTACATGCCAGGCTGGTGTTACAGCATCACTTTCACTGGGGCGAGGGATTGGTACATGCCTTTCTTGACTGGGAAAAGAGAGTGAAGAAAGGGAAAGCAATCCCCAGGTGAGGAGGTGAGTTGGGGTGCAGAGCTGGTGGGGGAGAGCGGTGCTGCTGGGAGGAGTGGTATCTGCACGGTGATCTCCCTGAGCTCCGCAGCCCCAGAGCACTTCCCACCTTCTCGCCCTCACGCTTTCCCTGAAGACGGTCTGCAGTGGCTGGTTGGGGAGTGCCATCCCTGCAGGTTTTATATGATAGCCATGACAGTCTGTTGTTTTTGAGGATGACAATCCACAATTTCTCCTCTACATTACTTTTATCAGTTCTCCTATGACTAGAGGGTCCAGGTTTTGTGAAGGATGTTTCTTCACACGTAGTGAAACGGATATCAAATTGACCTAAAGGTTACTTCCTCTAAATTTCCTTTGGGTTCTGTTTTCTTCAGCTGGCTGAAAACAGGTTATTTCAAATGAAATTAGCCTACCATAAATCTTCTTTCACTTCCTTTTCTGCCACAGGCTCTTACTTCCAGATCAGTGGTCTTCGATTTTTTAAAATATATTTATTTTAAGAAAGACTTAGGGGAATTTTTGTAGATCTTAAGCTGATCACCACAAGAGTGTAAATTCAACTTTACATTACTGAAGAATCTTTTCTGGGCTAGCTAGCACCAGGAGTTGCACCCCACACCTAAAAAGTATTTTTGACGTGTTGCATCTATTTTGGTGTGAATAGTTGTTTTTAGGACATCCGTAAGGGGTACCTTTGTCACTATTAAATTTTCATGATCTTTCTGAAGTAACTCAGAAGGAAATGATTGAGTTTTGTAATAGGACATCTTTTAAATGAGCCAGCTATCCATGAGTTAAGTGAAGATATTGCAGTTGTTGCTTTATAGGTCATAAGTGCTTGGTTTTCATCAAAGCCTTAAATGTTAGCCTGTTCCAAGGGGTCAGCCTTTATATTAGGTATCATTTATCAAGGATTAACACAAAATAAAGTTTTAATTGTACAGTATGATGGAAAGTTGGATTTGTTTAAAAGAGGTAATAAAAGGAAATTTATGTGTTTAACTGAATAGCAGAGTGGGATAGGATGACTAGAGAACGCTTAATGTTTTTTTGAGGAAAACTAAGGAGGTGAGGGCAGAGAGGGGAGACAGGCACTCTGCTCACTGATAACCTTCCCAGCCAGTGGAATTGTGCCAGGGTCTTGTGCTTGACTGTTGGAGGATGACACTGCCATACGTTTTCATTCAAGCCAAACCTCACAAACGTTAAAGCCACTTAGGGAAAGGCCAGCTAGCCAGCATTTCTTATATTTTCATTCAGGAGTAAAGCTCACTCTTCACTTGTATTCTCAGCAATTTGGGGCTTGATAGAGATTGAGTTTGACAGTAAAAGAGGTAAAACTTATCATGTGGTGTCATGATTCAGTATATAGCTCAGAAGATAAATTACTCATTTCAGAAGTTGATAAAAATGTATTCGTTCATTTGCCATTATATGATCTGTTATATTTTCAAGCAATCTTACAATAGAAGTAACATCCATTAGCTCAAAACAGCTGTGTGCTGTCTGTAGAGTTAAAAAGAATTAAAGCACAGTTGTGTTTAAAAAACATATGTGTATTTTCAGATTTCAGCTACAGCTTGATGAAGCTCCATTAGACACTTGGGTGGCCAGAAGAATAGTCACCACTGAAATGGATACCCAGGCTAACGACAGGGTGCTTAGTAAAGTTCCTCTGGGAAATTGTCCAGCATATGCCACAGTGCAGGTTAGCAGCTAAAGCTCTGCCTTCAAGGAGCACAGCTGTGATCCAGGGGGTAATCCTTGCTGGAGCAGGCCTCTGCCTGCCAGTCTGTGCATCTGGTACTCAGCCCTTTTGGGAAAGATGTCAAAAAGCCCATGCGAATATGCAGAGATTACAGGAGGATGGATCTCTGTGAGTGACAGTTAAGCGATCTTAATGAGGCTATGCATTACAAATATCAAAGCTTTGAAGCCTAATTTTAAACCAAAGGGAAAATATTCCTTCCAGCAGGGCTGGAGAAAATGGCATCTTTTCTGTCAAAGAGCTCTGGGCCAATTTCTTCATCTTTTATGCACTCACTTTCTTCCTTTGCAATTTCCCAGGCTGCCTTCCTTAATGGGCTTTTGCAAATCCTGCCTTTGCAGAAGGAAGCATTTGGGTACTCTGACTCCTGTGCTGGTTTCTACAGCTGTTAGAATGGGGGAAAACCTGTTCTCTCTCATGCTCTCTTACTGATTGGCTCGCTTTAGCATCATTTGCCAGAATTTCTGAATCAGGACCTAGCATTGCTCTGCTAAAACCTGCTCTGACCAGTAGTAACCCTGGCCCAAGGACCTCCTATATCTCTTTGGAGTAAGAGGTGTTGCATGGTTACAGAAGAGCTAACTTAAATCATCGAGAGATTTATCACCAGTAAGACCCTGTGTTTAGGTCTGCAGAAGCTAAAGTTATCTTAAATCCAGAATGAATCTTGTCATGCTTTACATAGGTCCCATAACAACATGCAACTCCTTCAACAAAAAAAGTTAAGCTTAAGGTCCCAAATCAGAAATACAGTTAAGGCAGTACTTAAATTCTTTTCTGATCCATGTCCCAACTCAGCATTTTCTTCCCCTTTCCAATGTACTTACGCTAATACCCTGCTGGGAAAATGTGTCACAGGATATATTTTTGTACCTGAAAATAATTTTCCTGTAGCCTGTGAGATGCAGTATGATGCATTGTTCTTGTTGCAGAGAGTTTTTTTCTGAATGTACTTAGTAAAATTATTATTACAAATGTAACTCCTTGAAACAAAATGAGATGACAAAAGAGTGGAAATTTTATATGTTCCACAGAAAATAAAAAACAGTTTCATAAGCACATTATTTATCAGTCCCATGTCTTTGTATTTATACAGTGCTTCTTATCATGAGCTACTTTAATTATCCTTTCAAATACTGTCCACTAAGTCAGGAAGTACTGTATTTTCTCTTAGAAGAAATCTGCTGAGAATTCACTCGGTTTCAGTTAGTTCTTGAGACCATATATATTTTTGTTCTTTTTATATATCTTTTCCATAGCACAGAAGAATGTTTGATTTTTCTTGTTTTATTTACAAGTCAGCACTGTTTTCACTTTCTGATCACGATTATGTAATTTATTTTCTTCCTCTCCCCTTGATTTTTTCATAATCAACCCCCAAATATGTATGAGTAATTACTGATAACAGCCGCCCCTTTCACCAGATTGTCACCTTTCTATGTTAAGCAGTTCAGCCATTGTCTCATTAATAACGTAATGAACAACTTTATTACAGAATATAATAATAAATAGTTTAAATTTTTTTGTACATAAATCTCAGAGTTATACAGCGTTATTTTCCCATAATGGTTGATTTAGACACTGGCAAATGATTGTTATTTGTCACTGGCAATATGCAAATTTGGAGAGAGAACACATGTATGTATTTGATGGTTATGTTTGCAATCTGGAGTGGGTCCCCAGTGCAGCAATGCTTGACTTCTGCTGAGTGGGGACCGTGCTTTTCTGGGCTGCTCTTCTGGCAAAAGCCCCCTCCGTACTCTCCCTCTTCCCTTAGAGCAGGCTGGCTGCAGTTTCCTGCCAGGATTTCTGATGCCTTTTCTCTTTTCACATATTGTGTCGCCTCTTTCTTTATGATACAAAACAGGGGTGACAGAACTGAGGTAAGATTGACCTTTTGTCCAGCTGCACTTCTCCTGGATGATTTCTAACCTATTTTTGGATGAAGAGGGATTTTTGTCTACTAGGAAAGGCCTCTGTTTCAAAACTGGAGAAAATATTTCTAAGCCATCACTGAATGTTCAAATTAACTTTCCGATGGTTCTTAACTTTTCTGTCTGTCCCAGATTTATCCAGGCAATTACCTAGATGTGTAATGAAGCTCTGTACTTAATAAAAAGCAGATTTTTTGCTAGTGGGAGAGAAGCAAACCATTTACTCCAAACTCATTTTTCATTATTTTTTCAGCTTACACCAATCTGCTGATCCCTGGTGGATATTCTGTAATATTCAGTACACAATACATTTATGCCTTTCTCATCTATGTAAAACATGCTCTTTTGAATGCTTTGCCATCTAGCTCCCAGACTGTTTGTTATACTTACCTGTGGTGTGTCTGTTGGGGAGGAATCTACCTTTTCTAGGGGCTTGATGGTGTCAAGAACAGCATTACAAGGTAGTTTAGGCATTAGCACAGTTTAAATAATACTTAGCAGTCAGCTAGATGTTTAATTAACTGTGAGCAGCTGACCTCCTCTTACCTGTATTCTTTATAGAAGATGGACACAAGAAAGAGGATATTAGGCAGATGAAGCTTTCATCAACAAAAACCTGTATTAATTTTAAAGAAAACAGGGCATGATTCCTATGATGCATTTACCAGTTCTGTCTTGCTTTTGTATCACGCCTGATGAGACTTAAGTCCATGCAACGCAGTTCACCTCCAGCACCTTACCAGAAAATCAGAATAAAACTTGTTATGTGTACAACATCCATTAACCCAGGGAAAAAATGTACTTTCATTGATTGTGGCTTGCTTACTGAGTTAAGGCATAGTATGGTCATCCTTGAGAAAGCACCTATAAATACCCCATGCGGAGGTTTGTGCTGTCAGGAGGGACAGTGCAGACAGAGGAAAAAGACAGATCAAGATTAAATCTGTCCAAGTGCAGCAGCTAATGTCTCAGTGACTTACCGGAATGATGGTGGGGTGGTTAGTTATTCAAAACACAAGCAAGTTCAGGAGCATTTCCCCCCAACAAGGTAACGATCCTCAATTAAAATTAGTATAGAGAGTTAGTAGTCTTGTGTCAGTCATCCTCTGGACCTAGCTACCAGTTTCATTAAAAGCTGTGGCTGACCATCTTGGATCTTATTCTTACCTCAGTCTCTTCCCTTTTTAAAATAAAATAAATAAAGTAAAAATAGTTTCATGACATTCATAGACTACTACTTAGCATATAGTGATTTCCTGCAGAATACAGCAAATTTTGGAAATATGTTTCAGTCCCAGTCTGTTGCCATGCTTGGTATCATTTCTGTCAGGTTTTTCTGCAACTGTAAAATGTGGATTTGTGACGAAAAGTTGAATCTATTTTGATAATGTGGAGATCGAAGAAATGGTTATTGTGGTTCTATTCCATGACATTATTTCTGAATAGGCAGCAATAATGATCATCTCCCCCCTCCCCAAATAGAGCATATAGACTCCATACTTTAACAAAAACATGCAATCCTCCCTCTCCTTAATTCTTCAAAATTGAAAAGAAATGAAAAAGTGTATCACTCAGGAGCTCAGGGATATTTGCCATGGATGTGTTAACTAGATACAGCAGAGCAGGTCACAGCCATCTGCCTGCTGTGTGCACGTAACACCTTTGGCAGCAACTGAAAACAGGGAATTACCTGGTCAGGATTATTTGCATCCCCCAAGCCTGCCCAAGTCCTTTACTCTGCCCTCATTTTAACAATTTGGTTTTCTCTGTAATACTATTGATTGCAGAGTCATTGATCAGAACTGATGAATAATTGGCAGCCTGGATTTTAGCATATACTGCAAATTTTAGAGAAGTAAATTCTGACATTCACAGAGTGAAAAAAATTAATCCCAGAAAAGCTCCACCTTCCCCCAGTCATACCTTGGTTTCCATAAAAGATCCATCTCAGGCCCTCTTCTTGGCTGTCAGCCTCAAATTCCAGCTGAATTCAATGGTAGCTGCAGATGCAACTTTCAGAAGCACATGCTTAAAAGAGACTTGGAGGGTCCCTCAGGGAAAAGTGCTTCCCCCCCTTCCTTCCCAGCCCCCTACTACTTCTATGTGATGTACAAAGAAATCTTGAAAAGATGGAGCAGGGAAATCTTCAAACTTAAGCCTTCTGGGTCATCTTTTTATATCCTAAAATAAGCTCAGTGGCAGAGACCTTTAAAGGCTTTTCTTTTTGTTAGAATACTTTAATGGGAAGTGTATAAACTGACATTGATCTCTTCATGTTAGGGTTTATTACGCTGAGACGCTAGAGATGTTTTTAGGTAATAAAGTTCTGCTCAAGTGCTCCGTAAATAAATGCAGTAATAGAGAGATTTGGCTTATGTCAAGAAGAGATGAGCTGAACAGAATAGACTAATAGGCAAATTTTTCACGAAAACATTGGAGTATTACAAGAACAATGGGGTTTGTCAGTATCCTTTGAACTCAATGAGAGTGAGCTGCGTGTGGTCTTATTTTAAGGATGGGGGAAATTGGATCGGAACTAAATTCTCCTCTTAGCTCTGCTGTCATCTTTAGTAGATGCTGCTAATGCAGATCAATGTTTCTGTTGATGTAAAGTAATCTTGCCATTGGAAGAAGTCTAAATTAGACACAGCCTAATTTAATTTGCTCTGTTTGGACATGCTGTATAATCCGGTGTTGAAAACCAAATCTTAGAACAGCTTCTCTTGACTGTACTGACAATTACACAAGTTAAGTGGTTGTGCCTTTTGGGACAGCATGTTCACGTCTTTGTGGTAGGTTTATATTTGTTTTATTTAGGTGCAATTTCAAGTCAGGGTTTATGTGATAACCACTCGGGCAGACAAATTAGCTGTTTCTGTTCTAATTAATCTCAAATAACTTTTATTGGAAGCCTTCAGGAATATTACTAATGAACATATTCAAGACAGATTACTCATAAACAAATACTTATGTTTTTATTCCTAAACCATCACTTAAGTCTGAAAATATTATTACATAATTTCAGAAAGTTGCATTCTATCTGGTGTAATCATCACATTCACAAGCTGTCAGCTGTCAGATTTTACTGGTAAATACATTGAAGTAAATAGCGAAGCAGCATTGCAATTTCTTATGTTTATATGGTTCTGTAGTTATTAAAACAGTCTAAATGCATAACAAGTAAATAAAACTCAACTTTATATAAAATGCAGATGTGGGAGATGATTTGTTTGCCTCTACAGCAGTTGTGGCATTAATGGAAGTGTGAGGTCAGGACACTCCACTGGTGGTTACGGGATTAGTTGTCCTCTGGCATGTTGTGCACCGGCAGGGGATCTGCCTCGCTGGCTCACAGACCTCACACAGTATTTTGGGTGCAATTTGCCTTACACTGGCCTCTTGAAGGGGGTAGATTTCTCTCTTGCTGAGTTTCTTGGGGGAGATGGAAGATAGAAAAGCTTGTATTGCAGAAATGAGAGAACAAAAGGCAGTTGGTTTTGTGTTTTTCTAACAAAGAGGAGGGCAATGTCAGGCTAGCAAGGTACTTTGATGAACATAACTCCGGGCTCTCTTTCAGTGCATAAGGAAAAAGACCCGTCCTCCATCCCCCCCAAGCAGACTCTTTCCTTGCTACAGGGCTGAGAATAACACTGAAGTGAACAGTAAAATATAAAGTGCACCATCTTACAGTGTGACATATCATTTTTCCTTGACATCTCATAACTTACCCTTTTCTACAGCTTTTTGTTCTGAGCCAAATGTCACAAGTTAATGCATGAATAAATGAGGACGGTTCTCACCACTTTCATGATATGTTGCAAAATATACACAGGTGGTGCTTTAAAGTTTGCCATTTGCCTCAATAACTAAATACCATTTGCATTTTACTGGCTTCTATGTGTGTCAAATCCTGCACCTGTTCAAGACCGATTTCAGTAGGCATTATACCAGAGCCTATATTTTACTTCTTTCCAGTGGTAAATAGGTCAGTATTTCAAGACAGAAATCTATCAAAGAGAAAGTAAGTGTTCTGTCTGAAAGGAAATATGGCATGTATGAAGTAAAATTAAAAATAAATTGGGTAATAATCAGTCAAAAATGACAGAAGTGCTGAAGAAATCAGTCCAAACAGGAGGAGTAAAAAAACCTAAACAAACCCCAGCTTCAAACTCTCATGCATTAAATTCATGTTTCCATAAAGCCTTTAAGTATGTACTTAACTTAAATATATGACTTGCCCAGCTGTAATCAGGGGTAAAGCACATATGCTTGAAGTTATACATGTTCTTATGAACCTTGCTGATCTCTGGCTAAAGTGGTCAAGCTTATTGAGTGTCTCTGGAAAACATATTTCTGATTACATGTAGACAAAAACGCTGTTATGTTCACAATATTTGTTACATTGAATACTCCTTAAAATACAGCAAGTTTGACCATGAGCATTGTGAAACTAGATGCTGTGACACTTGATGAGCAATACCAAGATTTGCTTAAGGGTTATTCTGAATGTATAAATGATGCAAAGGACTAGTGACTTTGGGAAGAGGTGGTTTTTAATATTCCTGTCAACACCAAATGCTGCACATAAGAAAAACTCATGATCTTTCAAGGCATTATAATCTATCTGGAATGACTGCTGATGATTTTCGGTTTGCTGTACTCTAGTAAGGTGCTAGGAGTGGGTCCAGTGCAAATTTGAGCAACCCCTGCCTAAAGCCATCCATCATTGTTTGCAGACATTTCATCTTGTGCCCCTTCACCCCAGCTAAGAACTTTGAATCGGTCTGAATAAGAGTGTTTGTGATGTTTACAGTTTACATTAAGTGGCTTTTAGAAAGGAAGAAAAGCTTTTACTTCATGAATTAATCGCTCTGTATATATTATTATGATGGTACTAATAGAAGCTAGTATACACAATAAAAGCAGAATCAAAACGCATCAACTCTGGTTGTCAGGAAAATCAAAGCTTTTAGGAGTTGCATGTACGCAAATTAAATTATGTTAAGAAATTTGTAATGCTATTAGGTGGCCTTTACAAGCTTTAAATTTATGAAGCAGGGCTTAGGTTTTCCCATGGTCAGTGAGCATGCCTGTGCATTGAGAGCTGAAACTGGAGAGAGCTAGACACCAAAATGTACATGAGCCCAAGAACATAATTCAGCATGCGACTAGAAAAATGAACTACTCAGGGGATTGAATGAAAGAGTGCTCATGCTTGTGTATCCAGAATTAATTATAGGCACCAACCATATAGGTGTTTAGATCTCCAGCTGTCCTGTTCAGGGGGCGGTTCTGCACCCAAAGCAAGCAGTTGGTTGTGAGGGTAAATTTGACCTTGATCTCAGCGGAGCCGAGTGGGAGATCGAGTGCTGGCAACAACAGGAGGGCTTGTGCTGAATCAGCTCTGGAGGGGCCGTAGAGAATCCTCTAACCTTCTCTTTCTCTAGAAGATGCTTGGCTGTTTTGATGTATTTGCATTTTTGGAGATTTATTTTCCCCCGGCTGTTTTGGAGGGAGAAAAGGTAGAGGCTAGGCTGGGTCTCTGCTGTTGACCTCTGTTAATATAGCTGGAGGGGTCAGGAGTGTGAAGAGCTCAGAAACCCCCTAGCAAAAGCCCTAGCGTAGAGGTGGGCATTTTGTCCAAACTGTGCTTTCCTGAAGTAGCTTGTACAGTGTTTGCTGGGGGCATCTTACTTTGCCGATACCTGTATTCCTATTGCAGGGTGACAGGTTTCCCCAGAATCTGCTCTTGCTGTGGATGTTGGTATGACCAGAGGCCCTTTAAATCAGTGTCACAATACAAATGTTAGAGAAAAGAACTGGTCACATAGTGATCATGGAAAAATAGTTATTAACCTTGAAACTGAGGTGGACTACTCTGAGACCAATCCTCCACTATCACCAACAGCTTTTATAACAGATGTCCAGAAGAGTCCTCAGGAACATCTGAGCCTGCAGTAGTCAATCCTTCATACCTTTCCTCAAGGCACAATAAGCCGGTATATTTGTTCAGTTGAAAAAGTGGAAATAATATGACTTTCACTCAGATGTCTGCTGTTTGTTCTTCAACACTAAAAAAAATATATTTCAGAAACATGTAGCTTTTTCTGCAGGAAAGTGTGGAAGTTGTATCTCAATTAAAATGACAGTATTTACAAAGAAAAGGCAATGAGAGCACTTTCACAGTATAACATTTTGACTTTTCTTTCCTAAGCCATTATGAGAAATACAAATATTCATCTGGTACTGTTGAAAAATACCATTTATTGAAATAAAATTACTCCATCTCAGTCGGCTGAACCAGTATCTTAACTGCTGAAGTACATTTATGCCTACTACAAGAGGAAGGGTGTTTTCTAGCCTTAAAAAATAAAAGAATTGCCAGCATAGAGTTAAACTATGTTCTTCCCATTTCCCTTTAGTAGGAGGTAGCACACAGCTATGCTGCCCCAAGAGCAGACCCGAGAGATGCATACTCCTAGAGTAAAATCAGGGTGATGTGAAAGTTGTGACCATTTTCATCACTGAGTGGCAGTGGTGTTTTAACAGGTGGGTCCCTGCTGCTGGTTGCTACTGGATAGCTATTAATGGCAGATGTACTTTCCCTCTGCTCTGTGTCAGGCCCTTTGGACTTGCTGTGCATGACCCTTTGCTGCATAAGCTGTAGAAGGATGTCCCAGCTCCGCCTTTCTCACTGAGGTTGGTGCCATTTGCCGCAATGCAACCCTCACTATCATCTCCTTGGTACAATAAATTAATAAAGAAAAACATGTATACAAATAAAAATTATGTGGTGCTGAGCTGTTATTCCTGAGGATATTGTTTGCTAACCCAAGCCCACAGGCTGGCACCAACTAGACGGAGACATGTGGCTGGGGTCACTGTACTCCATGGTGTGCCTTTTCAGTGGGTCTGAAAGAGCTGAGCTGTGCAGCTCCCGTTGCTGGTGATGGAAACTGCACAACTGATGTGGCGGTCACTCCACCAAAGTTTTTCCTTTAGAACTATCATAGAGTGAGCCGCAAAGCACACAAAGTATACATCAATCACAGCTGCACCCTGGCTCGATGCCTACCTGCTGCTCCATTCAGAGAGCTGCAGTGTGCAGTCTCTCTCAGAAGGTATCTGCTCTTATCTGGGTGGAGGAGAGTTACAGCCTGTCTTATACACCATGTGGAGCTGTTGGCAGTGAGTCCTCCTGAGAGGCCATGTAGAGTGTCTTTGAAACACTGGGAATGAAGTGGAAAGGAATTCTCTCCTTGGGTGCTTCAGGTTGGGAAAAATCTGTTGCTGTACACAGCACAGCAGAAATTCCAGATAACTTTGCTGACCCGAGGCCATGTTGCTGTGAGGTCTGCATTGCTAATTATAGCATCTTAAACCTACCATCCTGTGCTGTTCTTTTCCATATTATACCTCCAGAATACCTTGGCAGAAGACAGCATGTGCTGCATTTCTGATTCAGCTGATTTGCATTCCTGCATGCACCCCTCAGGCCATCCCTGGGGAGTCAATGCCTGCAAGTCACTGCTCAAACACGAGCATTTTCCAACCCATATTTAAGCAGCTTTAAAAATAGGTTTTTTTGGCAAGTAAGCTCACCTGTAACTTCTGTTGGCTTTGAAAGGATGAGGACTTGATGTTCCTTAAAGTTGGACTATTTCTTGACTCCCGAGCCTTGGTCAGCATTTTCAAACCTAATGTCATGAAATGTTTCTCATGTCTGTAGACCATATAGTAGGAAAGCTATCAGGTGAAAGCTGAATCATAGATTTCTAACCACATCTTGCTTTAATCATGGATATAACTGAGCCTGTTTGCAACTGTCCTCCCTTCCAAAAGAGCAAATTCTTTAAGTATTCTTAAAAAAGCAGCTAAAAATAATGTGTATTTTTGTTTGCAAAGTTTGGATTTTGGTGACTTGCTGTTTTCCAAATTAAGTCCTTTTTGACTCTTCCACCTGCAGATTACAGTGTAAATTTTCCTTGAGCATAATGATTGTTTGGGCTCCCATGTGTGCCTCCTTGCATGTAATGATCATTTGGTGGTACCATCATGTGTACCAAACCTCAGGATCTTCAGAGGTTCCTACCACACCAACACACCTGTTCTCACAAATGCTCTCAGAATTTGGAGATGCCAAAATCCTTTTGGGTATTTACCTATTCTTATATTTATGAAGCTTTTCACTAACCACACAACATTTCTTATGTGCTTGTTTGCTTTGAACAGTAGCTATTGTTTTATAAACACCGACTGCTATACTGTAAAGGTTTGGCATGATTCACATAGCAGTTAAGTCATATTTTTCCTACTGAGATTTATTGTCTACATTTCTGCATCAGACTGGAAAAACTATATAAAGATAAGTCCTTTTGGATTGGCTGGTACAGACTCAGTATAGTGGAATGTGGACCAAACTTTTATATACGGCATTAATTGAGGATTTCTGCAGAACTTCAGGCTAGCAGGCGGTTGACGGCTGATGCGAGCATGCCCACCTCTGAGGATTGTGCTCTAATGTGCTGTCCTGCTCCAGCCATGAATTTGGCTTTTTAGACTTGTGTTTGTTTGAGTTGTACGCTAAAGGAATGTGCAGGGATATGGGCATTGTTCTGCTGGCATGGAAGTTACCTAGACTTATGTATGTTTATTTTACTGAACCTGTGGGATGAAGTACTTGATACGGTTAATTTATTATGAGACATAAATTCAGCAACATGGTAAAGAACTTACTGTGAAATGATGGACAACTTGCATTAGAATTCCTCTACTAATGCTGTGCAACACTCATTTATTATTATTATACATCCAAAAGTGCTTTTGGCACAGTTTGGACACAGTCTGCTAACAGACATGCAGTCCAAATTTATTGCCAAATGTAGATCCCCATAGGAATGGCAAACTATCCACACTGTTCCTGTACTGTCAGATACCATGCTCTGCCAGCTATCCAAACAACTGCAGGCAAGGGGCCAGGGAAAACATATTATAACATATTATAAAACTCTATTTTGACTTGCACCTTTGTTAAAAAAATAGGAGACTGAATTTTAAAGTAATAATAATAGAACAAATGCTTTTGATTTTGGGACCTAGTAATCTGAAGGCAATTCAGTGACCCATCAGACTAATCACATATAAAGACTAGGCATAAGCATTCAGTAAAATTCTGCAGTTAATGCGGGGTAGTGAAATGCTAACTCCTACACCTCACTATTAATTTTTTATTCCCTTTATGATTTAATATTGAACAATGATGAAATATGTCATCCATAATGGGAGAATTGGCTGAAGTGATTTTCCAATAATTAAAAAAATGTATGGAATCTGGGTCAGTCTCCCAGCAAAATACGCAATATAAATTGATTCAGAGAGAGCCTAATCCATGAAACATATGATTTCAGTTCATTATCTGATTGCTGAAATGTTGTAGTACCTGAGGATCTTGTTTTCATTACCTAGGTGGATGGAGAGTAATCTGAAGTTCCTTTAAAATGAGAGGGTGCATTGTAGCTTCCCCACGATGGAAAGAGTACTGGACATGACTGAAGTGAGTGTCTAAACTTCAGCAAGTTCAATATGTAGGTGAGGGAAAAGCGTGTTAAATCTCTTCCCTGCCCCTTCCCTTGAACCAATTTTCTTAGTTGCAGTGGTGTTCCCTAGGTCTCTCCAGCAGCGATAGCCCAAATCCCGCTTGCTGTAGCCATGCAGTTAGTTTGCTTGAAGCCAACAGAATTATTTTTCTAAGTAAGAAGAATGGTCTTTAGCTGCATTAATTGCAGCCATTTTTTCTGTATTCATCCAAAAGACAGTCTGCTGATTTCAGTGAGCATTAGATGTAGGTTTTATAGCTTATTTCTTTTTTACTGTGGTAAATTCCATCTCCTTCTGAGATGCTTTTCTGGCAGGAAGTCTGCAAGATCATCCAGACTGCAAGTAACTCTCTGGTAGGATATTTATATCTTTTTTTTTTTTTGTGGCATCAGGAACTATAATCTTATTTGAGGCCAGATGGTTCCCCTGTTCCATCATCAGTAATTTCAGCAAAGGAGATTTTGAGATTTTGATGTTGTAAAATTAGAATCTCTGTATTCCTGTTGCATTAGAAGAAGTTCAACAGATTTGTAATAAAGGATTTGAAATCACTCTAATTTAATGGAAGCTCTTTCCTAACATGAATGATAGAACTGGTATATGACTAATCAAATATATTAGTGCACGGAATGGAGATTGCATAGGCTCATTTGTCTTTTTGTCTGTGTTTTATATTGTCTATATTTTACTTTTTTTTTTTTTCCATTTTCCCTTTACCTTTTCTCTGAGCTTCAACTGGACAAATTCACTTAGGGTTCATTGTAAGATGGTCCTGGAGTAGATTACATAGTGCTTAATGGATTGTATTTCTGCAAGACCATTTAAATTATATGTATTAGGGAGTTTAGGTTTATAGAAAATTAATACAAATATCAAAAGATTTGTAACATTATATATGTTTCTGGGTTCCATAATTTTAACAGTCTTGTATGGAGGTCTACCATCTTTGTAGATCTAGCAAGTGATATGTCAAAACATTTGCTGCTTTCCATCGAGTTTTGATGTTACACTCTGTTCACTTAAGATATTTTAAAAATCAAGAAGTCTTATAAGAGTTAATTAGGTCTTTAAAAACGTGAAGTGTAATCAAAGAGTTTTGCTTCATGTCTGGATTTTGGTGCTAGACTATTGGCATCAATTGCATGATTAAGAGTCACTCTTATAATTTAGCTATTAGACAATCATTAGCCTGATTACTACATATTGACTGCTGTACTTAGCTCTCAGATCATACTACAGGAGGGAAAAAAAATACACCAGCAGAAAGGAATAATTTACCGATGACAGCTTTGCTTAACAGTTCTCAGAGCTGTTTTGGTTTTTAAAACATTTTCCCTTTCAAAGTAAATGCTCACCTTGGCATTTAGAGATGTAAAAGCCTGTCAGGTTGTTACAGCAGACTGTGTGACCGGGGCTGGGTTTCATGCTCTGAATGAGGCCAAATGCTCCCTTTGTATCTTGGGCTCTGAAGGTCACTCCAAAGTCAGACTGTATTTTCATAGTAGGAGAAGGTAGAGTTTTATTCTGCTTCTGAGACCCAGAAAGCTTGAAAGCCGTATTTTAGAAACATTAGGTTCCCAACTCCTATTGAAATCCTTATATGTCAGAGCTTCCTACTTGGAAAGTAGGGATGATGTTAATTTGGTCTGTCTAGTCTAGTTAGGCTGTGAACCCGCGGGGAGAGGGGCTGTCTCTAACCATATGCTTGTGCAGTGCCTGGCACAGTGGGGACCCAACTTCAGCTGAAGCCTCTGAGGACCATGGCAATACAAACAGCAATAATATGAAGTCAAAGAGGAATTTTCGACTTGTACAAACTTAAAGGGATACTGTATGATCTGGAGCCTTCAGCTTTGCTTTTCACCAGAAGTGTGGTGACAGTGGACACCCAACCTGCTCTCCTGAGCCATGGACCCAGGGCCCGATGTCCTACCTGCCTGTCGCCTCGCATGAGGCTTCCAAGGGACTCCTCTTCTCCCTGAGCCTTTAAGGCATCTCCTCCCTGCGATGAAGTCAGCCTCCACAGGGCGAGAGTGAAGGGGAGTCTTCGCTGCAAGGGAGGAGCAAGAAATCTTTTATCTCCCTTCCTCCTGTGTGCCTAGGCATCCTCCTCCAGGCTGCTCTGAGTTTGTCAAAGTCCTCTTTTGCCTGGGACACCTCACCAGGGCACAGGTGTGGTCTGTCAGTGAGAGCATGTGGCTTCCTGGAGCTAGGGCAATCCTGGGCAGAGCTCTGCTGTCTTTGCATCTCTCAAAACTTTAGTGGAAATGAGCCTTAACTGGGGCTAGGGATGGACAGTCAAACCAGCACTGCTGTTAGTGTAAAAAATGGGTTCCAGTGAAATCTAATCAATGCCTTGATTTAATTTTGGGCAAATTTCTCCCTTCTGAGTTTGTTTTGGCATAATCAGGCTTTTTGAAGGTGGCGTCCTTGGAACATTGCTCTGTATCACCTGCATTAGGGCTGATAGCTGTTGGTAATGACCAATACTGTCATTCTTCCTCAGCCCAGCCCCATGACCACCCTTTGTGCCAGCCTGTTTGGTGCTGAAATGGAGCTCTGCGTACCTAGGATGAGCACAGAAAGCATTATAATCCACTGCTTCTGTGAGGCTTGCTCTGTGACTGCGCTTAGCAGCATGGTGAATATCATGCATAGTAAGTAGCTAATTTAGCATCTCCTATCTGGAAATGTAGTGATGAATAATCAGGGAAGATTTAAGTGAGCAGGGACTTATGTACTTTTTGAAAGACTGAAAGATGAAACTGAGCTCTTCTTTTATGATATTCTATGTGTATTATATAATGCTAAGTGCCTATACAGGCACATATATTAAAAGGTGACACAAACGTTGTTGGGACCTAACCCTATGCAATGCATTTTCATTCTCTCACCAAGTAATCTTAAATTATTTTCCTTGTCAGGATGATTGACTGATCTTTATTGAAGAATCTTTCACTGTTAGAGAATACCTTTTTGTTTTATAATTTCCCTAATTAGCTCTAAATCCTGCTACTCCTCTCTGTAAAGAACTGACGTCTGCCAGAAGTAACTGCCCACATAAATGCAGGCCCCTTTGACTATTGTCTCACAAAAGTTTCTTTTCCATATCAAAAGACATATGCACCGCACAATAAAGCTAAATTGCTTCAGCTAGAAAAATGAAATTACGCATAGAAATATTGCCTCAGATAAAATGCCAACCTATGCAAGCCTCCTTGGCATACACAAGCCAGCCCTGGACTGCTGGCACTTGAATGCATTCTGCTGGCTTTTGAGGATGAACCCCAGCTGTAGAGTCCCTGGTGTGCAGCGTCCCTCCACAGCTTTGCTGGGAAAATAGCCCTGATTTGTTCTCTGGCCTACGGAGATTGTGGGTTAATGCTGCTGGCTGCTACTGGTGCCTATTCTTACTTCTCAATCCCAAAGCGTCTCACTTCTTTTCTACTTTCTTCTACTTCCCTTCAGCTTCCTACCGCACTCCTGAAAGGGTTTTCCCTTTAGGTGTGCAGTTTATAGCTTCAGAGAAGGTGCACGCAAATGGGAGGAAGAAGCAGAAGCGGTCGGTGTCAAGAGGCAATGCCACAGTCAGAGGTGGCTGGGCGCGGGAGCAAGCTGCCTGCGGAGTCCTGCCAGGTGCCAGGGTGTAGCTCAGCCACCCAGTCCCCCCGCAGCACAGTGCTGGGCTTCTCTAGGTCATGTCACCAATAGGACTGCTCCTGTGATGGGGAGGTGACCTGCCCCAAACCAGAAAATAGGACCAGTCTTGGTTTTCTGAGGCTTTCAGCTGTATAAAGGGTTTAGATCAGCTTTGGACAAGTTTCTGAGCTTAAGCTTTTGTGGGGCATGAATCTTTTTTCTACTCACGTCAATGTGTTTTGGATAAGGCCCCTTGTTGGGAAAGACCGACTCTTTTGATATATTAGCCTGTTGCTGATTAAAAGTATATTTCACTTTTTAATTTTCACTTTTTGGGGTAGCCATTGCTCTAATGGAGACCCATTTAGCCATTGCTATAGATCAAAAAAGCCAAGCTTCCTCTGCACCGCTATGGATTTTCCATGGAGCTGCCCATAAGAGCCTTGAAGTTATTAAATCCTTTTGTTTTGCTGTCAATTAAAGACGTGTAAACATCAGTCAAGGAAGGGTGGGTTGGTTTTTTTGGCCTGGTAATTAATCAGTGAGCCCCTTCTCTCTTTCCTCTCTGCTTTCCCTCTCCTTTCTGTGCCTTATTTTATGTCTGTCCTGGTTTCTTTCTAACAGTAGCAGGCAGCTGTACAGCGTGGACTTCAGTGCTTTAGTAGCAGAACTCCGTGCCTGGATCAGTCACAGCCTTACAAATTAGAGCAATCCCTGGTACGCATGTCAAAATATGAAATAGAATGGTCCCTATTTCATTTTATTTTACTTTGTTTTACACTGCTGCTTTGCACACAGCACACACAATGTCCTTTTACATTAAGAAGTAAGTTACATTTCCTTGATGGCTCACTTTTCTTATTAGGTCACATTTGGCATAACTGTTCAGGACTACTTCTAATTATTCATATAATATTATCTTATGTATGAGGATGGCCCATTTTCCACTAATTTCTCAACCCTGTTTTTCTTTCTCTAATGGCATATGACCAGCTCCTAACATAAAAGAGAAGAAAGAAGGGTGAATAAAAGGATAGGAAAAGAAAAAGAACTCTGCCGTACAACCGAAACGGGTAATTATGCTCCTCTAAGCACATCACTAGAGCCCAGCTGGCACAATTAAAGAAATAGCTGATCAGTTCCAGTTATTGATTCTGCTAACATGTTTGTTCACGGTTGCTTCTTGTCTAATTAGTTTTTTCTGCTTTCTTAGTCTGAAAGCATACCTTTTCAGTCAAATCTGTTTTCAGGCATCAGATAGCAATGCTTTATTTAGACCACTTGCTAGCCATTTATTTTAATGCAACAGTACTTCTGTTCACTTTTTTTTTAACCCAATGTGGGGCTGATTCTTCTGGTGTTGAATTTCCTAGAGCTTTTTGAGATAGTCTGAAATTTAAGACGATGCTTCATAACAGTGAAATGAGCAGATCTGAAAGTCGGGGAAAGGGGATCTCTTGGGAGCACCTAAAGACGTGGAGATAACCTCTTGCAGGTTGTAAGAAGTTACTGGCCATACTTGGCAATTAGGAAAGAGTGAATGTTAAGGCCCTGTGCTTGCATTTTAATTGTGCAAGCAGACAATTTTAACTGTTCAGAGACTATTCTGTTTACCTGAATCTGGTCTCTCTTTTTCTCTTTTGAAAAAACAGCTCCTGTCTAGAAAATAGTACTTTGCCAAAATCGCCCTTCTTCACAAAATGGGGACTGGACAAAGAAAAAGGGAGTGGGGACTTAGTGGGAACCCAAGTGTAGTGGGTTTTGCCAGTACAAATATGTAGCTATAAAATGCTTTCAGTTTCAAAATGTGCATTTTACATAAAAATGAAGAGGACTGATATATCAAACAAAAAATAATTTCCCTCCTGTAGAATTCCACCATGTGAAAACATTTAGAAATGTAGCTTTTTGCCCTGATTCAGAACAGCAACAACAACAAAGAAAAAGAAATCTTGGATGGTTTTGCAGGACAGAAAATCTGTTTTCTAACCAGCTCTAGTTCTGGTGTTCCTTTGTGCCGCCGAGCAGCTCTCACGCTGCACTTCAAACACGAATGCGTTTTGGTGCTGGATAAAGCTTTAAACATTTCAATAAAGAATAAATAGATCATTGCAGTCCAAATAACTTTTATCTTATATTTAAAAACACTGAACAGGAAAGAACATGCTGCAGTCTCCATGACACAATGTGTTTGTCTGCACACATGAATGAACACAGTAAGTCTAAAATGGATAGCAGTAGTCTGACAGATTTAAAGGTGCAGGACATAGAAAAGACATCATAATTCTCTAATTTAAAAATGTTGTTCAGGCAATGATTTCTTCAGAAAAGCAAATTGCTTATTGCTTTGTGCAAAGAGATTTGAAGGAGTGCATTATCTGGACTGAGAGAATAAAAATGACTTTTACGTCTGTTTGAATGATGCTGTTCTTAAGATTTCTTTTGGGGTTATTAGAGCTGTATAAATACAGGTTGCTATTAACTGCTTTCGGCATCCAAAGATGTATATATATTTTAGATATTGCAGTAGTCCTTGTCTTCATGACTGACATCACTCTTTCCTGATTTCCCATTTTCCACTGAGGGGAGGGAAGCCAAGAAGTAGTTCAGCTGTTAGCAGATGAAACCTATACCCTACAACCTGGATATCATTCTAGGAGCATCCAGCACAAACTTCCAAAAGTTTTTGACACATCTAGGCTCCATCACTTCTTCCCTGGCCAGAATATTCAGCTTAACCCCAGGTCTTGTCCCAGCCTCCCTCCCTCTGCTCCCTGGGACACTGTGTCCCTCCTGCTACCCAAAGCTACCTTCTGCGGGTACATCCCTGCAGCTACACTACTCTCCAAATGTGGAGGAGTTGTGAGGAAGGAAGAAAGGAAGGAAGGAAGGAAGGAAGGAAGGAAGGAAGAGGTGTTAAATGTACCTGGGATAGGTGCTGGAAAAGTCTGGGGAGCTGCTGCTGCATACTGGGGATGTGCTGGTAAGGGACCTGGGGGATGTGGGGACCTGCAGAAGGTGGCTGAGCTGGGTACAGCATGTAGGACAGCATTACCCACCGCTGGGGGATTTCCAACATTCAGCCTGCCCAGGGCACAGGTGAGATGCTGGGGCAGGCTGGCAGAGAGGCCAGGGATGCCCCCCCCCCCCCCCCTTAAACAAGGGATTTGGGAAACTGAGGTTCAGTTCCCAGCCCTGTCGTAGACTGCCTGGGGGATTGAGCAGGTAATCTTATTTCACTCTGCCTCAGGTTGCTGTCTGTAAAATACAGAAAGTAGAGCAAACGTGCTTCCCTCTGCCCGAGGGTGTTTGTGAGGATAAAAGCTGTAGGGGTGCAGTGGCGTGATGGGCAGCACAGCTCGAGGAGGCAAGGAAAGAAGAAGGGGCTGCCTTTGGCAGAGGGCTCTGGTGCTGCCATGGTGGCTGCAACTGTGTGGCAGTGCGCAGCCAGACGTGGGGGCTGTCTGAGCTGTCTTTATTGAAGCTACAGCTCATTGTGGTGAAGCTTTCTCCTCTTCCTACCATAAAAAAAGATGTAAATTGGAAGGGTACAGCACTTCTCATAAAAACTGTGCATTTATATTTAAACACTGGAGTCACACCACTCCCTATTGAAAAGCCCTTGGCTCTATTGTTGCACATGACTAGCACAGAAAGCGGCCATTATACTCAGCAAAAATGTATTTTCCTTGCTCATTTTCCTGGAAACAAAACCTTCCGAACCCTGGTGGCACAAACCTCACCAAATGGTATTGATGAAGAGGGAGAAACTGCACATGGCACCAAATCACCGGCTCCATCCGAGAGAGAAGGAATAAAGCTCCAAAATATGGCAACAGATGCCTGTGTGAAATGGTGAGATTGCCTTTGTGGCAACACAGAACAGTTTACCAATAAAGCACTCTCTGCCTGTTATAGTTGTGTTCAATAGCAATGACAGCTGTCAAGGAGCTTGGGGACTTGCTGTGATGCCTTTAACATTTTAATCGCTCCAGCAAAGGCATGGAAAAACTGTTTGTGTTTGGAGCACTCTTATTGCCATATGATATTTAAAAGGAACCGGTAATTGTTATTTACCTAAACATTAGAAGGAGCTTTTGATTGTTGCAATACAGCTCTCATTTCTGTAAACAGAAAGGACAGGTCCTCTCACATTTTAATTTTGAGCAGTTAATTGGTGATTTACATAGCCCCTTTTACCATCACGCTCTCAATCCTCAGACGATGAACTATTTTTCCCTGAGAAGCTCAACTGACAGATTTTAATATTCCATTAACTTTACAGTTTTACTATAACATTGCAGCTTCAGACACTGGGGCACTTTGATTCAAACTACAGGAAATTAATTTTCTCTCTTTTATTATACCACCAGTAACTACCTTAAAAAAAGAAACTTTAAAACTCCTGGTGACATGAATATAATATGTAAAAATGACAGGAAGAATTATGAATTTTATTTCCATGAGAGAAGGAAAGGGGGGGGTAATTATAGTGCTGAACCATTGTATTCAATCTGAAATTAAGATACTTTTCTAAGACATGAAATTCGCATAGTGAAGAAATGATCATGATGTAAATCTTTGCAGTTAAAAGGCATTAACAGTTGTTAACCCCTTTTGTTGCAGCCAAAATGTTTTGACTGAATATTTCTGCAAAAGAAAAAAAAAAATCACAAAATTGGTATTGAGAAGACTGAACTTTTTAATCTTGTCTAAAATGACCACAACTCTTCCTGGAGAGAAAAAACAAATATAGCTGCTTCACTTAAATTTTCACTCTCATTTGAATGAGTTGAGTTTCTTGGTAATATCCTATTATGGCAAAAGTCTAAAATTATGTTGAAATACTTGCAAGTTATGGCAGTCTATTAACCTAAATTTTATAGGTGAATATAGAATATATAGATGAATATAGAAGATAGATTCATCTATATTATGCAGACAAATACATATTTCAATATATAAGAGTATCTATATATTCCCTGAGCACAGGCAAACAGTGGTTAAAAGTTAAAATACGTTCGACTGGAAGAGCATGTTGCTCTTCACATACAAAAAAAAGTAAAAATAAAAGTTGTGGTTTATGTAATTTCCCCAAACGGCAGAAATGGTATGAAGTCAAGAGAGATCCTGGCAGTTTTCCACATTCCCAGCAGCTCTTATCTCTGCTGCCACGCTCTGACCCCTGTACTCTTCCGAAGCCGCCCACCGTTCCCTGCCCCCAGTGCCAGGAATTCCCATCGGCATCACTTCTCCCGCGGTGCAACCCAGGCACAGATGCAGTGGTGCGTTATTTCCACTACTAGATGCAAAATGCCTCGTTTTTCACATTGAATGCTACTGACTGCAGGAAATGTTATAGCTGGGAGTTTTATGGCCTGATTGTATTGTCTAAGCCCTCTCTCTGACTGCAATTACTGAAGCTGCCAAAGGCAGATTAAAAGAGGGGTTTAGGCTCAGCACCCCAGGCTAAACGGGGTCCCTGGTGCTGGCAGCCCCCTGCCCCCCTCAGCCTGCAGGGAGCCAGGAGCACCCTGCATGGCTGCACCCTGGGGACTGGGCACCCTGCGTGGGGATGCTGCTGCTCGGGTCATCTCCAGTTACCATCAAAGCCCCGGTAAACGAGCGGGGTCTGCAGAAACGCCAGGAAAGCTTGTATGGAGGTGGGAGGTGTTTTGCCCCAGCTGCTCAGGAGAGGAGCTGTGGGACAGAGGCCAGGTGGAGGACACGAACCCACATGCGATGGGCAGGTGTCAGTACTGAGGAGAGAGGCCATGGCAATGGTATTAAAATAGCACTTCACTGGGGTGATGCAAATCTTCTTGAGAAAATGTTGGCAAATGCCTGTCTGGAATGGTATCCTGCTTTGGGGCAGGGGTCTCATTTAGACCTCTTGAGATCCCATTTGTCCTATTTATTTTTAACCATTCAGGGATTAAAATGGGGCAAGAGGGATGGATTTAGGGAAACGTGTCCCACCAACCAGTGACTGAGAATATGAAATAGTTTCTGAAATGCGGTAGTGTAACCCATGTTACTGGGATCATGGAAGAACATGTATGGGAGGATTTAAAACATCTTTGTTCTGTTTGTTTTTTAATTTCAAATCAAACAAGGATTTACAGGCTCCCATGCTATAGAATTATTTTTTTAAATGGGATTACACACATGGAGGTTTCTTGCCATTTATCTTAAATTTAAACAGAAAGGATTTTCCCATAGAGTATTGTGTTGGGTTGCAAAAGACCTGGGATGTCTGCACATCATCAAAGGCAGCGAATGATATAATTGCTGCACAATTTGCAGCTCAGGTTGAGAAGGCACATCAATTGCAGGGGGAGGGATCCTGCCAGCAGAAAGGTGCAAAGTATTCACTGGTTCTGCTTTAAAAAAAGATGAGAGTAGCCTGGAAAATGCTCATCCACAATAAGAAAGTGAGATTTCTGATACGCTTTTGGAAGGCAGGGAAAAATATGTGCACTTCTTCTGAGGAGGGCAGGATGAATTCCAGCACAAAGCAAACAAGCACTTGCTCTGTGTTGCTGGAATTAAGGCAATTGAATAGAGACTGAAATTACTTGAAGCTTCTGTCTTCCCTTTTTCAAAATAGTAATATTCTAATAACATTGTATCTTCTTAGCTGCATCCTTACGAAATTTTTGTCCACCATCTTAATCTTCTAATGAATTCCTGTTTATGCATAATTAAAAAACCCCGAAGAACAGATTTTACTCATACTTTTTGTGACACTTCTATAGGATTAGGGATGACCTGGGAGTTACAGTTTCTGCCTGCTGTTTTCACAGGGCTTTTAGCAACCAAAAGCTGCACCTTTATATCCATGGGTGAAGGATTAGTCACATGGAGAGGAACCCGTGCAAAGTAAGCAATGTGACACTATATTCCCTGCTGAGATAATAACTCCACTTTCACGACAGGATGAGTAGAGAGATAATTGAGATCTCAGAGAAATTAATTACATGTACATTGCAAGCAGAGACTATGGCACTAGTAGCTTTATGTTACCATAACATAGTAGCATTACCGTAACTTCCATGTGCTTCAGAGGAAGCCAAACAGGGATTTATGAGCTTTTCAGTGCTAGAACATAGTATGAACATGTGTGGCTGCTTGAGAATTGCACTGAGATTCGGCAAATAAACTTTGGCATTTAGAAACAACTTTCCCGATGAAGTCTTCTGCCCCTCATCCACATGTTTTCCATAGCTTGAGAAATTCTAGCACAGAAGTGTTGATTAATCTATATGAATTCTCAGATGGAAACTGTCATTCATCCTTAACCAGCCCTGTAGACTCCTGTGACAACTCTGTATTTATTATTGATAAAAGATTTTGTCTGTGAGGCAATAAAGGAGAGCGAGGGTACTTGTCATGGTTGTGTTGCATAGATCTGCTGTCAATCCTCTGCAGTTTTAGCCAAGCCAGCACAGTGGAGGGGAATGGTAAATACCAATTGTTTTGCAGTAAAGAAGCATTTGTGAGTTTTGACTGAATTTGGGGTTTGAGACAGTTGCTTTATGTAGCTCTTACCTCGCCATGCTTTTTCTCTCATAATTGGAGATCCAGCTAGTCTTTCAGCTTAATCCCTGTGAAACACTGTAGTAAATTTAGGTCATCATACTATAGTGATTCTGAGCCCTGGAATTGTGGAAATTTTACTCCTCTGTTCTGCTTTGATACCTTGTGAAGAACAAGCTTTAGCAAAACAGTATTGCATTTTTACTCTCAACCATAAATCCAAATCCAGTTGACTTCAAGTGCTAGAGCTGGCACATGCTTATGGACCCACTGAGGAGCTCCTTGCTAAGCAGCAGAGCCAGCACCGCACGGGATGCCAGCGGGGCAGCTGTGACGCTTTTAGTATTTTACTAACAATACAAGCACCTGAGAAATCGCAAATATTTATTGCTTCCTTTGATTTATTTGTAAATGCCTGTTGTGGGGCAAGTCTGCTGTAAAGGTGCTTTGGAGACTGAAGCTTTCCACCACTGACACAGCTGCGAAGTCTGGCCGGGGCAGCTGCGGGACAGCGTGCCCCTGCTCGGCGCAGGGCTCCTGCCGCGCTCTCCCCCTGCCACTTGCCTGTTGCCATGGAGAGCAGATTTTGTCATGCACTCTAGTGGGTCCCACGTGTCTCCTCTCTGCCAGGGTAATCTGCTGTCACTGCGGTCATCACAATAACCAGGCTTTTTTTTTTTAAATATACTCTTCTCAGTGCCACATATCGCTTTCAGCTGCCTAGGTGCATTCTTGGCACCAGCAGCATCATGTGCTACTGCTCGTTTAAACTGGAAGACAAAACCCAGATGTGCGTTGCTCAGAAAATTTCTCAGTACTACTGTATATTCTGCAAGGTTACTCAGGATACACGCACCAGTGTTTCACCTTTTGTCCTTAAAGTGATGTAGGATGAATGTCTTTCAAATGAAAAGACAGGCGACTCGAAAAAAGGGGGGGAAACAAGTAACAAGATCAAAGACATAAATAGAACAAAATATGCACGAGAGATCTCATCTGAGATCAAAGATGTGAGCGTAATTACCATGAATAAGATGTGCAGAGCTCACCAGAACAGAATGGTTTGTGCGCCTGCAGAAATTCTGCAGAAATAAACCATTCTGTGGGAAATCAAGTGCTCCACAGAGTAAGGAAAGGACATTTATTCTGCATTGGAGGGAGAATAGCAGAAAGCCCACCATTACGGCAGGGTTGCTTATTGCTGGCTGACCCTGTGCAGGGCTGCAGCCATCGAAGTAGCTCAAAGAAAATCTCCGAACCTTTTATGTTAAAAAGATTCTGATCCGGGGGGGAAAAACCCAAACCCCAGCTCTTTAACCTGGGACATGTGTAGTTTTCAGGCAGACATTTTCCAGGGTAAATGCAGTGATTGTGTTACAGGTGCAGTTTGAAGAAAAACAATTGCTTCTGTTAAAGTAGCTTAACGCATAGAGGAATTGTACAGAGCATGAAGAATCTCTTTTCACTAACTCTGTTCAGTAAGGGATTGCGAATGTGTTTGTGATTTTTATGGCTGTTATATACACGTGTCTGCAGGCCCCAACAGAACATCCTTATAAATGGAATAAATAAGTAAGTTGTCTGGAAGAGTATGTAAAGAAAGTTACAGTGACTGAGCTGAAATTGCAAAATGCTGATTCTTCCCAGGGAAAGATTTTATGAGCTATATGCTGGTCATATATACCAGAATAATGTTTGATTTTTAGTGGAGTTACTCCAGATTTATTCTTTTTTTCCTGAGAACACACTCTGGACACTGATCAATCCTTGCTGTGCTTCCAGATAAGATGTGCCTTTTCCATGAATATCTCAAACATGGTGGGAGTATGGAAACCCAGGAAGTTTTAGGAGTGATTTTTATTTTAATGCTTCTCTCTTTCTGTTGGCATGAGCCAGAAATTCAGACAGAGGTCCACGTCAGGCTTATTTCCACTTGGAAGAAGGGACAAAAAGGGAAGCATGTATGCTACGCCTACTGTCAAGGCTTATTTTCATAGAAATATTACTGGAACTGTGTTTAGCATGTAGATGATTTTTTCCTTTTTTTTTTTTTTTTTTAACAGAAGCTTACTCTATCTTTTTATAGAAACAGCTGCTGTAGGGAACCTGGAAAGCATGTGTAATCTAGAAATGAGTATTTCCACTTCCTTGATTCTTCTGACTGCTTTGTTTTAGGGAAGAGCCCACCCCTGCCCATGGGTTCTGCTGACCATGACTCTGAGTCAAACACTGAAAGTACAAGCGCTGTCTGTGTCAGATCTCATATTGATCTGCGGTGGCAATCCTGCTTTCCACGACAATAGACCGTCTCCATTGCAAAATCCCTATCAACAGTCACGGTGCAGTACTATGCTGGATAATACCTTCAAAGGGTCATTTCTGCATAAAGCACATTTCTTCATTCCGTGATAAAGTTATAGACTGATTCTGCTGCATACAAGCACTTTGCAGGTACTGTGGAATTTTTATGGTATAATAATAAATTTAAAAATGTATAATTTTAAGCAGGCAAAAAAATAGTTTACTTAGAAAAAAATGTTGCACAGCTTATGCTATTCTCTTCAGAAGAGTAGACCCAATTCTATCGTCCATCATGTCCCCACAATCTTTCTGAAATAGAGGTATACAGATTAAATTGAGAGATTTTGTCCTTTTGCCAGAGATATTACTTCAGAAAAAGTCTTTAGCCCAAGGTGATTTATGATTTATCATCTTAAAATCATCAGATGCTGTCAGATTAGAGGCTGGGGAGAGTTTATTCTGTGATGCCCGCTACTGTTTCTGTTCTCCTGTGAGCCTTTGTTTGGACTTCAGTGCTATCGGGAATCTGTAAACTCACTCATAAAATGAATAGTATCTTTTTTTTTTTAGCTTGAAGGTGTTGCTAGTATTCACAGATGCTTTTAAAATAACAAGTATGCCCATGGTCCTGGGCAGCCTGCTGTAGGTGACTCTGCTTGAGTAGGGGGGTTGGATAAGATGACCTTCAGAGGTCCCTGCCAACCTCAGCCAGTCTGTGACTCTATATTTGTAATTCCTCAGTCTCTTCATTTTGATTCAGATGATATAACAATAGAAACCTCTGTCCCATTTTATTCTATAAATGGGATCCATCCTACAAAATGGGCTCCACAGGAATGGTGATCACAAGTTTTGTATGAGTTTAATATATTTAGTTATTTTCATTAAATAATGCTATGGGCTTTGGTTCAACTAACTGCTTAAATGCCAAAGGTAGGCACAAGAATAATCCTGAGTAAGTCAAAAGATGTGCTTTTATAGTGAATACTTGAGCTTAAGTGCTCGGCTGAATGAGAGCCATACTCATGATTTTCATTAAAACAGTACTGAGAAAAGCACGTAGTTTGTGCAGCAGAGAGAAAAAGGGCACTCATTGCAAGCAAGTCTTTACCTTTTACATTGTCTTTGAAATTTTGATGCTTAGTGTTGGTGAAAGATGCAGAGTTGTCTCTGAAAACACAATTCACCATTACTTAGCAACGAAGTAAACTGGATTTTGGGCAATCACCTTGCCCAATAACCAAATGGTTATTTGGTCTTTTTGCTGGTAATAGTGAGCCATCAAACTGATTTTCTGGGCCAATAGCAACTGCGAGGCTCTCCTCCCCATCACCTCATCCAGCTATGCAAGTATTCAGTCAGTTCAAATAATTTATTATTACCTGAGAGTTGCTGTACCTCATGACAACTGTCAGAAGGCAGCTAAAAGGCAATAAGGCAAAAGAAAGCCATAGATACATTCTCTAAATATATCTCATTTTTTCTTGACTCATTTAATGTAGGTTACGTTGAATTTATCTAAATTGTAAGAATAAGATTATTATGCCAAAGAGCTGAGTCACTACAGCATGTTGTGGAACACTGAGGGCTTGTTCCTCCCCTGCAAAAGGGTGACCAGGACCACAACTGCTCACCATGGCAGGGTACACAGGCTGATCTGTTTTCTTTTGGAAACACTTTCTCTGTCTTTACTTGCATCTGAGAAGTTCTACATATCCAGAGCATTTAAGTAAAGTAATCCAATAAGAGCTGGGTTTCAGTACAGTAGGGTCAATGCAGGGCTTCGATACAAGATGGGGTCGAGCCTTTCATTTCGTGGGTGGCAGCGCCGTCTATGCAGCATGGTCCCTCCCATTTGAATTGGCAATGGCAAATATGTTCCTCCCCTCTCAAAATACTTTTGTCTGCCTTCTCCCTAAGACTAAAGCCTTCCTTGTGATCCCAGCAGTGAAAACAGTGTAAAGATAATGGAAACCTTAGTTTAAGTGGGAATCAGGCCCAGAGTGTGTGTATCAAGGACTATTTGAATTACATTCAGCACTGCTTATGGTTTCTGAGGAGTTGTAGAGCCTGTTAAAAATGAAATACTGCTTATGGAAAGGGCCTTATGTTTTCTATTCTGCTGAAAAAAGAAGTAAAGAGGAAAACATATTTGTGCCTGTTCAAAGGCTGCCCAAGGACAGCTTTCATTCTTTGTGACCCACTTGCATTAAATGCTTTCACAGGAACTCCTCAGATACTTGTTAAAAAAAACCCAAAGCGGGGGGGGGGGGGTGGCAGGGGGGAGCGGGGAGAAAAACACAGGTCAGTGCTTCTAATCTTCAGTCTGAGGACATCCAGGCTTGGAGCCATTGATAGATATCTTGCATCCCTATACCTGTATGAAAATTAAACGAAGAAATGAGCAGCACTGGAACTGAGAAACTAACTCTGTCCATGTAAATATTAAATAGCATAGTTTAAGATCATTTTCTTTTTAAGAAATAGGACAATCAATTGTAACTTCAGCTGGCACAAGCTGACCTATTTTCCTCTTTCTCCAGTCAATTTATTTATTTTTTTTTGGCACAATGTGAGTACTTTGGGTATTTTGTCTGATATTACCAGACCTCCTGGAGTCCAGCTGGAAGCAGTGCTTTCTCTGGCCTTTGATGCCCATGCTGTAGACACAGCCACAGTGCACGTACGGTGAAAGTGGTGCTTACTGGACCCTAATCAGACAGAATCCCAATAACTTTGAAACTTCTTTGTGGGGCAGGTGAACAGCACTGATGGGCCCCAGCCTGCCCTACATCTCGAATCCTTACTAGATTTACATAGGAGCTGATCCCTTTACCTATTTGACTCAGAATGGATATTGCTGATGAATGAAAAGTGTTATAGACTGTTATATCATACTTAAAAAACAAATCAGTATGTGGTTTGAGGGAAGATAAACAAAGCTTTTTCTTATACTTCTTAATATTGTATCTGAGCAATGGTGTTTGACGCTGCTTGAGGAACATGCAACTGGCAGTATTTCTTGGGGCTTTGCACTTCCCAGGGCTTCCAGAAGGGAAGGAGAGAGTGCACGGAGCTCCAGAGTGCACTGGACAGCAGTACTGAGTGTACCTAGTGACAGAAAAAGCCTTTTGTGGAAACTTAGAGAGTCAAAGGGATAGGTGTGGTAAAACTTGTGCACTTGGAGTCCTTTCGGGTATCTTGTTGTCAGTGACTAAAGTAGTACCCAATATGCATTTCTTGGTGTCATTGCTTCCTAATGAAGAAGAAAATAGAAACGAATAAAGTCTGTTGTAGTTGCTTGTTGTGATTTGAAGAAGTTAAGACATTCACTATCCACCATACTAATTTCCTTGATACTGTGCCATGCTAGATCCAACAAAATAAAAAATATATTAAAAATTAAGTGTTTTCTTGATATGAGCCCTGAATTCTTGTTCTTCCCATCATATGAATATTGAGTCATTGATATTTTATGTGTCACACAGAATGATTGAGATATCAGAGAAAACTGGTGATTTGCATAAGCATCCCAGAGGCATTTTTGGCTTTCCAGCATGCAGAAGCTTTAGCCGATTGCCTTTATGCCGAGTCTGCTGTGATGCTGCATGCCAGAGGTGATAATTTATTTTGTGAAACATGATCAGAAGAACCTTTATGGAGGTGCAAGAGATGCAGCTGTAGCCATCACTTGCAGCACTTTCCCATAACTTGAAAAATGTATCTCCTGATTTTCTTTCTTGATTACTTTTTTAGGCATCCTTGAGTTGCAACTGTTGCACGCAACGAAATTCCTAAAAGAGCGAGGGGATAAAAAGGTTAAAGTGCCTGCAGCCACAGTTTCAGGACTTAATTGGACACTAGCTACTCCACTATGAGCATTCCCCCGAAGAATGGTGGAGTTCTTATAGGCTTCAAACAATGGAGATGCGTGGGTTGATGCCATCTGCAGCCTAAGGCTGGTGGAACAAAAAGATGTCTGAAGAAGGGGGAAATTCTCAGAGATATGGTAGAATGGGAATGATCTGAAAGTAATCAATCATTACAGTGACATAAATCACAACACACAACAGCCCACAGCCAGAAGATGTCAAATACCGCCCGCAGCGCGTCAGTCTCTCTGGCATCATCACTTTTGTGTGCTGTGCCACTGCTCTTTTGCGGGCCATCAATTTTGTTGGGCAATGAAACTCAAGAATGCCTCTATTCCTCCTTCCTCGCTAATGCAAGCTTTATGATTGCCCACCCTAACGTGCACTTAAGGCGCATTCATCCTTTGACCTGAACTAACAATCGCTTGTGAGCTGGGTGCCAAATCCGCCAGATGTTGCTTGATCTCATAATTACGTTAGTGCTATTGCTCCAGCGCAACAGCATCAAAACAATACCAGCCAATCTGGGGCACAAAGAGATTCTGCAGCTCTCATGTGGTCATCTGGTCCACGCCTGACATTTTTGCCTAAAGCTCTCAGATGTTAAACTTAATTTCCCTTCCTTGATTATAAGCAAAATGATCTGTGCACAATATTAAAAAAACATTTATCAGCTGGAAAACAGTAAAAGGCATAGCATAAACTCATATAAATGTTAATGAAAGGCAGACAAAATTAAGCAATAGTATTGTGTTCCTCAGGCTCTTACACACTTTTACTTAAAAGAGGATCTAGTAGAGGAGATCAGAACATGGTTTGGAGGATAAGCACAAAAACATTGTTTTGAAATTTACTCTGATTCTTCTTGTGGTTCAGAACAGTGGTCTGGAAGTCCTGTTAAGTGGACCAAGCATAATCCTCCTTTAACTTATTCCAATATTGATCATCAGATCAATATAGATCATAAATCCCTTCATTTCAATGGAAAGGCTCCATCTTTCTGCTGTTGCCTATAAAATGAAACATGAACTACTGGCTGCATAGCTCCTACCAAGAAACTGTACAAAGTAGTAAAGCAATGACTGTGGTGGTTGTCTAACGGGGTCTATTCCTCTGAGTTATAGCAATGCCATATGGATGGTCTATAGGGCAGTCTGAGCACAAGGCTCCAAATCCCAGTACAAAAATACCTCAGTGCAAATGACTCAAGCTAAGTTATCCTTCATCTTGTCATATTGAGCTGTAATTTGCTAACCTAGAGCTGAAATATAGCAAGGACATTTTCATCCCATTTTTTTCAGCCCTCACACCCCCCAGATTGCCAGTGGCCATAATGCCCCTCTCTCCTTCACCTGCCTTCCAGTCTACAGAGATCCAAGACCTGCGCTCAAGTCTTCAGCCCTGGTGGTATACGTGGGAGCAGAGGTTCAGGGTGCACTAGGGCATTGCGTAGCCCACTGTAATTTTCTGCTTTTTTAAAAAAATGTGGGTGAGTTCTCATCAGCAGCAACTGAGAAATTACAGCATTTTCCTTCCCTCTTGATTGTGAGCTACAATTCATATCTCAAACTAGGCACAAGGAAAATTGTAGCACAGGACACTAACTATCAGCTAGAAAGAATTTCTAAACAATACAAGTTGGCTTCAGCGTGCCCTACTAATATTCTCCATCTTACAGTATTTTCATTTCAAATAAGAATGTAAAGTCTTACCACATATAAGAGAAATTTTATTTCCAGTACTACTACAGTTTTTAAGCATAATGGCCTATATAGACCAGTGGGCAAATATTATATCCTAAAGTTTCAAATAATTGCCATCTTTATGCTTCATATCTGATCTTTAATAAATGTTATTTTGCACAGTGCAATTAGACTTCAGGATGTAAAACTCTAAGCGTAATCCTGAATCTTTTAGCAGAGCTGGGTATTTTCAGGGTGCACTGAAATCTAGATTCTGATCTTACTAATGGCACAAATTTGAAGCAATTTCCTTGAAATCAGCACAATTACATCAGCACAAACCTCATGAAAGTGAGATGAGAGTCAGACCTTTATTTCTTTTCCAGTCAGCTTTAGAGATATAGTATTTTCCATTTAGTCAACTGAAAAGAATTGTAAAGGGATAGAAAGAAATGATAGAAACTAAATTTTATTATTAAACATATGGGAAACTTGGTTATTATTTTACCATAAGCATATGCAGGAAAAAGAGCCTGCTGAAGTAAAATGGAAAAAATTCACCTCAGGTGGTGTATCATGAAATCCAAGGAAGTGACATCAAAGATTAAAGCTGGTCCATTTATTTTTAAGCTATTTTGTTTAAGTATCAGATTTTATGCCTGGGTTTTTCTCTACTCTGTGAATTTTAAAATCTTTTTTTTTTTTTTTTTTGTAAGCATAAAATTGAATAAGGATCAAAAAACCATATTTTATCATCTTAGTACTGACATAAGACCCTCATCTTGGGTGCTCAAATTCTTTTGACAGTTTTGGGTGTTCTGCATGGGAAAGCTCCAAACTGGGGTCAATGTACACACCAATGTGGTGCACTGGTGGTTTTAGCCAAGCAGAAGGCAGTCATTTGCCCATGGAGAAGCCATGGCTGGCCTACTGCCAGAGAAGACTTTTTATTCAAAGGACAATCTTCTGGACTACTTGGTCACAGTGAGACAATCTTGATTTTGCATTAGATAACACTACCTCTTGGTCATTCCTCCTTCCTGAAAGCAGGAGTGGGAGTGTCAGTGTTGTCCAGCAGTCAGAGTTGCTGTCGCGTCTCCTCTTACCCCTGAAGCCGCAGCCTGTTGCGCTGGCTGGGGAAGAGGCGTGATGGCCAGGGCTGCTGCCTTCTCTGGGCTGCTAGTTGTTTCATTTGATTAATTTCACTAGTTCAGAAAAGCGAGAGAAGACCACTTGGGAAACCACAGGCAAACTCTTATGGGAAAAAGAATTAAACAGACACAAAAGGCCTTGTTTTGGTTAACGGGAGCTGATAGGGAACACATATCAGGGAGAGGTGTGGTGGGGACAGTGGGAGAGATGGCTCCAGGCTGACCCATTCCCTGTGGGCAGCAAGGTGCCCTGGAAGTCCTTGCCACATGGAAGTCTTCTCTGGGGCTCTCCAGTATGGGCCAGCCCTCACCCCTGGGCTGGTGTGCTCTGGAATATTTACTTGGGCTTTCTGGAGCTGGGAAAGTTCAGAGGAGTGTGGAAAGCTTGGTATGGATAAGATGTGTATCCGTCATGCTAAATTTTGTTCCAAGTCCAAAACTGAAAACCTTTTTGTGGGAAGAAGTTAACTGGAACTGCTGAAATTTCTTTTCATGGATTATTTAAGCAGTACAAGATGTTGTTAATTCTGAGTTTCTTCCATGTTATTCAGGAAAGTATGTCTGATTATGTAAATTAAAAGTTGCTGCTTAAAAATATTTTGCTTGAAAGATTGCAAAGGCAACACAGTAAATGAATTAAGTTCAGAGAGTCTTGCTCAAGTGAGAAGATTGCATAAGTAACCGCATGTGTTATTGAAAAATACATATTGTTTACAATGTATTCTTGCAAGATCCTTAAATATTTCACTTTGAGGTTTGCTTGATATAAAATATTGCATTTGTTCAAGCTGTCACACAGACTGGGCTCTAAGCTGATTTGCAGCTACATGCAGATTAAAACCACAATGCTATCCCACTGCAATTTTGGATTTAATTCGGTTACTTCCCGTCTTTTTAAGAGAAAAAAGAGAGGTTTCAAACCAAAAGGCATTGACTGCTTACCTAATTAAAAATGTATCCATCTGCTGGTTTGGTGGCTGACTTGTTATTCAAAGCATGCAGATCTAAGTAGGTTGATTTATTTATGAAGACCTTATGACACTGAGAGATATGCACTCAAAAACATGTAAAAATAAATGTGGCTGCAGATGGGTAGACACAGACAGATCTTTATGGGGTTCTAAATAACAGATAGAGAGAATTTGGAAAATGCGCTTTACAGGGAAGATCCTTTTATGTTGCTTCCACGTGTTTAACATTTAGAGTTCAAATAACAAAGCAGCCAGCTAATACATTGTGAGATAACTCTAGTCTAAATATCCTACAGTGCCTTTTAAGTTGCAATGACTGTTTCTGAAAGCTTGGTGTGAGTGATAGACTCTTAAGGAGACGCTACATTTTAAGCAATGTTTTATTTAGACAACACTTTAAAGTGAATTTTAATTAAAGGAGAAAAAAATCACTATCACTTACAAACATCATGCGTTGGAATCAGAGTAAATACTGTTTTCTATTTAATTTCATTGATGTATTGGTAAATGTCTCCCAAATTAACTTTCTTTAGTAACTATGCTTAGGCTTTGGAAACATCAAGTTCTAATGGAATCATTCTCAATGCTGTAAATATTGTTGCAATCCTCAGGTAAAGTTTATTCATCAGTTTATGGGCTCTAGGAAATTCCCAATGTAATGAAACCATGGTATTTCCATGTGGGGTGTGGAGCTGCTGGTGTTAAACCTCACATCATTACTAGTGCCATGCCACTGTTGTGAGCTGGCTTCTTAAACTAATACAAATGGAATAGTACCCATGTCTTCTATATAGAGCTCACTGCAAGACTGAGTTTGTAGGTGGTCTGCATATGCCACCTGAGAGGTATGAAGAGAATGGAGAATAATGTGGCTGGGAACAACTTTGAAGTAGCTTTATGGCCTCTGTTTCTGTTTATAGCACGGTTTCTAATGCGTCCTCATTTTTTCTTCCATTCATGTATCTGGCAGCATGTTTATTCAGGTTTTGTACACGTTTGCATGTGTGTTCATGTTCATAGGTAAAACAAGTCATTTTATCCAAAACAGAAATTATTCCTTTATAGACCACCTGATCATGCTGGTATCCACTTAAATTGAAACTGTCTTGCACTCAATGATAAAGTTGCTTTCAGTAGAAATGTAATTTTTACTGAACCATGCATTGACAATTGTGTTCATCTTCACAAAAGGTATTTCTCTAATCCCATGGTCAGTTTAAACTGGTTCCCCAGCATACACATTTTCAGATTCCCTTAGAATCTCTTTTTTATTTCCATGTCAAGACAAGCACGTGGGTTTCTTAGTGCCAACAAAATACAGAAACATGGTTTGTACGTAGGTTTAGCCAAGGAGGATATTAGACTGAGCTGCTTTTTGGTAGGAAGCCATCCTGGCATTTCTTTGGAAAACTCTAGAGATGTTTGAATAATCCTTATACTAACAGCTGTCACCACTGGGAACCTGTTTTACTTTTACAACTCTTTATTTGAGTATCTTGCTGGCATTTGGGGGTATTTTGGAATGGTGGGGGAAACTCAAACAAATCTACATTGTCTTTTACTTTGATCTCTCCCAAAGATATATTTTGATGAAAATTTCAGATAGTAATCAAGGAAAGAAAACCCATAAATTTTAGTATGTGTCTTCCTTTTGTGCAGAAGGGAGTGGACAAAAAAATGACCAGTAATCCTTTCCTTTTGTTTCCAACACACTACAAATGGTTGTTTTCTGTTTTTGTGGTGCTGTGCAAGCCTTTAAAATGGGGGACAAGGGATCGCAATGGGTCAGGGCAAATAGTTAGTCACACTCTTCCTTAGAATTGAACCCATTGTTCAAGTAGGGTAAGCAAATTTTACACTACTAATTTTAGTCTGCATTAGAAACTGTGGCCAGTGTGGTAATGCGAGTAAGGATTAGTAATGGTGAATGGGCAAGGGAGAAAGCTGAGGGGAAGGGTGGCATTTTTGTGCCTGTAAAAGCTCTAGTCATTGCACATTTCTCCCTGAACATAATATTTTTGCTGTTTACCTCAGGATACTGCAAGATGAAATGTTTGGGAAAAAAATATTGTTGGAAATATCAGCTGCATACGCGTTCGGAAAGTCTTACAATTGACTGTCTCAGTAAAGCAATACCAATGAGTCATTTCTAATGGAAACCTTGCCTTAAGGTAGAATTCAGAGAGATGCGTTCCTGCTCTTTACTGTCTATGGACCTGTGTACAAGAAAATAGAGTCAGGGTTTGGGGCTGACTTCCATTAAAGGAATGAGATGGTTACTGCTGAAGGAAAACTTAGAGGGGACTTGGACTTGACAAAGTATGGTTGCAACCAAAGAAAAAATGTTTGTTGGTGCCATTAGTGTATGAAATAAAAGGAACTAATTTGTAGGTCATAAATTAAAAAAATTCTTAAAATGAGGTTTATGCCCATGTAACGCAGGATGCAGGTACAGACCTGCGCACATCTTTTGTTCTAGTGCTACAGTGATGCTCAGATCTCTAAGAGTGTATTTGAGATCTGGCTGTGCTAGAAGTTATACAAGAACATCTCAGTATATGTCAAGACCCAGCAGATGGGTGTAAGTAAAAAGAGAACATGGAAATACAGTGGCAGTGTTGCCCAGCGCAACAAACTACCTTATTGTCTGAACTCTTCCAAGATCAGTGACAGTACTGAGGAAAATAATGGCTGCCACTTTTCTAACATAAAAGCAAGGGGGGGTGGGTTTTTTCCATTGTCCTTGCAGGTTTTAATTTCTGTGCCTACTATTTTGCTTATATGAAGTTAATCCAGAATTTGCAATATTCTGCTATAAAGTCAGTGCAAATACTGAGCTAGAGCATGTGCATATACATATACTCACTGTCCCCAGTTAGTTGTTTCTCTAAAATAGGACAAATAATTTCTTAGATAATAAACAACCATTCTTTGGTATCTGTAGCTTCTCTGAAATCAGGACAGAGAAACACAGGCAATGCTTCCGATTCTGAGGTAAGCTCATCATTATTACTTTAAGGCTGGGCAACCTATAGACCACAAGTCCCACACTGCCTTATAGATGTTACCAAATGAAACTGTGTGTCTCCATATTTTTTGCAGGCATGGAGCAACAGGCCTACAGATCTCTCTGACTTGATATTTATTTAGCATTGCTGTTTTAAGGTGAGCATTTGAGGTAATCGCTTACTTCCAACTTCAAAATTTTGCTGCAGTGGCTGTTCAAGGAAGTCTGTGCAAAACTCGCAGCAGGGCTTTTCTTCCAGATGCGAATTGCCAATCTTAATCTTTCTCCTGTCCTGTGAATGTATATGATGCCTGCATGCACGGAAGAAATGCACAAATGCTTTCCACTTTGTAGAACAAAAAGCAAGGATTTTATATTTAATTCTAAAGAAAGACAAAAAGTCTTTCTCTGCCCTACTCTTAAAAAAAATAACACACGTTAAAAAAGAAGGAGGGGTAGGTTTTGTTTCTTACTTTAAACACAAACAGTTTTCTTCTATATGGTTGCAAATATTTTGTTCATAATAATGGGTGGACTATCTCAGGTAGCATGGTTTAATCTGAGTTAATTAGGATTTACACTCTATTAGAAGTGCCAGAAGTCTTCAGTGCTCTGTAGGGAACCTGTCTCTGGTGCAGTTTGATTGGTACCATCATTGCATAAATAATCTCTGAAAAGATCACTGTCTCTGAACACATAGAATAAAAATGAATTAGAGCTCTGACACTCTGTTCTTTTGATTATTTTACCAAAAAGACAATTCAGAGACTTTATACATAAATTATCTTTATTTATACAGAACATTTAGTGGTGCAATAAAAGTAATCCTGTATCGCCCCCCCCCCTTTTTTTTTAAATAATACCTGCAGTAAATTATGGCAGAAAACCTAAAATTCCAGTATGAAAACAAATCTGGGAAACATTTTTTTTTAAATTTATATTAATTCTAGATTTATTCTGTTTCACATGAAGGGCCCCATTCTGCCTACCTATTAAAGCTTAGTAGCTAAGCTGCTACTGAAATTCAGCTTTGCCTTAGCACAGGCCAGTGTCTAGTTCAGAAATCTTAAACTGTGACCCTATTCTTGAAAGGGAAGAACTAAGTCTGTCTGAGTAAACGTATTTCCCCACTGCAGAAAAACGGGTGTGTGCTTTTAAAGAAGTCTGGATGTAGTTTGCAATTCTCTGTGCTTCGATTTTAGCTTGACCCTTCAAATTCAACTACGGCTCCTCCGAAATTGCTACAAACAGATTCCCTGCAATTTTTGGCAGAGGCTGTTTCCCTTACTCGCATTCGTTTCGTATAGATGGAGGACGCTCTCCCGCAGCCGCTCCAGGGAGTGCTGCGGAGAAGCCCGTCTGGGCAGCCCCCGCACTGGCTGGTGGCCCCGGCTCCTGCCAGCGGCTCTCCTCCCGCCAACGCTGCCTGCCAGCGCACAAGGCCAGCGTGCGCCAGTCCTACAGCTTCATCCCAGGAACTCCTACTGTCTGGAGGCTGATGCCCCTCACAAGTGATCGTGAATGAGCAAGAAGCACAGCTGCTAAGGACCGGCAGTACAAAGCCAGCGATATTCAAAAGCAGTTTGTAATAATTAAGGTGTCTGTTAACCTCCACAGCTTTAAATAACCTTTCAATGAAACATAGGCAGGCACATTCCTCTTCGGGTTGCCAAGCAGCTGTGCTAGCACTGCAAACAACCTGCAGCCTTATACGGTTATTTGCGCTGGTTTATCGGTCACACTTTCACAGGAAAAAACCTGCAGGTTGCTGCTTGCCCCTGGTCTTAATGAGGGTGAGAGCCGCAGTGAGCTAAGCTGACACCTACATTGCAGAGGTGGGCACTTGTATTTATTACATTTGATGTGCATGTTAGGTGAAAAACGGTAGGTAATACCTGGTCTGACATCCTGGTGCATTTATTTCGCTTTTCATTGCTCCGTCTCTGCTGCTTTTCAGATTTTACCTTTTGCCAGTGCCCTTTAATGTTTGCTTATTTTAGGAAGCATAAACTGCATCGTAAACACTCCTGGCTTTGTAAATAGTTTTGGTGATAGGATTTCCTTTCAGGGACCTGATAAAGGCGTATTATAAATTTTAGACTAACTAACTGTGAGATTTAAGTTGTGTTGTCAGGAGCAATGTAATGAGACCTACTACTTCAATTGTGATTAAAATCCTGTTACCTTTCACTTGCGAATATCTAGTTTTCCTTAGCGCTGTTGGTTAGAAAAGGCAAAAAATCTATGCGTCTGTCTGTCTGTATATTGTCAAGTTGCCACATGTTCCTAGTCCAAATAAATACACTGTCACAGGTCCTGTAATCAGCATCAAGGCAGTAATAAATAGGAAACTCTTGTGATGATGATCACAGTTAAGAAAAGAAAGTATAAATAATCTGCAGTGCCTAAAGCTCACTTTTTTGCAGAGTGGATTTGCAAATGAGCTATAATCCTGATCCTTTTCTTATTGAGGTCAGCAGCAAAACTCCTGCTAATCCCAGCTGAAACAAAATCATTCTGCCAGCCTAATGTTTATAGAAATGCATATTACCTTCACGTAGATGTTTCCTGCTACAGCTTTTTGTAATACACACTGCAACTTCAGCTAACATGAACATGACCTGAGGAATGAAATCTTACTCGTATCAAATAAAAAGCTGTTATTCTTAAATAGCTAACAATAAATCTTGTCAAGTAATTTATTGGCAAATGTTTAATACTCACAGGTCCATTAAGAATCAGTAAATCCAGGGAGGGAAAGGCTAGGCACATCGGAGCACTTGCACTGGGAAGGAGCCAGCAGTTACTCTCTGGTGCCAAGCCTGATAAAGGTGCACCTTTGTGGCATTATTCCCTTTGACAATGAGACTCTGTGTGTGTATGTGTTAAACTTCCTGGCGTTATTCTACAGTCTTTTGCAAATAGCCAAGTAGTGTGGAAGTTGTGTGGGAGTGGAGTAACTGGGATTGCATTTTTGTGGGAAAAGGCTTTTCAGAGGAGCTGGGTGAATTTTTTCCTGCAGGCTGTGGAATTGCATATTAAAGGAAGAGCTTGTGCTTCCTCCCCCCCTGCTTTCTTCCTTTTCCTCCTCCCCGCCCCCCGCCCCAATCTAAATGTAGTGCTGGGCCTCAGGAGGCCCATGAACACATAGAGCTTCCTACTGAGGTTGTCACTTGACTGACAGCAAAAAGCTTCTGGGGAGATGGACGAGCATGAGTAGGTGGACATAGAGAAATGGAGAATGAAAAGATAAAGTAAAAATAGAACAGAATGTTCACCCCAAATCACAACCCTTTCAGGGTCTGTAATGTATTTAATGAATATTGTGTTTGTGATTGGGCAAAATGTAAAACAACTACATGTATATAAGTGTATCTGTATGTGAGAGACACTTAATGGCTATTCAGAATGCTCCATTAGGAATCATACTAACTAGAGAAATACATCCAAGACAAACCACATGTGCCAACGCCCAACTATTTGTATACTAATATATTCCCTTGGTGTTTTAAAATAAGAGGAAAACAAATTTTGAATTAATAGGAAATACGACAATCTTTCAGTCCTTACGTTTCACGACGATTTACAGTTTCTCAAAAACTCTGTGTTTGTGTGTTGATGTGCCTGTTTGTCTATACCATTCGAGTCCTATAAACAGTTCCCTAAATAATTCAGCTGGGGTTGACCTCTATGAAGCAGACAGGATCAAACATTTAACACATTGTCATAATTATTACAGTGTGTGCTGCAAGTGAATATAGTTTCACTAAGGAGCTGAGACAAATACAAGATCTGAGACAAATATCAGAGACGCTGGCTGTGCTTTTTTTGAGCTGCATTAAATTGACCATTTAAATGGTGTAAACTTGATTATGGTGCAAACATGATTAGTTCCCGTCAAAGCCGAATCACTCCTGGTAGTGAGTTACAATAATATAAGCCGGCAGGTTGGCAGCAGTGCAGGCTGCTCAGTTAATAGGCAGTTAAGAAAAATGTAACGGATCCAACAGCTGTAACAAAATTTTAAGGAATAAATTTTGATGTCAGGTACTTCGTTGTAAGGTGGAGTTACTTGCTGAAGCTGAGAACAGAATTTGGTCCAAGTATCGATGACATCTGTTAAAACCAAGCTGGGCTTTTACGATCCGCTGAAATGATACAAAGTAAGGAACTTGTGATTATTTTGGCAAGGCTTCTTAAAAAAAACCCTTTTATTGGAGCCAAAATGTAGTGTATATTTGGTAGAATTGAAAACATTTTAGTTTATGACATTTGGAGGCCCTTTTTACATTGTCTGTGTTTATTTTATGTGAAATTTTTTAACAAAATAAAATTGCATTAATATAATAGAAATATTTTTAAGGTTTCAAAGTATTTAATTTTTTTTATGACAACTGACTTTTCTGGCATTGCAACAAAAATAACTTCAATTTAAAAAAGATGACGTTTTGATGCTCCACCATTCCCATAAAGTTTATCCTGAGTTATAGTAGATGTGTCAGATGCATCAAAGATGTGAAAACAAGAACACTCAGATAGCTTTAACTGAGGACTGTCTATATTTTTGTGTAAATAGTAGAAAAGGAACGAATCCTTTTCTTCCTCCTCATTAGGCCAAGAATTCCTGTAGATAAAGTCAGGAAGTACAAGTTTTAACAGTTGGATTGACTGTGCTGCACTGTTTTCTAACTCCCATTATCCAAGCAGCCGCTTAAAAGATTTATTTTCTATGGAAAGAGAAAAATACACCAGCTATCCTTGCAGAGTTATCTTTAAGGTTCTGCCAGTGGGTGCTGCAAAATAAACGTTCAAGGCAAAGGAGAACAATCTCAGCCTCAGACTACAGAAATCTCATTGTAAATACTGTGTTAATAAACCTTCTTAAAGCTGTTTTAAAAACCAAAAAATGCATCCTACCTAGATCTTGACCTAAAGTTAAAACAGGTGAAAGATACTATGTATTTTGAAGCAAAAAGTGTGTTTATAAGCATTATGTTTTACAGACAGTTGAATTTGGGAAAAAGCAGAGTGGTTTAAAGAGAAAACAGCTGATTCGCCACAGGCGCGCTTCCTGTTGCACAGAATCGTTAGGATTCAAAAAAATTTTTTAACTAATCGAGCTTCTCCAGGGGTTCTGTGCTTAAACCGAAGTTAATGGCGGCAGTAATCCGTTTCACCCCAGACAGAAGAAAAATCTTTAGAGAGCCTGGGTGCTGTTGTTCCCTGAAGCCGGGGCGCAGGGATGCCGGCGGGAAGGGTCGGCGTCCTGCGCGGGGCGGAGGGACCCCGCTCCGGCGGCGGGGCACTCCCGCCTTACCGGGGGGGCCTGTGGGGTGTGTGCGTGTGCCGAGGGGGCGATGCCGCGGCTGCCCGCGCACACGCACTGCTCCCGGCCTGACCGGCAGGGTTTCGTCCCCAGCCGCGGGGACAGGGTGCCCAGGCGCAGGGCGACCGCACCCACGGGTGACGCCGCTCATTCCCGCCTTGCTAATCTGGGGGGAAACTGAGGCAGCGTCACCGCCCAATACCTCAGGTGAAAACCGAGGGTGGTTTTAGTGCCCGGGGGCGGAACGCGCTTCACCGGCTGCCGCTCGTGAAGCTTTTCGAAGCCACGGCGGCGCCGGCGGCTGCTAGTAGCGTCCCCGATAACGGTAGTGCCCTACCGGAGCCGGCAAGCCGCCGTCAGGAGGAGCTTCGGGCGGTCGGGAGCCGGGGGCGGCTGCAGCCCGGCCCGCCGGAGCTAGGTCACCGCCCGGTTCCTTCGGTGCCGCTGGGGGAGGCGGCCGCTGACAGACAGACAGACAGACCGACCGACCGACCGACCTCGGGGCCCCTTTGCGAGTACCGACCGTTTAAGGACGCTGCTTGATACGCCGAGGACTGAGCGGACTTTTAAAAACTATGGCTTTATTGCAAATGCGCATTTAGGGAGTATTTTTTTAAAAGTCTCAGGGTCGAAGCGTCCAAACCAAAGCAGGGACCTAGCTACGCACCTCGTGTTAAAAGGCATATCCTCTGCATTGCCCTAAAGACACCGGCCAGCACAGGCGTTACTTGGTAGGGAGTTGCCTTGAACCGTGGGGACGGTTCTACCTATAGAACCCCTATACAGGTGCGAAGTCGGGGCGTACGCGTGAGCGTCTGCGTCCTCACGGGCCCCGCCGTTCAGAGGGAGCCGCTGCGAGCCCGGGCTTTTTCCTGGGCGCCCCCGCCCCCGGCTGCTGCCCCGGGGCATGAAAGCGTTAACGATTTGCACGTTCGCGGTAAACCGGGAGGCTCGTCCTCTGCCGCTGCGGCCGGGGAAGCTCCGCCGGGGGCTGCTGCCGGTCCGCCTGAGCCGCCCGCTTCTCCCCCGACGTTGCTGGGAAAACCGTTTCCCGGCGGGAACCGCCGCCGCCCGCCGAGCCCAGCGCCCTCCCCTCCCCCCGGGGCACCGGGCGCCGAGGGGCGCGCCGGCCGCGCCGCCCCCGCCAGGTGGCGCTGTTGCTCAACGGTGGCGCCGCGGCGGGGCGGGGCGGCGGGAGGCTCCCTGGAGCCGGGGCTGCCCCGGGCTGCGCGCGGGGAAGGTCCGTCTGCGCGGCGCGCCTGCGGCTCCTCGCGCCGCTCCGCGGCACCGGCGGAGAGCGTGAGGGCTGCTCCCAACTTTTCTTCTCCTTTTTTTTTTTTTCCCCTTTTCTGTCATTCTTTTGTGCTCAGACACTGTTAATGCTAAAGGCCCTCGTGGAGCGCCCTCCTCCCGGCGGGACCGCGGCCGCTCGCCGCGCTCCACCAGCTGGAGACAGCCCACCTCGCAGACCCCCGCGGGCGCAGAGGTCGGCCCCGCGCCCAGCTCCGCGCCGCCGAGCGGCGGGGGCGGGGCGGGTCGCGCGGCGCGGGGCGGGCGGCGATTGGCGGCGGGGTCTGACGGGCAGGCGGCGCCCCGCCCCCTTGGCAATGTCTATCGCCCGCCGCGCGCCCCATGTAGGCAGTTATTCCACTGGGATAGAGCGGCCGGAGCGGCGGCGGCATGGCCGGGGTCCCGTTCTGCGCCCTCCTCCCGCTCCTCGTCGGCGTCTGCGGGGCCGTCACCGGCTCCCGGGTCTACCCCGCCAACGAAGGTGAGGTGCCGCGCCGCGCTGCGCCGCGGGCGTCCCGTGGCCGGGCTCCGCGTTCCCTCGGCGGGGCGCCGGGGGAAAGTTCGGTGCCCCCGCCCTCGCCGCCCGGGCGGCGGGCGGGCGACGGTCCCCTCGCCGCCTCGCCTCTGCCCTCGCCGCCGGGACCGCGCCGCCCCGGCCGGTGGCTGGGCCTCCGGCAGCCCCGCCGACCTGCCCGAGCGGCGCTCCGGGGGGCCGCCCGCGGCGGCCGCACAGGTGTCGCGGGGCGGAGCGGTCCCCGCCTTCCCCGCGCGTCCCCCCGCGCCCGCCGCCGCCGCCGGTCCCCTCGGCCGGCCCGGCCCGGCCCGCAGGGGCGCAGCGCTCCCGCGAGCGGCGCCGCCGCGCCGGGGTGGCCCCGAGCCGGGAGGGCGGCTCATTAAACCGGTTCTCCCGGGAGCGCTCGGCGGCTCCGCGCCGCTTCCCCGGAGCCGTGCCGCAGCCCGTCCTGCGGGACGGATCGGCGGCGGCTCCGCGCGGGCAGCCCGCGGCCCGCCGGCCCCGTCGGGGAGGCCCCCCGCCAGGTCTCCCGGTGCCCGGCCACGCTGCCGAGGTCCCGGCGGGTAACAGTTTTCCACTCCTCGCTAACGTGCGGTTGCGCCGCTGCCAGCCGGCGGAAAACGCGGCGTGCCGGGCGCCGCGGGAGCGCACCGGTCCGGGCCGGCCGGCGCGCAGGCTGCCGCTTTTTCCCTTGAAGTAGGAGCACCGTTGTGTGCCTTCTGCCGGCGGTGTCGGGGGAATTCGCTGTTCTCTCCGCGCCCTGTGAGCGGCTTTAACGCGCGGAGGAACGAGCGTGCGATTCCTCAGATCTGAGCCAGGCAGAGTTACAAGTTATTTAAGGTATTGGCGCAGTCGGAAATAACGTTTCGCTTCAAGTTGAAGGTGGATGTGATCGTGCTCCGCACATATGGAAACGCTCAGGTAAACGATTTATTTTAATATTGCCTTTTGGCAGCTGGAATTTAATCTATTTTATTTGTACCTTTCTGCAGTTACCTTGCTGGATTCCAGATCAGTTCAGGGAGAACTGGGGTGGATAGCAAGTCCTCTGGAAGGAGGGGTAAGTTTTAAACCGCTATCTGATCAAAAGGGTAAAGGGGGTGATTAGTAACTTTCAGAGTCTCCTAATGGCTCGATTATTGTTGATTGTGGTGAGGAGGTCAGATTTCTTCCTTGGCTTACCAAGTGAATTACTCTTTGTTGGAGAAACTTTATACTCCCTTTGGATAGTTCTGTCACTGAAGAAGTGGAAACCAAAAGGGCAGAAAAGAGGTTTCGGACTTAGGAGATTGGTTGAGGCATGGGCTTAGATGCCTATTTAAAACTGAAATACTACCAAGAAATGCGATCTGGTGACTGAACTGGCATTCTTGACTGTAATTATTATATCTGCGGGTCATCTCAGCTGGGAGAATTGCTGTTCTATTTCTGGATGAAGGAGCAGGGATCAATAGACAAGATAGACTTTTTGGTGTGACAGGACGGTTGTCCTATTTCGGGGTGTAAACATCGTATGTTTTGGTCTCTGAACAGATAAACTGAAGCACCGCGTACTTGATGGTGATGCCTTGGAGTTTCTTTTTATGTACTTTTCAAAGAGGCAATTGTAAGAGGGGATTGCTTGAATTCACTGCCCGATGGTGATGTGATGACATTAAGAGATTCACACATTCATCACCAGGGCTTAGAGCCCCTTTGCTTAGTGAGCTGCAGGCAAGTTATCTACTAATTTAGCTTTATATTAGTGGGTGGGCACCTTGCTGCTCCCTCATCTGTGCTGCCCCATCCTGCAGGGTGCCCAGGGCCTCTGTGGGGAACTCATGAGAACACTGGACTTTGGAGTTGGTGGGATCTGGTGAGACTGTACTTCATGGGATCTCTTGGGATTTTTTTTTTAAATAAGCAATTAGGAAGGTTTTTTTCTTTCTTAAAGTGAACAATTTTAAGAAAAATGCCAGCAGCGCACACTGAACTTTAATATATAAAAAAATCTCAAATGCTTTTAACATTATAAAATGAGTAAAGCAGCTTAGTATGCTCAACCAGAAGTAACTAAGTCAAACTGATTGAAAAGTAAGAGTGCTGAAAGATCAGGACCCGTGCACAACAAAGCCCTGGATTCTTGAGGAAACCTACAAATTTACTTTTTTGTGTGCATTCCCGCTTGTAATTAGAAGAAGCAGAGCTAAGGAAACAGCAGTGAGTGGAAGGAATCTGAGGTTGCGTTGGCTAGTGATGCATTATGCATAAGCTCTGAATAACCATAACATGGGAGAATGGGGGATTGTTTTGCTCCCCATTGTTGTTCTGGGTGAACTTGACTACAGTCCTGGCTTGTGCTCTGCCTGAGCACACTGTGCTGTCCCTGAAACTCGATTTTTCAAAGGATGGGGAAGTGATTGGCAGGCCTCTGGCGGCACCAATGGTGCACATTCACTGCTGATTGCAGGCAATTGCCCTTATCTTTTGACGTGTGGAAAGGTACAGCTCTATCTCGGTGAGAGTTGGGCTTCCTTTGTTAATCCTGTACCCTGGAAAGGTTAGTTAATGAGATGGGGTCTCTCATACAGCTCTCCAAGGGATATCTATGCTGTATATTGAAACAGGACCTAAAATACAAGTTTTAATAAGTTGGTAGTAGAATTGATGATCAGAGGACAGCTGTATGTTATTAATGGCTGTCGGATTTCCCTTCTTCCCTCATGCTTTCTCTGAAAGCACCATGCAAGCTTGAGAAGGTGTGCGCTGTTATTGTAGACGTGACTTGGTTCACTAAACCTACATACGTGTGTTCTATTTTTAAGCCAGTAGTGAAAAATTTAAGAGTACATGGTCTGTCTCTGAGATACAGTGCTTGGAAAGCATTTATTTTAACTTCATATGCTGTAGATTTATTTCAAGCAGCAGAAAGGAACTCCTTTATCTTTCTGAAAAGATTCTGTCCTTCAGTGCTAGTTTTTCTTTAACTGTGTGTGCCTTATTGTCTATTAAAAAAGGTATTTTTCTACATCTATACCACAGAGTTCGTGATGTGTGAGTGTTGTGTGGATAAGAAGGGCTGGAAATAAACACAGTCATTTAGCAGTGACTAGCAGTAATCAAATATATAGTAGCCCTGGAGGAATTAATGAATTGCATTATAAATGTAATTAATGATTTACTCTTGCATTTCACAGTTGAAAAGCAGGTTTTGTGCCCCCGAATGTTTTACTCTGCATCATTAAACTCTGGGAGGAGTTGAATTATAAAAGCCAATTTCAGCTTGATAGCAAAAAGTTACAGCTTTGACCACCATACTTAGAGTTACAAATCATTTACAGTGGCTGGAAATTTGGGGCTGTAGTTATTTTCAGCTCTGGCAGTAAGATGCACTTAGGTGTGTTCTGTGTACATGTCTCTATGAAATAAGAAACCCAGCTCTATATATTTGTGTGTTTGTCAGGAGATGGTGCATATTGAGAACCTGATCTGAAACTTGCTGGATTTAGTTGCAGTCTGTCTGTTGATCTCAGCGGTCTCTTTATTGAATCCTCTAGCAGCATCCTCCATTGTGTAAATGCAGTAAAGGAAATCCCATCAACAAGTATTATTTCCCTATGCTTCCTCTCTCTTGTACTACACACAATATAGGTAGGGTAGACGGTTTGAAGATAAGCAGAATGGAAAGTGATGGATTATAAAGACAATATTGTAACAGTAAACTAGCTCTGTGGCAGCTGTAAATTAAACAACTCTGTCTTCTTACTAACACCATGCTATGCTTTACATTGATAGATGACTTTTTAAGATTTATTTTTTCCTTTTCTGTGAAAAGGAGTGACATGCTGAGTATTGATTTCCCCCTCTCCTTCATCTTAATTTGCAGTTATCTCTAGGCAGCAAATAAAATATTATTCTTTCTGCTCCTAGTGACTCATGGTGCTAACTACTGTCATTCTATAAATGGATTCAGCTAAGCTGGAATCTTTTAAAGTAAAAATCACTTGCATAAGAGCAACCCTTGTGAGAAGAATGCAGGATATTATACAAGAAGCCCCTTAATGTTAAGGCGGCTTCTGTTTATCAAAGCCACGGCTTCAGGAGTTCTGAAAAGCACTTCTGGGAAGTCTCTTCAAAGTTACTACTGTTTTCCAAGGATAATTTTATTTTTATAATTTTATATTTTATTTTTTTATTTTTATTTTATATTGTCTATTTTTTTCACTGTATTGCCTGCAAACCCAGACAATATATCATTATCTAATACATTATTTTTTTAAGAAGGATTTTTCTGATACTGAAGCGCTATGGGTTTTTTGCTGGAAAGATATCTCTCCCTAGTGCCTCTACTTCCCCTTCTCTCCCTACCAGGAGTGCACTGTGATAAACTTTATTCTGTCTATGATAATCCTTAAAACAATTTTTTTGAAACTGTTGATTATGCGTGCTTTCCTTTTCTAAGTTCCTCATGCTGAACTACTGGATCAGGGCCAGATCTCTTCTTTCCTTGGATTGCATGTATTGTTGTTTTATAATTATGTTTCTGGTTAGTTTCGCACTTCTGAAGATGCCTGAACTCGATTTGAGGGATGAAGTTGAGGGTTTGAGTTTTGAAGCATGCTGCTACCCTGATCTTTCAGCACTTACCCTCTCTGCTAACGTTTTTGGGGTTTTGAGAATATGAATTTAGCTATTTCCTGACATTTCCTCTAGGACAAGATGTGTAATATTCCTTCTTTTCCCACCTTCCTGCTAATAAACTTTGTTTGGATAGCAAAGTTATGGCAGTGTTGCTGGTAGACTGATGATGTTGTCTCCTCACCTGTTGTCCTATTTCTAAGTGCCACCCAAGTCAAGGATCCAGTTCTCTGTAGACAGCTATTTCTGCCCAGCTCCAAGGTAAAGACTATTTGAGTGTGTCTGGGATATTGCTAGCCCAGGAAAGTAGTTGGTAGCTGAGAGAAATAATAAGGGGTAGCTTAAGAGTTTAAAATACGTGTAGTGATGCCAGGAACATGGATGTTACTCGCTCTGCACCATGCTTTTTGTGTGACTAAGTCATGCGATCTCACTGTTTGATATTCCCACATACAAGGTGGGGTCCATGCATTACCTGCCTCCTCTGCCACAGAGGAAACTCTGTAGTGTCAGTGCTATACTATGAGTCTGAAGTGCTGTGTGTAGCCCTGATCTAGGCAGGGCCCTGCGGACTGAACTGTAGTGCAAATAAACATAGTCAGTTGATAGAGCATTCCTGGATTGGTTCAGAGGGCCTTTAAAACACATGCTTGCTCCTCAAGGTGTTACTTGATTTGGAGCTTGTTTCTCCTGAACAGATTCTTCTTTTAATGTCCAAGTAGTTGAGGTCCTCATTGTGGCTTGGTCTGCTCGGAATTTTTGTTGTTTGTTTTCCTGTAATGGAAAAAATACAATCACCACATTAGTTGTGAAAGTGCAGATTATGCTTGCTGTGAAGCTCTGTTGTTCCTTTTAACATTCATATATTTTTCTTCCCCTTTCCCTCTTTGCAGTGGGAGGAAGTAAGCATTATGGATGAGAAGAACACTCCGATCCGCACTTATCAAGTCTGCAACGTGATGGAGCCCAGTCAGAATAATTGGTTACGAACTGATTGGATTCCCCGTGAGGGGGCTCAAAGGGTATATATTGAAATCAAGTTCACGCTAAGAGACTGCAACAGCCTGCCAGGTGTCATGGGAACTTGCAAAGAGACTTTCAACCTTTATTACTATGAATCAAACAATGATAAGGAGCGTTTTATTCGAGAAAGCCAGTTTGCCAAGATTGACACCATTGCTGCGGATGAGAGCTTCACCCAGGTAGACATTGGTGACAGGATCATGAAGCTGAATACAGAGATACGGGATGTGGGACCACTCAGCAAGAAAGGATTTTACTTGGCTTTTCAGGATGTCGGTGCCTGCATTGCTTTGGTGTCTGTTCGTGTCTTCTATAAGAAGTGCCCGCTGACAGTTCGAAACCTGGCACAGTTTCCAGACACCATTACTGGAGCTGATACATCCTCTCTGGTGGAGGTTCGTGGCTCCTGTGTCAACAACTCAGAAGAGAAGGATGTGCCAAAAATGTACTGTGGGGCAGATGGCGAATGGCTGGTGCCCATTGGCAACTGTCTGTGCAATGCTGGCTATGAAGAACGTAATGGTGAATGCCAAGGTAGGATGAGCTGTATTGTACTCTTCATTAGGGCTTAGTTGAATGCATAATTGAATCGGAGATGAGAGTAAATGGAGTAAAGCCAGTAATTAGCAGCCCCTGTGGGATGCGGTGTGACAGAGGGGTTTAATGAAGAAGTCCAGTATCTCCAGGTGGCAAGGCTAAGAATTATATAATACAAAACAAATGATACTGCCACAATAGGCAGAAGGCAAAACACATTTTCTAGCAGGCGCCTAAATTTGAATTGGCTCACGATAGTCACCAAAATGTGAATGACTGGAAAACAGTGCAGTTGAGCTACCATTGTTTAAAGAGACAAATCTTTCAAGTTTTTTCTGAAGTGAACTTTGTTAAGCACAGGAAATTCTGGCAAAGTCTCCTTTGGATAATGCAGTGGGGTAAGAACCACTCCAGGAGTTGGGGAACAGGAGTTTTAGCTGGATTACTTTCCCACTTTGGGAAGGGGAGGTCTTTGGTGTTTTACTTGTTGCAAATTTTTAGCACTAAATACCCTTTGATATTTGACACTGCTGCCTTTGTTAAATATTTTCATTTCTCAGAGGATCTCCATTGTTAGCTTAATAATAGAGGTGCTAGGATACTCTTAGAAATGCTAAAAGTCTCCACCCTACCCTCCCACACACACCATCCTGTGTGCTGCAGAATTAGGGATTAAAGTTTGTATAAAAACCAGATTATCCTAAAAAGAAAAAACCTCAATACCTATGTTCTCTTCACCTCCCCTCTCTGGAAAAAGAAGTTGTAAAAGGTTAGGGAAGGAGAGAAGGGAGTTTATAAATAAAATATCTTTAGCCTCAGCTTCTTCTAAACTCTTGTTCATGTAAGCATAAATTAAGATCAAACTTAAATGGATTCTTGCACAGGTCAGTGGGCTTAATTTTGCTGGGTGCTGAATTGAAGGTGCTCAACTCCTTAGTGGATTTGGAGCCATGTTTTTGGAAAAGGTTCTTTGGAGCCAGATGTCTTTGCTTCACATCTTTTTGCTGTGTTTTTCACTAGGTAACTTCTTTTTTTTTTTTTTTTTTTTTTCATTTTGAGACTAAGAACAAGATAGCAGAGCAAGTAACTGACTGCTTTTGTGCTAGACTCCTAAGAGAACAGTGTCTTTTGAATGTCCTACTTGATTTCTTTTAAATGATAATTTACAGTCAACATGAAGTTCATTATTATGCATTGAAATAAGCTTTGGCAGGAAAGAAGCGCTAAGTATAAACTTCAGCCTTAATTTCTAGTGGTTTTGCTATGTGGAAAAAGCCTAAGTGTGCCATATGGGCAACAAAATTACCATGGGCTGTAGAGAGACCTGAAAGATGAGCGGCATGATGATGGGGCATCCTGCCTGGGGTAAATTCCTCTTTCTTTTTCTTTTTCTTTTTTTTTTTTTTTTTTTTTTAAAATCCTGTGAGATGAAACCTTGAAAACCTGTGTATCATTAAACATGTGAACCTGTGGCTGTGGTACTGACTGGGTGCTGCTTGGGAGAGCCATTGGTGGCTGGGGAGATGCTGTTACTTTCTAATAGCTCTAACTTCTGGGCAAAGCTTCTTGACACCTTCACAGCCTGGCTTGTGAGAGGAGGAAGTGAAGGGGGGGGAAACATCTTGGGTTTATTGCACAGAGATTACTCCGCCTTCTCCTAAGGCCTATTAGGTCAGTACTGGGTCACTCTGACACACATCTACCATTTTTTGTTGCCAGTGGCCCAGATGTGATTAGCTAATTGCCTAACAAATCCTGTGTTGGTCGAGGGAAATCTCTTGAGGTTTTGCTGGTGGGCAGTGGTGATAGTTGGATGCTTTTTAAATTTATTTTTGTGGTGTTGGACCAGGCCTTGAGGATGAATGTCAGCTTACATACCAGCTCTCAGCTGCACCCAGGGAAGCCTTGGCTCAGGAAACCCAATTCTCTGTTTCCCAAGTAAAAGGAAGATCAGGTGATGCCGTATTTACAAAGGAGATAGAAGTGTACTGTCTCTTGGGCTCTCCAGGGTGAAGTTGGCCTGTAGTAGTCATTTTGAGAGGATTTGAGCCAGCATGTAATTTGAAAGCGCTAAACCCAATTCATCAGCAGTTATTTGTGGTTTCCTTTTCTCACATTTGCCATTTTCCAGCCAGAACAGTTTACCGGGAACCTCCTCTTCATGAATTCATGAAGTTTACCAGAACTATGCAGCTTGCTCTCTGGTTTCCAGCGAGGCTGTTAAAGCAGTTTGGCCTTTGACACTGCTGAATGAGGCTTCCCCCTTTCTTAGCCCACTTAACTTCATAGTTCAGCAAATGTTCTGCTCCAGCAGGTTTTTGGAGGGGAGGAGGATGAAGTGAGGAGGATTCCTGTGGTTTTGGTACAGAGGATTGGGGGTGCGGGGAGAGACTTTGAGTTTGGGAAAGGCTGTGAAAGAGTGCAGGGCTGGGACTGGAGCTGGTGAGCAGGTTCCACCTCAATTGTTTTTCAATAGGTTGACTGTGGCAGGACAAATACAAGGAAAGGTCAGAGGTTGTCCCTTTCCTCATCCATCTTCCTCTGTGATCCTAGGGTCAGAGTTAGGATTGATTAAGATCTTAAATGTTTGACAAGAGCTTGGTGGGCAGAAATAGTTTAGGCCGGTGGATTGGGGCTTTGCACTTGTTGGGAGATCCATGGGAGATGTCAGAGCTCCCTGTCCTCTCCTGGGACCTGTCCCCTGCCGCACAGTGCGGGGATAGACCAGTTGGGGCTTGGGTTGCCCTAAAAGCTGCTTCAAGTTCACTCAACCTTCTGATTTTTTAAAGAATATATTTTCTTTGAGCTGCTTTTGCTTAATTTCCGATGTGTGTGTGTGTGTGTGTGTGTGTGTGTGTGAAGCGTAATGGGAAGCCACTTCACATCTGAAGTGGTTCCTGTAGTGGGAGTTAATGACTCTCTGACCTTGAACAGGTTTTTTTTTTTAAAAAAATGTGTCGGTGGCATGGAGGTGTTTGAATATGATGACAAAAACCTGTCCTTCCTCTGACTGCTATTTTTTTTTCCAAGCTGACTTTATTGATAATAATTGTCTTACTGAACATCCGTGTGTGTGCGTATGTATATGTATATATGCAAAAACCCAGGGTAGGAAGGGAAGGAAGCCAAGTATTTAATCCGTATTTATTTGGGAAGTGTCACAGGTGTGTCACAGGAGTGGTTCCACAAAATTGGTCCTGATCAGTAGAAATATTAGGTAAGCACTGATTCTTTGTTTACAGCTGAATTTATACGTGTGAACTGGATGCTAAAAAAATCCCAACTTGCTGCTGTTTTTGTTATTACTGTTTATTCTCACCCAAACTTCCCGTGTTAATGGCTATGCATTTAGGAGAGCATAAACATGGAATATTGTTGATAGAACATGAGTATCCCAAGTAGTGGCACATCTCAAGGTTAAGGTAATTAGTGCTTTAGGGCAAAGTTGAGACATAAGGTAACTTTAAAATTCACTTGTATGCGTCATTGTTATGTAAATTGTTTTGTTACACATTAATATTGTGTGGTTTGGATTTAGTTATGATTTCCTTATGATAAATCGCGTATTTTTTTGACTCAGGAGGAGGGAAAACAAGCAGGAAGGGAGAAAAGACAGATTAAAGAAGCAATAGACTGTAGCCATCTGTGATGATTTTGATGCTGTGAAATTACAAATTTCAATTTTAGACCTGCCATTTAGTATAAATATGTGAGACAGTTGAGATTTTTACTGTGATATTGTAAAGGTTATGAGAGCCAACAGCTTTGTCTTCATCTACACTTGCTTTTTTGAGTTGTGAATTGGCCAATTGGCAGAAAATCCAATGTCATTTAAAATATGGCTCAGTCCTGGTTTCATATCACTGCTGGCTTTAGAATTTTCCTTCAAACTTTGATAAGAGCATCCCTAAGAAGTAGTAATTTGAATGATAAGATTCTTTTTATCTCGGAGGCTTTGAAGAGTGGCTGTGATCATTGAGAGAGCAGTTCAGTTTACATCAGAAGGGTACAGTCTAATTATATATATTTTTTTTTTTCCTGTGATAACATTTTTGGATGGTGGGTTCTGTAGGGGTGGGGAGGTGAAGTAGTTTGTGTGTACTTTCCCATTTTAGTCAGACAACCTTTTTTGTCAGAATAACACCGATGAACGGTCTGGCTGCACAAAAGGGTAGTCAGAAGGGTGACTAAGACTGCACTGATTTGAGATTTCAGAAGGATTTTTTTCATGTTGATTATTTTTGGCAGGGGGGAAAAAATGCACAGACTCAACATGTTACGTTTTAAAAGGAGCTGAGAAGAAGGAAGCTACCAGGAGGGGCATGGGAGCAGTACTGAAACACAGTCTGTCTGAACCAAATTTAGTTGGTTGAAGGAGTGATTTGATTATGTTACATTCTCATGTAGCTCAATAGATCTTCCAAGGGTTGCTCCCTCTGTGTTTTTTGTACCACCTGGTGCATTTAAAAATCTCCATTTAAATGTCCTTTCAGGCTCTGTATTGCTCTTCTCCTCTCTGGCCCCCTCAGAAGTCAAGCTGCGGTTGTCAAGCAATTGTCCCTTCGTATATCACTTGGAGAAAGGCTGGGATTGCTTCCTTCTGAATTCCTGACAAAATTTGTGCTGGTACACAGGAGAGCAATATCTGGCCCTTATTCTGTGTGTTACCAGTAAAAAGCATGGTCCTCAGAATCAAAGCCAGATGAGATGTTGTGGTGGTATGAATTTCATGGCAGGTCTGGGTAGTCCTTTGTGGGGTATATAGACTGTCTTCTGTTTTTTGTGTGTTCTTTAAAAACAAAAGTGTGTGTCTTTTTTTTTTTTTAAAAAAAAAAAAAAACCAACCAAAAAAAAACAACCCAAAACTTTCCAGACAACTCATCTTGTGTGTGATGACTTCAGTAGTTAGATCTTGGCTGGGTAAGGGTTATTATCTGTATAATAATATGCTCTGCTGCGCTTGCTCTCTGTTGTGCTTGTGAGAAGTGATTAAAGAAATGCCCAGCAGTACACTTCAGTCTTTTGAGACTGCATCAAAAAGCCCCCCAAACTTGTGAGATAAATATCTTATCTGGTTTCGTCCCATTATGCCACATCCTTTTGACATGTTGTGGGGAGCAGGTGAGGTCACACAGTTTTGTGAATCAGAGACAATTAACACTCCCATGACTAAATGGCCATTTTATGAATATTCAGAGCCTGCTTCACCTCCCTGGGAAGCAAACATGTTGGTTCCCTACTCTTTCCTCCTGCTGGAGACTAAGGAAGCTCTCCTTGTGAATGGGGCTTGGCAGCTGTTGGCCGCTTTGCCTTTTGCATGCAGCAAATTCCTCATTTACATCTTTTTTGTATACACCCTCATGCAAAGTAGCACACCCATTTCCCCATTTCACAAAGGAGATAAGAGCTTCCTTTGGAAACGCCAGCCAAAATCTCCTGTTTATGCAGGGCTCAAAGATTTGGATTTTATGCACATGGTTCCTGTTTAGATTTTTTTTGATCTCTTTAAGAGATAGTGTAATATTTGCACAGTGTGCTCCTTGTGTCTTGAGGTCTCCTCTTGACTATGACTGATTGTCACTCCTTCCCCAGTCTCTGCAGCCCACTTGCTTGCTTCAAGTGGGCGTGTGGGAAAGTGCTATGCTCTGAAATCCTGGCCTTGTTTGTAAAACGATGGTTGGAGATGCAGGGAGTGCCATTTCTCATGCCTGGTGGGGCTGCAGGCCCTTGGGCATCATCTTCTCTAGGTGTTCACCGGTGATGATGAAGCCCTTCTGTAGCTACAACCTCAACTAGGGGAATGACTGTTTTGGGAGGTGGGATCCCCCTGTGCTATAAGTGTGCGCACATGCATGTGCATCAAAAAGCACTACATTTTATGACATTTTCTATGTGTTGAGCTGATCTGCTTAGCCCTGGTGTAGTGCCCCTCACTTTGCAGGCCTAGCAGCAGAAATGAGCTTGGCCTACAGTTATAGTTTGGTGCAAAGGGGAAAAGGGGCTGGTAGCACTTGGGTGAACATGCACAAATGAACTGCTGTATTTATCAAAAGAAAATAATCCGTGAGAAAAGTTCTGCTTTCTTCAGCCTCATGATTACACAAGAACCCATATTTTATTTTATTTTAGGTTTTAGTGGCTTTGTTTTCTTTTTAACTTTTCTGTATTTCAACTTTACTTAAAATTGCCTTTGGCTTGAAATAAAGCTGAGTCTCGTTAAATGCTCCCCAAACACAGGCTTGTTCAAAATGGATTTGTTGAAAGGTTTATTGATATAAGTTAGAACACATGCTGCACAAATTTACTGTATTTCTTTAAAGTACTGTTTTTCATTTTGTGTCTTTATAAATCAGTAGTATGAAATTGGGACCCTGATTGTGTTGGGGCATATCCTATAAGAAACCAGAAGGAAAAACAAGGTTGTGGGGGGGTTCGTTTTTGTTGGATGTCCAATTAGTGTTTAACTCGAAGGTAATTTCACAGAGGTAGTAAACTGCGCAGTGTGAAACCTGGTGGTGTAATTAAATGGAGGAAAGGCCCTTTAAAACAACAAAGGAACATGCAAAAACTTTGCTTTTGTCCTAATAGTCCCCCAGAAGGGGAGGTCATGCTGTTTAAAGTACAATGTGGATGGGCTATTAAGGTTTAAAAAAAAAAAAAAAAAAAAGCTATACTGTACAGTTGATATTTGCTTTGGCTCATTTAGTCATGGATGCCTAGAGGAAACTCAGTTTGCTGGTCTACTTTTGTTTTTGTTTTTTAGATGAGTGGGTTTAAATCTCGCTGAAGGAATCTGTAAACCTAAGTTCATCTCTACAAACACTGAAAGAGATGTGCTTGGAAACTGGCCTCGTATTTACTGGGGGCCTGGTGCAGCATGCACAAGCTGCAGAGGGGCTGCGGTTTGAGCAGGCTGGGCAAAGCGGTGGCTCCTGGGCAGGAGGAGGAGGGATGCTCTTGTGCTGCAGTGGCTGGAGGGCGGAGGGAGGAAGACTAGGTAACTTTCCTAGAGGCATACAGGATGTCTGTGACTGAGATGAGACCAGAGGGAAAACTTGGTCTAGTGTCCTGGCTGTAAGATAGCTTCTTCCCCTCCACGCTTGTCAAAAGGCATTGGTCACCTTTCTCTAATGAGTTACCCATCTTGCACGCTGGAACTCCTTAAAACACCACTTGAACTAAGGCAATCGATAACTATTGCTTCTGCTGGTATATGTGAATACTTTGTACAGCCACAGTATGAAGCTGCAGTACAGTGTCTTAATTACCCAGATAATCCTGTTTGCTTGTATTTTTAAACTATGGAGCGCTGGGTAATTATTCAATTCTTAATAGAAGGCAAATGGCAATGTAAACAATAATTAGGATGTTAGACTAATGCGCTTCAAAGCAAATTGGATTTTTTTCATACTGTTCAGCATGAAGTCCCATAAAGCTAACAATTTAGCGGCAAGTTCCATTTTGTTCATGTTTTCTGGTGTTATCTCTTCATGCCTTGTTTCTGTGAATAAGTTTGCTCTGATGATGCTGCCCGCTCCAGAGCCAATGTCAGGTTGACAGTCGGCTCCCTGCTGTTTGCCTACGCTCTCCTGTGGATTCTGATGGGCTTTTTGTCCCCAGGGCCATGGGTTAGAGGTCAGCGGCATCCCGGATTCCCTCCTGCTGTGGGGGCAGGTGAGTGTGGAGGGGCTGGCTGGTGCTGCAGGTGCAGCCGGGGCTTGGCTGGGTGGGTCGCAACTGCCCTGGGCCAGGGCCCAGAGGATCAGGCTGAGCTTGGTGGCTGAGGCTCTTCCTTCCTCTGGGTTCAGTTCTTCTTGCTTGCTGACCAAGGCTGACTTTAGCCTTGGAAATAGAGACGTGCTTGAAGGGAAATTCAGGTTTTTTGCTCTTTAATCGTTGAAAGCAGGGTAAGATGCTGTGGGTCAGAGCTACAACTCATTATCTCCCTTAGCTTGGAGAGCACCCCTGGTTTTCACAGCTCGTCTCCAGTTTTACTAGAAGCCTGATGTGAGCCACAAACATGGATGCAAAACACTCAGTTGATTTCTGTTCTGTTTGCAAATCTTGCATATGTAACATATTTCAGTACTTCCACAGACTGTTAATTAAATCCTGTCATTGTATTCATTCCTCGCGTTGTATCAGTGATTTGAAGGCCGTGTGTTGGTAGCAAATGCGTTGGTCAGTAACGCTGCTGCCTTCTGAAATATTTTAATAATGCCTCTGTCACACCAAGGGTTTTGTCTGGCCTTTGCTGTGCGTTCTCAGGGGTCTGAAGGGATTGAACAATTGGCTTTATTTTCCCCATTATCAAAGCTAAGAAAGGTGCAAATGTTCTCCAGTGTTGGTGCTGAATTATAGAAATCGAATTACAGAAATTTAATTTTAACTACATTTTACTTCTGAGAATTGGCGGTGGGGAAAATCAGTGGAACACTTCAAGAGGTTATGGCTGAATTTTTTTGATATTAATACAGGCTATCTTTATATTAAAGTGTGCACTTAAAGGGTGTGGATTTTCTCATTTTAAATCCCAGAGGCTTTTTGCCAGGCCACATTTTAATAGCATTAATTAACAAGTCTGTCTTTCCATACATCAAACATCTCTCTCTGGGGAGCTGACGAATACCGACCAGGCTTCTGTGAACTTGGTGCTTGAATTCATTTGTTTTCAGTTTTAAGTGTTTTCTGCAGTTGAAAAAGACATCGGTGCTTTGAAAACAGTTTCCTTTTGAAGTGTCCAGCCTGGCAATGACTGAAGGAGCCACTGGGCAAATTAGCATGTTAAAAGGACCGGATCAATACCTTCCCCTTGCCTGCTCTCCTCCGGAGCTGGGTCCAGGGAAACCTTGCTCGGGGTCTGGCCAGCTGTACCCGTGTGTTTCGGGAAAGCCATCAGTAGTGGCGGGGGTTGCACCAAGCTGAGACAGCTTGATCCAGTGCCCAGGGTCTTTCAAGGATTGCACTTTGAAAATGGATTTGGGGGAATTGATAGCTTTGGAAAGGTCAGGCAGCTTGTGTAATTATGGAGAAGATTAGAACCAAAGTGTAGGGAGAAATAGGAGATCAATAGTAAAGCACGAGTTGCCTGAACTCTTCAGATGCTGGAGTATTCAGTTTTGTTGTACTTAGCTGGTGTGTGTAAAAGATTTCTTTGGGCTTTTTCAAGAGACAAGTAAACACAAATTAAAAAGAGGGTGTGTGGGTAGTCCCTACTGTTTCACAGAAATGCTTGGGGGCAGTGGCTGCTGGATAAGTATAGCAGGAGATGCTTAGATAGAACTGTGTTTGCTGACAAACTGAAGAAGATGGTTCTGGCTTCCCCAATGCGTGGTCTGCAGCCCCAGCCTATGCGCCTTCAAACCTGCAGCGGCACCCTGCAGGAGCTCTGGCTGGGCTGCTCTCCCCTGCCCCTGGCTTTCTTGTTGCCAAACTCGTGCTCTCTGTTGAAGGCTTCCCTGGGGCCTTTGGGCAGTGTTCAATGTCTGTGCCCTGGTGGGAGAGGGAGCCCCCCTGCCCCTCCTTGGGAGTGGGGTTAACATTGAACGTTCCTCCTGCGTCCATCAGTGTTAAAACAATGAACAAACAATTGCAGTAGTCAAAATTGCATTGGAGCCATTCTGAAATAGAGACTATTTCTTGAGAGGCTTCCTGTGGTCTCATGCACCAGAGATGCTAGAAGATAGCTGAAATCTGTTGCTGTTTCTTTTTAGTGGCTTCAGTGTTTGCATCTTGTGCATCTGCCAACCTCCTCTTAATCTCTGAAGTACTGTAACACAGTTATTAGGTTGACATGTTTTGTCCACTGATAATTAGTTCTTGGATTTCCTCATTTATTTTTGTGGTGATCATAAGTGTGCAGGGTAGAGCTAATAAGACAGCTGACATCAGGACCAGGTCCCTATGTGCACGCCACCTGCTCATTAATCAAGGACTGTGCAGTTAATGAGAGTACTTTCTAGGTAATATTTAATCTCAGAGTAGCAATAGTTACACTTTAATGAGAAAGAACTTTTTTTGCAGTTTGTTGCTGATGTCATTTCCATGGCACATTAGGAACTGTCCGCCTGTGCTAATCCCAGACGCAGTTCTGTCAGGCTTACGCAAATTTGGACTGCTTCTGAAAATCCATACAAGATTAAAATACTGGATCCAATACTTGGACATGACACTTCAGTGGGTGCTGGGTATGCATGCATACATATAGATGTGGCTGATAATGTACACTGTTTTGTAATGCTTTGAGGTTCAAAGGCCTGTCTATGTGGGGAGGAAAGTTGAAAGGAGTCAGCTAAAGAGGTGAAGTCAGTGTGTATAACTTAAGGTGCATTGCTAATCACCCACAAGACTATTTCCATTATTTTTGGCTGAATCTACCCATGTACAGATCCTTTATCCATTTAGTTGATTCACCTTAAAGTTCGCGGTGGCTCTTTGAAGACATGCAACGTGTACCCAGTTTTAATGTACCCAGAATTAATGTACTTGGTAACCTTGAATTCAACACACCCAATAGCTTGGGAAAGTGAGCTCAAAGGGTTGTGGGCACTGTGAAAGCACCCATTTATAGCTTTAGGATAGATAGAGCACTTTGATTTGTGAGAGAAAGGAGAACAAAATCCACCTACAAGTCACTTGCAGTAGAGTGTGGAGCGGCAGCAGAAGGGAAAGGAGCATGGCCACGGCATTGCCAAGGAGGGCAGCTGGCTGGCTGCAGAAAGGGGCAGGAGACATTGTCCACTGTGGAGGAGCAGCACTGGCTCTGATGGAGGCTGAAGGAGATGCACCATGGGTCTGATCCAGCACTGCAGGGAGCTGCCCTTGTCTTAACAGGAATGGTGCAGTCCCAAGAGCAGTATGTGGCCTTATTAAGTATCACATCTCCTTCCCGCTAGGCTGAACTGGAACAGTCACTGTGCAGAGCTGGTCCTTTTAGTTCAAGATGAACTGCTATTGGGGTATGAAAGTATGGGAAAGGAGGTCTCCTCTCTGTCTTTCCTATTTGGTTGGACATTGGTTTGCCCTTCCATGCAGTCAGAGGACCCCTGTAGCTCTAACTTGTGCTGAGTTTTTAGCAGCTGCCAGCCTACTGTGGGGATACTAGGGGGGAGGAACTCTGCCCACCGTATTGCTTTGCTTCTTTAAAGGTCACTATTAACTCCTCTTTCTTGTGGTTGTGCATTTAGCTAGCCTTCTGCAGGGATCATGGTAATGTGACCTCTTCATACACCTGTATTAAAGTTCGAGTTAAAAATGTACTGTAGCAGAGCAAAGGAGAGACAATTTTCCATGGGATTGTTGAGCTCTTTGAGAATGCCAACTAGCTAAGTTAACTCTTGTGCAAACACTGCCTTTTATTTGACTTTGTAGTTTGCCCTTCGAAATACAAACATATTTGTGTCAATCAGCAAGTCTCCCTTCTGGAGTTCTGGTTGACCCTGCGCAAAGAAATGTGACTGTGCAATTATTAAAGGCGAGGCCTTTGTTTTAACAAATGCTGAGTAATTGCTCTTCACTTGTCTCTGTGCCTCTGTCATAAATGATGGTGAACTGCCCTTCAGCCCAGCTAAATAACAAGGAAGATACTTGTTTGGAAGGAATAACTCTTCAGAAATTTGCAATATGTCAGAAGTATTGTGTCACAGGGACTTGTGGGTAGGGCAAAGAAAAAAGTTGCCTGCCTCAGCTTAGAGTGCAAGAACCTTATTTGGGCTTCAAAATGCAATTGGGTCACATATTATACTTAGGTCACTTGGACAGAGTTGGTAGGGGTTGTCGAAGTATAGCGGAGGGCTGAATTTGCCCATTATAAAATAATCTAAAGCAAATATGGAAATGTGATACTCTGGCAATTTACCTAGTGCTTTTTATGATGAAAAAGATGAAAGCTTCTCCTCTCCCCAGCCATAGTGTTGGCAGGTATCAGAAAAAGGCTTTTAATGTTTACCAGGAGTTTTTCCACAGTTTGGAGGCTTGGATCTCGTTGGTGCCTCTGCCCCGATTGATTCTGTACAGGGAAGTTGCCAGCCACGGTGGTGAGGCTATGGGTGAGTTGTGCCAAAGAAATAGGAAATCGGACCTCACAACTGGTTTTGGAGAATAAACCCTGTCCTCTTCCAGATACTTTGTTGTTTTTTTACTAAAAACCTTCTGAAGAACAAGAAGCCCGGTATAAAATTAATTTTATTAAGCATTACCGATGCTCTATAGAGATACTACCAAGATAGCTCAGTGCTGATTTGACCTGCCTCTTCTTTCTGTATTAGCTTGTAATTCCTCTATCTTCATTCAGTCTGTATGTGATTTTGCAAAATAAATTGTTTATTGCCCTGAGCTCAGCATCATGAATCTTGCAAGCAGACCTTTGATTACAAATAAGTACATGTGATAAGGGGAAATAAATTTCCTTTAAGAGAGTACTTTTCAATTTGTTCCTCAAAGAGGTTTTTCAGAAAGTAGTGGATTCTGTTTTACCTATTCACATCAACTAGTGTATTTTGGCCTTATTCCAGAAGGAAATAATTGAAATACTAGGGGGTGTCTTTTTAACTAGTCCAGACCTTGATTAATGGATTCATAGTCCTCATGTAGGCTTAAGAGACTAAGGCATACCTGCTGCCTATGTTAGCATTTACTGTCCAGCTCACTTTAAGGAGTTCAAAGTTTGGACTTGCTTAGAGTTGAAGATACCTTGAAATGTCTTTCACCTTTCTTCTTTAACCAGAGGTGTGTGTACAAGTTGACTGTAAAGATGGACCTGGTAACAGGGCAGGAAATAATGGGCTTAAATTGCAAAAAAGACAAGGTTAGGGTAGACCCAAGGGGAAAAAAAAAATTCATAATCACAGATCTGTAGTGCCAGTGCAGATTGCCTGGGGATGTGGGGGAATCTCTGCACTGGAGGATTTTCAGAATAAGTTAGTTAGACATCTAGTAGCATGGTTTAAGTACAGGTTATCCTCCTGTGGGGCAGGGGAGTAGACTAACTGGGGTCGTCTCCAGCCTCATCTCTTGTGGTAAACGCTTTTTCACAGTTGCCATGGGATCACCATTGTCTTACATCTGTAAGGTAGCTCTTGAGGTCTGACCTAGAAATAGAGACTTGATTGTGCAGTTTCCTGACCTCTTTCTCCCCAAGAGGTCTCTTGGCTGCTAGAGCTCTTTCCCTGCATTTCAGTTTTCCAGTTGGCTAACCAATTAATTTCAGCTAACCAGAACCCTCTTTAGGCATCTTGGATGCCTCTCTATCAGTTTGTTCTAGTCCCCTGCAGAGCCAGAGTGATGCTGAACAGGCCCTGGCTTTTCCAAAGTATCGTGGTTCCACATACGAGGTTTGAGGTTCGTAGCTCCATTTTACTGGCCTTAGTGTTCCCTCCTTATCTGAGCCCGTGGTAACGATGTGGTATGGCAAGGATGCTGTGGAGCAACCACGAGGAGCTCTGCCTGTTACTGGCTCGCCCAGAAAGGCAAACAGAAGTGCTGCTTCCGTCTGGGTCCTTCTTCCGCCCCCGTTTGCAGCGGTACTGCTTTCATCGCTCTGAAACAACGCACTGTCTGTAACACTTCAAGAAGCTCAGAGTAGATGTGTGTAGCAGATGTGGTGCTGTGTGCCTTGCTTTGTGAGTCTGTGCTGTGTTTTGGCTTAATTTCGCATTCCCTCCCACGCACCTCAGATATTTGGCAAATTTATCTTGGCTTATTGAAAGATGGCCTCCCTCACACAGACAGAAACCTTCACTTTGCATCCAGGTTGGTTTTAATATGCAGCACGTGTGCTCACTTACAAGTTGAATAAACAGGTACCTACTGAGGAGATATTGGCTGCTCAGGTGCAGTCCTATATCTGTTGGGATGCGGAGAAGGGATGTTAAAATTGTTTACGAGGTCAGAGCTATAGCGAGCCTTGCACCACCTTTGAGTTACGATATCATTACCTGAGCTGCAGGAACCAAGAAATAAAACCTTTTACCATGAAATATGAGGAGTGCTTATGACTTTGAAGTATAGAAAGGAAGAAAAATGTACACTATGTCCTAGTACATTTTTTTGTTCTATTGCAGTGAGTTTGATTTTGCTTTCTGGTGACACATAGAATGTGGCATAGAATAGATATGGCATTTGTTAATAATGTTTGTGCTAGAGAAAGGCTCCTTTTACTAGTTCCTTTCTTTTTGGGTCATGCCAGGAAAAATGTTCCTTTCTAAATGGGATAAATTATTCAAGCTTATTTAAATAAACTTGCTATTATTTCTCTACCTGGTACCTGCACTGTTGCAAGTCCAGTCACTTGTTTCCTTTTACCTATCGTGCTTCCCATCCTTTACATGAACAGGTTTTTTTTCTGCTCTGGTGTAGAAGGCATTATTATGTTAAGGCTGAATGAAAAGTTGCGCTGAAACATTGATGGAATAGAACAGAGATTGCTGAAGCAATATTGATTAAGCTAATTATTCTCAAATTGACAAGAACAGCTAGCAGTTTACTTCTGTTGTGAGAACCACTAGCAGTTTTTCAAAGACTGGAAGCAGTTGATATCTGTATGCTCTATAGGTAGCAATCGATAAAAAATATTTTGGCAGTTCTTATATTGTCCTTTATAGGTACTTGTCTCATAAGTCACTTTAGTGGAATTAAATAACACTGTAACAAAGTTAAGTATTTGCAGAGTGAGAAAGAATTTAAAAGCTATCAACGAGAGAAGAATGTGTAGGTGTAAAAACTGGAGTGAATGTGGGGTATTGTAACAGAAAGATGCGCAGCAGATGGCAGGAGAGGCAGCAAAGACTGTCCCAGGAGAAGCTGACAACTGCCATGATGAAAAGCAGTAAATCAGTATTTAGCAAAGTTAACTTTTGGTTCCTTCAGAAAGTGGATTTTGTGGTCTTGCTGGTCTAGTGTTATGTCAGTAAGTTGCATCAAAACTTCCTTGAGTCAGAACATCTGTTGTGGCCAATGGAAAGACTCCCCTTGACTTTAATGTGCTTTGGATTGGGCCCAAAATGCAAATAGTTTCTCTCTCATCCTTTGAAGTCTTTAACATTTCATGGGCTCCCTTATGTTATTGGTAATTTGCACCAGAGGTATTTTGCATGCAAATGAAATTTCGGCAGTGACGATGACTGCGTTTGTGAATATGCATGGAAGTGTGCGCATACAAATATCAGTAAAGCGAATTTTACTTTTCAGTATACCAAACTAGAAATTTCTTTGTAATAGTGGGTTGTTCATAGAAACTAGAACTGCAATCAAATGTATTTGTCAATAAATGAAAAGACTATAAAACTGCCAAAGTACATTTTGATACATCTGGATAGAGCCAATTGATTTTTCTTTTTTGTAGCTTGTTGCATGTTAATGCATGTTTTCTATACGAAACTGGCATTTGTCACTAACTTGTTACAGCACTGTAGATGTCATAAATTTAAATACTGTAATTGAACCTGAATTCAGTATGGATTATTTACCAGATCAAAGAGTAACTTCAGCCTACAACACTCATTTTGTTTGCTCGTGTAAACTTGTGAGCTTAGTGAAGTGCTAGAGAAGGATTACTCTTTAGAGTTATGTGAGTGCTAGCAAATCACAGGGTTTCAGTTTTTAATAAACTGGAAGTGTATTTTTTAGCTGAGAGATCCTACAGTTTTTAGTACTACCATTTTAAAGTTTCTTAACTCAAAGACTATTGTAGTGTTCTCATAGGAGTCTGAAAGTGTTATTCTGCAATACCAGAGCAATAAAATATGGCAAGTTTACAGTCACCCTGTTTACCTGATATTAGGACCTCACTCTTATCATGTGAGGGGTGCGAAGGTGCTTTCTCCCCTAGTATCAGTCCAGTTAACCCTGTCTGAAAAACACCAAATGCTTACAGGGGCAGCATATTGACATCTCAAGTTGTCACCTGCCCTGACCACTGTGATGCTCTTCCCCATTTAAAAGTCAGTCTTTCTTGCTTACCTCTTTAGTTTCAACCTTTTCTGACCCAGCCGTTTCTGCCTGAGCTCTCATTTGCAGGGCAATCCTGCCGAATCCCAGCAGGTTCAGCTGACGTTGCATCCCCTGGGGGTTCGTGCTGAGGTCCTTCAGCCCTTTCTGCTTCCTCGCTCCCTGGGGCAGGTGGCCCTACCTGTCCTGCTGCATGGTGGCTGGGTCGGCTTTACTTCAAGGGCACAGCCACCTGGTGACTGGGAGGAGAAAGGGAAAAACAATTTGGGTTTCCAATTGCCCTAAGATATGATTAGGAACACCTTTCCACAGAAAAAGTCAGCTAAATAGAGTGTTGTAGGAAGGGCTCCTCAGTGCTGTTGCCTGTGAGGAGATCACCGCGTATGACTGGAAATGTAAAGCATTAGTCACTCTTTTTTCATACCCTAGGCTGTTACTTAAAGCTCTTGCCTGGAATGTCATTGCAACAGGGAGGGAGTAGCAGGGAATAAGGGCTGGGGTCAACAGCAGCAGTACCAAGCGTTGAGAAAGGATGTGTTGGCGGAGTGGAGGTGCCAGTGCCGAAAGCCCTCACCTGAGCCGCGGCAGCAGTGCTCCCCGGCTGGGCGAGTGCCAGGCGAGCGGGAAGCTTGCTGTCCAACAAGGTCCCGGCTTTGGTCGAGTGGGAGCTTCTGTCTGAATTCCTGTGCATCTGTTTGCGTGTGTAAGAAAGAAGCGCATAAATAATCAAAAACTGAATGCAGTCTTTTGTAGACTGACATGCGATGGCTCAACTCTTAGAAATGTTAAGTCACCAAAAATATTTGTCTGCTGTCAGTGGAAAGCGTTTAAAGGAAAGAAGTGTCTTTCTGGTTCTCTCCGTTTGTTTTGTGGCGATTTAACGAAGTTTCTTTTTGAGAAAGAGGGAAGACAAAGTAAGGGTGAATGTACGAGGGGACATAATGTTGTAAGCGCTATTACGTAGCTGCTGGCTGCACTGGGACAAAATAAGGTGGGCAAGTTGAGGTACTTAAACTGTTAAGGATAGCAAAGGTATTTGACTAACACTGGGCCTAGTCTGGAAGATACTGAAGGGAAGGAAAGGAGTGGGGCTATGGACGAGGCATTGCTAAAAAGTGATTTGGAAGTGCCGTAGAAACCTGCCTCTTCCCACGAGGCTGTCCTCAGCCTGAAGCGCCCCGAGCCTTGCTGAGTCAACACCTGCGCTCCCAGGAGTAAAGAAGGAGGCAGGGGCCCTCGGTAGGTTTTGTGGTCCTGAGAAGCCGCTGGTGCCGATGAGCACGCATCAGAAGAAGCCTGAGGCTGCCTCGTTTAGTCCTGGAGCCATGGGCTTCTTAAGCAACCTCTGACTTCAGAGGGGTACGGCTCTGCTTCCTTCAGTTGCTTGTACTGCAGGGTGGTGCTTAAGCCATGCTTGACTTTTCCTCCTAAGCCTTCCTCCGGGCGTTGCTCAGGGCACAGCCTCAGGGAAGGCCTCAGGTGAGGGGGAGGGAAGGGTGCAGTGGCATTCATGCAAATCCTCGGCTGCTTTGAGCTCCTCTGTTCAAACCCAAGCTGTGGAGGTTTATGATTCATGGGCTCTTCCATTTGCTTAAGCATCCTGCTTGCTTTTTCTGAAGGCAGGTGGTGTCCCAAATTACTATGTAGCATGGACTCTTTAATATCATGAGTTCGAGGGCTAACTTTGATATAAGCTGCATAAGTAATGAATAATAGCTGCTTCATTCCTGGCAGAGGCTTAGTGATGGATATTGTCAGGGAGCATCTAGCTAATTCTTGAACTCTCTTCCTCTACCCAAAGTTAAAAGCTGATCCTAAACTACTGATGATATCTGGCACGTAAACTTGGTTGTTAAATCTCACCCTGTCAGATTTTGTGGTTTGGGGACGCCACTCAAGCCATACTGCGACACCCAAGCACACTTGAAATTCACCTTGCAGACATGCTGTTGTGTTCCTAATTCACTGCCACCCCTCTGGAGAGTCAGCAAGTGACCAGTTAGTGCAGTGAGAGCTGGGGTCTGTCTGAATTAGCATTCCAAAATAAGAGTGAGGTATTGCCCAGTTAATATACTCTGCATTACGTAAGACCATGAACAGCATCTTTTGTGAGGGCCAAAGTTGTCTTTATAAAGAAATGATACAAAGGTGGCTTTAAATATGCATGGAATGCATATTGATTATTTTAAATGCTAAAAAAGCCTTGCTTGTTATCTGGGAAACCAAGGACAGTTGTTTTATTGTATTGAGTCTTACAACATCTTTAAAACTTTTCAGCTGGGTACAATTGTAGAATGAGAATGATCTTCTAAGTCTGAATCACAAGTTGGAAGCAGTATTACTATTGCCAATGCAGGAGGGGGGATGGAGGGAGGAGGGCTGTCCTCCCAGTAATGAGACAGGTTTAAAATGCAGAAATTGGGAGTTTACATGCTGTTCTTTCCCTTCTGTGGTTCGGGGGGGGGGATGAGTGGAGATGTTTGTTTGTTTGTTTTTTAAACCCACTGGAGAATATTTAGGCCATCATTCCAGGCTTTTCTCACTGCCAGGAAGGATGTGCTTTAACTCTAAGATGAGAGTGACAGTGCCCACTTAATTGTGTTTAGAAGTGAGATTTTGATAAAACAACACATACTGTGCAGATTGTGCAGCAAACTGCTGATAGCTGGCCTCTGGCCCATAAAGTGACACCTAACGTAACCATGCTGAAATTGAGTGCAGTGCATAAATCTGGTTTCTTGTGAGTCTTCTCGGTGCACAGCCTTTGGGTCTCCTTCGTCTGCCTTACAACTCTTATATCAGTGAAACTCCACTAATGATGAGAATTTCAATTTGCTACTTAAATTTATGTTGATGTCAATGTGAGGAGACTCAGACCATGTGTTATTAGGCTCGTTTTATGAGAGTAGTGATTAGGCTGTTGAGTCATTACATCTGCTTTACACTTTGGATTTTAATTGCTTTATGGAGCTTGTTAATTTTTGTTTAGTTCACTGGTAGCTTATGAATGATAGTTGTCTCTAGCAAAAACCACCACCAGCTCTCTTGTTGCTTCTATATAGTACCACAGATCTTAGAAACATGCAAGCAGGATTTTATCGTAGGTAACTATTACATTGTACCTTCAGAAATATCATTATGTTTTGTTTTGGCTTGTTTTCTTCTCTGTTACTAGGAAGAGCTATAATGCTTGGAACAATGTGGGCAATAATCAGAACTTCTTAAATGTCAGCTAATGCAGGAGATAAAACTACCCAGGTGACGTATTTATAAGTGCAAGCAGTAATAAAGTCATATGAGAAGTCATTATCTCCACATTTTTAAATCATTTGTTGAGAAGTATATTACTATTTATTTAAAATATCCTTAGTATAAAGCTCCTAGGAATACACCACTAGAATGTGGTACACAAGTCCCTCTGTATGGGGTTTTCCATAGGCAGCTGTTCTTTGACCTTGCCCTACATGAGGAGCTTCAGACTTTCATTTTTGGATTACCAACTGCCCTCTCTCAGTATCACGCATTCACCTTAACTTTCTAAAAATGCAGTGGCAAATCAGATTGCATTAATGGAAAATGCTGTGGCCTAGAAAACAGCTTTTAGTGCTGACAGAATGGGCTGATGAAATCTGGGCTGGTAAGGTATGCTATTTTTGACTGCAAAAAGTAGCATTTTCTGAAGGTTTGCTGAATGCAGTAATGTGATTTTATGTTCTTCTTTGTTAGTCGTCTCTAGCTGCTGGTAATGGTAATGGATGCTGTTAATGTTAAACATTTAATCAGCTAAAGTATATGTCTGTCTGCTTTTCTTTCTCAAAATTTGCAAGGATTGTTATCAGTTCCATGTATTTTCTAAAAAGTCAAAAGCAACTCAGAGAAGGTGAACAGACACCTGCTAAATCCATTTTAGAAGCCTGTGGGTATAAATGAATGATTATGTGAAAAGAATTGAGTCTTCTCACTGGCTAAAGAGTTGCTTGCAGTAACCATTGCCTTGTACTGTCTTTCTCCAACCTTGCTGTGACCATTTAATGAGGTCTGATTCAGGCTAATTCCCACAATCTGTAGGTTTTATTCCCTGCTGAGGCTGGAATATTTGGATGTCTGTTCAGACATATAGTTTTCTTTTTAATTAGCACATCAAATTTTTTTTTTCTTTTTCTGAAGGCCACAACCTCTGTCCTAATCCGGGCAGGTGAAATTTCACAAGCACTTTATCATGGCTCATACCTCAAGCATCCGGACACACCTTTCTAATTGTCATTTATATCCGCCTGTCATTGCCTCTGGCATTTGCTGAGTTCACATTTCCATGTGATTTACTGCAAAATATTTTGTTTAACAAGTCACTAACACACAGTGACAGGGAAGTCCCCCTCAAGAAGCTGAAATAATGATTGCCTTCATCTTTGCTGTCTTGAGGTAGATGCTAAAAAATCAATCTGTTGGTATCGGTGCTTTAGTCTTTGCGCATATGAAGAATTCTTGAAACTGGAAAACTCTGACCTTGAATCCATGAGTGCTTTGACTTGCAAATGCTTTTTGTCATGGGCTCTGTGTGCCTAACAAGGCGGATGAGCTCTGAGGCAGTGCATTTAATCCCCAGTTGCAGAATTTCGAGTGCAGTTGGTTTATGAGTAAGTGGCAGCTCTGCAAGTGTTCAGGTAACTATTAAAGTATTTGGATGCTGAGGCTGCTCCTTAGCAGCAGTTCTGGGAAACTTTTTAATATACCAGGGCAGCTGCTCTGTCTTCTGGACTCAGCTTCTTTGGTCCCTGTCCAAGGGTCCTGTGCAAAGCGGGGAAGGAGCTCTGCTGGGTGCCTCTTGCCCATGGCCTCTCGCCAGGGCATGCTGCAGTGGCAGCCCAGAGTGGGGCTCAGCCCAGGCAGGGAGGCTTCTGTTTCCCCTCCATGGACCCGGGAAGCCTTCAGCTAGGGTTCTTGGTGAGCTAGTTTTTAAGGCTATGGATGAGTCCGGTGTAACTCTTCCCATGTGGGAGCGACTTGCCTTTCTTTCCTTGTTGCTTTAAGGCAATCTGGGTAGGGAACATCTAATTTAGGCCTAGAATTTGCTCTTCTTCAGTTAAACATTCAAACCTCGTATTCTTCTGGAGCCCTGGAATTACTGAGCAGATGAACAGTTCTGTTTGTGTATTTCAGAATAAAGTCACTAACCATTTGCAATGTCAAAACCCACTTAATATTGACAAAAGTGGTTCATATGGGTTTTTCAAAAGATTGCTTACATCCCATGATGAGTTGGGCACAACCTAAAAAAATAGCTCTAAATGGCACATGCACCAAATATAAGCAAATGCATAAGAATAAAATATAGTGAAATAACCATCTCCCCTCTTACCCCAGTTGGTTGCTGATCTCATGTATTCGGGGCTCTGCCTGGCACAGTGTGAATTTACTGACCCATTAGTGGCTGCTGTTTGGCTGCACCTTCACAAAGGAAAAATGTCTAGAAAATAAACTTGACACATCAGATGCACCATAACTAATTAATTGCAGCCAGCACTTTTCCTCCTGCTCTGCTTAACTGCCTGAAGTTTTGATTATGTACAAATTTCATGGTTTGGTTCTGTTAGAAAATTCTGGGTTTATTTATGTGAGTGTATGTTTCTTAACGAACGCATGCAGGCAAGAAAAAGCATTACGTAATTGCAGGTAAGGAACAAGGAAAACTAATATGCTGATCTGAGCATTAGTTCTCAAAAGAACAGATTGTCCTATTTCTTTTTGGTAGGCTAATAAAGATTTTGGTAATCGAGTGATGAAGTGCTTGAAAATTCAAGCAATCGGTGGTCCTTGAAGGACTTCTGGCTGGGGGAACCCAGCAAATTCACAGTGAACTCAGTTTTGGTGGTCAAAGGCAGAGTGCAAGTAACCCTTCTGTGGCGTGGGCACAGGGGAGAAGTCTCTGCTGGCTGTAGATGGCTGCTGGGGCTGCTCTTGAGGATCATCCATCTGTAGTTGTATGGTGCCTTACTGTATGAAACTTGACAGTCATGGGAACACCAGGAAGGCAGTGCAGTTTTGCACAGTGGTTTTCTCTAATTTGGGGTGAATCCACTGACTGTTGACAAAGGCAGAGGGAAAAAGGGGAACACTTCTGCCTCGGGTCTGTTTGGCTGAAGTTTGGAAGTGGAGGTTACTCTGTGTGAATTTGGGATCTCTTGAAAAGTGAAAGATAAGTACTGAAAATAGATGGTCATGGATACCCAAGTAGATTTGTTTAACTGGTTTAAGATCACCTTGTTGACAATATTCTAAAACCTCAATCTCCTGAGCTATCTTAGATGCAATTTGGATGCTGCTGGTGGCATTCTGTTAACTGTTGAGGCAAAATTAAGTCTTGATATGGTTTAGTGAGAGCAGATAAAAGTAGTGCTCAGAACTATGAACTGATAACATATTGTATCAGGAAGAGCGTGGGACGATCAGGGCGGATGCGAGTCACACGCCAGCTCCAGGGTGTGTGAAACCTCGGTGAGACATACACCGGAATTCTTTGGTAGAGTAAATCTTGGTGGCCTCGACTGAAGTCAGTGGTGCTTTTGGCCATTTCTAAATAGCTCCATGGTTACCCCAAGTAATTTCTTTGTTTATTATCTTGCACTAATTTACGTATCATGGATATTTGAATAAATAGCTCTATCATGCCACTCATGAGGGCCCATGAGCCAAGATGGGATGTTATTGTTAGGTTTATTTGCTGATAGTTTTGTCAGAGACAGATGCTTTTCCAGATTAGAAGCAAAATTGTGTTTGTTTTGTCACTTTCTCCTAATTAGCAGCTGTGTGATGTCCAGCAGGAATTTGAAAGGAAGCTTTTCTTCTTGTGCGACACCATTGCTGGGGTAAAGGCTCCGCAGGCTGGGCTGTGTCCTGACCTGTATCCCAGCCCGTGGGGTGTACCCTCTTGGTACTTGCTCTGGTGGCCAGGATCGCAGGAGGCTCAGGATGATGTGGCAAATCCCCACTGGGGATGGCTCATCAGCTGCCCCTGCTGGGGATGGGACTGGCCTCCAGTGATCTGCATGGAGAGAGGGAAGAAACCTGACATTTGTTTGTCAGTGATGGCTAGCATTAACCCAGCCACCTGAGAAGTCTTAATTTGCTTTAGTGATTGGGTCAGCTGTGGGCTTGTTCCTTGTGCTGGAGCTAGTCTTACCTTGAAACTGCATTATCATGCCTTGGTTTGTGTGCTTCCTGCAGCACCCAGAGTGTGAGCTCTGTCTTCCACAGGAGCAATAGGCACCTCCACTGTGTAAGCTTTCAGCTAGTGTGCTTTTGCTCTGGTGTGGATGGATTCATACTCTGGATGCTTCTCCTGGAGTAAGCCAGAGGGCCTGTGCCACCACTCTCCTAATTCATCATTTCCACTGGCTCACTGGTGTGTCTGCTGAGAGCCTCCCTGGAGTTGCCTGGCAAAGGCAGAGCTGGGGGAGAAGAGACTTATCACAGCTATTTTTGTTCATGCCTAACATCAGTTTCTGCAATTCTTTTCCCCAGGATTTTATTTAATTTCATATTTTTTTTAATGTATCTTCTCACACAAAAGCAGACTTTCTGCAGAACTCTTGAAGAAAAGCTTGGCTTAAAACATTCATCAAATGGGTGCCTCCATAAACAAACCTACTTTCAAAATTTACCATGTGATATGCCCATTGTACAACCGGGCCAAATCCTGTACTCGTAGAGCAGCACCTGTGTTGTAAATCTGTGGGTTATCTGGACCTTGAATATGGATGGACAGAGCTGTGATACAAAGATACCATACGTCAGCTAAAAGGAATTAGTGCATGATGTGTCTTGTGAGTTCAGGCTAGGAGAGGATTTAAAAGGTAAGTCTGGCTGAACTTGTAATACTTCTTATCCAGAACTTGCAGCAGCCACTTACGAAACCGGTATCTCTCTGGCTATTCTTTTTCTGAGCCTTTTGCTTGCTGGGGCTGCTAAAACAGGTCCCCCAAAACAGCTTCTGTACATCCAGTGCCTTTCCTTCACTCTGCAGGGAGGTGTGTTGATGCAAAGAGGCACTGAGTGCAGATTTGAGGGAGACATCTGCTCTCCGCAGTGCAAGCACTGATGCACCAGTGTGGTGGAGACCATGCTGAGTGCACCTGAAGAGGGTCAGCAGTGCAGCCTGGACAGCAAGCATGCGGCTTTCCTACTCATTCTAGATTGGCACACTGCCACTGCTGGCATCTCCTTCAGGTTGTCGTGATAAGCAACTTAACAGGGGTTCTGCTGTGCTGGTATTTCTGCTTGTGACCTAACAGATCGTGCTTCAGTGCTATGAGCGATACACTTCTCCCCTTCTTCCCAGATAATTCCCTCTCTTGCTTTTATTTATTGGTTAGAAAAGACTGTCACAGATAAATAAGCATGTTCTCACTTGACTTGATAATTTACATGGCATTGCTGAAGGTGATTTGTAATTTATACATGGAAAGGATTTGCTGATCTCATTAATAACTTTTCAGACATCTAGATAAACATGCTATCGCTCTGAATCAAGTGAGCTTGAAACAGCCAAAGTATTTACCTGCAAGGGCTTCTGGCACTCCACTCTTTCCCAGACAACAGAAGTTTGACAAAAGAATGTGGGAACTGCCAAAATGTGTTTTTCCTTATAGCCACCCAGATCACCCTGAGGTGGGAGATTTCATCTATTTTTGCTAAATTATTCTTCTCTATCGAAAGGCTTGTTGACAGGAGCAGATTCCCAGTGCTTTGATTTTTAAATAGGGACTGTATTTCACAGCTCTGAGTGCTCAGCCCATGCAGGCATTTCTCTGCATCCTCTCCAACATCCTGCCAAAACCTGTGATACAAAAGAGCAGGTAAACAATCTCCACAAGCTTCCTCTACTGAGGCTGTAAAAGGAGAGTTGAGACAGCCCTGGATATTCCCTGCTGAGTATGCCAGGTTGTTACCATGAGATTTTGTTTCATCAGAAGTAATCACCTCTCTTTGTATGGGCACCTTGTTATCTGGAGATCTCCAAGTGCTCTATATGCACTTATTGCTTAATTAAACCTCACAACAGCTTTTAGATGTATCTATTGTGAATTTTATTGCCACTTCGTAAGTGGATAAACTGAGGCAGGGATATTGAAGTTTACGCTCTGGGTGTCTGTGTAGTTATGCCCTTCAAATTAAGGGGCCCAAAGGAACAGCCCTGCTCTCTCTTCCACTGCTGCCTGCTTCTTTCTTGCCTTTAACTCCTGTGAGAAAGGGTTATCCATGCTTGGGAACCTCCTGTGATCTGGAGGGAGATGAGCTAGAAGTTACTGAGTAGAAGGTGAGGCCAGACCAGCTGGGAAGGAAATTAATTATTTTTCCTTTTAATACTGTGATACACACTGTGTCTGTGAATGCCAGAGGAAGGTCAGGCAAGCTGTCCTCAGCCTCTGTGACAGAGCCAGGAATTAGACTTGGGTGACTGTCTTGGTCTCCCCTGTAGCTGTGAGATCGCACCTTGTTGGGAGGCAAGAGGATGTGAGAACAAATGTAGAAGGATGGCTTCCAGATGCCTCTCTGCATGTTTGGGGTATTGTAAGTTAGCCCAATGAGGAGCAAATCTTCAGCCTGATTTTCATATCTAGGATAGAATCAGGAAAAAAAAAAGGGTATCTAGAGAAATCCTGGGTTTGAGTCTTCCTCTTCCGCTTTCAGAATGTCTTTGGTAGTGAATGCCATGTTTAAACAAGGGTGCACCTGCACATACCCCATGTCTGACACTTCTGAAAAGGTGCGATCTGTGTAGAATAAAGAAACATACAGCTTGAGCAAATTTACAGAGAAAAGGACAAACAATTGAGCTGCTGTTTTCCTCTTGTTGAAATTAAGCTTTGGGCTAAACTTTGCATTGGTAATGAACTAAAAGTGGTCATGCACTCCAAATAGCAAAGGACAGAGAGAAGCAACTCATCAATGTATGACCCTCTCTAAAATGTCATGAGTAATCAAGTGTGAAGTACTTAATGGATCATGATTTGCACGCCACTGTTTTGATTGATGTACTACTTAGTAAAGGATTGATAGTTTTTTACAGTTATGTTGATGGCAGTCTCTCAGAAGCACCTCCATCTATTTTCTCCAGTGCTGGGGAGACCCAAAGCAGCGTTTGTTTGAAGCCGTTGTCTTCCCAGCATCTTTGTTAAATGGTCAAAAATAGTGCAGAGTTGTTATCTTGTATAGACCCGGATCTCACCAGAACTGTCTATATTTAGGCATCTTCCAAAACCTCTGTGTCAAGCAATTCTCTGGGGAGACCAGAATGGCTTTTTTTTTTTTAAATAATGTCATACAGCCAGTTAGAGAGGATGTGATGATTAAACCATATTAAGGCATCTTGCTATATAGCTCTGGAGATATAAGCTTGAACTCTGCTCTGGGCTGTTCACAGTTAATGCAAGAATAAAAAAGTCCAGAAAAACAACTGTAGTTTTTAGTTTGCTGGCATGACGTGGCTCCATCACAGTCATGATACAAGTTCAAACAGTAGCAGAAAACATTACAGCTATGCTGAGTTCTGCTGCGGAGTGAAATTCCACTTGCACAAAGGAGGCAGCATTAAAGGATTTACGTGCAGGATCAATCCACAAATTCTTGACAATAGACAATTCGTTAAAGGGTATTAACGTAATAATTATTTTGGCTAACTTGCAATGTTTCGTTAGCATGTATAAAATACAAGCAGTTCTAAAATAACTGAAAATAACGTATTAGATGCTCTTTAATACCTTATGAGTACACTCTTTTTCCTAAGTCCAAGACCCTCAGCTAATGCCAGCTGATGCTTGTGTTAGGAGCAAATAGACATTTTAAACAGTAATGTCAGAGCTACGGGTTTGGCCTTTCCATGTCAGACTGCTCAAGCTGCTACTGTGCTCTATCACAGACTCCATCTAACTTGGGAAGTTTAATCGCCTTTCTACAGAGCTGTTGAGATTTAGGAGATGAGAGAGAATCCCAGGCTGGCTGGACAGTGCTTTGAGATAGAGATTTCTGTTCCCATCAGGGCTTTTACACGACTGGGGAAGAGAAGCTTATAAGCAGTCTCCTGACAAGAGGATTAGGGGACTTGTTAATGTGGAGATTCAGGCTAATTAATCAGCTTTCACTGGACTATATTGTAAAACTTTAGTGGTGATTTTTTTCTTCTGCAAACTGTCGTTGCTTAAAGAACAAAAATCACGCTTTTCTATGCTTTGTTTTGGTTTTTATTTTATTTTAAAAACCCCTTAACTTTTTACATTTGCTTAGAAATCTTAGTTTTGTGATTCTCCTTGTGCTGCTTCTGTTCAAGGGAACCCATCAACTTGTTTTTCTAATTGACTAATTATTTGAAACTGATTAGTTGACTCATCTCTTAAATCTCACAGCTTGTATAAAGGTGTTTAAACTTTCAAAGGTAGATGAAGTCTGTGATAGAGCACAGTGACAGCCTGAGGACTCTGAAATGGAGAACATCCGAACACTTGACTCAAGCAGTAATATTTTAAAGATCCTCTTAGCACTTGCTCGAGTGTGCTAGCCATGTTAATACTCTCTGCACTGAAAAAGCATGGAGCAGCTCAATTGCTGTTTCTGAGAAGAGGGGTTTTTATCATACCAGGGCATCTGTTTATTGTTTAAATATTTAAAAAAATAAAAATGCGAACCACTGAGGTGCCAGGTCCCCAGTTCACCAGTACATCCCTCTTCATTAAAGCACTTAAATGTGAAGTTATGTGTGCTTTTAATACTCTGCTGCATTGGATCCTAGAGCTGCCTGGAAAGGAATGGACACCTCCTGGAGACATTGCAAGGACAAACAGTCCTTTCTGTTTCCCGCTGGTGGAGTGCTGGCCACTTCACTTGTGATTGCCAGTCCTAGCAAATATCTTCCTGTAGAGAGCAGAGCAGGTTGGGATTTTCATTCCTTGTGGAAAGTGCTGACTTCTCATTGAGAAAGGGGTTTTGGTTGGTTCCCCCCCCCCCCCGTCAGGAATTGTTTTACCCAGACCCTGAATTTTTAGCTTTCTAATTTTTGTTTTGATTTCAGACAAATACCCAATGCAACAAATATTCTGTCCAGGGGCTGGTTTTCCTCTTAAAATGTCTGGATGAGACTTTTCAGCTGACCCTCCTAGCATGGGGCTGGAAGCAGCATATGCAGGCGGTGTTGACAGTGCTAATGCAAGATCGGGGCACTGTCAAAGATCAGTAGCAATCATGATGTGGAAAATGCAAACTTACCTCCAACTATTTCCCCCCCCAATACCACAGCTATAGCAAAGATGGGTGTTGCATATATAAGCTATTATTGTTAATTCATAGAAATACGAGATTTTCAAGTTTGTATATCTTTTGAGAGTTTTTTTTAGCAGTTATGATCTATCAGCTGTGTAGCAAAGTTCAGAATAATTCTTAATAGTTTTTAAGGATAAAAGCTAACTTTTCATTTTTGGGCTTTTCCATGTATGTGCCTGATGAACTTATTTAACATATGAATTGTATATGTATTTAATTTTTTCTTTTATGCTTTTGACTGTCTAGTTTCCTTAGAAAAGGGTGACTGATAAAGTAGATTTCAGCTTTTAAAATGATTGGGTTATTGACACAATTTTATTTCTTCTGTATGAGATACAAGTTGGTTTGAAAAGTTTCTGTGGAAGACAAGCATAGCATTTCTCTGTGTGAAACCCAGGAGAACTGATACTGCTTAGGACTGGCACTCCAAAAACACAAACTCTGTCCCTATAGAGAGGATTTGGAAGTGTGATGATGTCAGTGGTACCATGGGTCTGTGCCTGCAGTATGCGGTGTCCAAGTGCAGGGCTGTGCAGTAAGAATGTCTGGCAATGACTCTGAAGGCTGTATCAAGAAAATTATACCCGGGCAAACAAGACCTCCTTGGCTGGGATTCCTAGACCATTCTAGTTCTTGTATCCTACACCTGGCAGTTTTGTTTGTGCCTGTAGCTCTCTTTTAAACAGATTGCTGTATCAGATGTCCTGTCCTGTTGTGCTTGTGCCCTTTGCTGAGCTAGCAACTTCTTAATTTCTCCTGTTTTATTTCACTGGACTTCACATATATTAAAAAAATAAAAATTAAAGCTCTGGACTTCAGGAGAGCAGATTTTGGCTTGTTCAGGAATTTGCTTGTCAGGAATTTGCTTGTCAGGAGGGACGTGGAGAAGCCCACATGAGCTGGTGGGTTGTAAAGGACAAACTGCTGAAAGCACACCAACAGCCCATTGCAGCTGCAGAAGGCAAGGCAGGTGTAGCAGAAGGCCAGGGTGTATGGGCAGGGAGCCCCTGGCACAGCTCAGACACACACGAGAAGTGCCGTGGAGGACTGTATAATCTAGCTATTGCCTGAGGATGCAGGGGAGGAGTTAGGAAAGCCAAAGCTTGGCTGGGGTTGGACATAGTGAGGGATATGAAGGACACTAAGGACACCTGCTCCTGCAGGCACCAAAAGGAAGGCTGAGGAAAATACGGTTCCACCACTCAATGAAGGAGGAGACCTAGTGACCAAGGACATGGAGAAGGCTGAGGTACTGAATGCTTTTTTGCCTTGGTTTTCACTGGCAATGTTGACTGCTTGGCCTTCCAGGTCCAGCAGAGTCTGTGGAAGTGAAGCGTTACAGGAGAGAACCGAGTTAAGGGGCACTTAAGTGAAATGGACGTATATGAGTCCACGTGACCTGATGGGATGTGTCTGAGGGTGCAGAGGGATTTGGCTGACGTCAGTGCACAGCCACTCCTTGCCATCTTTGACAGGCCGTGGCAGTTGGTGCCTTGCAGTTAGCAACAAGTGCCTCATCCCTTTCCCTCCCGAGGATTCAAGAAGAGACCTTGGATGGTGATCATGATTCATTTCCACACCAAAGATCTCTCTAGCTCCTTGTTCCTCACTTCTTTTAACTTCTGAAACTGAAGTAGGCAGTTGAATTTCTTGTCTCCTAGGAGCCAACAAAATAAAAATAAAAATCTGGCCACCTGTCAATGAGGTGGTCATCACCTCACCATGGATGTTTACCAGGCAGCGCACCGTTGGGTTGCTGAAGGTTTCTGGGTACTGCTATGACTACCTCTAGCCACTGCCTTGGGATGCTGCCCTCCTCTTCCTCGTCCTGCTGTCTGCAGCTAAGCCTTTTGTGATGGCCAGAAGGGCTGCAGCAGTCATCCACGGCGTAGCCACCATTGTTTGGTGCAGCATGGCTGAGTCCTCTCGCAGTGGCTGCTGTAAGTGCTTGTGTGGTGCAGGCGGCTGATGGAGAGTTGTCTCAGCGGTGCTGTGCAGCTGGAGACCACGTGCCTGGTGTCTGTCTTCTAACATTTAGAATTACTGCATTGGGAAAACTCCAGCCAGATAAAATCTCCCTTGGAGGATGTGGACTTTGGCCTTGGAAGGGTCACGCTCAGCACAGGTTGGAAGGGAACAGCCTGGTGCATGATGGCATAGATGCCACCTCCGCGATGCTAGCCCAGCCTGGGGTGGCCTTGCCTCTGGGCAGCCCCCAGGGGATCCTGCTGCACTCTCCCAGGGTTAGGTGCCTGCCCCCCGCTCCTCGCCCTGTGTTGGGTGCCTGGGGGACACAGGAAGGTGAACCTCTCAGCAACTGAGTGGAAGCTGCCTCATGCGCAGGCTGGCCTCGTCCAGGGCAGTGGGGAGAGGGGCTGCACTCTGCTTGCGGCCGGCTCTGGGAGGGGTGTAGGTGCGAGGTGAGCAGCAGCAGCAGCAGGGTCACGTTGCCCGCAGTGACTGGCTGCCAGATCTCTGGTCCCCGCTGTAGGAACCGTCGGAGGACCACGCTTGTGGGCTGTCCGGGGGGCTGTGCTTTCCTCCGCTTCTGCCAGGGCTGCAGCTCTCCTGTCATCATGGGGTCAGTCCTCAGGGTTTTAAAAAAAAAAAAAAAAAACACACAAGAAAAACAAAAAAAAAAAACCAGAACAAAAAAACCTGAGAGGACAGCACAAGCTACAGACTTGTAGCCAAGGTTGCTACACTGGGGAAAAAATAACTAAAGGTGGGGGTTTTTTAAGGTTGTTCAGATTGGCTGCGTGAAAAGCTCCTGCACTCAGTTTTATGTTGTAGCTTTGCACAGGAGGTCTGCGTGCATACCTGCAACTGTACCTGCATGCACAGTTACAGTGGCTTAAGCAGAGTTTGGATTTCACGTCATAGTACATTTGTGCTCCAAGGTCCCATTATTTCTGTTTTGAACTTCCCAGGTTTGTACCCAATCATGGAGTAAAAGTGCTCTGAAGTGAGTCTAGGCTCTTTGCCTAGTGGGATTGTATTTGTGTTTCCTCGTGTCATTCATGCAACAGAAATATATGCTTAGTGTGTAGAAATACTGGTTTTCTCATCAGAGATAAAAGTTAAAGATGGGGAACTCCTTTTAATTTGCAGCAGTCATACAGTCGTTATTAACAGGAAGCAAAGATCTTACAACGTGAACATCAAAGGAATCTGGCGCTATTTGGAAACAGCATTTGGTGCATCACATTAAATTCTACAACTTGACTTTTAAGAAAGGCTCAAAAGAAAGCTCCCCCCCTCTCCCCCCCCCTCCCCCCCTCTCCTTTATTTATCACTCTCAGGGGTATTACAGTGAGTAATTAGATTGGACCAGGAGAACAACTTAATTTTACAAGAAACTCATTAATTCATCCTATTTAAAATCTTCTCATTTCACCCAAAACCCAATTATGCTTGTAGTGGCAATGATCTGGAAAGGCATTGTCTTGTAGGTATTGGGGGGGCCACTGGGACTCCCGTGGTATTCATGTCGGGGAGACAAGGGTGACTCCCTTTCTTTGACTTTTAGGTCAAAAGAACTAGTCGCTGGGACAGCTTGACAATTAGAAAACCCTGATGAGCATTTGGAAGTAAAACAGCTGTACAATAACAGAGGGGTTCATGGTGCGGGGCAGAAAGCTCATCAAAAGAGACTATCCAAACAATTGAGTTCTATAATTAACACACAAAAATCTGTTCAGAAATGGTAATAACAGTAAAAGAGAGCTGAGAAGATGCTGCCTACTTATGTGGCAGATGTGGTTTTGTTACAATCTGAGAGAGAAAATCCATCCTCTTGAATAAGAACAACATTAGAGGGAAGAAATAAAAGTAACTTTTTGTTCCTAGGGGTGTAGTTAAAACATGAGCTTAAAATATTTCCAGACAGGGAAGAGCTATAGAAAAAAGTAACCAGTGATGAAAGGCATGAAATATGTTATCAAAGTATTTTTTCAAGCCTTTAAACACAAATTTCTTTTCTCATGGAAATTTATAAACCTGACACTGAAATATCTTTTCTTAAATTATTTGCTTTGTCCTTCATTTCACCAAGAATACTATTTTAGGGTTTTTCATTGAAGTTGGCTTCAATCATTGCCTTAAAAAAAGTTTCCCCTCTTCTGTTGTGTGTGGAGGGATATTTGATTCAAAATTGCATCTCAGGGAATTCTGAAATTTTCATGAGTATGTAACTGATATATTTTTCTGCTTAAAAAAATGGACACTATTAAATGCATAATTTCTGAAATTTCTGCTAACTCCACAGATTTTTAGCTGCATTATTCACTTGCCTGTGATAATAAATGTTCTCAGTGGTGCGCTGGTCCCTTTTGGGAAGGAGGGGTGCAGCGGGAGCATAGTTTGTGTTCAGTTGCTGATCCTGTCCTGGTTGAGGGCCCTTTCCTCGCAGAACTCATTTGGAGATCGCAGCCTTCAGCAGTGATCTATAGGGTGATGGCTCCGCAGTCCAGCGTTCCTGTGCCTTTTCCCTACCTCCCCCTGTAAAGAACTGCCATTCCACTAGTCTTTTTTGCTGCTGCTGCAAAGAAGCTCTTTAGAACATCTATGTCAAATTTTCTTCTAATATAAGTTCACTGACTTAACTAGATTTACGTGAGCAAAATGATGTTTCTGTGCTTATTCACCCCATTCTTTTTATTAACTCCTAATCTGGAAAAAAGTATTTTTCTCAGTTGTGAGTTCTCTTCTTCAGCAGAGGCTGAGGCAGCAGGTAGAAACTGTTTCTTAGGGCCCTGGTCCCTGGTTGCCAGTGCTGCTGCAGGAGCTTCTGCCCAGCGGCTGTCAGCTCAGGGCTGGCTCACCTGGACCTTTCGTGTCCCATCTTGTGCTCAGAGCCCAGGCAGCCTCACCGGGCTACAGAGTCCCTTCCCTCCCCAGTTCAAAGTCCTGCTTAGCCTTCTTGTGGGTGAAGAGCGGAGTGCGGCCTCTGTGGCACTACTAAAGTCTCTACTTGGAGCTCGCTGAGATTTTTTTTTAAGATATGCATTGCATTTTTTATGATTTAGGAACTTGTCAGCAAAGAGATTGGGATGGTCTCTTTATCCAAGCCTTTGCAAGACATTACACTCTTTTTATTTTCTTTTTTTAACGAACTATTAAACATGTCAAGCCTTTACCAAACTATTATGGAAAGATTCATCGCCATTTCAACAAGGACAAAGAAACAACTTAAGAGCAAGCACTGTTTTTTTGTTTTTTTTTTTAACACCTTTAAATTTGCAAGAGTAATTTTTTTCAAAATATCCCCCCCCAAATCAGAAAAAAATGTAGCTTATTTAAAAACAGTTAAAAACAATTTAATGCATATATTTTGTTGTAGCTGTGACTAAAAAGAATGTGACTAGAACCCCATCCACTATGAGATGAGTTTTTAAATTCTGAAATTACTGGCTGAAATTTTCTAATAGAAAATTCAGCATTCGGAGAGACCAAGCAAGCAGACTTTCCAGCCCACACATGCTTTTTTGCCTTTTTTTTTTTTTTTTTTTTTTTGAGAAAGCAATGAGTCTGAAAATCAGGTTTTAATGAGAAAATGGAGTTTGAAAAACAGCTTGAGAAAATCTACATCCAGATTTGACTGAAGTTCCATAATTCTTCAGAGCAGCTTTGCAGTTTTAACATATATCATTCTGGTAAATTAAAAAAAAAGAAAAAAAAAAAGGCCTATAATAATAAGGGCAACAAAGCTGGTGAGGAGCCTGGAGCACAAGTCTTATGAGGAGCAGCTGAGGGAACTGGGGCTGTTTAGTCTGGAGAAGAGGAGGCTGAGGGGAGACCTTATTGCTCTCTACAACTACCTGAAGGGGGGTTGTAGTGAGGTGGGTGCTGGTGTCTTCTATGAAGAAACCAGTGATAGGATGAGAGGAAATGGCCGCAAGTTGCAGCAAAGGAGGTTTAGGTTGGATATTAGGAAAAATTTCTTTACTGAAAGGGTTGTCAGGCATTGGAACAGGCTGCCCAGGGAGGTGGTGGAGTCACCATCCCTGGAGATATTCAAAAAGCGCATAGACAAGGCACTTCAGGACGTGGTTTAGTGAGCATGGTTGATGGTTGGACTCGATCTTAAAGGTCTTTTCCAACCTAAATGATTCTATAATGACCATCAATATTTGACAAATCCTGTCTCACTTTAAGAGAAATAGAAATCAAATAGATTTTAACATTAGAACTCAAAAGATATCAGCATAATTATTTCAAACTGATATCCATTTAAAATCAACTATATTTGTTCTGAGGAAAAACTGTAAATTTTTTCATGCTGAAAATATTTTTGTTTGAGAATTTTCCTTGGATCTCGTGCAGATGATTGTAACCACAATTGTCATGCTTGTGGGTGATCTGAATGTGAGAAAAGACTTTTTTTCTCTCTTTAAAAAAAAAAAAAAATCAAACCATCAGAAAGCACTAATTAAGGAAAAGCTAAGGAACTGAATTCAAAGTTTGCATTGCACACGTGAACTCATCTTTTTACAATGGTATCTTTCAAAAACTGTGTAAAACCCTATTCGTGCTGGGTCTCACCAGCAAATCCTTCCTAGAAAAGCAGCCGCGTGAAGATTTGTCGTGAGCAAGCAATAAAGACTTTCAGGGAACAGGTTCTGTACAGGCTTCTTGTTTGCCTACTAAATCATTAATCTTCAAAAAAAGCCCATCTGTAGCCTTAACAGGTGCTGGTTATAATAGGTGTGTCAGCAGTACTTCATGCTAAGAACAGTTTTTACAGGATTAGATTAGAATTTTTAAGTGACGGTACCATGGAGCTCTTGGGGGCAAAGAACTACTGGTTTAATGCAACACATTCTCTAATGTCCTTTTATGCCATGTGCTGAAATGTGGTGAATCTCTGAGCACACTAAAATGAAGAAAACTGAGTGTTCAGGAGCAAGTGATTTTTGAAGCAAAATGGCTGTGTGTGCTTTAGGAGCAGCCACTGCATTTGGAGAGCTTTTTTCAGGTCTTGAAATATTAATGATCTTGGCTTAATATAGCAGAAAACAAAATACAGTGCATGAAACAAGGAGGAAAAAAAATAATCCTTGAATTACAGACTGTTGACCTTGCACTGCCCACTGAATCCATCTATTCCATTTTAAACCGCTGAGTATGAAAAGAAAATGAGGAGGAGCAATGGTCACAAAATCTTTACCTGTGACATTTTACTACCTTTCCAACAGCACGTTATAGCCCAAGCAGGATCTTCAGCCTTGTACTAGATTGTTTATCATATAAGTATTTTAATACTAGGAAGATGCTAAGGACAGCTCTTCACTTAATAATTTCTGTGAACTATGAAGTTCATATTAGCAGTAATGTTAGAGGTTACTCTTTTTTAAAAAAAAAAACCCAAAACTTTGAATAATAGAAAGAATTTTGTGGATAAGAGCAATCAGCCTGGTCTCCTCTTGTATTCTGTTTTTCCATGCCTTGTCTTTATATATGACAGCAAGATTCTGCCTATTGGTGTCTGTCCTGGTCATATACAGGCTTAGGTGTATTTCTGATCTGAGCTGTGCCAGTGAAAACTGGGAATAATATCTCAGATCAGCATCTGCCACTCGACTGCCGCTACTGTTAAACCAGGCACAAGAGGACATGTAGTGATAGTATAACTCACCAGATACTGAAAATCATATCAAAAAATGAAAGGTAATTTTCCATGTGTGTGGTGGTTTTGGGTGTTTTTTTTTTTTTTTCTTCCCCTGGGCAATTCACATCACAAGCAGAATAAGCTATTTTATACGAGTTGCCTTGTGTACTGTGACTGCCTGGTTGATAGGTCATACCCAGTGGGTTTGTATTTGTGTTCAGGGACTAATTGTCTCTGACGTGGGGAGGCTGGGTTTGACCCCCGTGATTCTTCCTGCCAAAGCTGTGGTTTCTGATTTTAATTGAAACCCCAAGGCCATTTGAAGTATGGCTAAAAAGCACCTTGGAAGTTGAACCTTATCTAATAATGTGATGCATGTAAACTCTGGAAGCATAAATCTTAGTCACTTTAGCAATGTGTTTTTATAAGATCCTCTGGTCCAGTGACAGCCAGAGCGAGCGAAAGCGCAGACTGATCTCCCAGCGCTCTTACAGATGGTGCACGGCACGTTGTAAAGTTAGGACTCGTTAAGGAAATCCCATAAATGGCTTTGGTTAATAAGAGTGAAGTAACTTGCTGTTTTATAAATGTGTTACTAAAATCCCTCTCCGTTTCCCATTGGAGGGCTTCATACAAGAAGGAGGGAAAGAATGAGGGGGACTAAGGGAAGGGTAAAACAGAAAGAGCAAACCCTGGCTGTGCTGACGCTTGTGCCCCACATACTGGAGCCTGTGCATAGCAGGGGAACCCTAAAGGTAGCATAGGTGATAAATGACGAGACGGGAGAGTGAGTCACACAGTAAATACTAGGAACAACCTTTCCTTTTTACATGTTTGTGTGCCTGGGTACATTCTCTGTTTTCCGTAGTGCTGAAAGCCAGTGGTGATGGTGGGCTTTTATCTCTAGCCAAGGGAGAAATTTCTGGGATGACATACCTGTTAGCCACTATTAAAATGTGTTATTCATGATGCTAGTGATTTTTTTCCAAGTAATGTAAAAGTAGCCATTTGTGTAAGCATTGCATTTATGAATATGATGTCACCAAAAGCTTGCCAACTGCATGTGGGACCTGGTGGCAGTGGTGCAGTTACTGCTATGCCCTGGCTTCGAGGAGGGGAGAGCGTTGCTGGTTTCCTCCCTTGGGGAGAAAGAGCCAAATGAATCCTGCCTTGCCAGTAGGGAGTTGTGCCATTTCCGGGCATGTTAGGCTGGGGGCCTCGCTGCCAATCCCAGCGGGTTCCTGTCCCACTCCCTCTTAAAAATTGGCAGTGTCTGACTGTCAGCTGCCATTCCTTAAGTGGTCATAGAATAAACCAATTGCACCCCTTTTGTCATGCTGTGTGTGTGTGAATGCAGGTGGACATGGGTTAAGCGACATGCAACTCCCCAGTAAGCACAAAGAGGCAGCTGATTTTCTGGCGGTGTCAATAGAAGAGTATAATTTTTTTTACCATCTCCAATCCAGCTTTTAAAATGGCTCTTGTTGGAATGAGAAATCAGTGTCCCCTGACATAGGATTACTCATTAAGAGTGTGATGATTGTTAATTCTTCACCTGGGGCTAAGAGGACATCATTAGATGTCTTTGAAATGTCTCCTGCCTTGATTTTGAATAAGTAAGCTAGCAATTTATGATCACAGCCTGGGCAAGTAACATTCTCCCTTCCTGTTCCTCTATCTAGCTTGCAAAATCGGATACTACAAGGCTCTCTCGACAGATGTTGCTTGTGCCAAATGCCCGCCTCACAGCTACTCCATCTGGGAAGGCTCTACCTCCTGCACCTGCGATCGGGGCTTTTTCCGAGCTGAAAATGATGCCGCCTCCATGCCCTGCACTCGTAAGTTGGTCTTTGAACAGTCTCTTCCTCTTTTATCATCCATGTCTTCTCCTGTCTTTCTTTCACTGGGCATGTAGGAAATACTGACCAGAGATCTGTGTCTCTAAGAAGTGTCCCGCTTCTGAGAGCAGCATTCAGTAGCTCTTGCAGCCCTCTGCAGACACAGTTTGTATTTTGGCTCACACTTCTGGGAGAGAAATCATTAGTTCTCAGCCCTAAATTCCTAACAGCAGCATGGTTGCGCTGACCCTTGAGAGCCTACAGTCTAAACAAGTCAGGAGACTGGGAGGAGAGAAAGCTGCAAAAGAGGAGTCACTCACACTCCTCAGTGACAGAGTTGGAAATAAAATAGCGGTCTAAATTCCAGTGTGAGGACCTGTCCAGTAGATCACAACTTCTTTCACCTCTTTAAATATATTTGTAGAAATTGTGAAAGCTTTTCTCATAATTGTATGACCTAGGGTAAATAGGTCATATTTATAATCTCATTATATATCTAATTTGCTCAAAATATAGCTGGTGACCCTTAGGAACATGAAAGTGTTCCTCTGAAAGGTGTGGTAATAATAAATCTTAAGCCTTAATGAGACAAACACCCAAAGTATGGTTTATTTTATCCTTTGTAGATAATGACATCACGTACAGTAAATGGAATTTGCTTTAGTTCCACCAAAATGCCCTCAGCAGGCAGAACAAGAGGCATAGTGCACTGAGCACACCCACGGGGTTACTGGAACAACTCCTTGTCTTATGTGCTGGTTAACGCCTCACCCAGCTGAAGACCTGGGATTCCAGGCATGCCCTGGTGTTAAATCATGATCATCTAGTTCTTCGGTTTTCACTTCTATAGGAGCAGAGCAGTTTAAAACAGTAAGTGAAAGAGCTGTATTTTACCAGGGGATATCCATGTGTGGCTTTTCATGAAAGCTGTTGGAAACGCTTCCAGATTTTTGGAGTTCAGCTGTATATTTATGTGGAGAGCATGTGTGTGTGTGTGTGTGTCTGTGAGTGGCAGAAGGCTAGGATATTTCTTTTGTAACATTTTAATATATTCCAAATTAATTTTGGAGAGATGACTCACATTTATTTAAATCTTAATTTCTCCCTTACAAGGCAAAACCAAAGTATGTCCATAACTAAGCCAGCACTCATCCCTTACCCACACCCCCTTGATTCCAGCTCTTCTTCAGTGATCTCCTCCTTTTCAGCTGTGAGTTTTTGCTGGGTGGTGGTTAAGGAGGTCTGGGCATAGCCAGGAGCAGCTGCTTTTGCTTAGTAGGAAAGCAGTGAGGTCCATATATCCCTTGCCAAACACTGACTGGGGATGGAGATCTAACTGTATTGTGAAACCTGCTGAAGTGGGTAGAAACATACTTTTTATAATATAGTTTACACTAGGAGATATAAAGCTTGACTATTTTGATAGGAAAAATGTCTTTTTACAGCAATAAAACTATCATTTAGAAGGTACACCCTAAATAACATTATACCAGCAAAAGTTTCTCACAAAGCCCTGGTCCTGGTGAGTGATATCCTGACCAAATTGAAATCAAATTAGTAGTCAACTGGTTGAATTTATATAGGCATGTGCAGTGAGTGAAGTATGAGGAGAGAGCAAAACACTTCCAGATGGGGGAATTGTGAGCAAATGATATGTGTGTTTGCTTGTATTGCAAAATATACCCCTGCAAGCTTAGCCCTTTTTTGTCAAGTCTTGGGCCTATTTCTGGCACCCTTCCCCATTCCTGTCTTCGGAGGTCAGTCAAAGTTGAAGTCCCTGATCTTGGTCTTTTACCCTGAAAATATGAAGAGAGAAGAAGAAAAGGCAAGGGCCATGGTGTTGGCCTCAGTCTTCATCTCTGCAGCATTCCGGGAGGACTTGCCATGCAGAGGCAAGCCAACACCACAATCCCACAGACACCTGGTCTTGGAAAACAGGCCTGTCTCTGGAGGTCCCATTTCATAGCTCTGAATTTTCCTGTAGCTTGAGGGGTTCTTTTTCTGTGATCCATGGTGAAGGAAGACACAGAGGTTATTTTGATCTGGCTTGTGGGGCAGCTTTGCTCCCCCACTCACTGCTGTGCTCGCTAATATCCCCTCTTTGAGGTCTGCCTTAGCAGTGTTTGAACGTTGGTACAATGGTGGTACCTGCACAGGCACAAAATGCAGCCCAGTGCGCGTGGTGCGCCTCTGCGTTGCGCAAGGAGTGGGGTGCAAGGGTCTTCTGGGGGGCTGTTCGTTTGCCGTGTTCCTCATACTGAGTAGCCTTCTGCCCATGCACTTGAGGCAAGTGACAGAAGGTATTTAGAGGGCCTCTGGTGAAGGAAGCCACTCCGGAAGAAGCACCCCATTTGTCTGCCTTTCCTGACAAGACGTGGAGACAGAAGGGAGCGTAAACATCAAAGGTTCTTTCGGACAGATTCAGACTCTAATCAGTTCTTACCAGTTGGTTAAACCAGGTGACAAACCCAATTCCCCTGTGCTGACAGCCATAATAATCAGTCACCTTCTTTGTTCATTATGCTCTCTTTAACCCTGGTATTCTCATTCAGCCCTGCATTTAGTAATCGCTCAGTGTGACGGTGCACTAATGAAGAAGTAAAACACAGTATCTGAGATCCATTCTTCTAGCAAAAAGATAGACTCTGCTCCACTGGCTTGTAAAATCAGGTTTCTGTTCACTTGGAAAACTATTAGACCAGGTGAATAAAAGTAACATTGGGTAATATGGAGAGAACACCTGGAATGGACTGCAGATTGATCCTTTCTTTATTATTTCTAAACACTCTTTAAGATGAAGAACTTCAGCCTTCTTAGGATGTGTTTTTGTAAAGCTTTGACCCTTGGCTATTGATTTCCTTTAGTAATAAACTGGCTGGCCTCATCACTTATCTCACCTTCTAGGTTGGGGGAGGAAGACCGTTATGACTTTCTATTAGCCTGATTGTGCTAGTGGATGAAAGGGAATCAGAGAATTTCCCTTCCCTTTCCTTTCTCGCAGTTCCCATGGTAAGTAATAAAAGCAACACCTACTTCCTGATGCACTGGTCAGGAGAGGTGCTCCAGAATTTTCTCGTTCTATAACAGCACTTTCTGACATCTCCATCCACTGTTGAGTTGTAAAAACTGCGCCTAACCTTCAGGTAAGCCAGGCATCCAGTCTAAACAAATAACTCAAACTCTGGTTTTAGTGTTCTGCTCTGTTTTAGCTCTGCTAGAGTGAGTTGTTATGTCTGGCTTAAAGCTTGTGCAAGTAAGAGCAGAATGTGGTGGGACATGAGCGTAGGAGATGGTGGAGTGGGCTGTGTTGGAAGGCCAGGCAAAGACACGGTGACATACACGTGCTTACTGATGCTTGCCTCATGGGGGATAATCATCCATGTGTCTTGTTGCCACTGAGGAACAGAGCCGCCCTGGATCTGCCGCTTTGACCTAACAGGAATTTAGACTTTCAACTCTGAAGCACAGTGGCCTTGTCAGCTGTGTGCTTGGGCATGGAGATGGTATGATTGACCTGTAATACACTTGACCACAAACTGTGGAAAACGTGGATGCCTTTCCCTTTTGGAAGCATTGCAAAAATAACGTTAAGGCAACTAGTCAGACCTTTGTTATATTTCAGTACTTGCTGAGAGGATGGGCCTTTCCTAAGGTTAGCAATCTAATGGAGAATAAGTTGCCTTACCAACACACAAATCCATGAGGCTGGAAAACAATGTCTCAGTCATGGTCCTCATCTCTGAATTTCCTTCTCCTTATGGAGATATTCTGTGAAATGCAGCCTGGTACAGGCAGGTGCAGTTCCCACCCAAGTTAATGGGCGTTGGTCCTGCGTCCCCACCGTTAATGAGTCAGGTTCTCTAACTGTTTCTTAACAAACAACGCTCACATTATGAGTGAGAATGGGATGGTTTTGTATTGTTTATATTGTCTGTTCAATTCAGATTATTAATGATTTTTAATTGGGAGCCCTTTACAAAAGAGAGATTACCAGCATAGACTGTCCAGCTTGAAATCTGTCTCAGTAAATGACCCTGAATAATTTAGTCCGTTGTGCCACCCAAACAGTAAATGATTGATTGATATTTTGGCGTGGCCTGAAATATTTCTAAAACGGTTGCATTTAGGACAGTTTATACCGGAGAAGCTTAGAGATAATGAGAGCAAATTTAGTGAGATACAAGAGAAGAGTGCCTGCTTTAAAAGGGCTTTCTCCAGTTTAGGTTATCAAGAAATCGAAAAGCCTAACTTCAAACAGCAAACATCACTTACTTGTCTTTACATTCGCCTCTTCTAATTGAATTTAGTGCACTGCTGTATTTCCTCCAGAAAGTATATTGTTTTTAAATTACCATTTCAGTGCTATTACTCAAGGCTCCCGCTTCTAATGCTTTCTGACAGTTATCAGCATAATGAACCATAATGAAATGATGAGCAATCTACAGTGGAAACTCAATGTGGATTCCACTAGAGCTGTGTGACTGTGGTGTTAAAATTTGAAGGCACATTAAAAAACACTGTCCTTATTTGTTTCCAAGGTCAAGGCTTTTAAAAAGGTCTGAAAGGTCCAAACACTTCAATTTTGTAAATGTTGCAGTCTAATATATGCCCTTAGTGCAATCTTGTGTTGCATTTAATATATCTCAGAGATAAATATTTGACCTGCATTTTTAACAAAGAGTGAATTTACCTACCTAATAACTGTGCTTGCAAATGAGTAATTACACAGGAGCTGATTATTTGAGCAAATGTTTATTATGATTGCTTAGACTTCTAAATAAACAAATGTGCTCTTTTTTTCCTTCAGCTTAACTTGTGCTCTTCTAAATTTCCAGACAGACGCTGATTATCACTTTTCTAGCTTTTAGAAGAATAAGAAAGTAGGGTACAACGTGCGGTCAAACTGGCTAGTATGTTGTAGGTAACTTTGCACTGGCTTTGCCATGCTTCCTTCCCAGGGTTTGCACACTTGTTCTGGCACTACTTCAGTCTAACCTCTGCTGTTGGAGCCCGTTCTCTATAATATGAAGTATATGTCAATACAGCCTCTGATCTTCAGAAGTTAAATTTATGACATAATAATTCTTCCACTTCTTTATATGTGTCCATACTTTAAATAAATTATTTTGTTCTGAAAACATCATATAAGGTTGTTCATTATGTAAACAGTACATCAGAATCCTTTTAAGGTGCAGTATGGCAGTTGCAAGAGCAGAGGGAACAGTGGGTAGGCAGTATGGAGAGAATGATTTTTCTTCTCCTCATAGGCTGGGAAAATAGACCATCCATCGCTGCCAGACCGAGAGAAAGGGATTGTGAGTGATGAGAATCTCAAAGGAGAAGGCTGTCTCCCCTCGTCTATGGTGACAGGCTGAAGGAATTGAGAAAATGTTGAATAAGAAGGGGAGTGGTTATGGCTTGAAGAGAAGAGACGGGAGTAATTTGACAACGTGTGTTCATAATCAGTAGACTTAAAAACATGGCTCCTTTAAATACAGCAACTGTTTATTAGCTGTCTTCTGATTTTCTGGCCAGAGCCTTAAATTAACAGAGACATTTACTCAATTAAGTGGGGGCTTTGATTTGGTTAGTCAGGACCCAGTTCTGTAGAGTTGTTGAAGTAAATTAGAGGGCTAACAGAATAAGAAATTCAGCAGTTGGGCCAATGACAGAACAACTTATTTTTCTGGTTGGATTTCTTTCCTGTCAGACTGTCAGATAACTTTCTGGTATCCACGGTGGAATAATTCTTTTTATCTCGAAAGAGTGAGTGAACACAGGTGATATTGTCTGCAGCACAGCATATTAGAGTAGCTGCAGTAACGTGTCTCAGCGTACATGGCAATGTGAAATGTTCTTATATGACGGTTTTTGGAAGAGAAACCCAGAGCCCACAGGCGTGGCACCTGCAAGCATCAGTTTTCCCACACCTCTGCCAGTGGTAACTGGACCCCTTCTCTTAACTGCCTTAGCCTGGAGAGAAGAGGAAATATCGATTGGGTTGTTCTCCAGGTGAAAGGAACAAAGCCTTTTGTGAAGCTGGTAACCAGGGTTCTTTTGGCAAGTAAATAGGAAATCGTACGTGCCAGTAAAATGAGCATTTTTATCATTGGCGCTGGTCCAAGATCCCTAGCTTGGCAGAACTCCCGCTAAAGTCAAAGGAGTCTTGCCCAAGTAAATAAATTAAGAATTGTTTACCAAATCAGTTGCCTTATTAAAACCCACTTGTAATGCTAACTGTGCACAGAAAGGACAAGGAAGGTGGAAATAGAGCAGATGACTGATATTTCAAGTGGCTGCTGCATCCTACAGACTGTTGACTTTGGTCTCACCAGTTGTAAAAACACATAATCTATAATGATAAATGGTCAGGAATAGCCAGGCAGACAAGAAGTGAGGGTTGTCCGAACTATCAGTGCTTGTGTAAATTAGCGCACAGCAGCAGGAGACCTGTCTACAACTGCCGAAAGAAGCAATTAGTGGCAGCAACATACACAGCTGTCACAGGAAAGTGTGGGCTTTATTTCTAAGCCTAAACTTACACAGCCCAGGTGTTTACTCTGTTATAACTTGTCTTTCAGATGGTTAAAGATCAACAACAAAGGCTTATCTGAAGGGCTTCACGGCTCACATGCTGAAACATTATTGACAGCTCCACAGTTGTACAGGTTTAATGAAGCTTTATGAGACAGAAAGAGGAGGCCAAAGTGCTTTTTCTTGAAGGCTGTGCCTGGCACCGCTTTTAGTGAGGGAATTTAAAGAGTTTAAAGACATTGATTATTTAATAATTACTTTCTTTGCATCCAGTCTGGAAATAGTAAACTCTGTGCTTTCACACTCAGCTCTGCCTCCAGGGAGATGAATTTTAGGATCATGATCAAGTTAAAGAGTATTGATTAGAACTGTTAAAGGCTGTCCGTACTGTGACGGCATCGTGAGGCCTTATTGAGAGAGTAGCAGTATGATCACATTGGTGAGGCTGGCAACACAACTAAAAGCCGTAGCAGAGTCGTACTGCCTCTTAGGGCCTGAGCTAGCCCCTTCAAAGGTACTTGATGTACTTCCAGTGACATTTCATTGCTCTCTGTAGATATGCTCCAAAGATCTTTGGAGTTGTTCATTGTACGGATCTTTTCTATTTTACACCTTTTTATTTGTTCTCTTTATTCTTGCTGTGTCGTACACAAAAGCTGCCTTTCAGCGCTTGTATAGCAGAAGATGTGCTAAACTTTTCACCGCTTCTGATAGTGCATTTCTAGTTAGGTTTTCTTGCTATTAGACAGTTGGATGCTTACTCCCAGGTGCCTGCTGCTCCTGCAACTTATCAAAGACTTAACTGCTCCTCTGTAGTATAGCCAAGGCCAAGTTGCTGATTCAAAACAGGCCAGTTCATACTAGGCTCCTTTTAAACGACAGTGAGTCATAGCAACCTTCCCTGTTGTATGAATCTTGTTTATTATGTAGCAAATTAGCTCAAGATTTTTGAATACCCTGAGTTCCTTTGGAAATCACCAGAGATGAAGAGGGTCAGCATCTCTGGAGCAGGCTCATGAAGAGGATCCTTTTGTCAGTCCCAGTCCAAAGCCCATTGAAGCCTGCTGGTCTGCCTGATTGACTTTGTTTAACAAACACCCATAGTTGGCACTCTGCTGCATTTAACAGTATGTTTATAGGGTTTTCTCAGTTTGAGGGTGAAGTTAGAAAGGTTTGAACAGCAGCAGGTTATTTTATTTTTACTGTTTGTTAGAATAATTTTTAATCCTTATCAAGCTAAGGTCTACTTTTTCTGCCTCAAAAAGGAGGTGGTATTTTCCTCAAGGAGAGTGTGGGAATGGTTAAAGAAGATAAAAGTCTTTTCTACATGCTTGAGGTTTTCTGGTGTCTGGTGGGAATTGCCAATGAAGCTTCCTTCTGATTTCATACTGTCAGGCGAACGGAGACCGAATGCAGGGTGACAGCCCACTTGAAAATAATTATCCATTGCCCTGGCTGCAGAGACATCCGTTATCTGATAGAGAAATGTGGTTTTACACACGTGCACACACAGACTGAGTAAATTTTGTTTTTAATCATTCTCTCCTTCCAGGGCTCAAAAGCTTCATCCTGCTTGGTACTTAGTCACATGCATATCTTTTGAAAGCATCTTTCTTTTCAAAGGAGGGTACATTTTAAATGCACTGGTCTGGTGACTGACAGGATGCTCATAATGAAGGCTTGCCTTCTGGAGGGTATATATTTGAAATATCTCCATTAGCACTTCCAGGGATAGTGTGGGTTTCAGCTTGCGTTTTTAATAGATGTCCTCCCACAGGTACATCTTTCAAAGTAATAAGTATTAACCATACCATAGGTTAGTAGTAAACAGGTGTGGTTAAAGTCCAAATACTGATACTATCAGTTTAGTCCTTAATGGGTAATGTTGCTGCCAAAATAATTCACTACCACTGTTAATGGCTGAGAACTAAGCTGGCACAAAAAAAGAAGCTCCTGGTAAGGAGCCCACTGCCAGGGGACACGCTGAGATAGGGGAGTGCAGGCAGGTGGCTCTGTGTGGCTAGAGAGAGCTTTATTTTGGGTGCCATCAGAGTGGGTTTCTCCTAAGTGTTAAATTCACTTTAAAGGCAGTAATTGTCAGAACCCTGTGCTGAGGTGCTTTCTGTTTTGTTTTGTGATGTTTTTGTTTTTCAAGCTAAGAAAATAGTGTATAATTGCTACTCAGGTCTGATAAAATTGACCAAACCAAAGCCCAGAACTTTATCTTCAGTGCTTTGTCCACAGGACCGCTGAGAAAGGGAAAAAGAATTTTTTTTTTTTTTTTTACTTGCCTATAGCTTTGGTGAACAAAAGGTGTTTGCCCAAGATTTGGAGCTGCTAGTTGTCTAAAAGTGGGATTCAATTCAAGTCAACCTGGGGCAGCAGAGAACCAAGCTGCAAGGTCCTCTATTTCTTGTCATTTTATGGGACAACAAAGTTATTCAGGAGCTGTTTTGCTAGGAATCATTTCTTTCTCTTCTCCTTTCATTGTCCTTTAATCCACGCCTCCTAACCATACACTGTTGCTGAACTAAATTAACTGGTTTAGTGAAGACAGTATTCTTTATGTCAAACAAGTCTGTCTGGTCCAGTTGTAGAAAACTGTAATTGAATTTACTGCATACACCCACAGAGACTTTCAGAGAAGCACCTTGCTGGGCAGATCAGTAACAAAAAAGGAAGATGTAAAACCAGGGATATTAAAACATTTGTCATAACCATTAAATACAGTTCCCCAGCACAGTGCACTTGCAGTTCTGCCCTCAGATCCCAGGGTTAGTTTCCAGAGGTATTTTTCAGTTGTGTAGATTGGTTGGGTTTACAGCTGTAGGGAGAAAGGGTGGGCTGACTTGGTTGGAATCTATCTGCATGCCCGACAAATTGTGCCTGTCTGCCTGTCTCTCTGGAGTCCCTCCATGTCTGGGAACCCACTGCAGTATGCCCTTTGACATGGGTTTGTGGTATATGGAGTTTGTCAACGGAGAGATGCTCTCCTTTGGGCTCGTGGCTTGGCGGCAGTGCTGAACTTGCAGTCCTGGTGCAGCCTGGTTAGACCCCGTCCTTGGGCTTGCCAAGGGTCCTGGTGTCTGTCCTTTCCCTTTGGCATGCATGAAGGACTGGGCGTGACCGATCCCTGAGGGCAGCAGGAATATTCACTCAGTTGCAGCTAATCATCTTTGTGCTATTTGCCTTTGAAATTGTTCATTGCATTCAGGATAGATTTTCTTTTTTCTTGGCAGAACAATTTTGCCACTTCCGCTAGGTTTAACCTCCTACAGTTGTACTATTATCCTGTGGTGGTGGGAAGAAAGGGGCTTTGGGATAACTTCCTCAGCAGGATTGCATCCGAACAACAGGCAAACTTTGAGCCAACAACCTCTGATTGTCCCTCAGTGTGTAGGGCAGCTGATTTAAATGCAAAATATTATTTTCCTTGCAAATAAACAGTTTACTGATGAAATGTCATTATGCGCTGTGTTAGTCTGCAGCCTTCACTTCACAGCCATGGCCCCTTGCCATCTGCACCCCACAGGTGCTAGTTCAGTCCTGGATAGTGAGTTCATTACAGGGTCTTCACTGCGGAACCTGTATGTGAGTCATTTCAGTCCTCAGACCGGACTGGATCCCTGGTGTGAATCACAGAGGCTCCTTAACTATGCCTACAGAGACCTATAATCCACAGAGAGCTGGCACACGGAGACGTCCTGTGGTCTGGAAGACAGGAGGGAGCCTGTCAGGTGTTGTGATATGTGCCCTTGTCATGGTTTTCATCAAGCCTCTTACCGGACTTGCAGTGGCGTGCTGGAGGCTTCTGAGTGGAGAGGAACTTGAGTATTTTGTAGGAAGGGAAGGAGAGAAATATTGATGGATGAAAAGTTAAAATGCAGCCTGAGATTGTGGTAAGAGTGCTAAAATACATCAGTCCTTTTAGTATAAGTAATGCGCATGCTATTAACCCCTTAAAAGCTCTAGTTTTCCTGAATATTCATTTGGCATAGGATACAACATTGTCCTTAAGACAGACAGATCTGTCTATATGTGGGTGAAAGAGACAGAGAGATATAATGGCTATAGCTTATTGCAGCAAGAGAAAGCCAAACAATCTGCATTGCCCAATACATTTAAGTAAATCTAACAGGAGGGTTGAGGAAGATAGCAAGATTAGCTTGACAAAGATTATTTATTGCTAAACAGACTCTTCAGTGTTTCCCTCAGCCCTGACACACACAATGAACTGCTCCACCCAGGGCCTTTCCATTTGCTTCATGGCTCAGTTGATTTTGATGGGTTTATTGTGAAGCAAGATTTATGGAGCCCCAGGAAGGAATAAAATTAAAAACTTCCGTTCCCTATGTTCCCACAGAGGAGTCCCCCGTGTCCCCTCATGGTGCTGGTAAATGGGCTGGGTGAGGGATCCAACTTTCAGGCCCCAAGATCAAACCATGTCCTCTTTGCAGTCCCCCAATGGGAGACATGGGAGCGGCTCTGCAGATCCATCTCTCAAGTTCTGTTGTTTTGGGCAAGGAAAGTGAGAGCACTTGACTTCCTAACATCATGAAATGAACTTTAAAATTGTTTTACAAAATAAAAATGTATAGATTTTTTTTTTCTTCTGTAGGGACTGTGATATTTTTAAGCTCTTCTGGGCTGTGTGGCAGCATTAGCTCTATGCTTCCAGAGTGCTGAATGGCTTGTGCAATAGTATGCTTTCATCAGTAGGAGTTATAAGAAAAATGCTGTAAATCCTGGGGTTCAGGGCAAAATCACAGACATTGGCAGCAGTTTCAGTGGCACAGCTCCTTGTTTCCCCTCTCATCTTCCCCGTAGCTAGATTTTTCTGCTGGAGGACAGAGGGTTTGCGTGAGGGTGGTGGTCGGGCCAGCAGGACACTGTCCCTGCGGGATTCTGCTGGCTGGGGTTCATCTTGAAACAGCGCTGACGTTTCTAGCCTGCCACGGCCCTGAAAGGGTTTTCATCTCATCTATCGGCAGCGGCTCTGTTGTCAGAAACAAAGCAAATCCTGATCACTATTGAAGGAGCAGATACGCCCTGTGTTTCAACATCTGAAACCAGGCCCATCAATCTGAAACTATTCCCCACTCCCTGTGCCAACAGCTCCATTGATGACTATGCTCCAGAAAGAAAAGAAATTGCTTTTCCCTCACTGTAATGTCAGCCCACCATTTGGAGACTCCCCCGCATCTTCCTTTTCATGCTGGAGGTGGTGCACTCATCTCTGTGACCTGCAAGCATCTGCTTCCCTGGTTTTCCGCTTCATTGCGTCTCTGTTTAGACACTGCAATGCCCTGTCCCACATACTAATTACTGACTTTTTGCTTCTGAGGAGCTTGATTCATTCTGGCACATTTTCCCATGTGAAACTGGACCTAGAGCCTTGGAAAATATCTTAATGGACATCAGAGTAAGTCTGAGTTTAACCCCAAACTGGCTGCTGTATCTGAGCTAAAAGGCACCTCTTTCAGACCGTAACTGTGGCAGTACGAACCTTCCTCACGTGGAGTACTTTGCCTCACAAATATCCCCCTGAAATGAGGGCAGCCCTGGCAGAGCTGGCCGTTGTTCAGGGAGGGGAGGTGTTTGCACTGGCACCACCTTATCTCAGCTCTCCTGGCTGTGCTCCGAGTCGATGCTCTTGCTCGTGTGATTGCAGCAAGTGAACTCTCTGTAAGAAAATGCCTTTTTCTTTTTCTTGCTGTAAAGCTCTTGCCGCCTCCCACAGGAGCAGTTTCTGTACAGTGCTTGCTGCTGCCAGGTACTGAACGGCCTCTGGGAGGACGGACATCCTCAGCTCCCATCGGCTCTGGCAGCCGCTCTGGCGAGGTCAGACCTTCGCTGCACAGCGTGGGCTTAGGCTTGCAGTCTGTTGAGGCTGCTGGTTTCCTCCAGAGGTTTTTATTTGTTCTTCTCCCTCCTTGACAGTGTGGAGGGACAAATGTTGTCACCTTGTGCACCTGCCTGCCCTGGAGAGCCCCGGTGTGAGGCAGTTTGGGGAATTTTGGGGTAGGTGGGGTTTAGATCAGTTGCTGCTCAGCAGTTCCTGTGCTGCTGCTTGAGTTCATGATTTCAGGAGTGTCTTCCACCTCATTGCACTCGGAGTGCATTTTTGAAAAGGAGGCTCTTGTATTTGCAGGCTAAGCAGAGACTGCTTTCTCCTGCCCAGGGGAGCTGGCAAACCCAGCTTTTGGGGGAAGGAGAGCTGGTTATGGGGCAGAGGCACTGGGCTGAGACTTGGGAGCGTTGTGACCGATGCCCAGATATGCAAGGCATGTCTTGTGTGCCCTTGTCTCACCACATCTCTCTCTACCTAAGTTTCCATATGATGAACAGAGACTAAACCCAGTTTCTAAGCATTTTTTGACCAGGAAATCTCTCTTACTGTGTTTGATGACTGATCTCTGAGTAAAAAGGTTCTGTCCTTAGGAGTCCTAAACGTTGCTAGTGTATAAATGAAAGTCATGAGTGGCAGCCCAGCGGTGCAGCAGGCAGGAGGGCTCCTCGTCACAGGGGCTGGCCTGGGCTCTCTCTTCTCCTCACAGTAATTCTACCTGTCAGTCCCGATTTAACTCAGAGACTGTTTCAAAGGTTTGGCAGGAAGGGAGGATTTCCCTCTTTTAAAAATGAATATATTAATTTCGTGTTTCTCAAGTGAGCACAGAGAAACAGTCCTTGCTCAGCTACTCTTGCAGCAGAGGCCTTTCATTTAGGTACTAAAGAAAAGTAGACACATTTGACCTCTGTGTAATTTAAGACTCTTTTCTTAACCTACCTGCATCTCCTAAAATAAAAGTACTGTGTCCTGTTAAACACATGTTACATCCTGGCGGCTTCAAGCACGGACCCAAGGACGTGATGCAGCCCTCAAAACCTTGTCTTCCACAGTGTGCTCAGGTCTCAAGCTCCCTTCTAGATGCACCTGATGAATCGAGGGAGCCAGAATTAATCTTCACCATAGTCATCTCTCAATGGCTTAACCTCTTTGCTGCTACACTTGAGTCACTTTGTAATTTCAGCATAATTTCACCGTAATGTATTTGGTTCCCATTTTAGCCTTTGACATATTAGAGATTATGATTGATTTGTTTATACACTTAATGCAACTATTGGTACTGGCTGAATTTTTTTCCAGTTTCATAACACTTGACAAGTTACAGGAATGGAAAACCTGGAATGAAACTTGCCAGGACTTTCTCTTTCCCTTCCTTTTCTGCCAGGAGATCTGGCTGAACTTTTTTTGAATTCCAACCATCAAATGTATTTTGATAAAATTTAAGAAGCTTTCACAAGCTTTCCTGTGTCTTGAATAAAAATTGTATTTGTGACTTTCTACAAAATTATTTCCAGTATTTTTCTGGTAATAATATTTGTATTTAAAGTTCTAACTATGAGTAATTATGAAGAGCTGCTATTTTTACTGTATTCCTGTTTGGATCATTACATTTTGCAAGCTTCATTCTCAATCTGTTTCATTTCTACTCAATACATATGTATATATACCTTATGTCCTGTACCAAAGTATTGCATGAGTAGTCGGAGTGCCCTTGTGGTCTACCCCAGAATAGACTGTCTTTTGATGATCAAGGAAGCTTTCTGTGATGTATAAAATACCCATCTGTTTCATGGGGTTGCTCCAAATCATTCTTGTGAAATTTAAGGATACAAAAAGCGCGTCTCACCTCGTCTGCATTGAAATTAGATTAAGAGTCACAGGATTAGCTCTTCTGCATTTTCAGTGTGTTTATTGGTTTTGGGCCTGTGGGGATTTAAGCATATAAATAAGATTTCTGCCTGTGTGTTGGTTACAGAGTGAGGCAGGGCGCTGCTGGAGGCAGTTTGCCCAGTCGGGCAGAACTGACCATTACAGTCCCAGTGGGTTGCTGGAGGTGCGGGGAGGAGCTGCCTCCTGTGGGCTCTACTCTGCTCCTGCCACCCCTCTCCTGCCCAGGGAGGTCCTCCCCAGCCTGCTTTCGGCTCTGTCCCCAAATCCTATAGTCTCTGTGCTGGAACAAGCTGGGAGCTGTTTGGCAGCATGTTTACGAATCTTAAAGTCTCCTGTCCCTGTGGTGCAAGAGCTGACCTTGCGTCTCTGATTCAGTCTTATTTCCAAGCTTTTTGTATGTTCTCTTGTTCCTGACCAGTTTTCTTGTATTGGCTCATCTTTCAGCCGCTCCACATATTTTCCTCCCCAGTTCATTCACATTCTCCAGCACTCTTCTATTGTAACCTTTACTCTCCCACCTTCAGAGCCTTAGTTCTGTGTCCGGCTTTCTACTCTAATCTCCTTCCTGCATCCCAAAGTGTCATGTCTAGCTCCCTGCTTGATGGGCTTCAGTGTTCACTGAATGCGATCTGACATAAACTTGTCCGGTAAATATTGCACTTCCATTCTTAAGAAAAAAATATCGGGAGATCAACAATTTCAATGAGAGTCTGCCTGTAGGTAACAAGGGGACCTTAAAAGTCTCAGGTGAATCAGGATTTTGTGCATTTTATGCTTTGCTTGGGAGATCATGGAAAAATGAACGTAAAATATGTAAATTTTAAGTTTTTCATAACAAGTATAAATAGTGAAAGTAAAAAAAAACCCACTCATTTAATTGCAATGCTGGGCTTTCAGGCTTATTTAAAGCTGGAAAATACTGTTAATTCATCAAATAAAGAGATCAGAGTTTGACTCACCAGTCAATTTTTCACCTTTATTAAGAACACAGAGAAGTAAAATTCTGTGTGGTCTCTGTTGTTCTTGACTTAACTGAGAGTTGCACATGCTCCGTATCACCCAGGACCCTAAGTCTGAAGATACTGTGTAAGGTTTTCCCAGTTACTAAAAACATGTGGACTTTCTCTTTCTAGGACCTCCATCTGCTCCCCAGAACCTGATTTCCAATGTCAATGAGACATCTGTGAACTTGGAGTGGAGCCCCCCGCAGAACAAAGGTGGTCGGGAAGACGTCTCCTACAGTGTGGTGTGCAAGAGGTGCGGTGCCAGCGACCTCAGTCGCTGCCGGTCCTGCGGCAGCGGTGTGCACTTCAGCCCCCAGCAGAATGGCTTGAAAACCACCAAAGTCTCCATTACTGACCTCCTGGCACACACTAACTACACCTTTGAAGTCTGGGCGGTGAATGGAGTGTCCAAGCAAAATCCCAGCCAGGACCAAGCAGTGTCAGTCACTGTGACAACTAACCAAGCAGGTAGGAACCTAAACACAAATTCTCTTCCTCTCTCTTCTGTCTGATTTTTAGGAAAGCTGTGATTTCCATTACATTTAGCATTAGCAAATGAATTCAAGGAGCCCTAAGATGTGGAACTGGGTCAAACCCTTATTTTCTGGTTATTTATATGGATAGCTTAAATTCTTGAGAGCTAGAAAAACAGAGGAGGGTTTGACTCCTGCAGCCGGGAGCAGAGCTCTGCTGCAGCATGCTGCAGGGACGCTGGGAGGCATTCTGCAGAAGTAGAACAGCACAGCTGCCCTGGGCGATGCGAGGGGAAGGAGCCAGGACCACCAGGGCCTCGGCCCTCCGTGGGGGAAACCCTGCCCATGGACACGAATATGCCCTTGGTGTTCACCAAGGGCAAAATATGCACTCGGGGAGCATGGGATTGTGCTTCTGCCCCCTTCCAAAACGGGCTGCATTAGATTCAAAATGAGGAATGAGTTGGTGCTCACTTGCCTGCCTGCTACTTCTCCTCTCCTGCAAAGTTAATTAGATTCTGTCCCATTGTTAAATAAATACCTCCTTAACCTTCTGCTAACAATGTTTCAATTGATCAGAGCTGACATTACTTTAGAAATCCTATATGAGCTTTCATCTTCATGCTGGCTGATTTTTTGCATTTCAGTCATCTAGGAGAGCGAAATCCTATTTCTGTTTATACCTGATTATTTCAGATACTCCAGGCAGTTCTACTTTTCTTTAGTCCCCTGTGCTCGACCTAGTAAAGGCTGCTGCCACAGATTGAAGTTTAGTTTTGATGATCATATGTATGATTTTTTTCTTTACTTACACAAAAACATTTCTTGTTTGCAGCTAGCTAGGGTTGCAAGCACATGGTTGCAGTTGAATTTTTAATTTAATGCACAAAATTACATACATTTGAATATGATACTCTTCTATATGCAAATTAGATATCCAGACTGTCAGACTGGCTATAGGACCGTCAAACCTGTTATCTAATTGCACACAGCGCTGATTGCCTTCAAGTCCCACAGACACTGCAGGCATTCAGCACCTTAGAGTGTAGCTTACGGGTTTATCATTTATTGTTAGATTTATGGTATATGGGACAATATTAATATTGTGTATTTTGATAGTACTGGACTATATATATATAATTCTGTTTCCTAGTGGATGCGCATGAAAAACAGGTACACATAGTCTAAATCTACAAATTTTAGCAGTAGTCCAGAACACTTAAATATTAACAGTGAGAGATATGTTCAATTTTGCAGTGACAGTTACAAGCAAAATTGTCAGGTCCACACTGAAGCTTCTTTGAAAACCCGGTCCAGTGTTATTTGTTCTTTACGCATACAGTTGACAGCATCCCTTGTAAATTATGATTAAAAAATTCAAACTATTGCTTTGCCTAGTGAAAAGATGACTAATAGAGAACAGGGGCTACTACAGAATCGCGGGAGAATGCTGTCATATGCTATACGAAAAGAGAAGGTTGACAACAGCAGCAGGGACAGTGTTTTTGTGCTATGAATGCCTAGCAAAGAGAGTATTTCTGACTTATTTTGGCATGTGTAAGGATTAGTGGATGCATATATGCATGAACAAGTGAGTGGGATCCATCTACCGTGTGAAAATTCTACCATCTTATGCTTTAATATGCAAACCGAAATCTGATTGAATATGCAAATAAAAATTGATTTTGTTTATTATCCATGAGTAGCAGTTCTTCACATCAGGAAATTTGTATTTGTGCCAACATTTCCAATTTTGAAACATGCCCAGTCTATCAAATGCTTCAGAGGGCTGGAGAAAACTGTGCTGGTACAAATGAAAATTAACTCCAAGGTGCTGGCGTTCTTCCTACGACTTTGTGTATTCTGCTGCATAGAAGATCTAAACAGAAATGTGTGGCCTAAACCTACAGATCTCAACTGAGATAAATAGTCCTTACATATGCAAATAATGCCATTGATTTCAGTGAAACTGCTTGCTTGAGTAAAGGTTTATAAAGTTGGACCCTTGGGTTTTACAAGTACTGATCTGTTTAATCATTGTAAATGTGTGTCTGGGGTACATTAAAATTTTTGTGCCACTCATTTTCTTTCACTATATTTCATAATAAAGAAATCATGTCACGATAGAGCACTGCCACAGACTTGGTTTTGGCCTTGCATCTTTCTTGCACTAATGTAAAGCTACCTTGGTTTCTTTGCAGCAATTCCTAAATTCAGATTAGAGCCAAGCTCCTCCTTTAATAACACTCTTTCCCTGTTTTGCTAATAAAAATGAAACTACCAACACTGAAAATCTGTAAACGACTTTACTGTTTTTGCTATCTATGATGGTGCTTTCTAACATTTGATAGAAAAAAAAATGTTGTTAATGTGGTTCTTCAGTGCTTTAGATACGAGCAAAACTTTTGGGTTGTATTCTGGAGAATTTGCTGGAATTGTTTGTAAGAGGTGCATCTTTTAGGTAATTCAGTAGGGATGATAAGTATGTAAGGGACCAGGAAATCATTCCTCTTAACAGCAGTCTCAAATTGACCTTCCAAATATCTAACCATATAATCTGAAGAAAATATAGAGAAATTTTAGAATGCAGTTTTTGATGTTAGAACCAGAAATCTGAATATTTGTATGTTTGTTTGCATTGGTGCCAGCCCCTATAGAAGGTATGTATGCATTTGGAGATGGACAGAAAGCAATGAGAAATCAGTTACTGGTATATTCAGCACAAAATTGAAGAAATGTGTTGCAGTGACATAAAAGGTGCAGTTGAAAGGCACAGGTGTTTTTTTGTTTGCTTTTGCCATTTTACTCCTGAAGATAATGAAATGAGGCAGTTTACTTTCCCCCTTTGTTTAGAAACTCTTCAGTTTCCAATACTGTAGAAAAATGTTTAAATGAAAATAAGCTTTTGCCATTCAAAGTAGGATCAAAAAGCATTTGAAAAATTATTTTTCTTGCTTCCTTTGAAAAGGTCCTGATTTTTATAGCTTGCTTTTGTTTTTTCAAAAAGAGAAGCTAAATTTCAGGCTTTGAACCAAGTAAAAATTTCTATCTCCTAGCGAAATACTTCAATGTTGTGATGTTTTAAGAATTTTGAATGGTGAATTCAGCCTGCTGTTCTACATGTTCAGTATAATATTTTTTTCTGAGTTTTTTTGAGATGGGAACTGCCACTATTTTCCCACAAAAGATTAAAAAGAAATTAAAAAAGCAAAGGGTGGAACACTGAGCTGTTGAAACCTGGAGCCAGCACCCTTAGCACAATTAGTACTGGGAAATGCTGATATTAAGGGTCTCCACCAGCAGTGGTGACTTTTGTGGCTTTGTCCATCCTCTAAAAATGTGAAATGACTTGTGCATGAGATGCAAACCAGCGATTCTCATGCGATGCTGCTAGGAGAAGCTAATTTCAGTGAGAAAGTCTACCAGGCAGTTGACTGAATAGCTCAAAAATCTCCGGGCTCTTTTTTTTTTTTTCTGCTAAGGATAATGCTGTGAAGCTGTTCAAAATTAAAAGTAAATCTCTCAATAAAGAGACCTTGTTCCCAGCAAGCAGGAAGCTTTTGGTTTTTTTGAAGAGGTTCTGAACAGTTTATATTTTTATTAAAGACTACAGCCGAGCTGTTTAGGTCTCCAGCCTGACAACCAGGTTCACTGCTAAGTTTGTCTGTGTGCACGTCCGAGGGGGCAGCACTGCAAGGACAGGGTTTTGCAGAGCTGCTAAAGGCGTTCGTAAGCCAGTGAGGGGAGAGAGCCTACGCAAACTCTAAATGAGATTTAAATTCCAAACTCATTCTACTGCTTGCTTTGCTCCCTTCTTTTTGTTTGCATTTTATGAGGGATGGGTGTCCTTGTTCCTTTGCTTGTTGGAGTTCAAATGGTGATATTTCTGAATAAACAGACTGCCTGGTGATTTGTTACCTTGTTAGGTTACCTTGGGCTCAGTGTTTCCTTAAGTGGACCAGCGCAGCTAGATGGAGGCAGAATGTGCCAATTAGGATGAAAATACAGTATAAATAAATAAACTTACTCTTTCTCCCATTGCATCAGACTGGATGTTTTCAAGCTGCCTGTGCTCAGCTCAGGATCAAGAACTGATCTTTCTTATGAATGTGTCAGGCTCTCTGTCCCATTTTTTCCTCCTTCTGTTCTCGCTCTTCTGCCCGGCTCCTTTGTCTCTGCAATCCCCCACACCTTGCCTGTCTAGCTGTCTGTTTGCCTGTCTCAAAGCTGCTTCATCTCAGAGGCAGAGCGGTGTGGCTGGCTGTGCTGCAGTGCTTCCCCCCCTCTTTTGTATGCTCCCCGGTCCCTCACCGTCACTCAGAGCCCTGTGGTTGTTCAGTATCCACTCCCAGGCAGGAACGAAAATAGGTTATGGTGCCACCAGGACTTGAGCAGTGCTGAGAAGACCCACGTGAATTGAGTATTCTTCTGGGACAGGCTGCAGTTGTGATGAACCCCAAATGTTGACATTCAGTGCAAGGAAGGAAAACTTCAACTGTTACTCAATTTTATTTAGCCTTTGGGTTTCTTTGTTGTTTATGTTCTTAATTCCATTACTAAAAGCAAAAAAAAAAAAATCTGAAAGATCCTGATCCTTTGAGGATGATTGTCTTTTAAGTTAGAAATGGCAGGGAGGGAAAGAAGTGGGAGTTATTTGCTTCCAGATGACTCACAAGTTCTACTGGACTTTTTGGTAGGGAATATATATTTCCATTTTGCATTTCTGTGGGTCTTCAATGAAAGCCCACATTTCCTTTCAAATGCTGATTAGCATTCCTCACATGTTGTACAGAACAGCACAGAAAATGCTATAAGGTCTTACATTCTGCCAGTGTGGTTTAGCCTGTGCAGAGCTAAATTTGCAGTCAGTAAAAATTCATGGACATACATTGCCCTTGGTCAGTGTGCACTTCTCATATCGACAAAGTAATAGTTGCTCAGGCAGATCAAAAGCAACACGTGCCAAGGCCAGGAAACCTAAGGTTTTCAGTATTTTCTTTTTAATGTGCTGCTTTCCTGGATATTTATAGCTTATCTGTAAAGAACTGCTCTGTAGTGAAACATCAAAAGACATTGTTAAGTAGATTTCAGTCGCAGAGCTTTCTTTAGGCGACTGCATGAATACCCTTAAACTACTGCTGGAAAATAAAATTAACAGATACTCTGAAGATCGATTGATCTATCTGATTCACTAAACTCCATGTTCTTTGAGTATAGTCCTGGTTCCAGTATAAATAACAGTAAATCATTTCTGTTTGCTGAGAGTGAACATAACATTTTTTGATTTTGTATGTGGTGATATTTATGTGTGTATTGAGAATCTTATCGATGGGGAAGGTGGTAAAAGAAGTTAATTTTGCTTTCAAGAATAGCAAGGTCTGTAGTTGTTCAGACTGCTATAGTTTTATGCTCAGTTCTTGCAAAAATTTTCCTTTTTTTAATGCAGTCCTGGTGATGAGCTGTTTATTATTGTGTTGAAATGTGATTTTGAAGGGCTGTATAACCCCAAGGAAGACGTCATCTCTAAATAGCCGGGAAGGAGCTCTGTGAACTTGAAGACAGGATTCATCATATGGTTGTGTCACAGATTCACAGACCTTCTAAAATAGTGTAAGCTGGCAAAATAAGTCATTTTCTGTTCTGACGTCACCCTTCCCTAGGGCCTGCTGAGGATATCGGGAGGTTCATGCAGGTCAGCTCCCCTTTCACGGCTGGTGGGTTTTCCAGTCCAGCTCCCCATCTGGCTCCCTTGGGTGGTGTGAGAATGGGATAGTGCTGGTGAGGTTTAGGGCATTGTGGAGGGCAGGATTAAGGTGCTGGGAGAGGCTGTTACTGGGTGAGTGTTTTGGACCAGTTGGAAAGCGTTGAGGTTTGCAGCAAGTTGGATGGCCCAGCGTGGAAGCTGTGAAGGTGGGTGAGTTCGTGTCTCTGCCCAAGCAGAGGAGCAAGTGGCACTCCAGGTGCTGGGCACAGCGGTATCTGGCTGTAGCCTTCCCAGACATCCAGGAGTCAATTCAATTTTTTATTTTTATTTTTTTCAAAGTACTTGCTACCAGCATGGTCCCACCCTTTCCAGTTACTTGTTCCCTGCAGGATACAAATAGCCTGTTCCAGGAGCTCTTTTACAGTCACACAAACCCAGGAGGAAACTTCTGCATGTAGCTGGGTGTGTATAAGCAGTCACAGCACCCTGGACACCCAGTTTCCCACAAGCCTGATTTAAAATAATCTCTTGGCAAACATCTGGATACATGCCAGATGTCCAGAGCATGGGATGTGTGTGTGATACTTCTAGCTGCTGCATTCTTTTTTCTGCAAAATGTCAGGGTAATGGAAAAGGGCAATTGCAAAGGGGTGGTTTTATTTTGCCTTAAAGGTGTTTGTACTAAGGATGATGGATCAGCAGTCTCCTTGTTCCTCAAATGGAGCTGTGTCAAGCATGAATTCAATAGGGAAAGAGATTCAAAACTAGTAAGCAGGGACTTGAAAAAGGGGTGATCCGTGAGCGTGACACTCTGAGTGATTTGTTGCAGCATCTTGCAGAATTCCAGGCTAATTGTATGCAACTTCCTCATTTTGAATCTAACCCAGTGTGGTTTTTAAGGCTTCACATTTACCTGCTAGACAGAAGCAGCAATCCCCCACCGTACACATATTTTCAAGCAGAAGGGTTGGGAGATGTTGTCAGCTGTTGTAGGGTTTCACCTGCCATAATCAGTGAGGTGACCTACCAGGTTGTGCAGGACAATGACCTGCCTTGTTCTTCCCTGGCTTTATTTCTCTGAAGGAATTGTGTTTTGGCTTTTGCTGTCTGCAGTTTTACATCGAAGGGAGTTACTGTGAGGATTTCTGAAGCAAACCAAATTATGTATTTTGGGAAACCACAGACCTTTCAAATATAAATGTGGTGGGAGATCCAGAAAGAAGATAAATGATCCCAGCGCAAGAAATTTGGGAATTGCATGGAAGTAAACAGTTAGGAATACTTTTGAATGGGCAAATTTCAGTGTTGAGCATGAGCCTTCTCAGAGCCTGAGAGATGTCGTGTATTGACCACTTCAGATTTCTTCTACTGCACGTTTAGTTACGTGTGTAAGATAATGTGTCCGAGTAAAGAGCTTCTCCAAGCTGGCAGATGCAAGTGAGAGCTTCTTATTAACAATTCTGTGTTCTTGCACAGGCTTTAACTGATGGTCTGTAATAAATGCGTAGTTATAAGTATACGTGCTCCTGTCTTAAAAACAAAACCGGGAAAACTATTGTTGGGAGGGATTAAATTATTTTAAGGTAACTACAGCTTTCCACAAAGAAATAATAATTAAAATAACGACTGACTGCTTGCTGGCAAAGCCATCTGCACCACCCATTTCCATGAATTTATATTCAAGGTGGGGGATGCAAGTCTTGGTTGGAAGGAAAAAAAAAAAGTGCTCGCTAAAGATCCTTAGTAAATAACCAGCTTCAGGGTTCAGCGAACAGCTTAGACAAGTTGCATGTCAGATAGAGCCAAGAAGTAATTGCAGCATTTAAATAAAAGTTTGGTCACATTTTTAAAAAGATCTCATGGTTTGCTATGGAAAATGGAGGTTAGTTACATATCCTCCTGGGAAAAAAGGCATTTAATTTCAGGACTGGGTAGCATTGACCATATTTAAATTATATAAATTTACTTTTAGGAGGCATCAAATCGCATCACATTCTGGTGTCAGTGCTGTTGGTACAGACGAATAGTTACCAAACTGACAGAGATGAAGATACGGTCCTGCAGCTTTTATTTGCTCTGGACTATTTAACTGCACATTTCCTTTTGCTGGCAGTGTGCTGACATTTCACGTCCATGAAGCTTACCGCCCAGCCTGAGCACTTCCCTTAAACAGTTGGCAAGGAAATATTTTTATGTGGAAGGAGAATTTGCCCAAGAATGTTTGTGGCTACCAAATGTTTAGATGGGCTTCTAAATTTTCTGGTTGTTTTTGCAGCTGACTAAATTAATTGGAAAGCAGCCAGAGAGACAGTGGAGTCCGGTCTGTAGTTGAGCAACAATAAAAGGCTTTGGAGAACTTTATCAAAGCTTCCATTAACCCCCTGCTGATGTCCTCAAACAGGATTTTTTTTGAGAGAGTGGAAACACAAAAGCTGGGCTGCACAACTGCCCCTGTGTGTCCATTCAAAGGTTTTAAATCCGCACAGTTACTAATTAAAATGCCATGCAGAGTAGCACAAATAAACATCGCTAGTCCCTGAAGCCCAAAGTTTCTGCACTGGCTCATAGTTTGGAGGGCAGGGTGCTGAACTGACCTTGTAAGGGTGGGTAAAGTAGCCCCTTTGGTTCAGATACTCTGTCCTTGTATGAGGAGTTGCAAAACGTGTGTCAAGTCCACCCATATGCATGAAATCATACTCCCAGAATTCTATCTCAAGGCAGCCTGTTATTTATTTATTTTTTGCATAGCATTGCGTTAAGCCATGAGGACCAAATAGAGCTGTGGCATGCTTGCTGGATCTCTGTAATCATGTTTGCCAGATTTTGGTGGACATCAAAATGCTGAGCACACGAGTGAATGCTGCTCCTTTCATTGAGAAATGTCACTTCAGATTTAGCCCCACATGTGAACTGGTGTGCAGGGAGCTCTTTGTTATTACGGCTGGGCTCCAGTGGGCTTCCCCTCCCAAACAAAGCAGGCAAATGCATAGCCTTTCTCTGCACCTACTTGAAGGATTTCATGGCGTCTCCTTAGATTAAGGTAATCTGCCTTCATTACTAAATTCAAGAACCAGAGTCCCAGAACTCTTAGTAGTACACTCCAAGAACGGATCTGGGGTCTCCTGAAGTTGTGATTTGTAAACTGATAATAACAAAAGTTGGCTGTGGTTTTGGATTTATTTTTTTAAATACAGTCTTAGAGAGATGTAGGAAGTTCAAGCATTTGTGTTTTATTCCTCTAGTCATTTGTATTTCAAAACATCCCTTATGGAAAAGTCCTACTGTTAATTAAAAAGGAAATGATAACTTTTGTCTCAGCCTTCTGAACTGTTCCTGCAGAATTTATTAGAATTTTTATCCCTGCTATTGAATTCTATCACCTAGTCTTAAAATGACGATTGACTGATTCTGATTTTTTATTAAATACTTCTACTGTTCTATAAAATCTCTTTGGTTTTGTCTGTAGTAAAATCCATTGAAAGTATCAATGGATTATTACAGGCAGAAAAACCCTTAAACTGTAATGTGCTTTGGATATAAATGTTTTCAGTTCCATAGATTAGTGAAGACTAAAAGGAAAGCACTGAAGTTTTTAATTAGCTTTTTATTATTTTTAATTTTCTATGTGCCGATAAATGGTCCCATCAATAAATAATAGAATAAGACAGTTTGGGCTAAGCAAAAAGGAAGGTATAGTGGGCTGGAAGAGATGTCTCATACATGAATTGAGTTTTGTGTGGTGTCCATTTATTTTAGCAAACAAAGGCATGATCTCAAGACAACCCACTACAACAGCTCCCTGGGAAGATTGCGCTTGTCTCGATAACATACTGCGTTCTTTAAATCCGTCCTCTGAATCGGCCTCAATTTATCTTTCTTAGCATAAAAGGGAATGCAGATGGAATGGCTGTAGCCTTCCTTCTAGTTTATCAGGATATTGTGCGTGCACATAAATAAGACAGAAAGTGACTGGAATATGTAAGTGGCTGAGTGTTAAATCTCATGTTTTTCAAGCTCCTCAGGCACTCTGGGACAGGATGGCCAAGAGGACTCTTGTAAGGAGCTACAGAGATTTGTGGACTCTCCATCGTAGTTCAGACACGATGTGGAGACCCAGTGGTGCCTTTCCAAGAGTGTTTCAGCCATTTGCTTTCACTGCTGCCCTGTGCTGAAGGTTAAAACTGCAATTATACAAGTGCTGGGAAGAAGTGATTTGAAGAGAGTGGACTAGGCTCAAAGGGAGACTTCTTTAGTACTGCTTGCAGATGTGGCGTTTTTCTTTAACCAGAGAATTTTTTTATTTATATTTGTTACGCTGACAAGCTATGAACATCACAGGTTAGAGGGGCTCTGTAGCACAGGAGTTGCCTAGCTTATTTTCAGTCTGACTGATCCTTAAAGGGAAGGTACCAGCTTCATCTGGACCAAATGAGAAGATAATAAAATTTTTGGACCTGTTGATGACAAAAGTGAACTAAAAACAAACCCATGAACCTTACAGGGAAGAGAGACATAACACTGAAAGTGTTTTCCATGCTGTTGGAAGAAGAAATGATTTTTGAATTGGAGATTTTGAATGAAGATTATATTTTTCCTTGCAGTCCCTGTCCTGTGTGCTTCTAGGTTCCACCCTGACAGTACCCTTGGGGGCCCCAGCCTTGGAGGGGTGGAGAGACCTGCTGCAGAGATCTTCTCATCAGGAATTGGGGTGGGCTTTCAGTGTCCTCCTATCTGCTGCGATTCTGGGACTGAAAATGAAGGTCCAGACTCAGAATACAGACCTGTCTATGCAATTGCTGAGCTAATTTGGGATTATTGTTTTCATGGGCTTTTGTTTGCCCAGACTGTAGCTCAGTACTCCTCCAGGAAATAAATATGGCTGGTTTCTTTGTACAACCCCAAATCTTCATAACCTCATGAGGTTGATTTTTTTTTTTAAATTTATTTTTTTTACGATTGAAATGGTTCAGACTTTGTAATGGCACTTGCAGTGCACAGGAAACTTTACCAATTATCTTTCTGACTGTTTTCCACTGAGGCAGCCACCTTTAATATTTAATTGCTTATTCCATTTGGGGTTTTTCTAATTGACACAATTTTTAAATGAATAATGCACTAGTTTTTAGTATCCGGCGTAAAACCAAAATAACGAAACCCCTTTATAACTTTAATTATGTGCCACCTATGATGTAATTGCTTACTGACATCATGAACTACGATTTCAATTTAAAGGTTTATGTGTTTCAGGAAACTTAAGACTCTTCCCCAGTTTGTCCCTCATCACTTTTTCTTTCTTTTTTTTTTTTTCTCTCTTTTTTTTTTTTTTTTTTAACCCAACAGCAAACTTCAGGTAACTTTGCTTTTTGCAGCAACACTGCATGCAGAATATAGTTTTCTTTCTCATCGGGTCTATTAATGATTTTTAATTTCCCTGCCTGTTGCGGAGGAAGGAAAGAGGGCTTAATTCAGTCCCAGTGAGAGGACCTGGTAGAAGACCTCTGAGTGTGAAGGTTAGGTGTGCTGCAGTCTAATTCTCTGTGATACTTTTCCAAAAGCACAGAGTATCTTTTTCCCCTGAAGAAGAGCAACTTTGATGGGGAGTATGGTAGGGTGTCTTGCAGCATCCTGGAAGAACTGAGGATCTCCATGTGCTGTCAGACCAGTGTCCTTCACAAAGTCCTACTAACATGAGCCCAGAAAACCTAAACCTTGATTCAATCTCAAGAGTTTGTCAACAGCCCAGAGGCAGAGATTGTCTCATGTTGAATCCATCTAACCTTTGTACAGAAGCTACTTCACTGGAGTTCTAGCTGAATGCTCTGAATATCAACTATAATTACAATTTATAGATCCTTCAGCTGAAATGTAAATACGTAAATGCAAACCTTCTGCACCAGCCTCTTCTGTGTGATGGAGCTTAAAGTAAATAAAGGCGAAGTTCCTTAACTTTGGTGACTTTGAACCAATTTATTACTTTCAAGTGTTAAGATGGGAATTGTGATTTTTATTGTCAGGTGAGTCCTGGGTTTTTCTTCTTTTGGGTGCCGCAGGCTCAGGAGGGCATGTTTGAAACCCAGCCTGCAGTTGCTGTTGGACCTGTGTATCACAGTTGAAGTAAAATGTTTATAATTTTATTATCTTTTCTTCCTCCAAGATTCTTGTCATTTCTGACTTTGGGTGATTGATCTGAGAAACCCAAATGGCAAAGTCTAACTCTCTGCTATTACCGTAGCACTTCAGAACCAGGATGAGACAATGTGGCCAAAACTATTTATTAAAATAGTGAATGCTGCTATAGCAAAATGAGTCATAACATTTATTTATTTATTTATTTATTTATTTTGTTTAGAAGATACTTCAGTATTTCCAAAGCATTTAAGTGGCATATAGGGCAGAGGCTTTTATTCGTCTGGATTTCAAAAAGGCTTTTAAGCAGCCCTTTTTACAAAATCTAATATTCTTAATGCTGAAAGTAAATGGCAAAGGAAGTTATGCAGCACATACATATATATCATCTAGACATCCATGTTTCAAGTAAATAAAAAGTAACTGTGAGAACCAAGGAGAACAGAGTTAGGAGATATGTTGCCTTGGGTACCAAATCACACATTTGCCCCATAGTGGGTTATGCTTTACACCATAACTGTTGAAGTAACCACATGTTCCTTGGTGGTAAGTATAAGAAAGGACCAAGGAGCAGAGATGAGGCTTTCTGTTAATAGATGTAGACAAAAAGTATTAGGTGAGAGCTGTCCTTTGCAGTGTGAGATAAAGGGTTGCCCCTTTGGGATATTAATAGAGCAGGGTCAGTATTTTTGGTATTGTTTTATGGATTGTTGATATGCTATTGTAAGTTCAAAAGCTGCCCCCAAGAAGTTATTTGCAGGGCACAGATACAGTAAGTTATTTCACTGGTCCTGTACAATTTAAGAACAGCTCTACCCCCCTCGTCTGTTGACTCATGAAGTGTATGCAGACATGTCTTAACTCCTCTGGCTGTGGGCAGGAGGATGGGAAAATGGGAGGAGGAGTAGCTGGATGGTTGCTTGACTTGAGGAAGGGCTTAGAGAATGGGACAGGGGTCTCATTTGGGGGCATCTGATGTGTCTTTGAGGGTAGCTTTGATTTCCTTTTGGAAGGGGCTGGAGGGGGAGTGGAGGAGTTTGTTTTGAAAAGGCCGCTCTGCAGATCCCCCTCCTGTGCAGCAATACAAAGGTTAAGGATAGGCTATTTCTGGGGAGGAATTAGCTCTGGTGGCTACCTCTGGCTTCCCGGTAGGAACAGCAGGGTGTGTGGGTGAGGTAGAGTTGCCCTGAGGGGCTGGTGGTAAGTGGGTCAGATTGCTCCAGACTGCTTATTTTGAGCAGTCGGGGAATGCCCTGTTTCCAACATTATTATCTTTTTTAATAACTAGAGGTTATGGTCTCTAATTTCTCATTCTGGCTGCCCCAGAGCCACTTTACCCTGGGGTGCTATACATTGTGTCCTGGCATCAGTGGTTTCTGGCGGTCTGTGCTTGCTGGACTGGCGTCTGGGAAGTAAGAGGGTGATTACAGGACGTGCTTCCCAGAAGCGTTCAGCCCAAATTCGGGTTGTGGGATCCTACCTCTAAGCGTGACTGGTTGGGGCCCTAAAGGAGGACTCTGAGAGTTACAGCAGTCTCTCTTTGGACTGCATGGCCCATTTTCTCTGCTTCTCTCAATCCAATATAATGCAGTGGAGCATCAGTATTGGCTTCTTTAGGCTACAAAATTTATTGTTGTTTATCTTGGGTCAGATTCTAACCTCAACTAGAAGGAAGAGTAACTGCAGCATGACCTGCTTTGTGACCAGCGGCTCCAAAGCTGCTCGGGTCAGACAGCTGCTGACTAATTCCCCATCTTAACAAATTGCTTATAGCTCTACAGTTTCTTAGAGCAATTCACAGCACTAAGTATGTTCACCCTTCTTGTGTTAAATCATTCTAGTTTAAGCATTTAGAAATGTTTTGGTGCTGGTTTTTTTAAGTGGTTGTAATGTTCAGACAGATTTTTATAAATTACCTTCCAACTAAAAGACTTGTTTTCCTGTTTGTTTTAAACTGGCATTCATATATACAGGAAATACACAGTATTCTGCCATGATTCTGTTGGCAACTATTAAGTTATCCTTGTCAGAACATGCCAACAGGCTTTCTTAGCAAGCTAGCAGAAAGAAAACAAGCAGTTCTCAGACTAAACAGACTCCATGCTTGAGTTGTAATACGGATCTCTTGCTAAATGCCATGTAGATTCTATAGTCTTTTGGTTTCAGGCAATCTTTGGGATTGCAGGTTGTAGATTCAGATCTTTGGAGTTACTCTAGACCTGCATTGCATTAGCTGACATCATTATTTGGCCTTCAGAATTGGAGGGCCAGTACCTGAAAATAATGTATTGCTGTCAAGAGCTGGTCCTCAGAAATTAATAGCCAGAACGAGCAGTCTCCTGGGTGTGCAAAATCTTCTTCATCACCCTTGTCTCATTGCAGTTCTGAATGTAAACCACAGGGAACTGTGGTCAGACCTCAGCTCCTATAATTGTTTTGATCTAAATTAGAGCACTTCTGGTATGCTGAAGTGGTCTGTGCTAAAACTGACACAGAACTAGACATGCAACGCAGAAAATACACAGGCTCTTTGTGGATCCTCAGAAGCTCCTGCATGTCTCCAAGAACTGGAGCTGGAGTAGGGTGGTAAAAATACAGCACTCTAATAATCCTCAACTACTACTATTTGTTGCTGCTAACAGCCCGGGTTTTCCTTCAAGCTTTTGATTTGATGCAAGTCAGAGCCAGCTTTTGTGGTTTGGCAAGATTTGCAGCACAGGTTCTTTTGAGGGAGGCAAGAAATAAAAACTTTAAAACAGAGGAAATGTTTAAAACATAATAATGTTGTTACCAGTCTTTAAAATCTCGTTTTCTAGCCCCTTTCTTTATGAACACATCATTACAAACATAGCTGATGTGAGCTGGTCCCTAGGTTTGAGAACTTGTAACTTGTTTTTCTCGGGGCTCTTCGGCAGTGACTGGGTTGCAAAGCCTGGAAAGAAAGGGAAGATCACTTGTGCCTGTCATTTTGGGATGAAGGTGTCTGACAAGAGTATCCTGTGGCCAAGTTGGTGCTTCTCCTGAGCAGCTTAATTTCTAGTAACGAGGGAAAGTTTAGTTCAGAAGTATTATGGCTGATTGAAGGGATTGAAAGAAAGAGGCCAAGCTCAGCTGTCACACTGCTTCACATTATGTCGGCCAGGATTTTCAAGTGTGCGTGGATAACCTTGGGCCCTTTACTCTAGTGGCATAGATTTAAAGTCTTTGCTTTTAATGCTAACACTTGAAAATGCTGGCCTGAATCTCGGCATGTCTCAGTTACCAAGCTGGGAGGTGTTCCTCGCCAGTTGTCATTCCTGGGGGAGGGAGAGGCAGACGGTGGGAAGACAGAGGACTCGGGAATGTCTTGGGAGGCTTCCAGTGGCTCAGTTGAGCAATCAAGCCTCTAGATCCTTGTCCAAGTCCTAACCTGGCCCAGTCATCACTAGTACAAATGTTTGCTCCACTTATACAGAAGGAATAATGAAAAAAAAAAAAAAAGCATGTGGTTAGTTTTTAAAGTGCACATCCAGCCCGCAGGCTCTTGCTGGTCCCTAGGAGAAAGGCATAGCTGTCATACAGGCAGTGAAGAATGGGAATGCCAAACTCTAGCTCAGTTCTTCAGGTGTGCACATAGGTTCACATGTGCAAGAACCTTTCATGTGCTTATCCTTATGTACGTACATGGCTTATACATATGCTATGCATATGTTTGGAAATTTAGTCATACTAAAATGCATTCTCCTTTGTTAGCAAAGCCATTTGTTAGGAGTATTCAGAGCACGGGGGTGGTGTTACTCCGAAACATGAGCATTTATGCCTGGACAAGAGAGGGGAGTGGGTGAAAGGCCCAGGGGACCAACAGGAAGCAGAACTGAACACCAAGATTTTAGGAAAGAAGAGAACTGCTTTCTTTTTAATTTATTCTGGTACATGTAACTAAGTAGGGCTAGATACTTCTCTCTTCACTTGATTTGAAGTCAGTGCGACAGCTAGTAGAGTAGGTTGCTCTTTTGCATGAAGAAAATTACCAGAATCTGGCCTGGAGAATGTTGCCTTTAGAAATTATTACAAACGTATTTGATTCTCTGTGTTGTATATCCTTTTACTGCTGTGAGATTATTTGATAATATAATTTACAAAATCCCATGTAAAACCCCATGATATTACAAGGTAAATATTCAAAGAGGAAACCTGAAATGTGCCATGTTCCCTTAAGTGGGTTTTGTCCCAATTAAGAGAAGATCTCTTATCTTTTATTGTCTTGTTTTGATTTCCAAGAGGACTTTTCTTCGGTGTTACATTGTCAGAATTATTTTTAATTTATTTATTTATTTAATTAGTTAATAGTGGAGCAGGCTTTTAGTATCTACCCTGGAAGGTAAAAACCCTTAATCACAGTAACATCATTAGTGCTTTCAAGCATTTAATTTTGATGCTTGACAAAGCGCATAGCCATTGATAAGAACAACGAAGTGTTGTTGTGTGCAATTGAGGGAAAAAAAGAAAAGCATGAAAACCCCTAAGCTTCAAGTAATTAAATTTAAATATGTTATTTGAATTTAGCTGAGATAATGTACAAACTGTAGGTATATTTTTCAATCAGTGAAAGACCCCTTGAGTAAACATGATCCATTTAAATTCAAATCATGGGGAGTGGAAAGTAAACCCTGCTGTGGTTAAGAAGGCATCTTCACTAAAACACTGGGCATTGTGTATCTTTGATATCTGAGTACTCATGTGTTGTAGTTTTAAAAAGGGCTGTTTTCACTCATGGATGCCTACATGCCAGGGACTTTATTGCATCTATTTATTTCCTGTTTTTTTTCCTCTCCTCCCCTCTCCTAATTTGAACCAGTAATGAAAAACTGACACTCTGCTTCTGCCATCCTTTAAAGTGCCTCAAAACTGTTACAATTCAGCACTTATTAGCCTTGGGATATGGCTTTATGGCATTTGGGTGAAGTTTTTGTAGTACATCTGTGCTCTTTCTCTCTCTGTAGGCCACAAGCTCAGAACTGCAGTAATAAAACTACTAGTAGGTGTTTAATGGCAGGTTATTGAGGAAGTAGATAAAAGAAAATTGCAACATTCACATCAGTAGGGAGTGGGTTTTTTAAGGGAGAGGAACTGCTGAGCTTTGAACTAGGGAAAGTTACACTTGGTGCTTTTGTTCAAGGGGACCCTTTTTTAGAAACCAAAATACCTCTTCATTCTTCCCTGTGAAGTGGGCTGTTCTGGTAGAATTGGTGCTTGGTATGTACAGTCTGTGCACGCGTGGCACAAAAACTTGCTGTTGTAAGTAATGACGATTGAGAAACAAGTTTTTGCTTAGTGTTCCTTTCCAAATATCAGGGAGTAGGGAGGAGGAAAGTGCAAAAAGTGAAAGAAAAAGTGATCTCACACTCTTTTCCAAGAGTATTATGTGATCTTATTGCGACCATCTTCATTGTGTACAGTATTCTTTTTGGTCAAGCTGTCCTCAGTATGTTTTGTGTAGGAACGTGTGTATGTAATGAACAGTTGGCCCATGCACATATAAGAGAAGATTCTGTCTTTTATTCTGTTCGTGATCAAAGCATCATTTTACAACCTGTTACATGTTTATCTTCACATCATCCCCAAGAGGCAATTTAAAGGCAAAAGGGAGAAGAACAAAGAATATAAATATTTTGCAGCAGCTCACCCAGAATGCTATGACTGCTGCCTGGATTCCCATGGTGAGCAGGCAGCGGTGATGACCTTTTTGTCCTGGACTCCACTGACCAGGCTCTTACGCTCTTTTGGTAATATATGTCCAAGGAGACCCAGACCTGTTGTTCTTCCAGAAGTGCCGTCTTTCAACTACTCAGGTCAGCTGGTGGATCCTGGAAAACAAGGAAACAAATAAACCTGATTTGTAGGGCTATTTGCAGAAATAAGAGAGAATTGGTAATGGAGGATTTTATCCATGCAGTTGGATAACTGTAGTACTCCCTGTGGTTACTGAGCCCACTTCCTCAAGGTCCACAGAGTTGCAGATCACCATCCTATTGCATAGACCGTTTTAGGTCTGTGCTGCAGAGATGTCAAAGAGCTCCAGGACAGCCTCTTGCAATTCTGGTACCTCATCCTATACTTGGACTTCAGCACTCTTAGGATTTCTGTATGGTATATGGTGAGGCAGAATGTACAGTTAAAACAAAAAACTCGGAAAGAATTGCTCGTCTGCAGAATACAGGACAAAAGAAGAGATTAAAAGTTAAGTGGGATGAATTTGTGTATGAAGGACAGGAAGGAAAAAATAGGGCCATCCTTACAATTGTAATCATAAGGAATAACAAAGGAATTGATGTACAAGTCCTCTATGTGTCTTGGAGGCCAGGAGCAGGTTGCTTATTCCAGTATGGTGTAGTGACTAAGATCAGCTGTCCATTTTTGAGAGACATGAGAAAGCACTTGTTAAACTGTATAAAGCTAAGCATCTTTCACAAGAAGGGGTAGTTAATATATATTCTTCTGCTGCAAATAGCCATTTTGCAACAGAGAAAAAATACATTTTCATACAGCACTTATCAGCCCAATATTGAAGGACTCACTAAATTTCAATATAAATGCCTGCAGAAATGAAATGGGAAACCAAGGAGGTTAAAAACAGGATAAAGGAAAGAAAGTGAACGTTCTCTCTACAGTTCTTGAGGTCAGACCAGCATAAGTGACAGATTCTCAGTAAAAAGAATTGTTTGCCCTGCATGAGGCACCGATTACCTAAGCAGATTTCTCTCCAGCTGGTTTATCAATAATGTCGCACGTGCGTGTGTGCGTGTGTTTTAGGGTAACAAATCTGATTTCTAATTTATTAGCTAAGCAGTTATTCTTACTGCAAAGGGGGAAAAAAAAAAAGAAGTCTGTTGAGGAACTGGGAGGTTATTAAGTATGTTCTCAGTCATGCCACAGATATAACTTGATGGAGCATACCTGGATCCTCCCTGTTGGCTGTGTTTATAGTCTCCTCTGTCATCCAGTATTTGCCTTTGCAAGTGAGAGACAGACAAGGAGAAAGAGAGGAAGGTTCTGGAGGCATTTCTAACAGAGATGCCAAACTGTCAAATAGTAAATCAGGAAGCTCCCTAATGGTTTCACATCAAGAGGAGACACCCTTTTGTGACTGTGCGGCATCTACTGGCTATTTTCACTTCCATCAGAACTGTCTGATATGGTCAAGTAGGTTTGAGGCTTTCAACACTCAATTTTCCTTTCATTTATTGTGACTGTTTTATTTATTTGTCTTTCTCGGTAGTTTTCAAGGATATGTGTTTCAAGGATACTTTTTACTCTCTAACATTTTCATGGATCGTCATCCCAAAGTTAAGGGTAAAAAAAGAAACAGAAAGGGAAAGGGGGAAAAAAAGAGCAACATGGCTACAGCTTCAGGGGACAAAAGAAGAAATGTATTCAATTTAGGAAGACCTCTAATCTCTGGTTATACAGGACAGCTTTGTTAGATAAGATTAAAAATTTCATGAATGTCCCTTTTTATCCCTGGAGACTGCACCATTTATACCAGCTATTGTCAGCATCAAAAGAGCTTGATAACAGCTGGCTAGAGACGTGACCACACAGCAACACAACAGCAAGAAAGGGGCAGCCGGGTTCATAAATCTTCAGAAAACCCATTCCCCCAGCGCAGCCATGAATCTGCTGCTATCACAGTCAAAGGGAGAATGCATTGTCCTCCAGCCAGTCAAAAACCTGAACTTCAGCATTAGCAGGGGCCCTCTTGAAAGTATAGGGTGCACAATGAGATGTTTTCCATTATCTTCTTCATTGCAGCCCTTATTACTGCACAGAGATACAGTTTAAAGGATCTTTGAGTTTCTTTTGTTGCTAGGTAGAGTTTTTCCAAAAATCACGCAGCCCTGACCCAGTGTAATCCTGCTTTTTCTATTCATCGCATCAATATAGTGCCACATGGGACAGGGTCAGATAATGCCAGTTTGGTACACAATGGACCAATCTCTGAAATCTTCTGCCTGGGAAGCGGCTATCAAAGCCAGAATCTGGCCTTTGGGCGCTGAGCTTCCGCATTCTCCAGGGACTGCTCAGAGACTCGGGCATAAGCAGGGCAAGTTAGGAAGCACAAATTGGCTCAGGCTCTTGAAATACAAGTTTCCTGGTTTTCATGGGAGGGTCCCAATTCATATGTATTCCGCTTTATTCTGGTCTTACTTAATTCAGTGGCAATATTTTCTCGGCTTTAGAGAAAACCAGATTGGTCCCTCAGGAATTTCATAGTTCCTGTAAAGCAAATAACTAATGAAGTAACATCAGTTAATTTTCAGAGGTGGAAGAAGATAATCACTGTGGACCAAAACAAAAGTACAAGTCTATGCACTGTGCCTAACAAAGGACAAAAATAAGGCAGAATCTTTTAGTACTGTAGCCTCTTATGGAGGTTTGTACCTGGGCATCATGAACATTGCAGTGTTTAGGCAACTGTACTGTTACTTCAACCCCTGCCTGTCTAATATTGCCCCGAATCCAAGAACAATCTTTATTAGAGAGGATTAAATGCAATTTTGTTACAGAAAACAGGAAAAATACTTAATGCTTCTAATCCTCCCCCACCCTGCAAGAAAAACACAAATTTCTGAAAGTGCTCATGTTGTGAAAGCTATGATTAAAAATATATCTTCCTCATTAAAACTAAATTACTGCTTATAAATTCTTTTTTTTTTTTTCCTGGTAGCTCCGTCCCCAATTGCTTTGATCCAGGCTAAAGAGATAACAAGGCACAGCGTTGCCTTGGCTTGGCTGGAACCTGACAGGCCAAATGGAGTCATCCTGGAGTATGAAGTCAAATACTATGAAAAGGTACTGTTCAAAAACGGACAAGCAAGGAGTTTTGTTTGGTTTTGGGGAAAGCTTTTTACTTCAATCCATTACAATTTATTTCCAGATAGGATTCCATCATTTGAAACCAAATAGATTCAGTTTAATAAAATCCAGTTAAGGATTTCATGCACTTGAATGGTTGCTTGAAAGAATAAGACTCATAGGCTGTTCCAACTGTATGGTACGAGCTTATTTTGTTATTCTTTCCTACCTAGGACCTGAGCTTTTATAGCAAGCATATTTATAATGAGAATCAATAATGTTGGGCAGAAGTGAGACATTAGCTTTACTTCATAGTCAGAAGTATAATAATGAAGTATATAACACAGTAATAATAATAGTAATATGTGTTTGCCGATAGCTTCTGCTTAAGTGATAGTGTGGGCTGGATGGTTTTTAATAGAGAATAAGGAAAGAAAATTACATTCTTCATACTTTCCAAGTTAGAGGGAGATGTTATTCCTACAAATAACTTCTCAAGTATGCAACTCTGAAAAGAGCTATTTTCTTTGAAGGTTCTCTGCAAAAATGAACAATTACGTGCTCTTGCTTGTGTGTGCTCTCTCTCACATGCACATGCATACTTCTGAATCTTTTTATAAAGATAATAACTTACTTGCTTCCCTAACACATACAGAAAAAGTTATCTGATTTGTAGGGAAGCTAGACTATTACATTTTCTGATGGATTTTCCAGCCAAAAATAGAACAGTTTTTAAGATTGGACTTTCTAGAAGACATTTTCTAAATATTTTCTTTCTTAAAATATTTTTATCATTTTTTTATATGGCTCCTGGCTGGTAGGAAGAAAAAGAAAGTGCCAGCATGTGTGAGTAAAATGTTGCTTGTTCATCAAGAGGATCATATTTGAAGGCTTGGCTATTTTCCAAAGGATTTCATTGTGTGATTTCTTAAATAATCAGTGATATACGAGCATCATACCTACTGCCTCATCATCCTTTTGTGGCTTGCTCAGAACTCCATGCAGCACACAGTGCGAGGGGTATTGAGCAAGGCCGACAGCAGGAGCCCTTGGGACATATTTTGAGAATTCCATCGTTGTTACTCATCTTGTTTCATCATGACAGTTTTGGCAAGGAAGTGGGGTTCCATGGTTCACAGTGCAGTGAGATATTTTTACTTGGTCACCACTGTGTTCTTTTGTTGTTAGGACCAAAATGAGCGCAGCTATCGCATTGTGAAGACAGCCTCCAGGAATACTGACATTAAAGGCTTGAATCCCCTGACTTCATATGTGTTTCATGTGCGGGCCAGGACAGCAGCAGGGTATGGAGACTTCAGTGGACCATTTGAGTTCACAACTAACACAGGTAATGACATGCCCACTGATTTCTTTTTTTTTTCCTTAACCGAAGAGTGCAAATGTAACTGAGCTGTGTGTTGGGAGTTTCCCAATGGTTGCTTGAACTGTGGTGTGTCTGTTCTGGGAAAATGTTCTTCCATGACTGCGTGGTTGTTAGTGATGCCATGAATCTGACCCCGAGACATCTATTTGGATATGCTATATTCTAGATTCTAGCAATGAAAATACTTCAGTGTGGCATAAGGAGACACACACCGTATAAACACTTGGAAGCCATTGATGCTTGAGAGATTTGTGTACCTATTTTGTTTACTGTAAATGTAGATGTTTGCACGTGGTTTTGGAATATCTCATTTGCAGGAGAATAGAACTCTCTTACTCCCCTTTGCAAGCTATTGACATACGTTGGTTAGGTATCCTATATCAGCTCACATATTTGCACTTTTCCTTAGACAGTCATATAAAGACAGAATTGCCAGTAGAGCTTTTCACTTTGCTCAAGGAAACATGCAAATTTAGCCCCCAGAGTGTTTGCTTTTTGGTGGCAGGAAGGCAATGTGACAAGCCTATTTTATTTGGGACATACAGGTCTGCTTAAATCAATTTAAGGTCATACCAGTTAGTGGCAACATCCTTTAGGAAGTTAACGGCTGAAAATAATCAATGCAGCAGGAAAAGGGTAAAAGAACTTACTCTTTTTGTGTCAGCTGGGGAGTGATCATCTGGCCCCACTGAGAGGAGGAAAGAAGAGTGGAAAGCAATTAGAAACGCAAAAAAAATAGCCTTTATACCCTCTGAGCAACACTGAAGGGGAGAAGGAGAGGGAGTCCTTGTTCCCAGTGAACTGAAGTTCCCCAAATCATTATCAAACATCATGTCTTCAGCTAATTAGGGCCTTGTTGGAAAATTGTGTCAAATGACTATATAATAAAGGCCTAAAAGCAGATTTGAGTGCTACTCTAAACTGCCTTCACAAGCCAGAAAGCCTCATTGAGTGCTACCTTAGTTGATTTTTTGAGGGTGTCTGACACTAATGCTCCCTTTTCTGTTTCCAGTTCCTTCCCCCATCATTGGCGATGGTACCAATCCCACAGTGCTTCTTGTTTCAGTGGCTGGCAGTGTTGTTCTTGTGGTCATTCTCATTGCAGCCTTTGTCATCAGCAGGAGGTAAGAACTTAAGCTTCTCTCTCCCCCTCTCTCTTTCATGAGGGAGCTTTTTGTCTTCTCCAAACAAAGCTAAATTCTTTGATTAGCATCATAAACAGTGCATTTGCATTACAAGCTTTCTCCCATGTAGCTTTGATCTTCTCAACATTAGTACCAACCAGCATGTGATGTAATGGCAATAGTTCCAGCTCTATTTGCCCTTCAAATGCAAAGCTGATTCCAATAACTGGCATTGAGAAGCAAGCCAGCTAGAGATTTGTGGTTAGTGTAATTTGAAGTTAAGTTTAATGGGTATGGGTACAGTAGATTTTCTTGGACTGACTCCTGATAGACAGGGAATAAACAACTGCACTGTTGTGAACTAAGCCATTAGACTGCTACGCTTGTGATTTTTGTGTTAGTCTGTATGAGTCTGCATTAGTCTTTTGGGTTAGTCCTTCCAGCGTGAGTGGATATGACTGTAAAATAGAAGCCATAGTCATTCAGCATCATATGCAGTAACACAGCAGACTGGATCGATGGTTATTTCGTCAGAGCAGGACCATAATCTTCTACCAAGTAGTTGTTCATTCTCCCAGATTCAACCCAGGCATCAGGAACAACCCTGTGAATGGGAGGACAGTGTAGCAGAAACACAGTGTAAGTGTTTCTGTCTTCATCTTTGCGTTCAGTCTCATTTAAAAAGATCAGCATGATTTTGCTTCAGTGTAATTCTGAGATAAAACTGGATGTGTCATTGCTGCTTCTGAAGCCTGGGATCTGAGGGATGCACGTTTTCTCAGTCTCTGTTGATCAGTTTAATGGCATCAGCCATAAATGTGCACAAATTCCTTTTGATTTGCTCTCTTACTTTAAATTGTCTTAAAGAGCAGTTAAGTCACTACAACTGTAATATCTGGAAAGTAGACATGCATTGTTATAGCTTTCTGTGGGTGTTCAACTCAAAGCCTCCATGCTGACAAGAAGAAAGAAGAGCAGAACATATGAAAATGTAATGTGGAGAGACAGGTTTATTAAAAGCCATTGCAACAGAAAATAGCATCACTGAGCTTGATGACTTAATCTCCTCTCCGCTTTTATTGATCACTTTATTATTTAAGGCAGGATTGATAGCAGGATACATTGGATTTCTAATTATGAGTCGCCACCTTGGAGAATTGAGCCTGTCGAGCTGCTTTGAGATGATTCCTTCCCCTCCTCCCCCTACAAAAAAATGTCACTTCCCAAGGCTGATAAACACTGCTTGGTGATTGGCCCTCAATGGATCACTTTTTAGAAAATGAAATGTCAACCCCTTGCCCTCATATTGATTCTCTTTAGTATCAGCCATAAAGCTGTCAAAGGAAAGGCTGCCTGGAGCCAGGTAGCTGACAGACTCGCTGATGCGGGTGAGCACTCAGCCAGGTCTTCTCACCGCTCAGGCTGTCTGTTCAGTTATCTCTGCCCACAAGTGTTCAACTTGGACAAAGACAAGACAAAGAGCAGGTGGGCAGTAGGGACAAAAGGCTGGTCCAAGCACTGGTGGGAATGGAGATAAAAGTATGCTGGTGGCCATGGGTTCAGAGATGTCCCGTAGCTCTGCACTGGTAGGTCTCAGAGAGGCTGTGGAAGGGGAAAGACATAGCAAGATGAATGAAATACTAGGACAGTGAAACTGCTCTGTGCATACTAATGCATGGTGCCTTGCTAATTAATAGCCTTCCTCAATACACAGCTCTCCAGTAGCTGGAAGTAGCTCTCAATAAACAGAACCTAATAGTCACTGTTACTCTAACGATTTTAACCACTTTACCAATGTCATTTAGAGGTGTGGGCTTTGGGGATATTTCATGATGTTCCTACGCCAGCAGAAGTTAATAGCAAAATAATTATACTTTGTTCCAAAATGACTTCAGATGAGAAAAAAAGCTTTTCTGTCCATACAGTCCCCATGAGGAGGTATTGTAGTCTAGCTGTGACCTAAAAGTCGTATTTGTACAATCAAACCCATGCTTTGGCCTGCAGACATGGCCTTTCTGCATCCGTGAGCCAAACGTGCGAACTGGGCATATGCTGTAGGTGCCCACTTTTGAACCCTGGGTTATTACTACTAATTTAGCGTTACATTTTTTCAAGTCACTGCTCAAATCCCAGAATTCATGTTTACAACAGAATTTGTCAAAGGACTTTGCCTTCAGGCAGCTCAAGCTGTTTGGTTCTGTCCTGCGACCATGTCGTTTGTGTAACATGAGACCTAATCTGCCTAAATGTTAGTTTAAACTTACTGAGGTTAAGATGAGTGTATCCACAGAGCAGAGTGCAGGAGGTAGCATGAGTGTTTCTAAACCCCCTGCTGCAGGACCACTGAGTGAAATTACAGTATCTCAAATAGAGTTCTAAAGGATTTGGGAAAGTCCAAAACAGAAAGAGCCACTTTCTAAAAGGGCTTGCGTGGAGTAAGATGGCCCTACAGAATCCTCTAGTCATCTGAAAGTTTCTCTCAGTAATTCTTCCAGTTGGTAGCTTGATTTATCTTCTGCTCCGTCAACAGCTGAACGCATTTGCCCACCTTCTGCGGACAGTGTTGGATGAGATGCTCCGCCGGCCTGGTGCCTGGCCACTGCAGCACCCCCAGCCCCTCTTTGGTTTGGAGAGGAGGAGGTGGGAGCAGCGGTGCGGCACCGGGTCCTTGCTGTTTCACGTCAGTGCGTGCTAATTACCTTCTGTTGTTACCTCCTCTTCGCGGCCAGCCCCCACCTGTAGGTCAGCCTGTGTCTCTGACTACCGCAGTTTCTGAAAGCTTCTGTGTTCTTTTCCTGAATGCCGGCTATTTAATCACCACCACCCAAATCCCTGTAATTACAGGGTTCAAATCTGCGACAAAGGCTCCCTTCTGCCACTCAGGTGAGCTGCCCCTAAAGGCAGCTCCAGCCCCGCATGCCCCATGGTGCGGGGCTCCGGGGCTGCTCTGGGGGACAATGGCAGGCAGGAGTGTCCTGCCCCCAGCCAAGCAGGAGAGGTCAACAGGTGACACAGGGAGAAGTGGAAGTAGGTAGTTAGTTCGGAAGGTATTATTTAAACTTAATAAGCTACCATTATATTGCTTGAACAGCAATCCCTTTGTTTCCCTTTGCTTTTTGCATGTCTCTGGGTTTTAGTAGGGGAAGGTTATTTTTTTTTATCTGTTGTTCAGGTGCTTGTACTTTTAAAAATAAGATAAAGAGCATTTTTCATACTTAAAATGCTTTCATGCAAAGCCTGTTTGTGTTTCATATTTCCCATCTGTGCCTAAACTTTAATAAAATGAATTTGAAGGGGTCCTGCTTAAAATGCAGAATCTTTTTTTTTTCTTCCTTTTTTTCTTTCCCCTGAGAGAAATTGTATAATACCTGAAACCATCTCTGCAATCTCCTTAGGTGACTTGGTCCTGTACAGCACTGCGTGAGATTTGTGTTGCCTCTTCCTTCTTACTCAGTTCAGCAACTGGGAGCAGAACATAGTCGTTTTATTTAACTCAACTCTGTTATACCAGTGCTGTAAGTCCTCGGGCAGATAAATGGTTTCAATTGATGTTTGGACCCAGTGTGGTTTTTAATAATGCTCTTCTTGTGATTTGGAGCCATTTGCGTTTAATTGACTTTCATCAAGAAAAGAAGCTCCCAACCGTTTATGGTTGGATGTGTACCTGCTTTTTATGTCTCAACACAAGTCCTGTTGATGTTCTTGGGAGCTGTGAGGTTTGGTTCAAAGATCAGGTAGCTTCACATGTCAAACAGGATTTTTTTTTCCTTCTGTCTCATGGTTAATTTATAGCTTTTATTATTGGCATAGTGTGTTTAACACCCAGCACTAAAAGACTGCAAAGACAAAGGCTGGGAAATGGCCTTTCAGCTGACAGCGATGGGAAGCTGCCATTCCCCGCAGGCCAGGTGCAGAGTGGGAAGTGAGATGCTTTTCGCTAATGGGCAGAAGGGTTTTGCTGACGGGAGGGGAATGGTGAGACTCAGGAAGATTTGCTGCAAGTGAGGCTCTCAGTCATGTGTTTTCTTCCTGTTCCCTGCAAGTTTTGGACCCCTTTTAACTCACATCTCCTGATAGGTCTTTCTCTCAGCCACTCCCATTTTCCTCCTGTACCCATTCACCATTTTCAGACTTTTAACCCAGTCTCACACCAGTGTCCCTGGCAGACCTGGTCATCTCCTGCCCCACTCCAGGCAGCGGGTTGCATGTTGCAGGCAGTGCCAGTTTGCCTCCTGTTCTCTGGGCCTGGTTTCTCCTTCTGCCTTCCCCCTTCACTCCAGCCCAGACTCTTGCCAGTTAGCTAACTTGAGTCTGACACGCTGGGAGACTTAGACTTCCATAGGAACAGGCAAACTAAGGAGTAAGCAACAATAAGCCCTTCTCTTCGGCAGTGTCTGTTCTTATGCCTGGTTCTGAACTTCCTGTGAATGGTGGGTAAAAGCCCAAATCAAATCTCTACATCTACGTACCATTAGATGCTGGGGAACCTCAAATCCCAGTACACATTTGGCTGAGCTGACTCCTCAATATCTTCCCTAACAGACTAACCTCTTAGATTAACTTTTCTTGATACCACTTACCCATTGAAGTGTAAAGCTGAACTGATTAAATACATAACTGGATACAATATCATGTGCGTAGGTGTAGAAAAGTAATCTATAGAATTAACATACTATACTACATTATTGTCTCCAACTCAGAGGGTTAGTAGAGGAGCTCTGCCAGGAGGAGTTCTTTGCTCCCTTCAATTGTGCAGTGATTAAAAGAATAAACAACATCCTTGGGATCTGCATTTTTGATGGTCGGGGGTTTTTTTGCTGCCATCCCGATTTCTGTGTTAACAGACTTGTTTCCAGTTTTAAATTTGCAGTTAAATAAGTGTGTTGGTATTGGCATTTGCCTAATTATGTTTGAAAATCAATCTACCAAAACACCTCTGTTGTAGCATTTAAATCCATACATGATAGGGCTAAAAAGCAGTTTGGTGCCTTTTTGCACAGATTTGCAAATAAACGTTTGAAAAAAAAGTGGCCAAAATGCAAGCTTTCTTTTCTTTCTTTAAATGCCGAGATACAGATGGATTTGTGTTTCCCTTGATGCTTTGTTGATGCCAATAAGACTTAGAGCAGTTTGAGAGGAGTCTCCTACCCCGCTGGTAGGTGTACGTTGTGTCATGGGCTATTGTAGGGGAGCTGCCGAACACAGGTTGTGGCAGGTGCAAACAGCTCAAGTCTCAGCAGGTCAAGAAGACTGAGCTTGTCTCAAAGTAAGATACTTATTTTGAACTGTAATGTTCTTTCTTTGTTCTGACAGGCGCAGTAAGTACAGTAAGGCTAAGCAAGAGGCAGATGAGGAGAAGCATTTGAACCAAGGTAAAAGGCAGTGGTGCTTGGGTTTTTTGATTTGGTTCGTAAAAGATGTCTCATGTTCTGATGCTTGGGGAGTAAGGGATGACATTGCTCTTGAGATGAATATGTTTCTGTTTTCCTGTCTTGCAAACATCCTTCTTCAAAACTATGTACTTTAGTAACAGGAAAAGCAGAAATATCTGGGTAAAAAGTTTTGAGGGAGCAGACAGGAGAAAGGTTCATCAAATTTTTCCACTGTTGCTTTCCCCTGAAAGACATCTGTTCTTGGCCAGTGATATCTAGGCATGACTTTTTCCCCACAATACTCTGCTAAAGCAGTTTCTGGATGGGCCGGAGGCAATCCTGCAGGAAAGGGTATATGAACTTTGCTGCGTTTTTTCCAGGACTGAATCCTATCATTACTTCCATCTCAGTCATCCAGGTACCAAACCTAGGACCTAGGCTCAGAATTTCTTGGCTCACAAAAGGGAAATGGGATGTGTTTTAATCTCACAGGTCCACAGAGAGGCTATTGGCCTGTTAGTGATGGCAGTGATTTGTAAAGCTCATTTATTGGCAAAAGCCTGATTCCTTACATCAATATTGGGAAATATTAAATGTTTACATTAAAAAGAAATTGCATTGGGGGAAAAATACATTAAGTCCTTCCTTCCTTCATCAGTCATTCCTGGCTTACAGTACATTTTTATTGTACGCTCTCTTTGCTGTTGTATATCATTAAGGGTTCGGTCTCATATGTTCCGTGTTCAACAGCATGTAGATCAGTGACTTCAAATAAAACATTTCTGCCTTGCAGGTGTTAGAACATATGTGGATCCTTTTACATATGAGGATCCAAACCAAGCTGTGAGGGAATTTGCCAAAGAAATTGATGCCTCCTGCATAAAGATTGAAAAAGTTATTGGTGTGGGTAAGTGCCAGGACTTTTGCATTTTTTTCTGTAAATATAGTTTTAAATTTGCTTTTAGGAAACATGGGATCCTATGATTTTTGTATGACAGTTCCCCCAAATGAACTGACATAACGGTTTGACAGCACTAGTGCATGCTTCATGTTCATGACCATGGATTCTTGTGCCTTTCTCCTTAAGGGGAATTTGGTGAAGTATGCAGCGGCCGTCTCAAAGTACCAGGAAAAAGAGAGATCTGTGTTGCTATCAAGACTCTAAAAGCTGGTTACACTGATAAACAAAGGAGAGACTTCCTGAGTGAGGCCAGCATTATGGGACAATTTGACCACCCCAATATCATCCACTTGGAAGGTGTCGTTACTAAATGTAAGTAGGTCATTTTCATGACAAGGCCAATTTGGAAGTCACTGAGAAATTAAGTCTGTGGTGGTGTGTGCTGTGTTTTTTTTTTCTTTTCTTTTTACCCTCTTTCCTGTGAAATGACAGATGGAACAGATTCACTGATAGCTAATAGGAGGAAATCAGTGCAGGACAAGTCATTAATCTTGTTGTCAGCTATAAATGGGTTTATGGTTTCAACTGATACTCTATCTGTAGGCAGCTTGTACAAGATTTTGTAGGGGGAATTAATACTGCAGGCGTTGGCTTTTTTTTTTCCCCCTTCTTGCTATGCCAAGCAGGCATCTTTCACATCTTTGCTAGACTGAGCTGATTGTTACAGGATAGGCAAAAGCAGATGGTGAGCAAAGAATTTAAAATGGTTGGGAGAAAAAAACACAAAACAAAACTACAGTCATATGTTTAAGGTACAAAGCACAGATGTAAGGAGCAAGCCTTTGAAAAGAAGTAGGCTATTTTATTGTGAAACTTGCTTATTTGTTTTCTCTGATTTACAGGTGTGATAATTTCACTCTGCAGAATTTACCTGGCTGATCTTTTTGTTTGGTTGGTTTGGGGTTTTTTTTAACTCTGTTAGTGTTCACTGTGCCATGAACCCTGCCTTAGAAAGAGAATGACAGCACTCACTGGATGCTGTTTGTAGGCTAGAACTGAAAAGACACCTGTAAGACAGACGTGCTTGGGTCTGACTTGATAAGGTGATGCTGTGATGATGTAGTTATTTTCCCTGCTCTGACTGCCCTAGGTAGCATGTTGGCAAAGCCTGGCACTGATCGCTAATCCTAAAAGACCCTTTGGATGTAGGGGCTCATGCTCAGGGTAGCAAAGAAAGCAGTGATCTTGTGAGCTGCTGTTAAAGGGTCCAATTTGTGAGCTTACCTTCTGCAGCTGATGGTGTGCATGGTGAACATGAATGCAGGGTATTAATAGCGTAAGGGATTAAAATTAGGTATGGTTGCAAAGTTAAAAAGTAAAATATTACTAGAACGAAGTATCTCTCATAGAGGGTTGTCAAAGCCATCAATACCACTGAAAAGCCCTGTCCTTGAATGTCGGTGGGAGCTGGATGCTTACTCTGCCGCTTGTGTTTCTGGAAATCTTACCCTTGCTCATTTGCGTTTCCCTCTCCTAGTCTGCCTTCTGTCACAGTTGTTGAAAATGGCTCATACAGTGTGTCGCTGTTTGCTTTTCAAGACAAATTCCACTAGGGAAAATCGGGGTTTGGACTAATTTTGACCATCGTTTACTGAGGGCCTCCCTCAAAACTGAAATTAAAAGATAATACTCTGTTTAAATTTTGCAGGTCTAAGTCTCTCTTTCTCTTTTTGTTGTTGTTGTAACAAAGAGAAGGGGGGGTTGTGGTCAGGCCACAGTGTTTGTTACAGACAGTGATTTTTCTAGCACCTCTGTAAAAGAAAGGCAACAGGGGAATCTTTGTGTTGAAATCCCACCGAAGCTGGAAACCCCATAGCAATTAGAGCTCTAGCTGTTATAAATGACTGTATGCATTTGCATAATGCAGTTGTCACTGAATTAAAATTATTTGAAATTTTCATTGAGGAGGTGGTAGCCTGACCCGAGAATGTTTCATTGCCTGGCTCACAGTAAGTGATGCTTCCACAGCAAGCCAGCTTGGTTACCTCAGAGCTGGTGTGTTTGGTAAACAGGGCTGCTTAAGACGACATTTGTCTCAATTTCTCCATAGGTTTTCTGAATGCTGTGATAAATGAATGCATTTAATAAACTGAAAATTAAAATGTGAGATAAATAGTGGTGTAGATGGGGGGTTGAGAGAGGCAGCAAAAAACCATGAATACATTATTGGCTGCTAGTCAAGTACTTTAATAATTGACTCACTGATGGTAACTTCTTCTCTCTCTATCCCCCTCCCCTGCTAAAGAAGTGCCTGAGTAATGAAATTACATGTTAATGCACTGAAAGAGTCTCCCTTTCTTCCTTTCTGCGTTGACATAGTATCTTTTGATTGAGGAAGGTTAATTAAAACTCATTTAGCTGTATTTGTTCAGTGGAAGTGTTCCGGTCACAGTTGCAAAGGATAAATGAAACAGTGACATATGCAGATCTGGTTAGACTTTTTCTCTTTCTGCCAAAGAATGCTTGTAAAGGTGAATTAGAGGGAGGATGATTTTTTATCACATCGCTTTCCTTAAGGGTGCAAGTACTCAGCCAAGGTCACTAAGCTCTTCACCCAGAGCAGTTCGCTGTATGCAATACCATTGCTTCTCTGCTGCATTCATGCAAATGGTAAAGGGTTCAGCTGCCAGACTGGCATTTCACAGGCATGCCAGTTTGCATGGGACCAAAACAGTAAGAGTTTTGATAACAGTAGGGAAGGGAAGGAGAAGCAGGAACAGTAAAAGTCCTGCAAAGGATAGGTTGGGACTGAAAAGGTGAAATAAGTAACGATGAGTGAAGTAAGTGATGTTTCGCACATAGATGTTGGCCTAAGTGAAATTTTCGGTACAGTCAGTCCTTATAGCATATTGTTTTCTAATAAAAAAAAAAAGTTTACTTCAAAAGTGGAAATCCCTGACAAACGAAGAGATAAGCATCTTGGTGAAAAATGCACAGAGGTAGAAATGATTAGGGGAACTTTCAATGCTGCAACATTTCATGGTAGGGTAGTTTCATAGCTGGTTGTTCTGGAGCAGATATTTGCTGGTGACAGAAGCAAGGAAAAGTTGAGTAGTTCCAATACATCTGATGTCAAGACAGAATTGAGCTATCTACAGCCTAGGTGACATGTCTATTGAATCATTCTTTACCCATAATGTTCCCTTATTCAGAGCTGCTCCAGTAAGTACAGAAGCAGAGTTTCTCTGGGACACTGTCTTTTATTCAGGAAGAAACTCTGTAGTTCCTGTAGCTAAAGCATAACTGGGAGGAAGGGTTGCCATGCCAGCGTGGTGCTGATCATCAGGTGCTTCCTTAACTTCAGGTGGGCTTAACAGTGCTTATCTTGGGACCGGGCTTTTGCCATTCGACCTTTGATAAGTCACTTCTCTACATCTCCCATTGCTCACTTTTAGAATGGAGATGATATTGAACATATTTCTGCAAATATCTAGGTGCTGAATATCCAGCATGATTTAACCCCATGAAATAATTAGTGTTACTTGTATGTATCTAAATGTTTTCAGTTTCAGCATCGTATGACTTTGTAAAGCTCTTAAAGATATCATCAAGCATTATTTATGTATTTGCTGATGTTTAGGCAGGAGAGTGCCTAGAAAGCATCCCTGTGTCAGAAACATTACATTACATTTCTCTTCAGATTGCCCAGCTTGGCTTTCTGTATTGCATCATGGGAAGCTGAGTGCTGCTGAAGCACTATGCCCCACACGTGACACAATTCATTGAATCATTTATCCTGTGGTTGATTTCATGAGGCAAATGGCTTTGGCTCATTTATAAATAACAAGAGACACAGGATACAAATTTGGGACAGAGAAAGTTGAGAGGAACAGCTTGTATTTTGCATTCTTGAATCCAGTTGTCTTGGAATACCTTGTAGCTGCTGACAGCTTCTAACTTGCCTAAAGCGTTGATCTTTCGAAAGAGGCAGAGAGACCAAAGCATTCACAAATTCCATTTTGAAAGAGGAAAGCTTTCTAGTCTGCAAGCAATTTAATTGCACTAAAGATTTTTGTCAAGTTTGAACAGATCTTTGTTTCTTAGCTCTAAATTGCCAATTCATATATTCCTTAGAGAACAGGAGCCACTTTAGTTAAAGACCTTGTCAATGAGTCAACCAAAGGGTTAACCTTCCAGATGGGGCCCTTTAAATGTTTCTGTCCTATAATATTCCTTCTCTTGCTCCCCACAGCTGAGGCATAAGCTTGGTGCTTTTCAAATGAAATTAGATTGTGTAAGCCAGGTGTCTTGGCAGTAAAATCATGTGCAACCCATTTTTATCCCATTAACATCGGTGTTCATCAAGGAATTGTGTTTTTCTTTATGTGAACTCTAGGTAAACCGGTAATGATCATAACTGAGTACATGGAGAATGGCTCCTTGGATGCCTTCCTCAGGGTAGGTGATTTCTTCATAATAAGCTAAGGAGATTTTATACTGGGAAACATTTTCTGGTTTTCATTCTGGTTCTTTTTTTGCAGAAAGATACTGAAAATTCAGCATTTTTAGAGAAATTATGTTTGTGCTTGGGAAATTCTGTTTTCTGGTGTTGCTCCTATTGAAAACCAGCATAAATGTAAAGTAGAAGAATATAGAATAAATGTAATGTTTAAAATAGCAGGGTCTTAAATAATCCATGTTTAATGGGAACAGTTCTGATTTGCTCTATTTTTGAAAGCATCGCAGTGGTATAGACTCATTAAAACCAGATTTATTGCAAACTGGATACTGCATCACTGGAAGCTGTGACAGAACCTCTGGGTTCTTACTTTACTGGTGAATTATAGACACTAGTCAGGAGAGTGAGGAAATAACATTGCATTCTATTTGAGAGAAGATGGGAATCCAGAGATATGCTCTTTGCCAATTTCACCAATGGTAATAATGTAGCTTTTAGCTTAACGCTCTGTGATTTTCTTCCTTTCCCCATATGCAGAAGAACGATGGCAGATTTACAGTCATCCAGTTGGTGGGGATGCTTCGTGGCATTGGCTCAGGAATGAAGTATCTGTCTGACATGAGCTATGTGCATCGGGATCTAGCTGCTCGAAACATACTAGTCAACAGCAACTTGGTCTGCAAAGTGTCTGACTTCGGCATGTCCCGAGTCCTGGAAGACGACCCTGAAGCAGCTTATACCACACGGGTAAGGAGGGAAAGAAAATGTCCAGTGAGTTTTCATGCCTACATACTGGTTTTGTCTGACTGTGTGGGAGGTGACAATGATTTGTTTTAAAATAATCTCAGTCATAAGTGAAAACCTATATCACAATCTAAAAATAAACATTGGCCCAGACTCCATAGCTAGTGTAAGTTGATGTAGTGTATTGCTACATCAGCAGCTACATCAGTATTTCTTCTCTGAGGGTGTGACCCATGTATTCCTCTAGTTCCTTCAGTGTGCTAGAGTGCGTGACAGGAATCTGATGCCAGAAAAGAGAGCTTGGGCTTCTATTCCTTCTGATGTCTACAGACATGCATAATGATTTCCAAGTGGCTAGTCCCACTGAGGTTTGATACAGCAAGTGTAGATACGCCACCAAAAAAAAATTAAAAAAAAATCCACTTTTGCCCATCGCAAAGCGAGTCATAAGTTTGACCTAAATAACTTGGACCGGGAAAAGAGCGAGACCTGCATTCCCATTTTTTGTTTCTTGCCCATTTTATCTGTATTTCAGCATCCCACTGTTAACTAATTTTGTTAAAGCCATTTTAATATGCTGCTTGTGGAATAGTACTAACGCAAGTACTTCTGGCCACAAAACAACATCCTGACCATTACCAGCCTTTGTACCAATACCTCTGTAATTAACATGTGTGTGAAGAAATAAAAGTCAGAGTTTATAAAGTCTCCTTTTTTAATTGCTTATTTTCTTTGTTTTTAAATATCTGCCATTCTCCATCTGTTCTCCCTAGTGCAGAGTTTGTTTGCAGCACTCAGATTTTGCAGTTTAATCCCAACACTCATCCTTTAATGGATTCACAGTTCATTATAGGGAAGGATAGACTCATGTAGTATTAAATGCTGGCCAGCCTTGGTATTTCTTGCTCATAAGGGTGGCAAGTGGAAGAAGCAGAAGCAGAGGTCTGAAAAGCTGTATTCAGGGAAATCAAAGTTTAGACAAACACACAAGGGTAAGACAGAAGTGATTGAAAAGTTTCCCTTTGAATTTAGTGAGAGGAGATATAGTATTATGTTTGCTCTCAGGAGTAAACTACAGGGAATCAATGACATTTGCTTTACAGTGCATTGTCTTTATATGGTATCAGTAATGAAGGATCAGGAAAATTTGGATGAACTCCACTGTACTCAAGCAGCTAAATAAAAAGAGCTTATTGACAATTTTTAGAATGACAACCATGTATAAACAATGTCCATGCATCTGTGTCTGAAAGGAGGAATAGAGCTTTTTTTATAACCAGAGATGATGCAATAAAATTCAATTTTTAAAGCAGCCTTTTTTAAGAGAATGGTGTGTTCTGCTCCCTGCTATGGTATAACTCATTGAAGTGAGAGCATCCTCTAGCCACACAAGGCACATACTGCTACAACCTGATTCACAAAGGGCCTGATGCAAAGGCCAAAGAAGCCAGGAGAAGGACCCCATTTGATTTCACTTGGCTTTGGAACAAGTCCATATTAAACACTTGAGAGAGATATTAGAACAATAAACCATTCAGTATGCACATGCTGCACTCAGTTATGGGTAAAAACTATCTAGAAGATGGCTGAGAAAAAAACTACCAAAATAAACTTAATCAAAAAAGCATAAAAGAAATGAAAAAAAACCCTAAAACCTTTGTTCAGCTTAAGTCGTTCCCCAGATGGAACTGCAGGAAAGCAAAAGCTCAATTAAAAACACCTTGCATAATAGCATAAACAAAAGGAGAAATCTCTGGCCTGGGATCACTCAGCTGAGGCAAAATCAGATAAACAGGATGGAGTGAGTTCTTCTTAAAACAGTGCAGGACCTCAGTGGCCCAAATCAGATGCCCAAGTGTTTTTATTTGTTTAAAAAGAAATATTGTAACAAGAGACAACTCTCTTCAACAGGCATCAAAAGCAGCCTTATACCGTGGTCTGGGGTTGAACTCCTCCCACAGGGACTGGGAGAGCCCAGAGGCTTGCTTGCCGTCTCACATCTCTGGTAGGAGTTGGGATATTGCCCATGGGAAACACCACAGTATTCATAAATCTTCACAGTTTATCCACTCTTTATTTTACCTTTTTGAAAAGCAAAACATTTATAATCCCATTTTTCTGAAACAGGCCAAACAGGTCAGACAGGCAAGCAAGGAAATAGTAATTAACAGCATGTACTTATTTGTTTTGTCAACTAAATCTCTAATATATACTTTGTAAAACCCCTGGCTTGTTCTCATGCTTCAGCATAGCCCTGAGCAGAGATCTCTCAGAGGGCTGATGAAAATACATTTAACAATTTACTGGTTCGCCTCCTTGTGACTAAAGAAAACAGATGGGCAGCATTGCCTCCTGGTTGGATCTGACAGTTTTATGGCAAGAAAAAGAGAAGGTGGAAGCCTTTTTAAGAAGGATTCTGGAATTGCATACAGATAACCATTTTGTATTTTTAATGGCAGTGTAGAACAGTGTCAGCCATGCACATTATTGGGTCAGTGACTCACTAGCCTGTGATTTCTTTTATTTGTGACAGGGTGGCAAGATCCCCATCAGGTGGACTGCACCAGAGGCAATTGCCTACCGTAAATTTACATCAGCTAGTGATGTGTGGAGCTATGGCATCGTCATGTGGGAAGTGATGTCCTATGGAGAAAGACCTTACTGGGATATGTCCAATCAAGATGTGAGTCTCCTTCTGAGCTTCCTCTTCCTTTTCTCTCCCTTCCCCCCCACGCCTTTGTCTTTGTCCTTAGATGTCTGCTGATGTGTTTCTGTGTCAATTACTATATGGTTACAAGACATTTACTCCAGGTTTTTAAAAGGATATCATGGGTGGTAGATTCCTGTTTTCTCAGGGACCATCTCTGGAACTAAGACTTCCTTAAATACTTCAAGCCTGGTCTCTGCTCAGGGAATAGGGGATTCTCAAGTTAGGGTCTATAACTTGTGTAACTTGTGCATGTTTTTGTGTTTTTTTTTTAATTTTAGGAAAAATATTATAAGCAATTAATGTAAGAAAGAAGAATGGAGGAAAGGGAAGCGAATATAGTTAAACTGTCAGACTGTAATACCATCAAGAGAGGGAAGATTTGAATGTTGATATTAAATCTCAACTTTATTGAAAGTCTTTAAGAAAAAACACTTGAATTTAATGGGGCTTCCTATTAGGAGTTAATTCTTCAAGCCCCAGTATGCTTGTAATTCTTCCAGAGCATTTTATTTCTTGTAGGGTATCTAAAACAACACATAATGAAATCCAATTCTGATTATCAGTCAGAGCATCCTTGTGACAATTGCATAGCTGCCCCCCGAGGACATTAAAAAGCCGCTTCCTAAATGACCATTCTTAAATTATGCATGTCCTGTTTAACCGTACCATCTGGACTACTTCAGTGTATTCCAAGAGGGAGCATGCACAATGGCTGCTAGGCCAGAAGAGTATTTAATAATGATGCTAATAAGAGCTTTTGCTAATAGAATTTTTATTAAATGAAAAAAAAAAAATCCCAGTGAAAATGAGGCATAGATTATCCATAATTCTTTTCCCAGGGGATTTACAAACATGTAAAGGAAGAAGAAAATGTTAATGTGAATATATGGTCATGGGAGTGGTTAAGTCATTTTACAAGTTATCTGCTTTCTTATGTAGAGCTGAATATTTTCAAAGACTATCTAGATGCGGATGGCATTTAATCTAAACGGGATATAATTTTAATTTCCTTCTGATGTGAAATGTCTCTTCTGGCACCCAATCTTGCCTTCCTTTGCTAACAGGAAGTCATCAAGACTTAGCAAGAAAATAAAACACCAGATGTGTCTTAGTTATATCAGGCATGTCTACACAGCACAGTGGAGCTCAATGCAACAAACGCAGAGCTAGCATATTAGGCTGGTATACACTGCTAATGTGCGGTGCTAGACCATGTTGAAAAGCTGTCTTGAACATGACAGTGAAAGCCAATATTACTGTCTTTGCATCCTCTTTTTATTACATGGTGTAGACATACCATTTTTTTCTCCTTAACGAACATGAGAGCAGTGTTTTTCACAAAAAAGCAGAATTGGATTTCAAATTATTCTCAGTGTCTGTTGAATCAAGAGAAATCAAAAGAATCTTCCTACACTCTGGAGTAGTGAGAGCCAGTTTGTTTGTGGTCACTGAATAGCTGCTAATAGCGCAAGCATATCCCTCACCTTGTCCTCCCAGTGGATTTTAGCCACTAACTGGACAAGACCAGAATGAGGGAATCTAGTGCAATTCAGTCTCTGTGCACTCCTGGTCTCTAGTCTCATGGTGAATCCTGCCAGCAAAGTCATATCAATTAATTAAGATCTGAAGTCTTGGGTCACGTCCCTGTCGTATTGGAATTGAGTCTTGGTCACATCCCGTTCTCCTGAGAGAGCTAAGAAGCCATCAGAGTACTGAGCATTCTGGAGCTCTTTTTGGAGGGTTTGAAACTACTTAAGCTTGTGAGTTTTTCTGGTTTCTATTAAATATGAAATACGTACTTAAGCTGCTGCATTGGACTTCTGTAACCTTCTTGATTAAGCTGCACAAAAGGGTTCCCATCTCTGCATTTCTTAGTTCAGAGCATACAGTGGTGAGAGAACAAGTTCTCTACAAGGTCTGTATGACTGACAGAGATGATTTAGCCCAGGAGGAGAGGGAGGAGGGGGTGATCTGCTGTACCCTAAAAATGATGGGGAAAATTTCGTCTTCAACATATTGCACCCAAAACTGACAGATATTAAAGATTTGCTGTAGAACTGTTGCTTCTCCAACCCTTTGTCCAACGAGGATAGTTGCTTAATTCTAACCTGGGCTATTTTGTCATCCCTGTATTCCATGTGCTCTTTTGTGATAAGTTGCCTTTCTGTATCTAATGTCTGCCTTGTATGCCGTAGCCTTTTAGTTTTGAATTGCTGAGGAGAAATGACAGTTCTGAGACCACCAACTGCCTGAGTCTGAGTGCAATTTTCCATGTTGTTTCACTTAACTGTGGATTTGTTTCCATACTTCGGATCGCCCTAGGATAAATGATACTCAGCTGGTAGATGTGAGTAGCGTCTGATGTTCTCAAATGTCTTCCTAATTGTGCCATTTATAGGTTATTAAAGCCATTGAAGAAGGGTATCGGCTGCCACCCCCAATGGACTGCCCCATTGCTCTCCATCAGCTGATGTTAGATTGCTGGCAGAAGGAACGCAGTGACAGGCCTAAATTTGGACAGATTGTCAACATGCTGGACAAACTCATCCGCAACCCCAACAGCCTGAAGAGGACAGGCAGCGAGAGCTCCAGGTCAGCTGTGCTTTTGTAATGGTGATGTATGAGGGAGCACAGTGGAGATGACAGGCAAAACTGCAAGTCACCTAAACCTCTGCGCTGGGATTAAAGCGTGCTCTGTAGCTCTGCAGAGCCAGACTGTACGGCAGACATTGCACCGTGCATGAGAGTCAAGGGGTTGTGCTGGCACGCTGTTGAACCCTGCTGGGCACCCCCAGACTCTCCTAGCTCTGTGAGAAGGAAAACCAAATGAGCAGAGCTGTTGCTGTATCACACCAACACTGACCAGTTTTATAGCACAGTCTTAAGCACATCCTGAAAAAGTTCTGATGCAGGCAAGCTCTGTTTGAAGACAAAGTTTTCTGCATCTTTTCCCTCTCCCCCCTAGTGAAAGGACTTGAACGGGTAGCCTTAATGCAGTGTAGCTAACAGGAGTGATGTGGTTTTCTGCAGGAAAAGTACCTCATCAAGTTTTATAAACCCTAGATTTGTGTAGGATTTGCAAATGAGCGTTACGGCATTACAGCCAACGCCTTGCGGGCATTGGGAAGGTGTGGATTAATTTTTATGTGAATTTGAATTTAATTTTGTGGAAAGCCAGTTTCATGTCTCCACCGATCCCGCATTACATTTGTGTTTTGTTTTGTTTGCTAAGCATGGTATAGCTGGTACGTGCAAAAGAAGCGCAGTAGGAAGGAAACTCCCAGAGTTGTAGGGTAAAACCAAAATATCTTTGTTGGGACAGATCAGCAGTTTGTTTAAGCTGGTGAAACACTGCTGAAGTAATAGGAACTTTACTAATTTACACCAGGGTTGTTCTGTTTTTTTCAAATGTCTTCACTTTGTCAGGTAAATTTGCTTACAGCAAATATGGAAAAGAAGCTTAAAAGAAACAAAACGAGGAAGATAATGGGAAAATATTTTTAAGTAGAAGGGAAGGTACAAAAATATCCATTGGGCAATACAAAATTAAGTTTCTTGAATCAGCGGAGGAGTAACAGAGGTTCTGTTTTGGCCTCCAACAGAGCAACATCCTGGAAAAAGCTATTTTTGTTTTAAAACTTGTAGGTCCCTTTGTGACTCTTACTTACAATGTACATTATCAGAAGAGGGATTATTAACCCTGTGAGGCCACTATCACCACGTATCCTCCAGATTGCCCTAATCGCATTGGTAGCCTGGCAAAAATGTATCCACCCTTGAGGCTTAAATAATTTACATGGTGAGGATCACAGTATGATCTGCTGTAATAATTTGATTTGAGAATCACAGCATGAACTCCTCCATTTTGCTTTCTTTCCAATTTACAGGTGCTTTTTGAAAATAGCTAGATTTTACAGAAGTTAATAGCCTGTTCAAGGTCATTTTGTGTGCGCGTGTGTGTGTGTTTGTAAGTTAATAGCCTTGTCAAGGTCATTTCATGTTCATGGATATTTATAGATCTCTATTTTTCTTCTCTTTAGAATATGAATTTCAAATATGCATATAACATTAATATATTATATGACTTTATATGTGAAGCATAATTGTGTATAATTAGGTTGCCATCATTGGTCTTGTGTTAGATAATACAGCAGAAGAGTTGTACCAAGTATTACCAGCGTGTACTCGGTGCTTTAGGCAAGACATAACTGCTATTGCACGCCTAATCTTTGGTGATGTGCATTTTCAGTTAAATTGCTAAATGATAATTGGTTTGTTTAGATAGAGAGTAGTAATTTATAATGGTTTAATGAAACTGTGATTTACAATAGACACAAAATAATAAATGAGATTTATTAATAAGAGAAGCAAATTTTGTAAGAATAATTATTCGCAAAACTGTGCAAGGGAGAATGAGAAGCACATTCCACAGTGCAAACAAAGATCAAAGCTTGCATGATTCCCACCATTCCTGGCACACACGTTGGTCAGGAATGGATTGATTAAAGAGGGGATTAACTCCCTGCTGTCCTCAGTTTGATTGAATGCACTGAGCTTGCCTGCAAACCTGGCTAGAAACAGAATTTATCTGAACCCGCCCTCCAAACCAGTCTGGCAGGTTGTGAGCTCCCAGTTCCTTTGTGCATACTTCAGTAGTGTTTCTATAGTTGCTGAGCTGAGGTCTGACACATGCAGGACTGGCAAGGTCTTGCATTGCTGCCTGTGAGATACAGACCCAGTAGGCTGAATGCCTTCCAGCATTGCCATCTTCTTTGGTTTTTGAAGTAAAAGCATTTTCTATGAAATTGGTTGCATCTGAGGTGGAAATTGTAAGCAGCATTGTGGTTCAAATTAGATCTGAAAGCAAAAATAGAAACCTAAGGTCAAATTCATTCTTAGCAAAAATTGGCCTATTACTTTGCATTTTGTTAAGTTTCTTGCATTGATCTATTCTGCTGTGCAGAGAGCCACCAGTTTTGCTGGGCGCGACATCCTGCTCCTACTTTCCCTAATCATTGAGGATAATTGTTGCGGAGACCAAACTTTGGTTTGCGATTTGTGATCCAGCTGACACCATTTCTCTTTCCCTTCACTGTTTGGCATCCAGACCTAGCACAGCCCTGCTGGATCCCAGCTCCCCTGAGTTCTCGGCGGTTGTTTCTGTCGGTGACTGGCTCCAAGCCATTAAAATGGAGCGATACAAGGATAACTTCACAGCTGCTGGCTATACCACCCTAGAGGCTGTGGTGCACATGAACCAGGAGTAAGTACTCAGCGATATAACAAAAAACCTGGTAAATCTGGATTTAATCGGCTTCTTTTGCTTTGTGCTGCATATCTTTACCCTCATTAAAGGAATGGAATGCCTTTCATTTGGATGGAGGATAACTTTAAAATGCCTCCACAATGCCTTCACTTATTTAATTAAACATTTCTGTACATCTGCCTTGCTTTTGCTATGTTGCTTGCGGTTGACTCTTAGTATTTTTCACTGCACCAGCATCTGATCCACAGTTCTCAGCCCCCTGCTTCTTCTCTTGCTTTTCACAGTGACCTGGCAAGGATCGGGATCACTGCCATCGCACACCAGAACAAGATCTTGAGCAGCGTTCAAGCAATGCGCACCCAAATGCAACAGATGCATGGCAGGATGGTTCCCGTCTGAGCCAGTACTGAATAAACTCAAAACTCTTGAAATTAGTTTACCTCATCCATGCACTTTAATTGAAGAACTGCACTTTTTTTACTTCGTCTCCTCGCCCGTCGAAATAAAGATCTGCAGCATTGCTTGATGTACAGATTGCGGAAACTGAGCGTGTGTGTTGGGAGGGGGGCCTCCAGAAATGACAAGTCGTCATTTTAAACCAGACCTGGAACAAATTGTTTCTTGGAACATACTTCTCTGTTGATCAATGATATGTAAAATACATGTATCTATATAAATATAAAGTCACATTCAAGTTTTGATGCTATGTTTGCTGCCAGATACTGTGCTTAAAAAAAAAAACAAAATTACTTTCCTTCTCCCTATGACCTGTAGGATTACAACCATAGTGTTTTATTTGTGGGTGAAGCCACCGTTGTGCATCTTTCACTGGAATGAAGAATCTGCCCTAGGATATTTTTTGCAGACTTGAAGCATCACTAATACCTTGCAAAAACATCAGTGAGAATATCATTTGGCTAATCAGTGCCTGCTGATTAGTGATCTACTCATTTACGGGCTTGAGACATGAAATGACCCACCTTATGGATTACTGGGCGAAACTGGACTTCTGGGGCGATTATTGGCTGCTGTTGTGCCATGCTGAAGCCTACCACTTAAAGACATTTTGTGAACATCTTGCCAGTAGTCAGCTGTGACAATCGTGGCTGTGGAGCTTTCAGACTTCTTTTCTCTTTCAAGAAGTGATTCCTTTTGCCACATGGAGAAGGTCAGTGGAAGTACAGTGTCCAGCATGTTCATGGTGCTTTGTTTCTTAAACTGTGCTAGGATTTCATCACTGTTGGGGAAAGAAAAAAAAAGTGCTGTGGTATGTATTATCTGGGGTTCCCAACTGGTTTGTGTGAACCTGTGCTGGTTTCCCAGACTAATTGCTTAGTGTTTCCCATTGTTTACTCTATTTGATGACAGTGAAAATTGCACTGTTTCAAAACCTGGTCTTGCTCTCAAGCTGTTGCGTGTTAGGATGTGCAGACAAGGTGCAGGAGTACATCTTGGGGCTCACTCAGTTCAGTGCTAAGAGCTTGACCCCGTTTTGCATTGAGACCAGTAGGGATGCCCTTATTTTTGGGGTGGAAAAACCCACACATACTGATCCCATAGAAAGTAAGAATAACCTTGTAAAGTACAGATACTCATGAATGCACCAAGAAGAACCAAGGACTTTTTCTGCTCTCTCATGAACTACAGTAGAACCAATATTTGTGTTTTAGAATGATCAGTCTCAGTTGCTGTGTCAGTGGTTTTATGGGAGGGGGAGCAGAAGGAAATGGGGTTGTGCATGCAGCCTTCTTGGTTTTGCACAGTTTGGGTGTCAGGCATGGTGATAGCTCTATGTTAAGCAGCAGCATTACACTTCAGACATGGCGATCCAGTCTCATCAGCTGTGGGAACCAAATTTCACTTTTGAAACCAGCCCCATAGGCGGGATTATCAAGGCAACTGTGGGTTTGAGTGCCAGGTGTAGGCTGCATGGCTAAGGTCTAAGTGCCCCTCTGCAAGTATGGCAAACAAGATGGAGCATGACCTGCTTGAAAAGCTGCCTTCCAACTTCTCTAAGAAATAGATGGAAGGTTGAGTGAGTGGAAGCATCCTCTGGGTTGCTAGGTGGAGGTGACTGCTATAGGAATGTGGTTGTCCTCATTAGGTCACATAGGATAAAGCTTTATCCGGTAAAGCTCTGAACACATTTAGTCTTGAATTTTGTTTATATTAAAGCTTTTAGTGCTCTTTTTGAATAGAGTTTATAAATTAGATTCCTTTTAAAGTCCTTTCGAGGACCAAAGTGATGAGATGACCTTAGAAAAGAGACAGGATCAGGCCCACTTACACTGTGCTTGGTGGGAGGGCGATTTTCATGACACATCCTCTAGAACAGAGATTGTGTTTCAGCTGTGCCAGGCACAGTGTCAGAAAGATGAGATTTATATTTGATGGCGCTAAGACTGGTTCTTTGGTCTGTAATATTTTGGTCCCACTCTGTACCTGACAGCAAATTCAGAAACGATTTAGTGGCTTTACATGTCAGATTTTTTCAATAATTACATTTATTCTAAATCCAAACCAGCTCACTCAGTTGGACAAGTCACACTTACTGTATTGTCACTCATATCACTTTTTGTCACTTTTAACAATAACTTGCTGATTTTAACCACTAACTCTCCCTCACCCCCAACTTTCTCGGAAAACAACTTGTTCAGAATATGCAATGCTAAATTTGGATCCTGTCAAGTCATGACAGCTTAGTAAAAACTGTTCTGCAGTATTACTTATAAAAGCTTTTCCATTTCAAGAAATTTAAGATTTCTTTTAAAAAACTATTTAAACCAGCATGTTTTAATGTCATTTTGCCAGGCAACGTAAGAAGTGGTTACTCATTTTAAAGACCTGACACTTGTACTTTCAGCAGCAAAAATTCTTTTGCTTCTTAAGTGTAGAGATACTTTTAAGTTTCCTCATGCTGTAAATCTATTGCATTCTGTTGAGATTGTCTTTTTACATAAAAAGCAAAATACACCCAATTTTCTGGCCAGTTTGTAAAATTGCTTTCTTGGAGTCTAGTAACAGTAATTCAAAACACTCCAATATTTTCCACACAAAATGAAAAATGGTGTCCCTATAGAACAAAAACTGTGAAGGCAGCTCAGATGCCAGGTTTTCAGAACTGCCATTGATGATTGTGTTCTCTGTGATAAAATATGGCCAGTGAGGGGGCATCCACTTGAATGTGATTTTAGCTGGAGGAGAGCAGATTAAAAAAAATTGGTGGCACATATAAATATATAGAGAGAGATTACATATCTGTTTATAAGAATGGAAGCAAGACTTTGAAATAGTGTGAGGGAAAGAAAAGAAAGAAAAGGGACAAGGAAGACAAAGGGTTCTCACCCTTTGAGAACTGCTGGTTGTATTTGTCTCACTGGCCCAAGATGGCTGAACCAGCTAGTGAGAGCATGTCAACGCGCTGCAGCCTCCTGCATTTGCTGTACAGCCACTCTTTTCTGGGGGAATTGCATCTCTTCCTACTTTCTCCTCTGTCCTGTAGGAAATCCTTCTCCCCTCTCTGGGGAGAAGCTTCATTCCATGAACCTGCTGCCATGTCACCTCTTCACCAGGGCAGAGATGAGTTCAGGTCTTTTCCGTTCATGTGAATCAGCAATTGCAGCAGCCAAGGAGGGGCTGGCTACATACAGCAGTACTTCTGCTGGGAAATCTAAGAGGAGGCATTTGGGCAGGTGTGCTTTTCTGTCTCATTGCATGTTGTTTAATGTGTTTTCTTTTTGTACAGGGAAATTAGATTTTGCTTTCATGGCCTCATAGCCCATCCTATTGATCATATTGACCATGGAGGAACATAGACTAGACATGAAGCCTTCTGGATCCACAGTTGCGTCTTCCATAGCACTGATTCTGGAAAACACATGCTGAACAGTCATCAGTCCCTGAAGAGAGTGTGACTTCTACTTTCTCTTTTTTTTTCATGCCACCCACTCTGGTTTTTTTCTTCACTGAGAGATAACTAACTCATTGAAACTCAGCACCCAGTTGTCACTTCAGGAATGTACTGTGTCAGAGCCCTGCAGACTTCTGGATATTTTTTTTTCTCCCCTTCTGCTTTCTCTTCCTACCTTCGGTTTTATTTATATATTTTGTTATTTTGTCTCCTCATCCCCCTGGCTGTCACTGCTGCATCTTGGACAAATGCCAGTGACGGAGCACTACACATCTTACCATGGACGCCAGGCCAGGTGCCGCAGCAAAGAACTCCGTTCCTGTGAGCTGCCTATATACATTGCTGAAGTGACATTTTACACAAAACGTGCCATTGCAGTGATATATTTTTTTTCTTGAATGGATAATGAATTATTATCTCATCTGAAAGGGTGCGTATGTGTGCTTGTGTGCATGTGTTTGCGTGCGAGTCACCTTGTGTGTAGAACTGCCTGTGAATGTGCCGAAAACATCTCTGGAAGTGCAGGAGTCCCCTGTCGTATGAGAGCAGGCCAATAGCTTGTGTCTGCAATGGTAGGAAGAACACACACATTAAAAAATGTTTAAATTTCTGTATCTATAAGTGTATTTTTTAGCTGCCACACTAACCTTAATGAGTTGTTCTGCAGCCTGAAATGGGCAATTTTGAGTTAGTTTTGGAGTTGTGGATTGCGGGATCCATAAGGGTGCTAAAGATTTTCATAAATGTCATTTATTTGTACTAATGCCCCGTTCATGATCAAGACCGACCAGTTTCTCAACAGCAAGGTGATGGAAGGCAACAGCTGCATATCCATCCACTGGTAACCCTGAACTGAATTCTTAAGTAGCCTTTTTTATCTGCAAAAGTAGGATTTTAAAGACTTGTTGAATGCGAACAAATATATGCAATTCTTCATTCACAGAAGCACCTTGCTCTGTGTGCAAGCTGTGAAAATTTGTAACATAATAATCAAAACACTTCATTTGCTCCCAGCACAGCTAAGGAACAAAAATGCAACAAGACCTGTAAGGTTACAGTAGCTAACAAGAGAGTTGTGAAATGTGTCCTGTTCCTTGTGCAGGCAATGAGGAGCTGGTGAAGTGCAGTAGAAGGCACTCTTTCTTCCGTGGCCCGAGGAACAGTGCTGCAACTTACTGGTACTACCTAGAGAAGCTTTTTGTGTTTGGAGAATTCACTGTTAACGTAGTATAAGCTAGTCTGAGTGGAGCTGTGTGCTAGAGCCCAGGGAACGTACGGCTGCTGGGTATTTGGAGCGGGGCAGGTCACGCTCCCCGCTTGCTTCCTGGCCGCGAGGGGCTGGCGTCTGCCGCGGTACCCACTGAAGCACAGCAAACTGCCACAGGACAGGGCATCACTCCAGCAGTCGTGGGGGAGGCTGGATGCGCTGCGTTAAAAGAGAGCACAGCCTTGACCAGAGCCGTAAAGTGGTGTCCCAAAGTTGCTCCTGCTTCCTCCTCTTTTCCTTCCTCACTCACCCTTTGAGTCTATCCGTAATTCTGCCTGCTCTGGCTCTGGCGGAGGAGGAGCGGCAGGTCTGTGGAAGGGAAGCGAGGGCATCCGCGCCGTCGGCAGAGGCCGGGCATGGTCAGGGCGCTGGGAGGTGCCAACTGAGGTGGCTGCTCCAGATGGTGCTGGGGGCGAAAGAAAAGCAAGTGCTGTGGCACTGCCGCTCGTTTCAAAGAGGTCATCACCAGGACTGTCTCGCATGATCAGCCTCTGTTAAGAAATTGTCCTGCTCACACACCACTGGTTGATGTTTGTCCGGGTTTCTTGCTGTACTAATTTTGTGATGGATCTTATGTATTAAAAATATATATGTATAAAATACAAAAGGCTGGTAAGTAACCAGTAAACAGGACTTAAAAAGCAGTATTTTTCTTTTACGTGACATTTTCATAACCAGAAGAAAAAAAATCTGAAATACTAATCAGACAAATAAAAAGAGAGTGCATTTATTTTTTTGTATCACTGCAAGTATGTTGGAATATGCAAGGACTGTGGTTAAAATTAGAATGTATAAGGCATATTATAATTTAGTTCATACTGAAAAAATCTAACAGCATTTCTTGGTTCGTGCATTTGAACGATCTCTGGGTTAGATATATAGATTTTTCTATTTTGTTTTAATTTGTAATTTTCCCCCCCCTCCATGAATTTTAGGTACACATAACTTATGTCATTTATTTATGGTCTTTTATACCTAGTTTGTAAAATTGTAAAATAGCAAACAATGCAAACATTTGCATTTGAAAACAATAAAGTAGTTGCTGTACAAACATGAAATGGACTATTTCTAATTATTGCATGGTTTTTTTTTAATTTAGTATTTATCCACAACAGGTACAAATACAGAACTCAGAGTAATAATCCTGGCGTTTGCCCCAAAGGGACAGTCCTTTCAGTAGATTTCACAGGAACGCAGTCCTGAAGTTCATTTAAACTGCATAACTCCCATGTGTACCTTAAAGCACGTTACTTTTTCTTGTTACCATCCTGGATTGCGTGGTGTGCTGAATATTTGTAACGTGGGAAGGATGCTGCCATCAGGCTGACCTTGTTAACGATCTCAATGATTTTTCCTCGGAGACCAGGTAGTATCCATGGGTGTCATGCCTGAGAAAAACCTGCCGGCTCATAATGTTGTTTCATTTGCACGCCTGGGATCGGCTGGGAGTAGTCTCCCTCCCCTGTCTCCCGCTGTCTGGACCTTGCCTGGGGCCAGACGTCACCTTGGCAGAAATCCTACAGTTTTCGCAGCTTCCTTTGGGCTAGGGTTTCGCCTCTAATGTGGAAACTGTGACCTTGCTGCTGAGTTACTGCACTTGCTGCTCTGCTTGTGGGCTCTGTTTGCGTGGGTTGGTGGGCTCGTGTTGGAGACTCGTGGCCAGAGAGGCAGAAGGTGAAAGGAGCAGGAGGGAGGGGAGGGAGAAGCTGAGGGACAAAATGCAAACCAGAGGCGCGAGAGTGTCGGGAGCAGCAGAAAATGGAGAGGGACGGTTTCTGTGATGAGGGCTCCAAGCCAGAGACCGAGAGAGTGGATATTGTGTAAAGGATATTGCTGTGTAATGGTAACACATGTACGGGCACGTGCCGCATAGTCGGAGTGCCAGGGGTGTAATGTTGCTTCTTGACAGTGCTGCTGCTTAGTTCAGGATATACAGGCTTTCTGGCACTTTAACTATCTGAATTATATGTGTACACAGTTCACAGGTACTGCAGAAAGGATGGTGGCTCTTGTAGGAATTTTCTTAAGCTTTTGACTTGTCTGTTTGAAAAGTATTTTGAGCCAAATTCATCTTGGGAAAAGATTCCAGTGACGCTAGCAGAATTGTACAGCATTGGTCCCAAGAAAGTGCTGCCGATGGCACTGGGTTATTGTATTTCAAAAGCAAGTTCATTGTGTCTTTTTGTACTTGACAGAGCAAGCCAGCCAGCTGGGTGTTTCTCTGGTGCCTTTATTCAGCCTGTTGGTGTATTAAGAGAGAATGTGTTATGGCTGGAAAAACAGATTCCATTTCACACGCACGAAGTTTTACAAATTATTTAGTTTTATTGTGAAATGAAAGCAAACCCTTTACATCTTTTTAAGAAACAACTGTTTCAAAATGTCCAGTGAGGAGTGAACACTCGGGTACTCTCCCTTCTGTTTCTGATTCTCTGCTCTTTTTCCCTTTTAGCTCTCAAATCTAATAAATCATCCTATCAAAACTTTTTACCCCAATGGTTTAACTTTCTTCCAAGTGTATGGATTTTACTGAAATATTTCCTTACCAAAAAGACATTTGTTCTGTCTCTGCCCCTCACTCTTTCCACATACTTATACACTAGCATGAGGAAAGCGAGTCTATTTACATATAAAGCCTATATATTTGCATCTCAGTGGCAATGTACATAGCTGCCCATGGGCTGAGTATGGAGTAGTGTGAAGAACAGACATGCTTTATCTAGAGACTTTGGGGCCGTTCTAGACATGTCAAGAAAAACACAGTGGTTTTTGACAATTGAGAAGGGGAAAAAAAAAAAGCACCTTATGCTCTAAATCAACAACATGATTAAAACTAGATCTGCGTTTGAGGCTTTGACCTCAGTTATTTTACCCTTTGCCTTGCCAGGAAGTACCCTTGGGCCATTGACTGATTCTCTATTGAATGGGTTACAGACCTCTGACATATCTTATTTCTGGCAGTGGCCCTGAACATAATCCTTTGTTTACAGGAGCCTCTAAGAAAGTTACATGAATATGTAGACATTTTCTTTAAAAAATAAAATTAAAACCTAAAGCATTCCATTCCAATCAGCTTAGTAAAATGTGTTCTGCATGAGTGGATGGAGAGAGTACCCACAGGAATATGCTACACTAACTTACTTTTATACATATACATATAGGACAATTCCACAGTAATCTGCTGTGGATTACTAGCCTGTAACCAGACCAACAAAAGATAATGAAATCCTTGTTTTCTCTTGAACTTACTCATGATTCTGTTCTATAAAAACTTGTAGCGAATTAAACGGACTGAGGCATTTTGGCATTCATTTTTCAAAGACTGTTTTTAAAATAAAAAAAAGCTCTGGTCAGCAGAACAAAACCACCATCAGGAACCTTGCTCTTCTCCCATTTTTACCAAGGTAGCCTGCCTCCCCTGAGGTCAATAACTAAAATCTCAGGGCTGGGCAGTCTGGGGCTGTTAGGCAATTACGGGTGCAGGCAGGTGCCTACTGCCAACTTTTTAATGATGCTTTGGAGCTGCTTAGCTGAGGGGTGCAGCAGCTCACGTAATGAGCTCTGGTTTCCCAGTTGGATTTTCAGCCTTGCATTAAGTGTCTTGCTGATGAAGCTCCCAAAATGTCTCCATCGTCATCACCTGGGGGAGGGATTTTTCAGAAGCTGACCATCACAGCAAGAAGCCACGTAAGCTCAGAGAGGCTGGAAAGCTATGGAGGGCCCTGCTGTGCTGCTCCGGTGCCTCTCATGCCTTGGAGCCTGCTGCAAACCCTGCCCTGAGCCAGTCTCAGTGACAGCTGCCCAAAGCAGGTCCTGCCCTTGCAGGCCCTTCTTCCTTCCTGCCTCTCGTGGCCTTCACAATCAGTCCTTCTCTCACAATACAAAAGTCACTGGGATGGTGGCTTTCACAAAAGGTGTTGTCTTGCCTTCTCCTCTCCAGCAATGTCGGTCTGACCTGGGTCTCCTGTCTCACCTGGCCTGAGCAGGGCCAAAGGTGCAGGAGGGTCTTTCAGTGAGTGAGGGGATGGGTGAGTGTCCCTTGTCCTGGGAGATGCTTTCTGAGCTCCTGCTCATTTGAAGGCTGGGGGAAGGTCATTAGCTCTGGGGCAGCATCAGCATTTAGGCTGTTCAGCAACTGCGGCTGGCCAAGCCATGCATGCTTTGAAAATGCAAACATCTGGGAGGTGAGCGGGCATCAGAGAGAGAGTTTTAAGTAGGTGTAAATCCAGAAGTCCCTTAAAACCTCTGGCCTCAAATTTTCAGAAGTGCTATGGAGCTCGGTGCCATCTCATTGCCACGTGCCAATGGGATCACCTGGAAACTCAAAAATTCAGCACGAGAATCCCCAGGGAAGCAAGGGGGTGCCCGGTTCATCTGCTTACCCTATTAATCTGTTTCTGAGAGCTTATCTGGGACTTCCCAGCCAGCAGATTTGCATATGTGACAAGTATTACAGAGCATTTACTTCTACCTTTTTGAAAAATTGGTTAAAACTTCCTTGGAAAAAAATGCTTCTGGAAAAAAATGTGAAGTAAAATCAAATGATGATGTTCTTCTGCACTTAAAGGCTGCTGGGTTGATTGAAGCAGCATGATGTGAAAGGCCTAGGAAGGGTAACACTGACAATAATAAGAAAGTAAGGGTAAATGAGTTGATCTGGTCCCACAGGTGGTATGAACTGATTTCACTGGGACAGTTGTGACTTGCATCAGCTTAAAGATCTCGTCCTTAGCTACATGAAACTTTAGGTAATTTTCATTTATATTTTTTACCCGAAAATGTATTTTAAAGTGTATTTTGGTAATGACTCAAGTAGTGATAGCACATTCAGGTTGGTCTTCTTGACTATTGTATTTTTTTATGTGGCCACTACTCATGCAGATATTTGAAGTACATGTTTAACAATACAAAATAATGGTATCTAGTAACAAACAGGAAGGTTTCTGTGTAGTCCTACAACTCCTGTCTCTGTCAGCTTTGTTTTCAGGTTCATTTTATGATGGCAGATGGGTTTTGTTTGGCCAAATGGTTAGGATTGCAACACGGTGTCCTCAGAGACCTTTTTTGTTATTTTTGCAGTCTCTCTGAGTGCTCCACTATGGTTGTTGAAGAGGCAGGACATTTATGTATCATTCACCAACTTTTGGTCTCTAGTATCCACAGATGGAGGAAAGAAATGGAAAACCGAACAGCCCCCTCATAACATTAAATGAGTTTCAGGCTTGGGCAGGCGCGCACGGACATGACATCCTCCCAATCATCCAACAGTCCAAACGGGCAGCAGTGGCTCAGCTTTGCCTGCAGGAGCGATGGGAATGGCAGAGCCAGGATTCAGGGTCTTTTGCTGACTTTGCTGATCCCTTACAGAGGGGAGGCAACCTAATAAGCTGGCTGTTATTTTTCCAGAAGTACCAGCAGTGCAGGTTCTGTTGTTTCAAGTTTTGAAGATTCACCCACGATGATGCTGTTCCATGCCGTGTGCACTTGTGTGGTGGCTTCCTACTGTACTGGGTGAGGTAAGGAGAGCCCAAGCCAGTGGCAGTTACTGAGTATTTGCAGGCAGTGTCTCCGCTCTTCCCAAGGCTACTGCTTTCCTAAGTGTTACTGGCTTCAAAAACCGATGTCTAGAAACTTTTCGTACACAGGTGTTGCTCCACTTTTCACCTGCTTTTGTTTTCACACGAGGCTGCAGCCTGCTAAGAACTACTTTTGACTTACCCAGGGGTTTGGAGGTGATTAGTTTTGGAGCCAGTTTATCACCCTGAATGGGTGGAAGAGATCATCAAAAATTTTTAATCAGCTTTGAAAGTGGGTGTAGTTGATCCAAGAACAAAAAGCATTCACCAACTGCTAAATCAAATCAATCCTAGGTGACTGATTACTTTTAGCTTTCTTAATTGCTTGACTGTGGCATTTCTATGAAGGAGCTATTATGAAGCCCAAGGAAGTCCACACAACTGTTTCAATTCTGGGAATAACTTGTAAGTTGTGTTAAACCTGTGTTTGAATTCAACAGTACTGAGTATTATAAGCAAAATACACAGATGGGTGTGCAAGAGCTGTGCTGGATTAGAGTGGGTGGGTTTTTTTGCTTGCTTAGTAACAAGTTAAATGGTGGGAGGCATAAGTTTATGGATCCTTTGAAAAGAGTTTGAGGAGTTGCTCCCAGTAAAAAGTTCCTGTAATACTGCCTGGTAGCATCCGGCAATGGAGTTTTCCAAAAGGGGCTCCTTTCATTCCAACATGGTAGTACAAAATCTATCTGTATCTACCTATGTGTATGTGAAATTGCCTTGTCTACACACACGTGCATCAAAAGAGCTTTGTTCTGGCTGACTGTCATGGTGCAGTGCTGAGACCACACCTCTACTCTCACCTCTGATCCACCTGTGTCTCTCTGGCAGAACTACTGCTGAAGACAGCTGCTGGAGTGATGTTTGACATTGCACTGACATGCCAAGTGTGCCGGTGTGCAAGAGCTTGCTCTGGAGGATATGACCATAAACTCACTGTGTGCCTAGGCTTACCTGTCCCAGGACCACGTGTAGGAGACAATTCAGATAGGCTTTGTAACACCAGTGTCAGGTTTTTACTGGCATTTTTACTTTACTGGCAACTACTTTTACTTGCACAACTGAAAATGAACCTGTCAAGTGCTGAAGTACAATTTCCACAGCAGTGCTGCTGCCAGTGTGTGTTCTAGGTCAAATCATTAATGTCATTATTGTTTATTTTCAACACAATAAGACAACTCCAGCTGGCAGTGAATGTGCATGTTACACCTGTCAGAAGGTGAGTCAGATCCAAACAAGGGTACAAGCCCTCATTCAGCAGGACTCACTCATCACTCTTAGCTTTCAGATGTGTCTGGTGATGGGCTGGGACCATGGCTTTCATGGGATTGATGGAGAATGTTTTAAAAAATGCTTCTGAACCCATGGGAATTTTTGCCACAAGCAGTCAAAATCCCTGGGAGCAATCACCTTTCCCATAAAGTGCAGACTTCTTCATGGTTCAGCCTCTTTTCTCTAGTAACAATATCTTAGGAACATTTTAATGAAAAAAAAAAACCAAACCCAACTCTTCATTCTTATAAAAGAACATAAGTAATGCACACCAATCTGTCCCTGAGCTTGAGTTGAAGAGTTTGGGTGGGACTAATGATTCAAATGATAGAGACTTGATTGGTAAAATTCTTTCTCTGGGGCCACTTTTTACCTGTGCATAGGGATAGTTTGGTTAAGGAGAAAAGACAAATACACTGCTGACATTGCATCTTTTTGCTACCCTGACTCAGCTACATTGTTTTTGTTTTTATCTGAGGTAAATGCAACTGGTTGTCTTCAGCATGACCTTTGCAAGGTGTATAAAACCACAAGTGGTCAATGTGTATCTAGCCTTTGCCAGCTGTGGAAATTATCCAAGGTGTATCCCAGCTGCTGGGCATCTCTTTTAATTGCAAGCCACAATTACAGTACTCCCATGCTCTTGGCTCCCTAGCTAGCCAGCAGCTGCTTGGAAGGGGAGAAGGAACTCACAAGGAGCCAGTTCCCTGAGGATACACGTCATTTTTTCGTCTTTGGGCTGGGTAGCAGGTCTGGGAGTTGTTACAGTATCAGGAGATGCAAATGCTGTCTCTATGTGAATTAACTGTGGAAGCAGTGCAAGCTCTTCTGGACCAAAGTATGCTTCCAGGTTCAGCCAGGGATGCACCTGAGCCCTGTGCATCTTCAGGTATCCCATGAGGTGTTTCTGGGCTCAGAAGCTGGGGAGCAACAGATCTGATGCCTTGCCTGGTGCTTTTGTGGTGGGTATGTTTTGTATCATAGCAAGCCTTTAGCTTGTCATTTGCTTACTAAAAGGGTGGGGGAAAGCAGCAAACAACAGACAAGTGTGGCTTAAATCAGAAACACCTGCAAAATCATGCTAAGTTTGTGTGTGTGTGTATTTTAACTGAAAACAGGGTGGTTTGGGGTTTTTTTTTAGGTTATAATTTTGCAGTTTGTTGAAAAATGATGTGGTCTCCATTCCCTTCTCCCAAAGTTAATTGTTATCGAACACTCAGCCAACTGAAATAAGCTTTTGTTATTCACAGTGGAGGATGAAAAGCCGAACAGATTCGGTTTGTGTTCCAGAAGCACATACAGCCAGTTCTGGGCTTGAGCTCAGATTTGTATTGTGTTGGTCACAGAAACCAGACAGAGCAATAAATAAAGCAAGAGCCTAGTCTGGACTGTCAGCAGAATCAGTAGGCATACTTGGTAGGTTTTATCTGCAGTTCTCCTTGTCTCTCAAGAAACCTGCATGTTTTCATTTCAAAAATTATATTAACTGGTAATTACTCCACACACTGTTATCAGCAGTGCCGGTACTGGTTTTCTTCACCTGTGCTTGGGTCTTCCGTCCCTCAGCACACTCATTCTTGATGCAGATAACCTCAAGTCAAAGTTTGTCTGATAAAGTCCTGGTTTATTGTTTTCTTGATTGCTTCCTTCCTATGCTAACCCCAAGTTATTCATATTTCCTACTCTTCAGCTCTCATTTATGTCAGATTTTTTCTTTTCCATCATTAAATGTTCCTCATCTCTCACTCTTAAATTGCCACTGGTGAGGACTTCCCTTTTTCCCAAGTCCTGAATGCACTGTGATTTCCCGGCAGCCCTGCTCTCATTACAGGACTGGAGAGGCTCATGCTTGTCATAATGACACGCATCCAGAGAGGATCACTACAGTATCTAATGCAGATACAAACATATTTCAGGAATAAATGAAAAGCAGCTCTACTTAAATTATTGAGGAAATAAAGGCAATGTGCTGTTGGGTACTGGAACGCGTCCTCCTTTTGCTCACAAAGAGCACAGTTGTTAAACATCACGCACGTTCCTATATATGTGCTTCGTGTTCTGAGGGTGAATTTGCCCCTCGTGTGTGACTGAGAAGCTATATGTGGTATTGTCAACAGACACAGGACTGCTCAGGCAATTCCAAGTGTTCATGTCACCCAAAGAGCTTCCTAGCACAGGACAAGTCGTCAGATGATTTTTGTAACACTAAGTCTTATTTCGTTGTTGGAATATAAATCTTTTGTTCATCCACCCTTTTCCTTGCTGGTTCTAATTTTTATTGACTGTTGAACAGACTTACACTGATGCTAAGCCCTTTCTGCTTGTATTAAAAAGGGATTTCTATGGATTTACAAGCTTACCTTTTTGAATCAGAATGACATGTTGGTTTATCTTGTAATCTTGAATATCTCATTATTAACAGGAACAACATATGAAATCTTAAATTGAGCAACTGGAGGCCTTATTTGTGAACAAATTGTGTTCCTTGTAAAGTCTGAGTCTGTGAAAAAAAGCATGCCTCTTCCATATGTAACTGCATGAACTAGCATTTATCCCTGTAGATGAGGTGACTTGCAGCGGGGTATTTACCTAGAGCAGTATTGGACTGGTGGGATTGGAGCTGCGTTGCTTCATTTGTTTCATCTTGCAGCTTGTTCTTTTTTCTTCAGCCTCAGTGTTGCATTCTGGGGCTTTGGTTCAAGTGAAACCCACTTCAGGCAGCTGCATTTCAGCTGTGTGCTCATTTGTAGGTGATATTTGATATATATGGTGTTGCTCTTTTTGCTTATATATCATTTTGTAAACCAGACCGGATTGTCTTAAAGGATTTGCTGAAGAGCACAGCCAAGCATTCAGCTCATGAACTGTCCTCTTTGATTCATCGCTAGTTGAAATTCAGTGTGTGTGACTGGGCAACTGAGTTGCATGGGATTTTTTCATGTTGCCTGAGTCAATCAAACTTTCTCAGCGAGAAACTGTAATTTAAAAGAAAAACATAAAAACCTGAAAAACCCTGTTCATACTCTAAGGCCCAGATTTCTAGAAGTGTGAAGCAGCCTTAAAGATGGCTTAAGAAGTCAGCTGTGGTTTTCCTGGCATGAAATAGCACAGAGCTAGTGCAGTTTGTCTTACAGCACTTTAGTTCAGACCAAGTATTGTAAGCAGGTATAAATCTGTGCAGCCCTGATGAGTTAGGAGGTTGTCTTTGCTTCCGTCTGGGCTCCGGGCTGTGAAAAGTTTGTCTGAAAGTAGGAGGAGGCAGCTGGGGCAGAACTGCAGCCAGGCTGAGAAGCAAGAAGGAGGAGGGGAAAAGGAGCAGAGGAACAACTTATAACACAAAAATGTGGAAAAGAGCACGTTACAAAGTCAGAACGAAAAGTGAAGTCACAAATTAGCAATGTTCACTGTGTTCTGATGAATTAAAAACTCATAACTATATTTACTAATTATGGAAACAACAGATAATCTAAGAATGCAAAATCTGTTGTGTGTTAAAGAGCTCAGAACATGGACAATGGACCCGAGTCGTCCCTGGATGTGGGCTGAGATGTGGAGTGGATGTTTGTAATGCATTGCATACATCCCTCCATGCACATCTGATTTGGGGCTGACAGTCTGTGCTGTTATTTCACTAGGTTTGTATATTTTAAAAGCCCCAGCTCCTTCCTTGCTGAAGGTGAGGCGATTACTTTTTGTCTTTTTTAATTGGCCATGAGTAAAGCAGATTCCTGACAAAGCAAAAAATCCAAACATTTTTCTTTCTATTGCTTTTTAGAAAGCAAATATTTTTAAGGGTTCAGAGGGCTCTGCAAGTCAAGTGTCAGAACTGGGAAATGAGAACAAGTGGGAGGTAGTGGGGAAATTGTGGTGAAGAAGAATGGCAGAATGCTGACTAGGAAAAACAATAATGGATATTATTGCCTTCTGGGTAGAATAAAAGGGCTGTGCCCTTGGTTGGTGTTAATTGGCCTAACTCCTCTAAACTTGGTAGAGGATTGATTCACAGCAGCTGTAATCCTCAAGTTAAATCCCAGCCCCACTGGGAGTTTTATCATTGTCTTCAAAAGAAGAAAGATTTTAACCTGTGTGTCAGTCACCTAGTGAATCTCTTAACAGCAAAAGACCTCTGCTCAGCCAGCCCTCCCCTGCAGGAGGGATGGGGTTCAGACTGCTTTATGAACTGGAAATGTGGAACCAGCTTTCTAGAAAAAAATGTCAAAAACCTTCTGAACAAGGCTTTGTCTAATTGTAGTAGGTTTTGGGTTTTTTTTTCACAGATATTATTAAAAACTGCTGAATTGCCAAATTTTCAAATCCAAACCAGGTGAAAACTTCAGGTTTTGACTTGTTTCCTAAGAAGACTTTGGGTTTGGGTCCAACCTATGGCAACGAATTATGTGTTTTCATGTAGTCATGGCAGACAACTGAGCTACTGTTAACGAAACACAGGAGCACATGCACAGATCTCATTTTTACTATGTGGCATGCATAGGAAACAAATGTTGATCCTTGCTTATCACAGGGTAAGTTCAAGGAAGCCAAACATTACTGTGAGGTGTGAACCAGGCCACCTGATCAGGGGTGATGAGATTTAATGATAGGAATGACAAAAAGTACAATCCTCAGCTAGACAAAATCTCCACCTGATGGAGTCAATGTGGGATTGGCCTTTAGCTGTCCCTGTGCACACTGATGTGATTTCAGAGTTACCGCAGACCACACAAACTCTAAGGGACAGGAAAACAACATAAAGCTCCTGGTTTTGCAACTTTTATGCTTATGGTTTGTAACTTTTGAACCATCAGAAAGCTGTGTTTAGGTTGCTATTCAGGCTTGTTATTGCAGTTTCAAACATTGCCTGCTCTTTTATTTAAATATGTGAAGATGCAAGTTGTGTATACAGAATATCGACACGTTCCTAATTATCTTATTTAAGATACTCAATTCAACTTCCCTTAGAATAAACTGGACTCTGTTTCTCAGGCTCTGAGTGAAATAGTGTAAGAAACATCAAAATCCCACTGTCAACACCATGCAGATATATACGAAGCCAAGACAAACTCCCCTCACAGCACAGCAAACATCTGTACACTAGTGCACAGGAAGTAGACACAGAAAAGCAGTATATACACAGCTCAAAGATGAGGATATTCATGTGAGGACCAACTTGCTTGCTCTGAGTCTTTTTTCCTGAAAATTTTTTTGGTTTTTGTTGTTGAAAAGAAATGACTGAATAAAAACTAGCTCTTTTTTTGTCACAGAAATGTGGTCTCATTAGGTGCTGTTGTCAAAATTTCTGACTGTTGGAGATGTCCTCTTCAAAAAGTTGATTTAAAATTAGAATAGCAGGTTTTGGCAGAACTTCACTTATGCTTATTGAAAATAAGCCAGAAGAGTAACTGGTATGCCGGAGTAGTGGTGTTTTAAGGGTTTTCATAAGGCAAAGGATAATGGAGAATCTGGGGGGGGGTGGGTTTGTTTGTTTGTTTTTTTGCTTGCTTCATGTTTTCTCTGCATTTTTTCCTCTGCTGGTGAACTGTTCCCCTCAAATTGTTTCTAAGCTTCTACTTCATGCCATTGTGGTCTTCTCAGCTTCACTTTTAGTTTCTGGTTTTTTGCCTTTTTTTCCTGTACTGACTTTACAACTAAATTTTTGTTACTTTCTTCCTCACATTGCTGCCAATCACTGTAGTATCTGGGAGCTGTAATATTTCATTCTATGATTGTTTTCTGTAATTGTATATCAAATACAGGCTGCTGTTTTATTTTATGAGAAATGAACAGTGCTCCATAGTCATCGTTATGAGAAGTGCTGTTAGCGGCGGGGGGGGGGGGGGGGGGTAAGGCTCACATCCCCAGCTGTAGCTTTCCAGGTCTAGCCACGTTTGTGGGCAGAGGAAGGACAGAGACTAGGCTCTAGCAGGAGATCAAGATGAATAATAATGGTGGGGATGTGTGTGGAGGGTGACTTTCCTTTTAGTCAGCTTGAAATGAAAGTCTGTTTTCTCTGTCAAGCCACACCCCTTCTCCTTAAAGCTCTTAACTGCTTAGTCTGTTCTCAAACAAACGATTGTTTTTCTGTTTGAAAATTAACATAAAAAACAGAGACATCAAAATTATATATTCAGACTCCACATTTTTTTCCTTTACATGTGTGGTCAAAGTCACAGCAACCCTAAGTTTGTGAATAGATGGGCTGAGACCCCAAAGGTCTCTTATTTGCAAATTTTAACTGGGAATTTCATTTAGGAGTTATTAGAGAAGGGCAGTTTGGAGGCTTCGGCTGTGTAACAGAAGTGTCTGAGCATCAGATTAACTTGGTACGGGGACAGGAGGGTTGAGGAGTGAGCAGTTCCTTGTAACACCTTCTCCTTCCTCGCTCTTTTACATCGTTCCACCAATCTACCCATCTGCGTGGGGCTAGATGCATTCTGGTAGAGAAGCAATTACTTAGGGTCTTTTTCTTGTAATTTAACATAAATTAGCACCATACACCCTGACAGTAAACACGGGCAACTGTAGTAGACATTGCAACCAACAGCAAGACACAGTTCAGGCTACAAATGCAAAGAGTGGAAGACATTCGATATCAGATTGCCACAGACTTTAATAAGGACAGGCGAAGAGCTGGACTCAAGAGGTTGTAACAGGAGAATAGCTGGGCACACTGGCACTTCTCATGGCTCTCCTACTTCACTGGCTCTCGAGAAATGGGCCACCAAATGCTGTGAAGACTGCTGCAGCTATCCACACTAGCAAATAGCTGAAGCCCATTTAATTCTGACCAGCTTAGGGGACTTAAAAATTCCATCACATCCCACCATGGCTTCCTCTTCGTGCTGCACAGGCACTCCATAAATCCACACAGCTCTCTCCCTCTTATCTGAATTGCAATGCAGTTATTAAACAAATTGTAAGTCTATTTCATATCCTTTTTAATACTTTGAAAACTGCACAATATAAGGCTTAATAAAAGCTGAATGCTCCAAAACTGCTCTTAGAACTGAAAATATGACTACATCAAAAGACTTTACAAGGGCAGGATTTTAATGGCTGAATAATACGCTGGAACGGAGCAGTAATTTCTTCTCAAATGCTGGGATGAATTATTTATGCTTTGACAACATTATGTGTCTCTAAAGCAGCTTTTAGTTATTCGCCTATTCGAGGACACAGCTGATCCTGCTGCCCGCTCTTGTAATTACATTAACCTCTTGACACTACATGACAAGCTTTTCCTGTGAACTGCGATCAATAGCCCATAACTGCTACCTATTTAATAGGGCCATGGTTACACTTCAGTTCAGATATAATTAGCTCTTTTCCCCCTTCCTCTTTTAACAGAGCGTGGAAAAAAACCCCCATGTTGTTTAAATTAAAAAAGAAAATACACACAACAAAATAAAGGCTGTTAAGGAAAAGAATAAAAGCATTCAGATCAGTGAATAGGCAAGTAATATGTTCCCCGAGTTTCTGTTCAGAAATGCGCAGCCCTTCCATTAGTCCACATCTGCATTTAAATGGAACGGGAAGCCATAGCATATGAGGACTTGTAGGAATCAATTACAGAAGTGTTGGTACAGGTGGGCAAGGCTGTGACCTGATAGAGCTGAAGCACAGACTGATAATGAGATTAACTAGCTTCATTTCCGCTCTGTTTTCACCTAGCTTTAATAGAAGCATAGCATTTTGTTGCATACCATTAGAGCTACTTTGTCTCAGGGATATATTTAGATTCAGATAAATACATACAGGGTTTGAAATGAAGAAGTTTGACTAATTGTGTTAACACTTTCAAACGTAATGCTTTCTTGCAGCTAATCTTTTTGCTGTTTGGACTGTATTATGGACTATATGAACAGACTAATAAATACCATATGAAGAATAAATGTTGATCTTTGCCTTGATGTAACAGAAATTATCTGTCCAGTAGCCTGTAAAACAGCTTTCCATTCCTTGATCTGTAGATAGATGGCCATGCGCATGCCATTGGCCCAAACAACATCGCCCTAGTTGTAATTTAAAAGTTTGTATTCCCTACTCCAAATAATTCTTTGTATTTTCGTGTGTTACTTTGCAAAATTACCTTTTGGAACTGAAGAGGTTTTGTGGGTTTTTTGATTTTTGCTTTTTGGTTGGAGGGTTGAGTACTTTATGCCGCTACTCTTTTTAAAAGGACAGGATAAGCGCTTGTAATTAAGTTTAATAACTTTTTCTAAATAGGCTGTTTGCAAGAGTTGTATTCCTTCACTCAAGATCCAGAAAAATCAAGTCCCTGAGATTCCTTCCAGGTCCTTCAAGGGATCTCCAATCAGGTCTGCACCAAGAACAATTAATGCTATCAAAGCATTACAGAGCAATATGGGTGGTGAAAGAACCTAGATGGTTTCCCTCATCAGAAACATCATGTCTTTTTAGATCTAAGAACACTTCAGGTTGGGTGCCTTTATGTTTTTTAGGAACCTCACTTGAATTTCAGTCTTTTTGGGGTTAGATGCTTAAATTCCTGTAAGATCTGGGTCTTAGGTCTTGCTTCCCCTTCTCTGAAATTACTGGAAAATATTCTTTACTTGCTTGACTTCACTGGCAGGAAATGGTCTTTTGTGAGCATACCTGTTGTGACAAGTTTTTTAAAATGCAGAATTACAGACTCTACCTTCAGCGTATATGTAGTTATTCTCTAAAGAAAATACATTCACTTGTAGTAAAAATAGCAGCTTTTGTTTACTTGTGTTTGGACATTTTACTTAGATGATGCTATAGATTGTAGACATTGCTGAGGCTATAAGAGGCCTCATGAATGTGATAGTGCCTTGCTTTCACTGAAACAGAACTTCAACTGCTCTGTGACATTGATTCTCTGGAGTAAGGGTGAGGTTCGATGATTAATAATGTGTATTCCCAGGAAGGCTTACCTTTACTTAGTAAATATTTTATTTCCTATTTCAAGGCTGTAACAAAGCCACACTTTTACCCCACCCTCAAAAGCTCAGAGTAGAATTTTAGATATGAAAGCATATTTCTGCTATAAAAACTTCCTTATCAGTGTGTGCAGTTGCTATCTGGACACATTTTTTTTTTTTCAGCATAGATGGATTAACAGAATTGTTAATACCATTCTAAACTGGAGTAATAACCCTGTTTGAGATAGTAACTAGACGCTTCTGGGGATAGCACTGAAGTAATCAACCATAAGGCATAGGTTCCAAGGAAGCTCCGAAATGCCTTCCCAGTTCTCCCAAGAGACAAAGACAAGAAAGAAAAGCGCTGAATGAGCAGTTAATAATATATAATGAGTTAGAAGTTTGAAGTTTATGATGATTCATAATTATTATAAGAAACCAGTTTGTCGATTCATGAATTCAAGACAAGCTTGTTTTCCTGCATGCTGCCTATTGCCACTTGCTGTAGCTGTGAGGTGTTGCACTGCCTTTCAACAGAGCTTCATTTTTGGAGACATTTTTTCTTTCCTACAGTATGTCTGTCAAGTAAGCAAAGGGTTTGGCTAGGTTTTCTGTTCCTCCTCCTTAAATAAAAATAAAAAAGAGGCCAGTCAGATTTTCAAAGATATTTTTGGTAACAGTGTTTCCCTCTCACAGATTTGTTGATCCCAGTAGCTGACAAGGTGTGTTAAAGCAAGCTCTTACAAAACTGCTGTCCTAAGAAAAATGAAAGATTATCTGCTGCTCTGCAGAAGGCAGACATCCTCTTTTTATGACTTCTGAGTGTGTTAGAGGTTCTCAAATGTGAACCTCTTGTAGCCTTGACAGTCTTGAAAATAAAGTGAAGGAGACAGAGGTAAAGGACCTGAGGGGAGGGCAGGGAAAGGAGGAGGAGGAGGAGGAAGGCTAGTTCTCAGAGCAGGGCAGAAGAGAACACCTCAGCTGCAGAATGGATCAGTCTGCCTGAGACACTGACACTTGGGAATGTAGCAAATAAAAAAAGTTAGCAGCTTACTAACTTCCACAGTCAGCAACCCCTCCGCCCCAGATGAAAACAGTGATAATTTTCTTACTATTTTTATAAGTTAGTTCTATTAAGATGTCAGAAGATCTCAGTCTTTCTTTGAGGCTCCCCTTCTGTTATCTAAACATGCCACTTACAGTTCCTCTACCAAAGTTACTCTCATCTATTTATAAAAATTGGAATGTTTCATTATCCCCAGCTTACAAAGTAGGAATTGAGGCACACTGAGGAGTAGTTATTTTATTAAAGGTCACCCAGACAGTATGTGACAAAGTCAGATCTTTAGGATCACAAACCTGTTCCTTAATCACAAGGATATCTTTACTCCTGCATTTTTACTGTTTGAAATGGGCTGAGAAACCTTTTACGAGTGTGGATTTGTTTAATAGTATTACAAGATTAACACTAGTCATCTGGCTGGAATTTTCACTAGCTAGTCATATCACTACGTATTTATTTAATATGAGATAACCTTTCATTTTCCTGCTGGCAAATATTTTATTTCAGAGATACTAAGCTGACTAAACTTACAACTTGCATGAGTGATAAGGAATTTGAAGTTAAATGGCAGACTGTCTGTTATATTTATAACTGATAGCAAAAGGGATTTCAGTTCATAATTAAAAATAAAAAACTCAACAGCTTGTTAGCATCAAAGTGAAGGAAGTCTGCATTGGGAAATGCATAGCATAGCTAAAGAATTCATGCACCTACTTATTTTTTTGCACACCCATGTGATTAATCTATGTGCTATCAGCTGGGCTTCCAAGGAAGGATTTCCTCAGCTCTGTATCGCACAGGGCAAGGCAGGTCCCAAAACAAGTTGAGGGCTGCTTCAGTTTCCCTGGGCTTTTCTTTTTGCTACAGTAACTGGCAGATTCTGGATTATTATGAGCAGGGTGTTTCTCATCCTGCCAGGCCTTTTCCTAGAGCCCCTGCCAATTTGACCTCATAGTGGGGTACACTGGTCTTTGAAGGCTGAATGAGCTGAGAATGTGGTTGGGACTGAGAATGTGGTTTTGATTACTATCTTGAAGCAGATTTGGCTCCTTCGTCTGACATGGGGAAGTGGAAATGAAAATCAAACCTGGAATCACCTGTATGGCAATGCAAAGCAGTCCCGCTAGGCTGGCAGGGCAGAAAATTGCGGGACACATCTTGAGCTTAGGCACAACTCCATTAAAGCCAATATTACCCAAGTTCAGGAGCTGCTTTTCCAGAGGATGCTGGTTCATTCTTTTTCAGCTGGGGTGGGGTGGGGTGTCAGGCACTTTCTAAAAGCATTTAAAAAAATAAGGTCTTTGAGTGTTTCACTGAGGTAACCCTGGAAGTAACAGAAAAAGATATGTTTTCTCTCTTGTATGGCAATCCACACATTTGCCCATACATTATTTAACAATGGTCATCTAAGAATGGCAAGGAAGTGATATCTCATGTCCCCTTTCAGATGTTACAGGAATAGTATTCTGTTACAGCATATAGTATCCATAATGGCTTGAGAGATTCTCTGTATCCAGTGTCCATTTTAAACAGGGAAGAAGAACAATGGTAACGTGAGCACGCTATCCATACGCTGAGACTCAGGATACAGCTGGGCTGCTTCTGTTGAAAGAAAACCCTTGAATCCGACAGAACAATTTGCTTCCAAATTTGTTTTTCTATTGCATTATTCCAGAAAAAATCATTGCTTTAAACCAGGATTTCAACTGCTGCATAGCAGCTGTCTGCAGCAAGCAAGCTATGAAGTCCACCAGCTTGTTGAGGTAAGCAGAGCACAGGCTTCCTGAAGAGAAGAAATCTGGAGATCTGGGCCCTGCACCTAGAAATAAGTTTGAGCTGCCTTCATCCAGAGCAGGGTTGACCCCTGCTCCTACGTCCCAGGCAGGAAGCAAGGTCAAAGGGAGGGAGCTGCACGATCCCTGCAATGCCAGCGAGGTCAAACTGGCTGCTGGGCATCTCTGTACTCCTTGGCATGATGGCACTTGGCTGGGCATCTGCTATGGTTAGAAAGCTCCCTGTGGCACTGCTTGTCCAGGCATCCAGTAGATTTTCCTTTCACCTATTTCTCCTCATGCTTCTCATCCAAATCAAGTAGATCACATTATTATTCCCCTGTCTTATCCTTTCATACCTTAAAAGTCTTCTCATCTGATTGCTGTCTTACACTGTGTAGCCCAGCTCAACCTCCCACAGAAGAAAGTATGTAAATCTCTAGGAATAGTACCTTTCCAATGCCTTTTTTTTTTTCTTTTCACAGTGTTTGGTTACAGTCTCTGATTATTTTTAAAGCTCATTTATATTTTAAAATTATTTGATTAAATATTTTATGAATTTTGCCTGCACTTTAGTTAACTATTTCCTTACTTAGCAGTCCTATCAGGCTGTTTGTTCACTTTGTACTCAGTCCTGCAGTCAAAGGAATTGACTTCCATACTGCTCTGTATGGGTCTATGGCACAGATTGTCACAAAGTGTATGGTGTTATTTTTACTTCTTAACTAGATGGACATAACCCTCCTAATCAGATTCCTGTGTGAATGATCATGTATAGAAAGTTAAGATTAGCTTTCCCAATTGTTCAGAGAAAATCTTATAAAACTCAATTTCAATGGTATTTGTAGAAAGCAAAGGTATCATGGATGCTAATATAACTGGAGCATCTTTGTGTTTAAATTTGAATGAATATTCTTATGAGATTTCTTCATTTCTTGAGTGTTTTTGCATTATCCACCCCATTCCACTTTTGCCTATGGACAAAATCTGATTTATCTAGTGAAACCTATTAATTCCACAGGTAGATTTGACTCCTTAGCTGAAAATAAAATGAAATATACTGTGGAAAAATGGAAACTAATATATACGAGAACAAAACCTATCTACAGCATGCTCCAAAGTGGGAGGGATATAGCAAGAAATGATGTAGTAAAAAGACTTGGGATTGATTGTTTTAATAAAATTAGCTTTGATCTGCTATGTGATATAACAGGAAGAAAGGCTAGCACATTTTGGGGCTGCATACATTGGAACGTGTTCTGGAGCAAATAAACCATAAATTTGGTCTTGCTTTAACTCCTTGGGGTTTTAATGCCATCTATTTCCCCCCCAGATTATCTGCCCTCAGTCTTTCATAGTGGTGTCCTGGGGCCTTGATATCTCCACATGCATCCTCATGTACTTGTGTTTGGGATATCTTGTAAAGATATCAGTGACCTGAAAAATGTTGATAACAGAGAAATAAAGTGGACTGGAAGGGCTGCTGTGTAGAGGTAAACGTAAGGTGTTCCAGTAAATATTACATGCTTAGCAGGATACCAGCTAAGGAGCAAAATAATGCAAAATAATGTAATTGATGTATATAGAAGAAAAACAACGATTCAGTTACACCATAGAAACTATGATATAATTAGGGGCAGTAGAATGAACACAAAAAGCAAAAACCTAATTTGAATATTAGGGAAATTATTTGGATTGCCTTTAGCCTTTCAAATAACAGCCCAAGTGAGGTTGTAGGAGATTCTTGAAAATTGATCCTATAGGTATTAATTAAAGAACCAATAAATCTGCAATAGACAGCAATCTTATCTCTCCTGGAGGGACTGCCCAGATGATCTGTGCAATATTTTTTGATGCTACCATCTATGGCTTATGCAGACCAAAGAGCAAAAGCAGTAGCAACGTCTCCAACGCAGGTGGTAACCTGGCCTTCAGTGAAACACTGAGTCAGCCAGCCCTGCAGGTGCCAAATGGAAAAGGGCAAAGAAAACAGGCATCTGGAGGGAAGAAGAGTGGAAGGTACAAACAGATTGCTCTTCTGAGAGGTGCATCAAGGAAAGAGAGTGAAGTGGAGCAGAGGCTTTTACAAGGGAAGGAGTAATGAGAGGAAGAGTGATGGAAACCTGCCTAGGAGTAAAATGTGTGCACCCGTAGCTGTCCCCACCGACACTGCCTGGAAGCCCCTGGGGATCGGGCGTAGGGCACCGAGCTCTGGTGACAGACCCTCCCTCCTCACACGCCCCACGGCTGCTGCTCCTGTCCGCTCCCTGGCTTAACCCATCCATCCCTTCGAGCAGCAGTGAATCCGATCTAGGGGACCTTTTTTTACTCTTAGCCGTGCTGCTGCTGACGAGCTTGCTCCCAGGGAATGCATTGCCAGGGAGGTTTCCAGAGGGCTGGGGCCATGGGGCCAGGCTGCCCAGGGTGTGCTGTCCCGGGAGCCAGGCCGGGGCCCCGCCGCAGGAGCCAGGTGCTCACCCAAGCCTGGCAGCTGCTGCCCTGCAAGCCCGGTGGCCCACAGCAGCCTCACCCTGCCGGGGCAGCGCTGCCTGGGCCGCGGCAGGCAGCGACAGAAAGACCGATCTGACAGGAAAAAGCAGGAGGGTTTGGTGGAATGGAGAGAAATTTTTTCTACCCCCAATAGACAAAGCTGAAGGTGGAAACTTTTCAGTCAGAAAGGCGATGGTGGGTGCCCCAGGCAGGGCTGCCCAGGCCGGCCACGGCTGCTGGCCCACGCCTGAGGTGCAGCAGCCCGCTGTGGGCCCAGGCCAGCGGTGAGGGGACGCAGTGGCTCCTGCAGTGCTGTGTTCTTTTGTGAGCTGTATTTTAACTGTCAGTGGGTGAATTTCTTTGGTTTGGGGTTAACAAGCTCAGTGAGTGCTTTTGTCAAAAAGCTGTTGGGAGCAGGAGGGTGCTTCCCTCCAAATGCTACTGCCTGCCCTGTCAGAAGGGTCTGTCCACGATGCTGACAGGGTGAGAAACACAAAGGAAAGGTAAGTGGTGATTTCATTTGCACAAAGCATCCTTTTCCCCCCCAAGCCTAGTAACTTTTTTTTTTTTTTTTTAAACAACAACGGCTATTTGGGAGGATGTATTAGTGCCACAAAACTGACCCAACTCATGGAAATCTCACAGCAGCCCCATAGCAAAAGAAACCACAGTGCTTGGGAGCGAATGGCTTTCAGCAAAGTGCTTGGGTACTAACTGAAAGTGAAGGGGATGCTTTCCTTTTCCTATTTCAGCTATTTTTGCTGAGTGGGTGCGTGGGCTGGTGTGGAGGAGCACTCGACCCCCATAGCCCTCTGGGGCTGCCTGTCTGCCTGTGCTGGGTCTTTCCCAGCAGTGGGTGCCTCTCCTCAGGTTAAGGGGACTTGCTCCTGTTTATATTCTTCCTAGGATTTGTTGAGAGCAGTGTTGAAAGTGAAGAGCTATTTTACAGACATGTATACAAAAATGTTATCCATGGATATACATGTGCATGTATTTGAGGGAGTCAAGCTGAGAGGAGTGAAGATAAATGTGTTTTCTGAGTGTGTAACAGTAAATTCAACAAACATATTCCCAAATATTATGTTAGGTAAAAAGCAACAGCTAAAGTAGACATTGTATCAACTGCTGGTTGATATGCACTTTGGGCTTCAGTGTTCTCAATATCATGGTAAAGGAAAATGTCCATTTAGCCAGAAACTGCATGCAGCAACTAAGGTGGCTGCTTTGATTCCCTGCCTGTGGTCGCATGTTCACTTCTGTCTCAGAAAACACAGAAAGCTGCAAGATGACTGTCTCATAACATGCAGTAAATAGTTTTCCTGTTTAGAACTGGGATTTTTCTCTCCCTTAAGAAACACCAGGTCCAACTCCTGGCTTGTATATTGCAGGAACTCCAGTGACTGGGGAAAGGATTGCTGTCTGTTCGTGCATGCAGTTGAGCCTGCTCATGTAAATTGCTTGAGACTGCAAGAGGATAAACATCATTTTGTATAATAAACAAGTGGTTTATTTGGTGAAATGATGAGTCTGTGCTTTCCCACCTGTTCAAGACTGTGTTTTTTTCAAAAGTCTATGTGATTTAATCTAATTTTAACAATATCTAAAGGAATTTAAACTGTAGTACTCACCATTAGCTGTTTGGAAATGCACATAAAATTGTAGCTGTTGGTTTACTGCTTGATTAACATTGTAGCTATTCTTAATTTTTTCAATTTTTTTTTGTGGTCTATTTAATGTATCTTTACTTGTGAGCAGGTAACTTAAGTGGTATACTTATACCAGAGCTCCTGTTAAGTGGACGAATAATACAAAAATCCTTCTACTAATACAACACTTTTTTTTTTTCCTGCACAATTTTCTTCTGAGAGATCAAATCCTATTGATATCACTTTCCCTTGTAATCACATTGGCAAGTGTTCGAAGGTGTGATTGGAAAGCTTTTAAATGTGTGAATGCTCCAATTGACTATGAGTGTCAGTAGTGGAAGTGCTTTTGAGGTCATGCAATGATAGATCAGCAGTAGTACAAGGTAACTTTTCTGACCAGGCAGCAACTAATTAATGTTACTTGTACAGTGAGAAATGACTTTCCACAGCAACTGATAGGAATCAACCCATAATGTTAAATCAAGGAATACTGGGAATTTGCCAAGCAAGTGAAGATCACACTCTCTACAGATACTTTGCAACAGAAAAAAATATTCAGTTTCTCAGAAAAATGACCTTTGTGGGTTATTCATCTAGCTCTCATCAGAGTGAGTGCTTTTGATATTCCTCAGAAGAAATTTGCTTTGTTTTTCCCTACCCAATTGCTATATTCCTTTAGAGGATATTTATTGTTAAGCCCCGGCCTCTGTTATTTCCTTTGCTGCTTGAGCTTAGTCAGAACTCTGTGCCTCAGACATGCAATAAAGCCCAGTAGCAGAGGAAATAACAGTGCAGTTAACCTCCTTAACATTGATAATAAATAAGCGCTAATAAGATAGGTACCAGGGTAGCAATTGCCCTGATATAATGAAATGCACTGGTTTAAATAAGTGGTAGCTGGTGTCATCATGCTTTTCAGTAAGGAACCTATGCAGGCACTATATTTTCTGGGTAATTTATGTATCACGTTTTCTAGGCAGCTCAGCTGCTGTTAAGACATTTAGTCCAAGTGGCCCAGTTTTCATAAATTCTTGACACCGAGCAGAACCCTTTGTTTTTACAGGTGCCTATCTTGGATCTGAGCCATTTCTTTAAAAATATTACCCTAGTTGGGGGTGCTGAGCATTCTTGGAAATCTGGTCTCTGTCTTCTCCTTCTTGTTTAAACTTTATTTCACTGGATTAAAGCCAGCTTGATTGAGAATTTTTCTTTCCAGTCGCTACTGTGTTCTTAATTGAACATGGTATCTCTGCTATCAATTTACGTCCCTGCAGATCAAACGGCTCTCTTCATCTCACCTTACTGACAAGCTATCATGACAACTCCATGGTGAACATACATACTCTGGAACTGGAGGGGAGGTTTGCTTTATTGTAAAGCAATTCTTCAGAGTGGCTTAGTGACACATTTTGAAGGAAAGACTAAGGTTCTCTTTGCAGCAGGCCTAAGCCAGGAAAATGCAAAATGTACATGCCCCCCCCCCCCTTGAATACATTTAACTATCTCACAGCTTGGGCACTGTTTAGAACAACTCATGTTCTGTAATTGAAGCTGAGTACCTACCAAAAAAAAAAAAAAAAAAATTAGTACTGAATAACCAGGAGATTTTTATAAGTACCAATATTAATTAGACAACCATAGTTTATAAAAGCCACATGAGGATATGATTTTTGAATCATAATGAAGTCTGAGTGATTGTGCTAATTTATTATGGTTTGGAAATAGAAATGTAAATTTGTAAGCCTTGTGCCTCATTATTACGATTACTATTTTTTTACTCCACAGTTCCCCTGGCACTTATTGTGTTACTAAAGACAAGAATAATAATACCAGAAAATGGTCATGTTTTATCTCTGTAATATTGCTGGCAAATTTTGACAGCACAGTAGCAAAATCATAGAGGAAGTTTTCTCTGAAGTGCCCATGTCTTTGGTTTATGGAGCTTGTCAGATTTTTTGTCATTGCTCGGTCCAGAAAAACATCTGTTCCTGCTTTTGAGAAATATTTGTAGCACTTTTACAGCAGGATTTAATTACTGCCAGTGAATGGTAGTTGGGTGCCATACAGTACTAACAGATTTTTATCTATACTCCTTTATATCTATGAAGTGTAAATGACAAATAGGAACGCTATCTAACTGTGACTTTAGTAACAAAGGCTATTTGCTGAAGAACTATGTGGTGAGAGAGTTTAAACGATGGGCAGTACTCAAAGGATTTGGTTTCAGAGTTGCTCACAAAGCGGTGTGATTTGTTTCTTCTTGAGCTCTGTATCAGAATGCAGCTCACCAAATCCTAAAACTGTGTTAGCCACAGGAGAATCTCTAATATGAACCTTGAGTAAATCTGAGCTACTGCGAACCTACTGAGCAGATGTAGTTATTGTCGCTTATGCTTTTTTAAAGTGCTGATCACTGTTGGCTCTAAATGCTATGCTTTTGGTGAAGCTTTTTTAATAATCCGTTTTAATAACGGATTTTGTTAGGTTTTAGCCATCCATCTGCTGTTTGGGAAACATCTTCTTAGACATTGATATTATCATGAAGATACAATCTGATTTTTGTACTGTCCAGAAAGGGGGGCATCTCACTCATCTAGAAATATCAATGCATAAATATGACTGATGGCATTTGATGATAAAAATTTCTCCGATAACGGGAGAGACACGTAATGCCTGAGGCAGCAGTAATGCCAGCTTTGGTTCCCTCCCTTTTCTCCAAAAGCTTACATCATTCTGATTTTTGACAGCTTGCTTTCTTCCTGTACTACTACAAAAATAAGCCTTTTCCCACAGTTGATGACTTCCTTCGAGTTGTCCGTGAATTCTCTGAACTCTTCATCCTTGTCAATTGTATTAGCTCTAGAGAGAGAACCAAGAGCAGGTCCTGCGTTGTCTTACACGGCGTGTGTCTTCAGCTAAATAGCAAGGAGGGTGGCTTTACAGGCATAAAGCCAGGGGTTGTCACAGATGTTAGTGAAGTTCCAGTTTGGCCTGGGGGATCTTTCTACTGCAGCTCCCTGCTCTGCTCACACCCTTTTTGTACAGTATTTGCATAAGTAAGAAAGAGCCCAGCTTGGCTGGTAGGGGCAGGCCTGGGAATTTGTGGAGAAACTCTTCAGTGCTTATATATGGGACATTATATATGGAAATCACGATGTTATTATAGCTTATAAGAAACATTTATATTAGGGTGGCACCCACATGCTCTGCTCTACACTTATGTATGTAAATAAGTGACAAAGCATTTGCAGTTTGCAACTGAGAAACATTCCTTTTCTTTAATCTGAGTCCTTGTTCAGTTCCTGCAGTGATCTAGCTGTGGCAAAGGTTCAGACTGTGGTATTTGAAAACAGTTTCAAGTGCCTTCGATGTTTTTTAGCAATACTGACATGCCAGCACAGGCAGACAGACATAGTCTGGACTTTCTTTATACCATCAAAAAAGTGCATTTGCCAGTTTATCTTGTATATGATTCTGGGATTGAAACAACCTATAGCCCTAGGGATATCTTACATTGTGTTTATATGGGGCTTTTCTAAGCACAGAAACTTAGAACCCCAGCAGACACTGTTATGCTGACAAAAGTTTCATGTGTCAGCCTTTATTTTCTTTAAAAATTCTTGGAATTCAAAAAACAGTCATCCTGCCCTTTCCTTTGCTTTTGGCTCCTAATGCTTTGCAGAAGGTTTGGTGATGGATTGGTTCGTCTAGGTGTTTGTAACACACTGACATGCAATAGCATATGCAGGGTTAATGCTATGAGTTTCAGAGAGACTGAGAAATCCTCCTTCAGCTTTCTCCTGAGCCCTAGAAACTCATTTCACATCTCATTCATTAGACAAACTAGCTGATCTGAAAACAGCATGCAAAACACTCCAGATTAGTCTGATGCAAAAGTTTAGTAGCCTGTTCCCCTGAGGAGTGCCAATAACTCAACTTTTAGACCTCAGAGAAAACCTGTTTTTGAGGGTTCAATTTATGATGACTTGAAAATGAATGTAGGGTAGTGTTTGTGAAGAAGTCTAAACTAAAGACAACACCCATTTTGTTACTTTAAAATGGCAGGCCTGCCCCCTCACCTGTAATCTGTGAAGATTACTGGCTCCTACTACACTCACAACACTGACAATGTGCTGTTCATAGCGTACTGGCCTGGGGCAGATTCATAACAACTCGCATTTCTGCTCAAGGTATATAATTTCATTGCTTTGACACAGGCAGTATTTATAATAGCAAAGGATGACGTTTTTGCCCTATCTTAAATGAGTGAAAATTCTCGTATTCTCTCTCTCTCTCTCTCGGGCCCATTGTTAACAATGCTAATGTGATTTTCAGTCTCGCATATATCTATTTGCAAAGTTAAATGAGATATTTCCTTGTATGGATGTAGGTAACTGAGGATGAGTTTTACTAAGGTGGTGTTCAGCATAAACACACTGAATTCAGATAGTTATACAAAATGTGAGGCACTGTCAATCTACAAAGCTGACCAAGATTTTTTGATAGCATGTTTTCCTACTTGGTCTCTGGAACTTCAGCCAGGAATAAATTAGGAAATTCCTAATTTCTGAAGTAAGAGGAGACCTTCTTTAAGGTGTGCCTAGCATCATGCTGATGTAGGTCAGAACACCTGAACTAGCAATTTTGGCATCAAGATTACCACTTCAGTTTGAGTGATGCTGCATCTGAAAAAATTTGTACAGGGGGAAATGTACTGGAAACATATTCAAATGTAAAGAGTTCAAAGACTTAAGTGACTGAGAAATAAACCCTTCCTCTGGTAATGTCTTCTAATGACTTAATTAGCTTCTCTATTTAAAAATATGCATTTTAGTTCTAGTCTGAATTAACTGAATTACTAATTTCTAGCTGTTGCATTTCTCTGTGGCTTTTTTTCCTACTGTTATTACTACTAGATCTTTCTTCCTGTAGGTGCTAGCTCAGGTATGTCCATGCATGCTTCAAGCTCATACCTGTTTGTAGTGTAGACAAACACTTTTTCCTCTCTGAAGAAGTACCAAACTCAGTAAGTAAACCCAGTATAAGGCAGGTGGTGACCCAGGTGCAGAGATATTAGTGACAGCACAGGTATATCTGAAAAAGCCTGGAGCCAAACCAAGCTCCATGCCCTCCCTGAGAGCTCTAGGCATTGCTTTTGCCAAAGTCATTTTGATCTGTTCATAACATAGCAGTCTTTTACAGATGAGATTATCCTCTGTGAAACCCTGCACAGTAAAAGACTCCTTTCAGTACCCACAACAACATAGGTTTAGGAAAATGCCAGCAGTAATAGATTTTATTCCGCATTCTCTAAATGGGCCAAACTTTCCTATTGACTTTAATAGCTCTTTTGCCTGAGTAATTGTTATGTGAGCGGATCATGACTGAAATGGCCTAATCCTCATTTTCAGGATGTGTGTATGAAATGAAATAGAATAGAAATATCCAGAGATGTGGCCAAGTGATTATAGTGTGAGTGGTAAAAAGGGTTCAAATGTGGTGGAAAGTGATTTTAGCTTTAAAGGTATAGTTACCACACTATTCCTTGCCTCTCCTTTTCATTTCCTTCCACCATTGCCTCTGCTGCTTTTTACAGGTCTTTTTCCTCCTTTTCTGGTCAGGTTCTTCCAGGAACTTGGAAGCTGAATGGTGATTCTGCCTGCAGCTCTGTCCAGCTCAGATTGCAATTCTGTATCCTAAATACACTAAGCATTTCCTCTTCTAATTAGAAAAATACCCCCAAAACCAAACTAGCCAAGAATCTTAGGTCCCCTAAGTCCCACCCAAAGCCCTTGTCTTCTCCAACAGACTTAAAGAAAGAGATTTAAAAAGTATGGTAAGTGACCTTTGACCCCTTTGGTCCCTCAAGTTAGTAAAATCTTTTTAAGATTCTTGAGGTTTGTTTCGGTTTTGGGGCATTTGAACCAATTTTTATAGAGCAAACTATCTAGAGTTCTTGGCCATAGCAACAGATAACATTAGCAGATGTTTGTAGTATTCAACAGCCTCATCTTGTACTTTCAAGAACTAGACACATTGGTAAAAATGTCTCCCTGGTTCTGTGATACAAGATGGCACTTTTGTCAATCAGGGAAGCACTTAGCCAACTGAAGATAATGCTATAACTGAAGGACTTTCCCCCTGAAATTCTTGCTGCAGAAAAAAGTACATTAAGATAAATATTCTAGTGTCAGATGTACACAAGGAGGCCTCTTTGTCGAACAAAGTCATTTGATTAAAAAAATAGAAAAACACAGTGCAGTCTGCCCACTGTTACTCCAGTGTAAATCTGGTATCCTTCACCTGGTTGTACAGAGAACCATTCCAGCTTTTTACCAAGGCACATGACAGGAGAGTTTGCCCCCTGATCTCTCAGTATTACTTAGAAAGGATTTTTTTTTTTTATGCCTCTATATTTATTGCAAGAAACTTTTATGGGAGCTCATTTATTCCCTTGAAAACTATGGTTTGAATTTAGGGCAATCAAATTCCAAGCTACTGATTTGCATAAGTCCAGGTATAACATCGATAATTTGGTATGTGACCTGTGTGTGAACTTGAAGGAGAGAAAGGGAGGAGGGGGAGAAATGCACATGAGAGAGATAGTTAAGGGAGGAGATGATCATGTAAATGGAGTAACCTTGCTTGATCATCATGAGAACAAATTCTCCAGGGGTGAAAGGATTACCATGTCTACAAAGGTCCAATAAAGGGGAAGGCTGAGCTACTCATAGTGTCATCATAGCTGTAATTCTCAAGCCATAATAAAACCCTGGTATGTTATTAATTCAGCTGTTCTGGTTGCTGTAGAGATGGTATTCAAGTACTGCCATTAATTCATCTTTTTACCCACTAATATATTATTTTCTACAGGGATTCATTGTTTTAACCCTCAAAGTGAATTAGCCTGCAGCATATTTCAAAGGTTTCTGCCCAATTAAATCAGTCCAAGGACATCTACATTGCATCAGAGCCACTAGCATTACATTAGCAAAGATAAAAACCCCAGTCAAGAGGGTAGGATATCTTTAATGGGACTTTATCACTGAGAGTTGAAGTTATATATATGAGAAGCAAAATGTGCTTGGCTATTCCCACAGAGATCATGCACTCTAAAATTGCCTTAAAATGCACAATCACTAACAGCAGTATTTGTCACACTCATTGCTCATTAGTTTAGACCAGAAAATTACTTCTGAATAAATGCTGATTTGCCACAGAAAATATATAAAGCAGTAACGTGTAACTGAAAATGATCATCAAACTCCAGCATTTCTGGGACTTTTTTACACTTGTGGGTGATGAAGAGTTTTTAGCTAAAAAAGAAAATGAGCATACATAGTGCTGATAGAGAGAATGGGAAAAAGCAAAGTGGAATGAACACGATATGAGAACTATGAGCAGGAGTAAGCAGCTTTGGTGGGCCTGAGCTTGTCTGGGGTCTCAGCACCATGTTCTTCAGAACATAGCACCTATATTGTTCGTGCTTTTACATTATCTACTGTATCCAGGCTTCTTGCTATTCTGGATTATGGAGTGCTGTCTGTGTACAGCCCTACCACTTAATTTTTCTGTTCCCTGGAGAAGATAGCAGAGAGAAATAGCCATTCCAGATCAAACCCACTTCTTTTCTCCCCTGCACTCTGGGTGGAGTAAGCACAACTGCGTGTTTAATATTTGCTTCTTATTACTTGCAGAAACTGGGATAAGAGTAGGTGTCAGCTTTGTATACCTACACTATTTGAATGTCTGTCCCCAAATTCTTACTACACCTATCTCTCAGCCTTCTACAGTTCAAGTACATACCACTAGTGGTGGTTTATGCAGAATACTGCCTATTCTTATTGGCACAGTTTGTTCTAGATATTAAGGGGAAACATTTCAGAATATCATTTGTTTTCATGGTGTTAGTACCTTTTTATACAACATTGTGATTTACAAGGATCTGACACTGCTCAGATGCAGAATTCACTGGTATCAGAAAACAACAATGCAGAACATAAAGATAGGACAGATTTTTACTAGGTATTATACCACACTAGGGAAAGCATTTAAAACACAAATAGACAACATGTAGCACATGTACTATTAAGCTTTTACAGGGCATGATTCGACTCAAGGGATGCTTATGGTGTGAAAAGAGAGGAAAAAACAACACAGGACACAGATAGCAAGACAGATCTTTATAGGGAATTATCCCACACTGGGGAGGATACTGCTGTGAACAGAGGAAAGAAAAACAAGGCAGGAGATAAAGATGAGAGATTTTACTAGCTTTAATGTTTGCCTCTGTGTGATCTAAAGCAAAACTGGTAGCACTGGATGAAGAATGCACACTGAAAAGCTCATCCTACAATCTCATTCTATTTTCCTGTCTGCTAGTTGCAAAGGTTGAACTTGGCAATTTTTTTCACCCACAGAAGTTGTTCTGTGCATATTTTTTGTCTCAACCTGTAAGACAAAATGGCCAGTGAGGCACTAGTGAATGTACTGAGAACATTTTCAGTTCTTTTCAGAACTGAGTTTTTTCAAATGCTGTGAAATAGAGCCGTATAAAAAAATCAAGACCAGTGGGATTTTGCTGAAGAAGGGAGGTCAAGGAGAACAAAAATAGTTACTGAGTTGGAGTCAAAATAGGCAAATGGTTTCAGACAAAAGAAAGTACAATTTCAAAATGCCACTTTTGTTGTGAATTTAGATGTGAATAAGAAGGTGTGTTCTCCTAAATGTCTTAAAATCAAAATTTTATTTTCAGCTTGACACAAAATACTTTGATATTAAACTGAATTTTTTATTTTTTTGGTGAGAACCTTATAAGCTACAATTTTAATTTTTAGTCATTCTGAATTAAATTTGTTTTAAAATTTTACTTGTTCAGACACCAATTGCAATCATGCAATTATTTGAGTACTGACAATAGTAAAGCCTCATTCCTTGCGGAGTATGAACCTACAGTTTCCCGCACAAGTATCTTATTTTGCTCTTCTTTTGGTGTCTGAGAAGCATGAATCTTTCCTATGGCTGGGCATTTATAAAGTTTCTGTGCATTCCCTGGTGTCTAATAAGGAGATCCCATGATGTAACCCTTCTCAGAATCAGGTCTCATGACACCCTTCTTTTCTCAACTTGACTGAAATCTGCAGGAAATGCTCTTTTGAGATATCTTTCTGCTATGACAAATTCAGTTGAAATGAGGTAACTGTTATAAAAGCTACAGTAGGGAACAGAGCAGACACAGCATGTTCCTGTAGCCCTTTCTCCCAGAGCAGACCAGATAAAGGGTGGTCATTGACTCAAATTCACTGGTTAGCATTCCCTATACACTGCTCTCCAGTGGTCCATCAAAGTCTATGGGGAGATGCAGGTGTCTTAGGAGCCCTGTCAGAATAGAGGCTGTCTGCCAGTGGGGATATAGGCCTGGCAGATAGGGTCACTGACCCACTGCTGCAAAACCCAGAGTGACAAATAGCCTGCCCTGCATTCCTAACAGCTGCTGCATCCTCTTCTATGCATATAGAGCTATATCTCTCTTAGCTGTAAAACAGGGCTATGTGCTTGCTATATGCCATGTTGCATGCTACAAGTACAGCTGTAATACTGATTATAAGATGCTCAGGTATTGTAGGAAGGAAGGTGATACAAACTACTTTATATGATATAGTAGACATTGTGAATGTTTTAATAGGCTTTCCAGGTAATTCTGTAGCATTTAATAGGCTACTATGTCCTTGTGAGTCTACAATTAAAAAACCCCAACAAAGCAACAGGACCATACCCAAACAATCCAACCATATAAAAAGCAGAGCTCAGTTTCTCCTATTCAATTCTGTGGTCTAACAAATAACTGGTTTGGTACAATGTCATGGCTGATAAACTCTAGGAAGCTTTTCCAACAAAAGGGTGATTGCAGAAACAACAGTTTTCTGAAAAAGAGGAGGAAAAAATTCATGTATGTGAAAGTGACAAAGGTTGGAAGAGTTGACAATTAAAATAAGATCAAAACAAAGGGAGGAGATACAGAAGGTCACTTTTTCAAAGAAGTTGGACAAAGTCCTCAATAGTTAAGGGAATAGTAGCAATAGCATAAAGAAATACAAAGGAGGGTGGAAATGAGAAGGAAACCTGGAATGTGGAAAACATCCAGTGGTTGGGGAAAGAGCAATTGTTATGATTTACGTGCTTTGCTGGCACAAACTTACAAGTATGGAGTTGCTAGTTTCCTAGGCTCCTGTGATTCAGTAACTTGTTCACTTTTTCTTGGGTTTGGGGGGGGGGAAAAGCCTCAAACCATCACAACTGCACCTTGAACAGTATAGCTGATCAAAGGGAATTAGAATATACTATATGTAGAAATGAGCCAAGAACTATATTTCATTATTTATTTTTATCAACATAGCATCCTTCTGCCCAAGTGTTTATATGCTGCTGATCAAGAATGTTTCTGTTCAGGCCATGTTTGTTAATGTGTATACACATCATTTGTTCTGCTCTAAATTAATCTTGCTTGCCTTAAGAATTTTTTTCTTCTCCCCCCCCCCCCTTTCCCCCCCCCCGCTGTGATCCATGTGTGGATTCCAGGAAGAACACATATAATCTCTCTTCCTTCACACAGACCAGTACAATTTCCTAAAGCAGGCTAGTACTGAGAGGTCATCGACCAAGAGAATATGCCATTGTCCTAGCTAATAAAATGAGGAGAAACAAGGAGCTGCATCTTGCATTATACCTTGTAAATGGTACAATTCAAGCTTTGTCAGGATTTTTCTGGGGGTAAAGTCCAAGGGACTGCTGCTGACAAAGAGGAGCCTTCCTTAGCCATGCCTGGCGCTGCTCAGGGCCTGAGTGAGGACAATTACAGCATTCCCACCTGACCTGGAGCCGCTAAAGGGCAGACCCTGCTTCTGACACTGGTAAACCCAAACTGCTGAGTGCTTTAGCTTGAGTTCTGGAATGATACAAAATGAATTGATTGCAGACCTTTCTCCTAAGTGTTCTGTTACTGACTTCCAAGTGTAAATAGATATTTGTCAAATTTTGCAACTAAGTAACTCTTTTGAGTAGACACCTTGTCTGCAGTGCAACTAATCACAAAAGCACCTGCATTCATACTCTCATGGTCATGCTCTGTGAATTACATTTGCCGGTGAGAATGCCAGAGGTATCTGGTTGTCTTGTTTGCCTTCATCGACGTGCTTTCACTTCGAGACAGAGTGAGAGGCTGTCAGCAACCTTTGGAGGCAGCTGGAGGCAAACAGAGGAAAAACACTGGAAAAGTTGGGGTGAAAGAGCCTATAGTTTTCTTCTGCTATTGCACAAAAGTGTTTTATGCTGGAATGTGTGTTTGCTAGTGACAGTGAGTAGTGTACAAAAGCTTTTGCCACTACATGGTCATATTTTCTGTTGGTGTGTAACTTGGTCATTCAGCAATTGCTTTTACTGCTGTCCTCAAATCCATGCTCTTTGTACCTAATGCAGCTAGATTAAGACTCAAATGTATTAGGCATAGCCCTAAAAAGTCTGAAAGTCATGGCTCTACCAACCTTATTTTACCAAGAATGATTCTTCATGGTTGTGAAAAAATATTTCTGACCCAAGTCACAATGTGACTGAAGGGTACCTGGTGTCCAGCAACATCTTTCTGGGTCTGCAGCTGGCACAAACCAAGTTTTGGTTGCATGAACCATTCACTGCAACAGGTGATAAACTCTCTAAAGCGTTGTAAATTGTGGATCTGCTGCGTCCTCTTTCTTTGGTGAAGCAGATACAAGTGGTCTTTCACTCAAGATAATGTCATTCCTTCCTTGAGAGAGGAAGCCCAGTCTCCCTCCCCTGTTTCAACTTTCCCAGAACACTGGTACTGTGTACCTTGAGAAGCAGCAATTGTGAGCCATGTGACTGACCAGTACAACCCTAAAATGGAAGGAAGCTCAGAGGAGATGGGCCAGGGAGATGTGCCTGTGAAGCTCAGGGAGTAATGCAGGATATGACTGACCACAGCTGCTGCAACGAGCTGACTTTATCTCAGCACAAAGGGGTCTGGAGGGTGGCCTTTGTTTTAGATAAACTCCCTGAGTTCATTAAGAGTGTGAATGTCTCCTTGACTTAGCCAGACCAGAATGGGGGGAGTGAATATGTTGCTCAGCTCAACATATAGTATAAAAACTGAAGAAAGCAACATGTTTGAGCTGGCTTCAACCCATGTATTCACTATTGGCAATTGGGGATGCCCAGCATTGTGATAGTGAGCATATTCTGGAGACTGGTAATGGGAATCTGTGAGAGGCTGAAAGAGTTAATGTCTCAAACATTGTGGTGGGGCAAGTTCTGCTTAAAGACAAACCCTGCACAGCAAGGAACCAAGGTGAAAAGCCCATCAGCTCAGACATCAGCAACAGGAGAGGGAGGGCATGCTGGAGTGTGTGCAGCTCCCTGTTCTGATAAGCTGCTCTGATGCAAAGATCAAACAATGGCCATATCTGCAGGGAAGGAGAAGTTACTCCACAAAGGACCCCCAAGCCCAAAGGCTCACAAACTGCTCATTAACCTGATGAGTTCAGGTGCCCGCCCAAAGGAGGGGCAAGGATGAAAAAAGGACACAAACTGAAACCCCGGGTGCGCAATCCCACCAGACCTCTCAGCTCACTGAACCAATGCTGGACCCAGGACCGGTGAAATCTTTCTCTCTTCCTTTTTTTATCTCTGTATTCCTCTCTCTTTCCTTTTTCTTTTCCACAATCCCTACACCTCATCCATTTCAAGACATAAACCATCGACCAAGTCTGAGACTAAGAGTGGATCCAGCCACCCCTAGGCCCTTCTCTGAGGAGGAGTCTAGAAAGCAAGGGGGTCTGCTCTGAACCTTGCGACTCAACAAGAGGGATCTCCTTATTCCTTGAATTGATGTATACGGTTACCCTGGGTTACCTGGTTTACAGAAGTAGTCTTATGCCAATTCTTGTTGTGAGAAACCCTGCCACCTACTACCACGCCTCCCCAGTTCAGTTTGCTTCTGTCATGAATAAAATCTTTAACTGATCATTTGGTGTCATTTCACCTTAATTTAGCCAGAGGGAATTTTGAATTAAACATGACTCCCTGGTCTGTCCAGGCTGGGTTGTGACAGGACAGAATCACACTAGGATTGTGATTGAACTGTGTATTGCAATTGCTTTATATTTTTCTAAGTGTAACTTATTTTTGCATTGTGTTATTCAATGTATTTTTCAGCGCTCTGCTAAATCAGAAATCCTCTCTAATATCAGCTATCTTTAAATAAGTAAATTTGATATTAAACCTTACACTCTCCAAGTATGGAATATCTAAAAGAACCTGGTCAGAGAACATTGGACTCTGGTACCATCAGAGAAATGGGATGTGGAAGAGACCCTCAGACTCTACGCTACACTGTGGCATACAATAACTATCCTGCCTGTTGTATTATACTTGCTAACAGGTGTTACCTGTGTGCAGATTACATTGAGCTGTGTGATTTTGTGTGTGTGTGGTTTTATTTAGCAAATTCAGGATTTAGGCTTCTGGCTCTCACACTGATGGTGCGAGAGAAAGGAAAGAACTCATTTTAATACTTGAATTATATAGTTATACCTTTCAGTTTGTGGCTTACTGTGTATTTGCATGTTCTCTTAGGAAGGTAAGTTTTGGCATTATTTTCCTGACACACCCCCCCCCCCCCCCCCCTTCATTTCTGTTTATTGCTGGGCTCACAAGTAAAATCCCTAAATAGCAAATAAGCACCTGAAAGTAATCTGCGTGCAAGGAAGAATAGGACTAGTCTGTGTGCACCCTCACTCACTTTGCCTGGATTCAGTGGAGAGGGGGTCTGCATCTCTTTCTAGCACTAGTTCTCAGTACATCTGTTCAAGTGGAAGATCTGTGAGCTAAAAGCAGGAGGCCATCTAATGTTTCTTTTCACTTCCAGATTTTCTGTGCTTACAAATATCAATTACAAGGTTTGTGTAAATTATAAGTATGATGAACTTGGAGTAGCTACAGTATGTTTAAAATGTCTGTACAGGGATAATAAGGAGATTGTGAAAATCTGCTCTAGGAAGTCTCAGAGACATTTTCAGATAATTAATGCAATGTGTGGAAACCTGAAATCAGCACTGGTGGTGGGGTTTTTTTTAATAAACTAGTAATTTAGGAGTGCATTACAGGACCACATTAAATTAACCATTATTAGATGAGGAAATGTTAAGATTTTTAAGATAATAAAACCCAATTAGTGTAGGGTTTTTGTGTATAACATGGGTCTCATATAGAAAACCTATTATACAGGAGGGACTACAAATATTTGGGGGATATTTCAGGTAGAAGCCAGGGCTTAAGGGTCTTGAGCTTTTTTGCAGCAGCAAAGAGTGCTTTATGAACAATGTACTTACTGAAACACAGTGATGTGATGCTGGGATTGAAAAAGAAGTTACCCCAAGAGGATTTCAGGTAGTGTATAAGAAGTTTGTCCCTTAGTCTTATATCCTTCGGGAATAAGTTGTGGCAGCTTGAAGAATATAGATTTGTTAAGTTGTTCACAAAATGATGGAAAAAACCCTCATCTGTTTGTCCCTGTTAGAAATGTTTAGATATCATTCCTGGAAGGTTAATGCATCTGTTTTTCTTCTGGTTAAGCAGTAAATTAGAACTATTTCCACTGACATTAAAAGGTTGACATCAGTGTAAGGATACTGGAAAGGAGATAAGAATCACTCCCAGCTGGTATCTCAATAAAGGTTAACATGATTCTGTGAAACTATTTACCGTGACTGGTGGAAAATATCTTTAATATCAAGGCAATGCATTTTCATAGCTGTACCAAGCTTCTCAGACATTGTTTTAATTTTGCTCCTGTGGCTGTGATGAATGATTAGAAGTTTATCACCACTTCAGGCAGAAATTATACAAGGTCAATAATTTCCCCATTATAACTTTATGACATCAGACACCTTTATAATCCTTGCATCACATTCATTTAGCTGTTTCCTGGGCTGTTATCTGAGTCACTGCTATTGATTCTTATTGGTTAGTTTGTTGCTGGGTCCAAACCCATTTTTTCAGATTAGCCTCAAGCTGGAGCCAATTAAGGGGACCTTCATGACAAGTGTGTTTTCCATCTGGTAGTTTATTCAAATGATCTCTCTTAATTTACTAATCCCAAATGCCAGTTCTTGATATGACAAATTCTTGTCCTTCAGAATGACTTCCATCCCACAAAGGATAGCTGTCAACCTAAACTTCATTCAATTATTCCATGTGATAGATCTCTTGGAGATGCTGTATCCAGCTAATGTGGTACGGTCTTCACTCACCTCCTACTTCAGGAAGAAGCAGAAGTAGTGTTTGCTCTGAAGTGACCTATGGGCTGAAAATATGATAACTTCAGCTTTGCATGGAAATGCATAATTGCACATCCTTTGTATGTATCGGGTTGCCTGCCTGTTTTTGAGTCAGAGGCATTTCTATAGCACATCTCGTCTAACTGTTGTTAGAAATGACCACCTTCTTTCAAAGAGAAAAGTAAATTCCTGGTCCCCATACAGTGTCTGTCTGCTGTTTTCCATCTTCCTCGGGCTAGAGGTTGCAATTTGAAATAAATTCTTTGGAAAGACTATAAGCAATATCTGTTGGTTTGGTTTTTTTTTTCAAACTTTCACAGGTTTTGTATAGGTCAGGGCCTTGAGTGCACCAATAAGCCTTAATTGTCCTGTCCAGCCTCACTTGAGACCTCCACTCCTCACTTGTGCATCCAGGAGCCTTATTTAAGCTCAAACCTGGGCCTTCAGTCCTGGTCTGAGCTGGAAGAGCAGAGTGGTGACAGCAGCAGTCCAGCCATCATTAGGTGAAAGTAATGCAACAGGTCCGGTCTGGTCTGTGGTCATTGTGGGAAATCTAAACAGCAGCAACTCAGGTGCAGGAATGGGAACAGGTACACCTGCAGCATAGCTCAGGCCAGGACTGCTGGCTTAGGCCTGAGTTTAAATTCTATTCCTGGATGTATGGGCAGAAGGTGTGGGTGCAGGTCCTGGGCAAGGCTGGGTGGGGCAGGTAGGATCTATTAGTGCACTCTGGGACCTGACTGTAGGTAGTTAAAATGCATGATCATGCGAGTTTCTGTAGGAATTTATATGCTAAAAGGACATCTCTGTCAGCTGGAAAGGCAATCTGAGGTGTGTTTCTGAGTTTCAGTTTTTGTGGTGTCCAGTTTTGCCTTTTACTTTCAGTCAGATCATTTCCAAAAATGAATGTGACAGTTCAGGAAAAACCTGTGAGTTTCACCTGGTTTTATCTGGGAGAAAATGATTCAGTACAAAACCATTAATCAACCTTTGGTTTATGTAATAATTGAACAAAATTCTCTTGAATGCACTAATCTTAAGTCCACCTTTGAGCAAACGAGGTCTAAGCTTCATGCTTGTAACAAAACCTGAAATGAGGCCAAGGCTCTCAGCATTTGTTTTCATTGCCGACATCTCGCAGCGCACCATTACATATCTGTGTATAGAATATCTATAGTAGTCATTAACGTGGGCTCATTACAGCCTGCCATCTGTAGTGGTGACAAAATGAGCTACATTATTGCCTCAAAATGCTGTGATCTTGAAATGATTTTGCCCTGCATCTTCCTCAAAGCATGTGCAAAGCAGTCAGGGAAATTAACACTACAAGGAACTTTTCTTTGCATTTTCTGTTCTGTTCCTTTCACTCATTCCCAAACTTGCTGTAGTTTTACATTCCCCTCCAGGTAAATATAAGGAGATGTACTGATCCTTGCCTCTTCATAACTTTGTTTTATTTGGAGTTTATCTTATTTTTTGCCCCCCCCCCCCCTTTTCTTTTCCTGTGGGTGACATTTTATTGCCATCCTTTTTTAAGTGATGCTAAATGTTGCTCAGACTTTGAGTGAAGGGTGTACTACATGCCTTTGGGTCAATACCACTCAAAAGAGAAAATACATTGTAAGCCCCCGCTCAGACACAAGACAATGCATTTGTTTAGAAAGGGAGAAGACATGAAAGAAAGCTAGGATAAGGATAGAGACAGTTTCTGGGCATAAACAGGTAACCTGATCTTGTAAGATTACAGAAGATTAGTGTTCTATCAAGGAGCAGAGAATTCTTTTTGGGAGAATAAAACCAATGGATTAAGCACAGAGGTACCTGTCTCTGGTTGTGCATGGCAACAGTGTTAAGGTTCTGCTTAACAGGGGAATTACACAAAGAGACAGCTTACACTTTCTTAAGTCTTCCATATTTGGCAGCATTGAAAGCCTCAACAAAATCTTGGATACCTCAGAGAAGTTTACATCCCCATTGGTCTAGGGGAATGCCTCACTCTCTGTTGTAGTTTTACAAAGGAAAAGTTTTAAATGCAAAATTTTTCCAGGCACTGTTCAGAAATGATGAGAGAAGGAAATCTCAGAAAACTTCACCAGACCTATTAGTGTCCCAACCTCTTTCCCCTTCCATCTTCCTCTTTTCTTTCTGGGGGAAGAAAAAAATCATAGAGTTCTTGTTTCTTCAGTTCTAGACTTTTTTTTTTCTTTCTTCTTTTTTTAGGAGTGAAAGGCTCATTTTTGTCCTCTTCCCACTGCTGTACTGTCTTGTTTGCCTTTTCTCCAAGAAGATGCCTCTCAGTCCTGGCAACACTGCTGCTTTTCATGAAAACTGCTCTGCAGTTTGCTACCATACTGCGATTTCTGCCTTAGAGCTGACCTCTACCCATAAGTTCAATACTCCAAGTTTTTGATGGTGCTGTGATAAATTGCAAAAAATGTAAATTCACTTTGTTTAAGATACACAGGAAGAGGTTAAGCTTTGTATTGCCACAGTCAGAAACTGGTACATGCCAATATCTGTGCTAACACATACCCTTATGGAAAAATATGTTATTATCAGCATAAGTAGCCCTATTTACTACTGCTGCTACTTTTTTACTTTATTTTATTTTTAAAGACCCTTTAGATTGGTTTTCAAAACTTTATTTTCAAAACTCAATAAAAAGTAAAAATAAGTATAAGTTGTCCTTCGGCTATCACCTGGATACTGTAAACTCCCATGCTTCTAAGAAAATTATTGAAGTTCTAAGGTCTTTTACAAAAAAGCAGTTGAGTACTGTGTTGTCCCTCATGGCTCTGCTTACCATGCAGTAATGAAGCACTGGGAACTGAATCAAAATATATATTGAATCTATGATTGCACTGCTTCCTGCATACCTATCCCATAATTCCTGGAAAACCTTATTGAGATACATGTGATTGGAAGATATATTGCTAAAGAAGACAAAGTTAATGTGTACAAAGGTTAGAAGGTTACCTACTTTTGATTACAATCAGATCATATCCTACTTTAACAGCCTAGACTTCACTGTAGAGGCTGTCAATATCTAGATGGAGTGGATGCATCATTACCACAATGACCTTGATTTGATAAGGTTGACTTTTATTCATTATTATTTACATAATAAATAACTGCGGCTTTAGGAATGCTTCTAGTAGCTAGTTCTGAAGACAGCTAGAGTTACCTTCTTTAGAGTGCTTGCTTCTCTCTGTTAATTACAAGCAATTCTTTCAGAAGATGAAAGAAATTAAAAGGCATGTGAAATGCTAACTCAGAACTAATTTTGAACCTTTTAAGTAAAGCTTAAAGAGGGATTTACTTTAAAAATCCACACCCCCCCTGCCCCCATTAGGATTATAATGTCAACTGGAATGTATTTGTCAGTATAGTTAGTGGGGGATGGCAAAGGTAAAGATATGGCTTGTGTGCTTGTGGGAAAACACTGCAATCTCATATATATGGTGGGAGATGAGACAACTTTATAAACTTCAAAACAAGCTAAATGTGGAGCTTCCATATGACACTGGTTCTTTGTGCTTCTAACAGAAGTGAAGGGTACCCCCCAGGCAGAGTAGTTACGAGATCTACTGATTTTTACTGTAGTCTGGATAATCATTGTTGATTGACCATATGCTTTTAAAATTCATGTCTTTTGACTGTATTGGAATGTCATTAAACCGGTCTCATTGTCTTGAATCTAGAGACAGCTAATGGCTGAATTCTTATGTGGGGATGCAATATGCTTTCAAGACAAATACATGCAACCATGCATGCATCAATCTGTCCATCTTTCAGTTCTCAGTAGCTTTGGAACTCACTGGACATCTTCAGCCAAATTTGATAGAGGGATATTTAGTTTCAAAGGTGTTATGCAGTGCGTATTGGTGGCTCAGAAGAAGCTAGAGTGCATGACCCCCAGTGAAGTGGAACAATTATAACTTGGCATCCTGGCCATTCCAGAAAGCAGCAGCCAGCTGGACAGTTATCACACATGTAACTTAAGTTTGACAGCAGCAACCACTAATCACTCTGATTTAAAAAGTTCTCTGGGAACTAAGAGAGAAGGCAGGAGTGATACAGAAATGGTGTGGAGGAGAGGAGGAGCTATTAAAGGATGGAGGACACAAATGGGTAGGAAACTTGCTTTGCTTAGTTGTAGTACCCACAGGACAATTTGCTTAGCTTTTTTGCTTTCCTTTGTTAAAAAAATGTGGAAAAAATACCTAAGGAATTATTATAACCTAGAAAGGATCTGGTGCGATCTAAAAACAAAGTCATGCACTGCAAATGTCCATACTGGATAGTAACATCTTCAATAGCAAGGGCACAGTTTGAATAGAATACATTGCAGTAAAACCTGAAAGGAGGGATTAAATAGAGGATTACAGTATATAATTGAGATGAAACCAACATTTCCTCCTAAATTGGATAGTACAAGTGTGAAAACTGCTTATGGGGCTATTGATGGATGTACTTAGTCTGCTACAAATGCAAGTGTACAACAGAACACTTTTCAGTACAGTGGTGAATGGTCTCAGTTGTGACAGGACACTTACTTTTTAAAGCTAAGTTGCCATAACTACAGAATGCCTAGAAACCCATAAGTTTCCTTATAAGTCTGTATTGAGACTGGCAAATTTTATACAAACCCAGGTTCTCACATGTTTGATCTAGTTCTTTGTGAAATGATAAACTGATGGCAAAGAAGACAGATGGCCAGAGAGGCTGAAGTGGTATTCATCTCTGTTCCCAGGCTTTCTGTGACTGGGGGAATCTTTAACTGGGTTGAGGGATGCATGTTACAGGAAGTTATTATATTCGCAGACCTGCTGAACTGGTAGTAACATCTGCTTCAGTGACACAGAACCATTTATTCCCCCTGCCCACAAAATAAGGTGTTTCTAGACAAGTGCCCAATATGTGACCCTCCTATATATCAAAACTGGAAAAGCAGGAGGATGATGGGGAGGGAGCAAATAAGTTCCCCTGCTTCTGTGCTGCCTGGTTTTGGAAGAGGTAAGGGCCCCGGCTTGCAAAGGGAGCACTGAAATCTTGCCTCCAGCACAGACCTCATGAATGCTTTGAGAAAGTTATACAGACTCTTTGTGTCTCCTGTTAGTACAGGATATCTGTACAGGATATCTAATCTCTAGATTATGCCACTGTTTTACCTCAGGACTGTGGTGAGGGTAACTGCAATTAAGGGTTGCTGGGTGCTCAGCTGTTCTGATAGAAAGAGATAATTAATAGCTCAAATAGGTAGAACCTCTCAGCTGCTCTTAGGGAAAGTGAGGCATGAAAGTTAGGAAGCACTTTTCATGCTTTTATGGTTTCATAGGAGAATTTTCTTTCTATGATATGCTTGGATAGTGGCTTCTGTAACAGAGGGTAAAGAAACTGGACTGCCATCATAGTTTACAGACTGGATTAACTATCCATTTAGTCATGATCACTGACACTGCAAATCAAAGACTGGGTGCCCTGGATAAAGCTATACAGAGAAATAAGGAAAAAATCAATGTCATGTCTTTCTGACTAAAACAATAGAAACTTGGTGCAAAGATAAAGTATATAAATCAGAAAGAGAAGAAAACTAGAAACATCTTTATTTAAACTGTGATACTACTGTCATGCTTAAGAGAAATATCAGAAGTAGTTCTTTGTTTGCTGGATCTAGCCTTGTAGATATATAAAAGAGAGTGATGGATGAAGCAACACACTTGTTGCAAGCCTCCAAGCTGACAAAAAGAGAGTAGGGAATATAGTTCAGACAAAGACTATACATGCCAGTTCTGTCATCTATATTATTAATGTTCTGTGTTTGGTCCCTGTGGAGAGCTTAAACTGAGCCAGAGACAGGATGTGCATCCAGTGAACATTTCCTATGATGCTGGATTCATAAAGTTTTTTTAATAGTCTTGAAAGTTAACTCCCCTCTCCCCTTTATCTGTCTTCCCTTCCAGAGATACCCCAAATGTTTGATTTGCCTTGAATTGGTTCCAGCACCAGTCACTGAATGTTTTACTTGTACTGAAAGAAGAAAGAGAAAAGCCAGGCTCATGAGGAAAAGGTAGAGGCAAATGTGAATTATCAGAGCTATTGCTGGCTAAAGATATGTGAATAGTTTGGGAGTTTGTTTTGAAGAAAGAAGGGGAAAATCTAGGCTTAATTGGTGTCCTGGTTTCAGCTGGGATAGAGTTAACTGTCTTCCTAGTAGCTGATAGGGTGCTATGTTTTGAGTTCAGTATGTGAAGAATGTTGATAACACTGATGTTTTCAGTTGTTGCTAAGTAGTGTATAGTCTAAAGTCAAGGATTTTTCAGCTTCTCATGCCCAGCCGGCGAGAAAGCTGGAGGGGCACAAGAAGTTGGCACAGGACACAGCCAGGGCACCTGACAGAAACTGGCCAAAGGGGTATTCCATACCATGAGATGTCCCATCTAGTATAGGAACTGGGGAAGTTGGGGCAGGGAATCGCCACTCAGGGGCTAGCTGGGTGTCAGTTGGCGGGTGGTGAGCAATTGCACTGGGCATCATTTGTACAATCCAATCCTTTTATTATTGCTCTTGTCATTTTATTAGTGTTATCATTATCATTATTAGTTTCTTTTTTTTCTGTTCTATTAAACCGTTCTTATCTCAACCCCTGAGTTTTACTTCTTTTTCCCAATTTTCTCCCACTTCCCACTGGGTGGGGGGGAGTGAGTGAGGGGCTGTGTGGTGCTTAGTTGCTGGCTGGGGTTAAACCACGACAATGGGAAGGGACTCAGGAGTGAGTCCTCTTAAATTGTCTGCTTGGCGTTTTATTTTATAGTCTTGTTTCTAATTTTGCAATCAATCTTCAGTATTCAACCTGCTTTTGCTAGGATAAGCTTCTAATATTTCCAGCCTTGAACTGATTTTTAAATGAATGTTTAGTGCTGAAAAACCTAGGGTGCCATCTTGTTTGGAGTAATAACATTGCGGGTATTATGACCTTTTGGAAAACTTGAGTGGATCTGACACTGACCACTTGATAAGCTGAAAGTGTAACTCTAAATTTCTATGAAGCCTGGTGTTGGATGCTAAATTCTAGAGAGGCAGGGAAAGATCAACCCTACTGCGAGGAAAAGCAGTGAAGTGACAACTCTTTTCCTCTCTGGTTTGTCACACCCCATTAATACTTGTACCTCTCAATCCCACTCAGGAGCACAGTCTCTTCTAAGATCCTGTAGCCAGCATTATTCAGTTTGTATAGTCCAGAAAACCGATTAGGAGTTGGGTGCATACGTCACCTTTTGAAAATGTGGACTAGATGTTAGAAAACAGGGTAGCTACTTGCACTGCATCCCTACCATATACTGGACTTTGTATGTTTGGATCTTGGTGGAGTTTGGGGGTTTTTTTTTGTTTGTTCGGTTGTTTTTTTTTCTTGCTGCTTCTCACCTTTGACAATCGCTTTCCTCCTTACTAATTTTTTTTTCTATTATTAATAGGATATGGCAACAGTGGAAAACCAGTTCAACCAACAAAATACAGTAGGGGTATAGAAGGTTTTTGAAAGGCCTCTGTTTGATATAACAGTCAGATCTCTTCAAACAGTACTTTGAATTTATAGACTTATGTTTCAGTATTTCTGTGCTCTTATGTGTGGCTAGGTTATCTCTGTGTAAATTCCATCATATGAACTCTGCTTTATGACAAGAGATTGGAACTTTCCAGTTTAATGCCAGATCATCCTGCTTTATATGTTTTTGGCTAAAGACAAGCATTACTGTAGACATAGCTACAGTACATAGCTACATTCTCTGGCTGCAGATAAGCTGGAAGAAGACACCAGTCTCCAGGTGGCTGTCTTTGTCAACCTGAAAAAATACACTGTCCTCTGGTATCTAGCAGCTGAGCTGCTTGTGACATTTTCCTTAACCCTGTTCCAGTCAACATGGACTGGATTAGTGTTAGCAAAGACCTGTTATTAAGCTGTTTATGCTAATCAGATTTACTTTGGCTGAAACAAGCACTCAGAGAAGTAGCTTAGCTGGGAGATCTGAGAGACCAGTAGCCAGAGAGTGGAGGGAAGTTGTGATGGGGACATAGGCAGATGGGACTTCTGCTGATGCAGCTGGATTTGAGAAAGAACTTGTAGCCACAGCCCCAAGTTAAAGATATTTAAAGTCTGATGAGAATATGGCTCTATAACTGCAAACACAATCTATATTTTGACATGGCAGTGAACTCTTTCCCCTCCCAGGTTGGAACATTCTCCTACTTAGAGAGGTGCAATGTAGTGTTTCAAATTTGCTCTTCCCAGCTTTGGCTCATCTCTTATGTTTACTCAGCACTTTTAATCGAGGAGCAACTCAAGTGAGCGGGATGCTGTCTCCCCAGCCAGCCTGACCCTGGGGAGGTAAGGCTTGTTCTGGAGCCATCCTCAGAGAGGAACATGGTAGTCATTCTTTATCATCAGCACCAGGCAATGTTTTATAACTGGAGAAATGAGTAATTTATTAAAATGAAATTAAAGAGTGGAGAGAAATAGAGGGTGTTTAGTGTAGAGAGGATGTAGTTACCCAAGCTGGAACATAGCCAGGATACTTAGATTAATTTCTGTATTCTTTCACAATATTCCTTGGGATCAGTAATGAGAACAAATAGCCATTTACGTCTAGGTTGTCTCTTTTAGCCTGTATAGGAGGTGAACAAAGAATCCATATTGCGCGCGGGCTCCAGAGCTTTACTGTATTTGGAACATTTCAGCTCAGCTCTCAAAACAAAGATCTGGCTATTTAAAAGTGTTTGCAGCTCTGATAAAACTATTACTACTAACTGGTAAAAGTTAGTAATGGAGCAGCTTATTAGTCAACACTACCTCTCTCTGTATATTAAAAGAAGAATGTTTTTCAAGTAACAGGAAGCACCTAACAGTATCTAATTATAGAGAATAGTTGGTAACTATGTCACTTTTATTTTAATGGCACAATCAATTTTATAGATGAAAGTTTGAATTAAAACTTAAGGACACTGTATTTTTAGGCAGACAGCCAAAGCTTGAATTACTGTACTTAGTAACTTGAGGAAAAAAAAAAAAATTATAGAAGCTTACACATGTCTGTATTTTTTAAAAAGAGGTCTTGATTGCTTTTGTTTTATGTCTTTTTTGAAATATTGACTAGAAATCAGCTGAGAAATAATAATAAACTAGATGATTCAAACTCAAGTGGCCAACACTGGGAACATATGTGTATGGTCCCAGAATATATGTTAACCAGGACTGTGGCTGGATTTTGGAATGAAGCTATCAATCATGGTTGCACGTGTTGGAAACCATTCAGACCTGCCTCTTAATAAGAATGATGTTTAGGTTTTTCTCTCATTTATTATGAAGCTGTTTACATTTTTCTCTTATTTATTCTGAAGATATACTTCTCCCTAACTGAAAAGTTCACTTAGGACAGAGTTTTGAAAAGCTATGTGATCTCTCTGTGAAATTGTAGACACAAACCCCCATTAACTAATACTGAGGTGTAGAACTCAAATCTCTCTGAACTTAGAATTTTGTACATGGTAAAAAATAGGTCCTTCACTAGTTCTTTGTGTGGAGTGGTAAAGGTGTAACTGATGAGTTTTATGTGAACCAGTGCTTGAGCTGGTTATGAACAAAAATATTAGAACAATGTTCCATATGCTAAAATTTGTCTTTTCTTAAAAAGTTTCATAATTCAGAATTGGCTTTTCCAGTAGACCTAAACATTTCTTTTGTTGTTTTTTTTTTGTTTGTTTTTCAGAGGAAATTTGTCTTCAAACAAGCTAAATGTCAGGGTACTCAACAAAGATTTGATTTTGGAGAATGTTGAACTGTCTAAATTGTTTTTAAAACAAAACCTATTGAGGAATAACTCTTATAATAGGTACTGTAGGAAACAGGATAAACATTCTGAATTAAAGTTTTCTAGAAAGTAGATAATAAATGCAGTACATGGAGGAATGGATGGAGATTATTCTTTCCTCTTCTATGCAATAGTTCTTCTAGCTACGTACCTAAATAAAGGACCAAGGCTGTCTCTCCAGGCTCCACAAAATTATTTTCAATCAGTCAAAAATCAGGGATTTCCAGTTTTGCCCAGTGGTCAAACCAGGAAAATACAATACTGAGCTAGTGGCACTTGAAGTAGACTGTGCTTAAATGCATCACAGACACTCAGAGGTCTGCATATATATTCTATATTATACTATAATTGTAGTAAAGGGTTACGACACCTTTAAACATATGCTATTCCATCCCCGGTAGTTTAGTAATATTTTAGGATTACTAGTAGTGATTTTTAAATATGTTCAAAGCTTGCAAGCTGTGCATTCCAGGCTTTCTGGTAACAGCTGGAAATCCCTAATTATAGTTCACAGGTTATACATTCATCTGGCAAAATCTGTAAATAAACCCTGAAAGGCAAGAATTCCACTTCCATAGTTAAATTCTGAATGCTGCAGACTCAATCACCAGGGAATGGGCGAATAACTCTCCAACAAATTGCCTTTCAGTATGCCAAAGGATGAAAACTTCCACCCCTTGCCAGATTAAGAAGGGATTATGACGTTAGTATTTATGAAATGCACAGGACCTTGTTGGTTGCTTGTAAAGTGAAAATATTTTAAGTACTTGGATAAACTGTACCTGGTGGCTTGCTGATTTAATGACATGGATAAAAGATAAATGAAACTAAGTCAAGCTTCCACCTAACAGCAGATCTGTCTCTAATCTAAATCTATCTGTCTTTTTTGTACTTATTTCATGGGGGCTGAAATCTTGTTCGTCCAAAAGACAAGGCAGTGGATCCAGAGTGATTGTAGGCTGGAGTGAAGATATCTGTGGTCTCTGCTTCCCACAGTACAGTGGATGACATGAACTTAATTTGAGCTTAAAGGTGGTCTGGGAGCTGAGCAGTTGTCTGATTTCTTGCTCGGGCTTGCTATAAGACTGGTATCACTAAGATTCTTCAGAATCCAAGCACTTAGGCCAGAAATTGGATTAGGGAATCACATTTTAGTGAGAGGCAATAACTCAGCATCCCACTTGTTGAGTCCTTGACCTGGACTAGAGGTAAACCAATGGCTGATTACCAATCTCTTGAGCCATTTACTCTCCCAAACCACACTTAATTAATGAGAATGGCTACAATTTTAAGGGTTAGGAATAATTTCCCAAAGCAATTATATTTCTTCTTGGGGTTTTCAGATTATTCAGTTAAAGGAGGTTTGCTCAAATTTCTCAGTAGTTTTCAGAGGTAGATATATAAATATATGGAGCCAAGTGACATAATTGTACTGCTCAGTGACAATCAAAATGGCTTAACTTGCAAGCTTCCATGGAGGTACACCCACCACTTAGAGGACTCCATGACTGTCAGTCTTTTTGGTTTTGTAGGAGAACTTCTCTTTTTGTTTGGGTAGAATACATTTAAGCTATTTATTTACACACTTAACACAATTTAAACAAAATAAACCAACCAGAAAAAATGTAATTTGCCTATGATTGTCATGCATCAACCTTACTGGTATTAGTCAGCCTGAGTGTCCTGAGGCACTAGCAGATGTTTTACTGACTTCCTGTTCCAGAAAATATAGGTCTTATTACTGTGTAACACATGTCATTTAGTTGGATATAAAGATAACGTGAGGATGTTAGCATTTATAAAAGCGTGATTTAAACTGCATCAATTTCTTCCTTTTCTCTTGCATTTTTGCAAAAGACTGTTCTCTCCTGCCTTCAGAATTTTTCCTCACTTAATGAGACTGAAAAAATCATGTTCTGTCCATATTTTTGATCTCTCCTACGCCACTGTAACCCCACTAATGATTACAAGGGGTGTGGAGGGTGTGGGGGTGTTATGTGCTTAGAACTTCTGAAACTGAAACAATATCTATACCTCTAAAATAGTGCATCCAACAATTAAAACACCACAAATTAAAACTGCTTATGGAAACACATTGCTCTTTTCTGGGTAAACTCACTTCTGTGCAGAGGACCTGTACAATGTCTGTTCACTGATGATGTCTTTCATGTGCTTGCTCAAGTGTGAATGCATTACTCTATTTCAAAAAATAATATCCAGATTTATCACTTGTCCTTTTGTCTCCTGTTGTTAATGGGGTTGCGTCTTCAAAGACAGCCTGCTTTTCCTTTGTGCAAATATTGCGTGTGCCCTTAGCAATCGCTGATTACAGCAGGGAACATGGGCGGCTGGCTTGGCTAAGTTAGGGCCAGCAGCAAGGCAAAAATCCCCATGCTCCCAGATCCTGATATGGAGCATAATTGTGTGGCCTAGGGAACTCAGCTGGCTGCAGAGATGTCTTCTGTACCAATTGGGATGCACTGGCAGAAATTTCTGGTGCATACAATGACCTAAGAGCCCTATTAACTGGGCAGGCTGCTTAAAGGTTAATTTCCTCTCCATAGCTTTGATATTTATTTTTTTATACAGCACTATGATGTTGCATATGTTCAGCACAGCATCCTAACCAGACACAGAGAAGAAGAATGGAGTCCAGGTGAACATGGGAGAAGAACAGTATATTTGCAATACCTAACCTTGTTAGTGCCTAGTTTAGGGGTTGACTGATCTTCCTACACTCCTCACAGTGAATGGGAATGTGATTCAGATCTAGTGTAGGTAATATAAATACCTGAAGCTAATCAATATGATCCACTCTGTATCTATCTGCCTATTCTTTGGGACATGTCTTCTGCTTCTATAGACTCACATGGGTCCACTCAGACAAACCTCTGGTAATCCTTCTTACAACTACCAATGACAGACTGCAAACCTTAGCCTGTGTGTTAAAATAGTCTAATGAAATCCCTCCAAGGATGTATGCAGAGGTATTCACAGCACAGAACTCCTGGAGACAGCTCTGTGCTGTGGTGGTACCCTCCTCGCCTCACAGCCATGGACCAGACTGCAGTCACCATTTTCCCAGTTAAACCCACAGCATTGGTGGATTAAGAGATCATCCTAAAACCTGAATAATCTTTTTCTAAAAGGGAGGAAGAGAGCCTGCTGCTGCCTTGAGCTATGCATAGGAAAATATAACAATAGAGAATGAGGGGCTATTGTTTTAGAAGACAAAGTGTTTACTTCATTCTGTCAATAACCTTCAAGCATTTGCCATTTACTTATACAGGAATACATCCTGCTATATTAGCCGTATGCAATGGAACAAAAGCCAACATCTTAACTGATGAAGTTTTCATGATTTGCTGTTTCTAAGGCTGTACGTCAGTCACAAACCCACAAGCACATTCAGTGCTCCAAATGTATGTGTTTTTAACTATTTTATTGCACATCATATACCATACATGTTACACAAAATTAGGAAATGTGTAAACTTATTTTTGCTACAGATATAATGTTTCTTACTTATGCATATGTGTATTCATACTGAATGGAAATTTCTTGATTTGTTGTGGTCAGATATTGTCCAGAATATTGAAGTGTGTCTTACTGTGTGCAATCCATTTGCTGGAATTTGTTTTGTTGCTACAAGGGATTTACTGAGTAATGAAGAGGAATGAAAGAAATGTGACATTTAATTATTCTATGATGAAGGAATGCTTTATCACAGGGCAAAGGTATATGCCCACATAATGAGAACAGGTGTATCGTGTGAAAGCACATGGGAAAGTTCTGTAAGTGAGAGGAAAAATGATTTTGTGAATGGAATTTATTAACATCTGCACAAAGCCTTTAAATCCCTTTAATTTACAGCTGTAAAACCAGTTTACAAGTGGAGGTACTGAAGACTTACAGTTTTAGTGCATGCCACTTTATGTTTTTATGTTTGAGCCAAACATTTCCACACACACACATAGAAAATCAAAGCAATATGGTTTGTAGCACACACTCTGGTGTGCAGTAAGCTGTGGAAGCCTTTCTAGCTGGCACTTGATAAGAGTCGTTCCCCTGAAACAGGCATATTCTCTTAATTATTTATGGAGTTACAGGAAGGACTAGTGGATTGGTAAATGGTACTTGCTTTATGAAAGCAACCCACCTGTGTCTCCTAGGTAATAACCCTAATGCTGATTTTATGTTGCTCATACATGTGTGAGTTCAGAAATATTAAACAGAGTTGCATAGAATACTGAAACCCCCAAACAAAAAATTATGCTTCTGTCAGAGAACTACCTTTAAAGTAAATTGTTTTTTTTGCTGTTTTTTCACCCCATATTCAAGTTTCAACAACCTCTGATAACATTAGCAAAGCAAATCGCAGTAAGGACAGCTGGGAAGCACAATCTCTGAGCAAATACTTGTAAAAATTACCTTAAATATCAGGGCTAATGGAACAAATTCTACCCTCTGTTATGCTGGTAGTGAAAAAATAAAAACAACAACAAGCCCAAACAGATCTCAGTGCAATGCCTATCTTTGTGCAGGGCTTTAAACAATGTTGTTATTCTTTGGGCGTGGGTAGCATGTATTAAAAAGTTAAAAAGCATTAAGACCCTTGGATATTGCTATATATAGCCTGTATTCTCATAAATATTTCTTTTTAATACTCGATTCTTACATGGCTGTGCCCAACTGAACCGAGAATGTGAAGAATTGCTGTGCTATAGAGATAGCAATTTCTCTTCTATTCAGGAGCACAAAAGTGTTGAAAGAAGCAGTGAGGGAATAAGGGCCATAGATATATTTAATTTTTGTTCCTGTCTTAGTGAGAAATCCTATCTTGAGCTAAATTGCTTTAATCTAAATGTAGTTTAAACTGGGAGAAAGGGTAATGAGCTCTAAACTTAAGAGCTCAGATACTTATGGACTTATAATTTTTTCTCTGAAATAGAGGAGCACGTGAATTCAGCCTCTGCCATTGCCCAGGCTTTCCTCTGTTGTTGTGGGATATCCTTATTGCCATTCAACTGCAAAATCGCCACCTCTGGAAAGGTGTAAATGTATGTTGCCTGCTAATATCACTGCTCTAGGGGGAAAGGAGAATGAGTCTATCAATTTCTATTTCTGGCATTATTGAAAAAAAAAAAAATTTGCATGTACACTCATAAGCACATGCATATGTGTAGCTGCAGCATTACAAATGGAAGATATCTGCTGTTGAAAGGGAATTCCTCAAAGTGCCAAGGGGGTATAAACATTCACCTGGGCAAGAAAGGAGAAGAAATGAGAATGCCACTGCTTCAGCTTAGATCCTGCAAATAACTGAAGTTATTTTTTTTGCATGGAGGCGATTTATTCCTGTCTGCTTTCCTACCCAAACACCCCTTGTTGCAGGCAAGAAACGAGCCTGTCTCTTTGTTACAATGATGTACTTTTAAACATTAAAACTAAGACCTGGCAGGGTTTTTTTGTTTGTTTGTTTATTTGCTTGTTTTTCTGAAAAAAACCCCCGAAGTATAATAATTCTTAGCCTGTATGTTGAGCTTGCATGTTGTAAATGATAAGCCATTAAAAAAAGCCCTTGGATTACCTGCTGTTCTGTGGTGAGGTAGGGTCAGTGACTAATGAAAGCTCTTCTCCCCAGTGTCCTCAGATAGTAATGGTTGTTTAGCTCCCCATCTAGCATGCTTCTGGAGGTGCAGGTAGTACAGGAAATGGTAGAATACCCTGATCAACATAGGCATGATTATTTTTTATTTTCAGCACCCAATGGACAGTCATTAATACAGTGGAATGTCCACAAGGAAATAAGTGAACATCTTTTAAAATATATATATTCACACGATATTTGTAGTAAGTCCTCCTGGATTTCTGCATTTTTATTCTTCTTTTGCTATGTGGCAACTTTTGAATCAAAGTATTGTCACACCAATGAGGTGTCTCACCAGAGACAGTATAGCAGTCTGGGTCAACGAATCTCCACAGCTTTGAAATTTTAAATTGTTTTAAAGACAAGACTTGTCTTTGTTAAAGACTTGTTTGTTAAATAGGTAGGCTCAGGGCCTGTCCCTTTATTGTGACCCATATGTATGCTAACTTACTGTGTGCTTCATAGAGAGAGATGGGCACTTCTAGCAGGTGATTCAGCCTACTGCAATCTGATTCCTCTTCCATAGATGTCTCCTGAAAGTGCTGAAGATGATTAGACTCCTAAATTAAGTTTCAGTTAGTTTTGGATTCATCCCTTGTTTTAGGCACCTATGTGTTTGTATAGCACCTAATGTTATGGAGTCTTGCTCTCATTATCACAGTCTTATGAGTTCTTCTGTAATACAATCAATAAACTTGTATGGTGTAGCTCTAAGACATAGAGCAGAGTTTTTCCTGGTCTACTGTACAGTATTTGAGTTCAAAATCAAACACCTGGAATTTGGGCTAAGGCTGCTGACAATCTATCAGTTGTACTAGCAGCTCTGGTTGTGTAAACACCTGCATTTCTAAGTAACTGTTAGGAAATTCATTCATTTTATATAGGCTACCAAGCAACCTTCAAATAGGAATTATTTTTAGCCAGACTGGTCTTGCCAGGTTTTGATATGGCTTTGTGCCATGTGTTCAATTTAGACTGGTAACTTAAGTACCCGTATCTCATTTCTGAACACCTGAGCTATGCAAAAAGCTGGTTTTACTTTAAACTTAAATCGTTTTGCAAAGCTCTGTAGCAGAGTATACACACATCAGAAATGATGTAACCTGACAGACATAAAGTGGAATTAAAGTGAAATACATGTACTGGTTAAAACAAAATCATCTATGTCATGAATGAGAAAAACAAAACAGATGGACCTATGTCCTTGGTCATGCACCAGAGGATTTTCAGACTCTTCTAATATAGTGTAATTTAATAAAGGGAAAACCCCTTCAATATTCAAAATGTAATGAAGTGAAAAATGTGATTTTGTAATCATGTTGGAATTTAGTATCAATAACTGCAAAATAAAGAGTGCATTGATGAAATGACATTAGAGCTTAGGAAGAATATACACATTGATTTATGAATGATTGAACTGATATATACTTCAGTTGTGGTGTCACCAGCATACTGACAAAGTTGCCTTTATATTAGCATACCCCATGGTAAAAGGAAGATTATATTGTTTAGTGAGTAGAGGTGTGGTTAAAAGAAAGGGAAATGTCACAAGGACTTTGAACAGCCTGCTAGCCCCATCTGCAAAACTGCTCAGTGCTCAGAAATGGTCCTAAACTTGCAATTTTTCACACACACTTTATGCTCCAACACTGTAAATATGAGGCAGTTTGGTATAAAGATTTTACTAGAGTGAGTTGAAGCCACAGGAAAGTCAGCAGTCTTCATGTTTGGAATGCAAAAGCTTGAGATCACCAGGAAAGCCTCATTCTGCCAGAGGCAGGGAGAAGTGCACACGTACAATAGTACTGGTTGGGAACTGGATGTGGAGAATGTAAGTAAGAATTTATTCACTGTGAGGGGTAGATTAAGCAAGGTAAGGTTATAGACTTTACACTTACGTGTAACAAACGATGCTGAGTTTCAGGTAGTTTGCACAGAGCAAGGATTGTATCCGACAGCACCTACTTATGGATGATTATAGAATCTGACTCATTTCTGTGCTCTGTATAGTTTGCCTTATATGCTGGGCAGTCAAAGCCTGTACTGCATATAGTATATGAGTACCCCTCTAAGATCAGGGCAACAAAGCAACATGTAGAGACGATAAATGCCTTTGAACTTAAACTACAACTTGTAGAGTCACTTTAGACATGTCAGTGACAATATTATCCAGCATTTAATATACAAATGTTTTTGTGTTCTTTTCCTCTTACAATAATAAACACGAATAATAACAATATTTTCTGTAATAGGCAGTTTAATCACAGTAATGTGGTCAGGATCCAGGAAGAGGAGGTCTTAGGTACCAGAAGTCCTTGGGGGCTTTTATTACTGGAAATGGGATCTTTGTTAGAATCTGCAAACTATCTTTATAGAAAAGACAAGATAAATGGACCCTTAACATAGGATTGTGCCAGACTTTTAATTTTCAGGAGTCTTTTTTTTTTTTTTTCTCAACCTAGCAGAGGGTCAACTTAATTTATGAATCAGTTGAAAAAGGAAGAAAGAAGGAGGGGAATGGGTAAAACAGGTGACATTTTAAGCTATAGAAGCCCATGCAGAAAACAAATTTCTCTTGGCAATCAAGATAACCTAACAACCATAAACACATTGTCAGAGGAAAAAATTACATTTTGTTGTAACACAGATCATACACAGATGACTGATTTCTCTTTCAAGTTCAAGCACAAAAGGGCTGTTTATATATATTCATAATCTGACCTAGCTCTTGAAGAGCTGAGGAATGGTGGCTAAAGGGCTCTCAAAATGCTTCTTGGCAAAGAGTAGAGGATAACAATCAGTGTAAGTATAAATAGCTTAGAATGTTGATAACAAGAGTGAAGTTGTTGCTTCAGATAATTTGCAATGCTTGCCCACTTACATAGATGCAATCAGAAAGTTTTTGTTACAGTACATTATATATCAGTTGTGAAGCTGCTTTGGATACCCGCTACTTTTCTTTTGCTTGGGGTGTGCTAGAAGTACCTGTGTCTATAGAAATCTAGAGAGTGCATGTTTGTGTAGATAAGGAATGTCCTGCAGTGTGAGCTCGGTTTCTTTAATGCATCAGTTCCTTGCGCAGATAACTGTCCTCTGTAGATGGTCCTGGAAATCATGCTGATGTAAATAAAAGCTTCTTCTGAATCTAGAGACCATAAGCAGAAAGTATCTCCTCTTACTCTCCTGTTAATTAGTATAGGTAAGACCAAAGGGACTCTTTCAGTGTATTCAGTTTCAGTAGTCTAGTGCTCAACTGTGGCAGCTTGGTTTGTACTTGCAATACCTACCACTTCCGGGTGGTTTGTATCCTGTACTGCATCCACCTAGGATTGTTTAACTTTCAAGATCATGTAAAATCTTGATCTGTTCAACATAGTACAATTTATACTAAGAGGAAGGTAACTATGTGAAAAGAAATGTATAAGAATATCCTCCTACTGTTATTTTCCCCAAGGCTTTGTACTTTCAGTGGTGCTACACTGACAGGGTGTTTCCTGAGCTTCGACTTTCCTTTTGAGACTCCTTTTAATTGTGTCATTTGCTGAACTGATGTAATGTGTTGCCTGAAATGGACTTTCCCACTTAATTTTCATATGAGTAGAAAAGAGACAGTTGTTCTTGATCTGTCCTGCTGCTGCTCATACACCTTGCTTTACAGGATTATGGGTTTCTTGGAGACTCACATATAGACAAACCCCATAACAGCACAGGAAACGGTGGTTGTGTGAATTCAATCCGTGTCTCCTGCAGAAGGGTCTAACTGATGGGTTCTTCAGCTGTAAAAACAGTATAGTAATATCACTCTAACCTTATTATAAACCTACTGATTTGATTACAAGCCTTATGGGCAGTATGGATGTGTGGCTACTAATATTACTCAACTGCATGTAAATAAATATATAATTAGAAATTTGATACACCTTGATTATTTTTTTTTTAATTGAGAAAACCAAATTCTACCTTCTGATATTAGCTTTATAGATACAGCTTTTAAAATAGCACTGTTCAGCAATCTAGTCTTACTGGTTACCACATGCTTCATTCCTACTATAGAGCTAATGAGGAAGGAGACAGACCAAAACTTTGAAAAGTATAGCACGGTCTGGAAACTCACTGTATCATCCAAGTAGGATGAACACACATGCACCAGTTAAGGAATGTGCAGGACTGTAAACGTCATTCTTTTTCTTAACTGAGTGTCGTGGTTTAACCCCAGCCAGCAACTAAGCACCACACAGCCACTCACTCACTCCCCACCACCCAGTGGGATGGGGGAGAAAATCGGGAAAAGAAGCAAAACCCATGGGTTGAGATAAGAACGGTTTAATAGAACAGAAAAGAAGAAACTAATAATGATAATGATAACACTAATAAAATGACAACAGCAATAATGAAAGGATTGGAATGTACAAATGATGTGCAGTGCAATTGCTCACCACCCGCCAACCGACACCCAGTTAGTCCCCCCCACCCCCACTCCCCAGTTCCTATACTAGATGTGACGTCCCATGGTATGGAATACACCGTTGGCCAGTTTGGGTCAGGTGCCCTGGCTGTGTCCTGTGCCAACTTCTTGTGCCCCTCCAGCTTTCTCGCTGGCTGGGCATGAGAAGCTGAGAAATCCTTGACTTGAGACTAAACACTACTTAGCAACAACTGAAAACATCAGTGTGTTATCAACATTCTTCTCATACTAAATCCAGAACATAGCACCGTATCAGCTACTAGGAAGACAGTTAACTCTATCCCAGCTGAAACCAGGACACTGAGGAAGCTTATTTCAAAGTGAGTGTTCATTTGACTGATTTTTTTGTGTGTTTAATGTTATGTGATTAAGGAGCCTAGGTCTTACTTGGTTGATGCCGAGACTTTTAAAACAAGCTTATGATTTGCTGGTGCTTTGATCAAATTGTGTGGCTTCATGTGTTTCTGTCTGCCAGCTACACTGCAATAACTATGTGCATGCTCTTTGCAAAAAAGCACAAGAAATTTTAGAGTACCTAACTAGAGATGTCTTGAAAGATGCAGCTTTTCAGATGGTTTGTAGAATGATCTCTGAAGGTTGTGATTCAAGCTGAATACTGGAAAATGCAGGTTTCTTTCCCAGAATTGTTGAAGCATACGTGGCAAGACAGCTTATTGGTGTCCTCTTGGAAAATATTGCTTTGTAGGAGTTGGACAATGTAATGTATGTGTTTCTGAAGAAAGGTCAAAACAGGAAGGTTTCTGAGCTCCACAGAATTAATCTTCAGGCACTTCTGAAGATCTGCATTTACAATGCAGCTCTGTTCTGTAAAATATGGAATATAGAACAAATAAAAAATTTTGAAGCTTAAGGCACCCACAACTGGGCTTCTTTCTCCAGGCTACTTCCTAACTTATATTTTCTGTTAAAAATACTTACACTTTGTTTTTAACTTGTTAGATTAGAAGAACATTCTCTCCTGAAGCACTTAATTAAATGGTGGTTTTCCCCCACCCCCTCAGGGTTAGTTTAATACTGTTTAGTTTAATACCATTTCTATTAGTGATTTAATAATAGAGACAGAAGATTAGCAACACCTCAAAAACTGGAAAAGTTTGTCACAGCTTATAAAGTCACTGAAGTAAATAACTTTCTTTTTTTTTTTTAGTGTCTATGCATTTTCTTTTCTTCATCAGCAAGTTTTACTGTCTACCACCATTTAAAAAAAAATTTTTTAAAGAATCTCATGATTTCAGAGTGATCTTATGTGAAAAACCCCCTCAAGCCTGTGGCATGAGGAATGGTACATAGACATTAGAAATCTTAAGAACACATTGAGCTTCTCAATCTGTTTTTTCTGTTGATGCGGGATTTCTTCTTTTATGATTTGGTCACTGCAGTGCTAGATGAGTCAGCTACAGATTTCCAATTAATAAAAAGTAGAGGAATGCACTTTATTGATAAGACAAAGAATTAAACCCACCAGCAATGAGAGAACTTAAAAGCAAATGTGAGTTAAATGAATATGTAGTGTAGCCTTGCTGATGAGATGTACAACCAAGGGCCTGATTGCTTATGGTTATTAACAGTCCAATGGCTCTTTTTGTAGCATAGGGCATAGTAGCTTCAGTGTCCTGGCCTAATTCCAAATAGGCATTTATTCTCCTTCAAATCTCCCTGAAGTATCAATTGGATATGGTATTGTCTTCTCTATTTCCTCTCATAAACCAACATGTACTGAGGCTACTGCTTCCCAGGTCAGGAGCAGAACTTGGGGATTCTCCATAAGAAAACCCGTTATATAAATGTTAAAAGTTGTTATTGTTATTATAATGCAAGTTAAATTTTTTTTCAGAGAAGAATGAGGTCAGTTCAGCCCTTCACAACATACCTTTTCCTCACATGTATGTGAGGAAATATAATCACTTCAGAGCTCATCCCATATATTCTCAATATACTGGAGAAGGTTGCTTTGTTCTGAATCACACTCTTTTGTTTTTTCCTCCTTCCCTTTCGTGGCAGCTAGACTTACGAACTTTTATGACCATCCTTTAATTCAGCATAAAATACCCCATTTGTGTGTGGTGATATTCCTCCCTCCTTTCTTGTTGTACAGATATTCATTATTGATGAAAATCCCTGGACCTCTCTTTTAAAGCTGGAGATTAGTGTGTATAATTTTAGGGTCTATCTCATGTCTTGAGATGCATGGCAAGTTTTCTCTGTTTGTATCAGGACAGTCACTTTTCTATCAGCCATCAGCAAGTGCTGTGAGGGGGGAGAGAGCAGGAGAAATCTTTCAAGGAAAACATGAAATTGGAAAGAGAAAGAAAATGGAAAGTTGAGAATAGGAGCAAACAGCTCTACAATAGTGTCAATAACTCTCTGTGGGAATGCCTACATTGCAGAGGGCAACCTAGAATAACTGTCAGGTTGCTCTCCATAGGTTTGACCCACCATGTAACTCAGCTCTGACATTTAGGCACACTGTGTGTGCACATGACATTTGCTTTGGGTGAGGATGTCTGCGGTTGAATTTGGTGAGAAATATAGGGACAAGATGGTGCACTCTCTTATGTCCAATAATGATGGAGTGGCCTCTTCAGTTTGCGGATAAGAGGAGGAAAGATGGTGCAGCATAAAGACAACTGTAGTGAACAGAGAACCTGGTTCAGTATCTTTAAATACACCTAATCTCAAGAAGACTTGTGTCCTGCTTTCAGAAACTTAAATGCTGTTTTTTTCTGCCAAAGTGGTGAAGTTTCTATTTGTACCGAGATCTAAATCAGTCTTCCTGAACTGAATGACATCTAAGTAAACACAAGTTAATGCGTTATGAACTGTTCAGAAAGTACTGTATGACTATTCTCTTTATAGACTTGTTACAAAAAGTAGTTTTTAAATTTAATTTTTAAATTAAGATTATATGTGCTATAAGAATTACTCTTGGAAAAAATCTGATTTTGATTTCATTCAAACAAACTTGAGCTTGCTTTATTTTTGTATGATTACAGCTTTTTTAACACTTTTGCAGTTTCAAATGTCATCGTCCTGGATAGTGAGCATTAATTGACTCTGGAAGACTGTTGCATCATTCTTTCTAAACTGAGCTTCCTCCCTGATAGCGAGATTATTTTCTTGATGAATTTCCCCCGAAAACTCAATACAGCCACCATTTCTAGCACAAACGAAAAAAATATATTCAGTCTGGTTTCTAAACATGCAGAGAACTCACAGCTGCCATTAAAATGTGAGAAATCTGGAGAAGTATCCCATTCTGGTAAAAGTGAACAGCCACATCTCTTTCACAAGCTAACAATGACATAAGACTTTATAAGAATTTCTGCTCTGTACTTCATTTGGAAGCAAATGTTATTCTTGGGAAGGTACAGAACTTCCAACAGAGAATCCTGCTTTCTGCAGCCTGATCCTTCAAGAAATTTACCCTGCAAAATGCTTTGGAAGAGACATTTGTACAATTTTTACCTGTACAGTATGGGATGTGACCTTTGGTACATAGTCTTTGTAAGACTTGACAGCATAGCTGAATGGAAAAGATAATTCCTTTTAAATGTGCATCTTTATTAAAAATATTTGTATATAAAGTTATATAAGTTGTATATCAATATCTTAATGCATTTTTTCTGTTAGGAATGCCATCAGATCTGTTAGGCTGGGGCTGTCAGCAGACATGTACAACATTGTCTGTGTAAGGCACCATCCTTCTGGGATGTCCAATGGGAGACATCTTGGGCTCAGTTCAGTGATCTAAAAGTAGTGCTTAGTGCTATTTGAGGTGTCCTCGTCATCCAAGGATTCCCCATAAAGCTGGCAGGTACAGTAACAGGACCTACAGGAAACTCAAGCGCTGCTAGACTGTCAGCTGGAGCCAGGTGGAGCTCCCCAGGGCATCTCACATGGCGTAAACAGCTATGTTTAGGCAGTGGATTGAGTCTTCTATTTCACTCATGTCAGAGGCAAATTTTTTACTGACTTTCCTGGGACCCTGTTTTTACTTTATAATGAGAATTAAATAGTACCAAATTAAACTTCACCATTTTTGCACAAGTTCTGAAAACTTATTATCCTGGGATTATTCCTAGGTACTGCTGACTAGAGTTGAATTAGAGGAGGTATATGAGAAATCCCCTGAACCTTTCAGTATTTTCACTACTTGTTTGTTTGGTTTTTTTAGTGTAATAACATAACTTCAACTTTTTATCAAAAAATAAGTAAAAAATCTCTGAGTAATGAAAATGATACAACACTCCCATGGTTCTTGTTTCTATGGCTGGGAAAATGGATTACTGGACTTTGCGAATTGCTATACTCAGTAAGCAGCAAACACAATTAAAGCCAGAATATACTGCATCACAACATGTACTAAGTTAATTTATCTTGACAAGTTTCATTTAATTTAAATAATTCATAGTGTACTTTTATTAAAATCTGAAAGGAAAAGTAATGAATTCTTGGTTGCATGGTATCTTACTGTAAAACTCCTACATTATTAAAATTATAAATGTAATCACTTGAAACTATTGCTTTTTTTGCAAAAAAGCTGTTTGAGGTGACTTTTTGTAGAGAGTGATGGCATGAGAAGAGCTGGAATTAGAAGGATGTGCTTAAATGTGATATTGCTAGTTATCTATTAATCATACTTTGCTCTTCACAGATCTAAATGCAATTCGCAAGGGCATTTAGTATTGTCTCCCCTGTGCACAAACCAAGGAGTAGAGAAATGGAAAGGGGTGAAAGAACTTGCACACAACTACCCAGGAAATCAGTGGCACAAGTGGAAACAACACTTTAAAACTTTGTTCAAAGGCAAATTCTCTCTTTATTTCTGTCCCCCTCCTCCCTACATTTCAGTACGGTGATTTTGTCAGTACATTATATTTTTTTCTGTTACTATTTCTTCATGGCTTTGTCTCCAGTGGCTTTAACCACCATTGTTCATGTCTGTGATAAATGTCTTAATCCTACTTTTTAATCTAGTTCTAGTTTATAGCTCTTGGAAAAAAAATAGGTATTTTCTGTGAGAAGAGATTGGAACTCTCTTGCTGCATGAAAACTTTACCCTCTCCTCTATACAGTCTCCTGAGCATAATATGTGAACAGAAGATCATAACCTCAGGTGCAATAAAAAGCAGCTGGAGAAGATGATCCCTAACAAAGAAAGACTTGGTTTTGTGCAAATTGTGAAAAAGACTGATACGATATAAACTGAAAACTTGCCTTATAGCAACAAAACGACATCTGAAGAGTATGTTTGACAACAATCCTTGAGCTTAGATTTCCTGAAAAAGACATTCTTCTTAGAAGTTCTCTTTTCTTATTTAAAGAGTGTGATAATGAAATAAGTGAACCATAATAATAATAATAATAATAATAATAATAATAATAATGATGATGTAAAACATTTTTCTTTACTTAACCTGTTCTGAGAATTATGTTTTTGGTAAGTAAGCTCTGAATGGGAGGGCAGACTTTATGTTTACTCTGGACTCCTGATGCTGTAATTCTGCTCCTTCCCAAGGCCCTTCTCAGTAGTTTAACATAGGTTTTTTTGCTATTCACTGTGACAACATGGTCTCTCACAAAATATTTTGGCTATGTGATGATAGATAAATGAGGTTGTGCAGTGTGCTGAGAACATAGCATTCAGTGACTGAAACTTCAGCTTCTAATAGTGTGCAATAGAATAGAACTGTTCAGGTGTTTGTATTCTTCCCCAGTTTAGACATTTGGACACACTGAAGCTAAGTGCTTTTTTTTAAACCAAAAAGAATGTTTCATGCTACTGTTGATTTGTGCAAGCTGCAGAGCAGGACAGTGCCATCAGACCATTTCTCTTCTAGCTGCTGATTGTGAGTTGTCACAAAAGTGACAAGTGTGCACTTGACATGGCACTGAATGCCAGGGAGGGAAAGGAGGAAAAAACTCCCCCATCTACTTTACTCTGTTTATACCATACAGTTCTCTCATTTTTCCTTCTATTTCTCTTTCCTTTTTTCTCTTCTGACCTTCGAAATTACTTTGCCCTCACTGTAATTCCTCTCAGCATGTTCCAGTTCCCTTTTCTTTGTCTTCTTCCCATTTAGTTTAGAGGTGTTGATTTTAGCCTCATTACAAAACCATTACAGGATCCAGCGTCGTTGGCAGGAATTCAAGAAAGCCTCCACAATGCAATAGTTGGCCATTTGCAGAGAAGTGTCATAAAGACACCCTTTCCCAAAGACTAGTGGCTTCTAGCCTTTTTAATAGTCTGTTCATTTTCATGACCACCAAATTCACATACATTTATGTAGTGTTAAAACTATAATAATTATGTTCATATAAAGCATTACTAAAAGATGTGTACACTGTAAAATGTTGCAGACTCTACATTTAACAATGTGAACAAGCTGTGCTGTAGCTGTCCACTAAAATATAGAATATGGTTTAAGTATTTTACCCTAATATGGAGGACTTTATGTAGGATTGGCCTATAAGTATGTGAGAGATTTTTCTTCCTCTCAGGTCTTCCCCTGAGAGGCTGACGTCCATAGGACCTGTAAAAATCAGCTCGTATGTCTGCCACTGCTATTATCAGGACACTCTGGAGATGCTGGAACACCTTCCCTGTGAGGATAGTCTAAGAGGGTTGAGGTTGTTCAGCCTGGAGAAGAGAAGGCTTCAGGGAGACCTTATAGTGGCCTTCAGTACTTAAAGGAGGGCTACAGGAAAGATGGGGAGGGAATCTTTAACAGGGAGTGTAGTAATAAGACAAGGGATAACCGTTTTAAACTGAAAGAGGGTATGTTTACATTAGATATTGGGAAGAAATTCTTCACTGTGAGGGTGGTGAGACACTGGAACAGGTTGCCCAGGGAGGCTGTGGATGTCCCATTCCTGGAAGTGTCCAAGGCCAGGTTGGATGGCGCTTTGAGCAACCTGGTCTAGTGGAAGGTGTCCCTGCCTATGGCAGGGGGCTTGGAACTAGATGATCTTTAAGGTCCTTTCCAACCCAGACCATTCTATGGTTCTATGATTTTGGCGAGCCAAAACCTCACTAAGGAGGTCACATCTGCAAGAGCTGACAAGCGATTACAGACCCTGCAGATTTCAGGTAAGTGGAAAAACTCGTCTCTTCAGCTTTTGCTCTTATTAAGAAAGAAAACCAAGTAAAAAAACCTTTGTCTATCCTTAGGTGCTTGGTCACGTGCACACATACAGAAACACAAACTCATTTGTTACACAAGTGTTACTCCAAGAAGCAATTAAAGGAAAGGGATTCAGGTTGTTACTCTTGCTGTTGCTACTGCTTAAATAGTATAGTGTTGATAATATAGACTTTAGCTAGATCAGCAGACTGGCAGAAATGAGGTAGTAATACCATTGGGGAAGGCAAAAAATTGAACAAATTAAGAAGAATAGGAAAGTTTTCTTTTTCGTACTTTTTTTTTTAACCAAACTTCTTTCAGGATTCACTATTTAATATTGGGTTTTCCTACTGACCCCGATGAGTTATAATATCTCTACTGTATGCCACCAGCAGTCAAATGACTGATCTCTGGTCTTCCAGGTGTTTCACCACTGACATAGACAACTCCAGGAGAGACAACCTGAGGTTGTTGTTTAGGTTCTATAGATATAGCTCTGTAGCAGCTGATAGGTTGGACAGTTTCTTTCTGAGGTCATGTATTGATGATATTATTGCCAGTCTGGGAACTTCCATTAGATTTGTGTGTTGCTGGCTCATCTCTGACTACTAATCAGAATCTCATCAACCTGCTAATGTGTTTCTTTGAATGTTTTGATACAGTGCACTTCTTTCAAGTTTGGGCTTTGTTTTTTACTTAAGCTCTCCATTAATTTTCCTACATACAGTTTTAGAAATGTTCAAATCATACCATGAGTGTGCCTTTGAATGAGTTATAGCCCCTCCTTGAGAGATGACCTCTTTTTTAAATCACAGGAAGTCCAGGTGGCCTCAGAAATGTCCATATGGTTTGCAACATGTGGACTAGATAATGATTTTCCTCTGAGAATGTAGACACCATCACTCTTTGGGGTGCATGTTTCTTAAATTTGCCACTAATATCCTCATTCTCTGTTTAGCTGTGTGGAGAAGCAAAAGAATGAAGAATCCATTTATTCACTGTGGACAGAAACATGTTGTAGTTAAAGCTGTATTCATATTGCTTTCTTGGTTGGACTGAAAACTATCTAAATTCCCATTGTATCAGTCAGCAAGCTGCATTTGACCTTAAGCACTTCACACAAGAAAAATCAGTGAAGTATTTGAGTCAATCACATACCAGTATTTTAACTGTAGACAAAATTTTCCACTGGAAAGTTGTCATGGCTTGGGCAAGTTAATCAGAACTGAATTATAGCTAACTTGGTCATTTCAGTTTGCAATCCCATATGCTAAAGGTCTGAAAGAAGTAGCAGAGTGGAGATAGGCCATCTAAAACAATCTCATTGGCCTGTTGATCAAAATATTGCAGTTCATTTTTCCAGATAACATGCTTTCACTAAGCTAGGTTTGTCTCAAGTTAGCTTTCAGACATGTGAAATATTATATATTTATTAATGATTTTTTTTTTTTTTTTAATCCCCTTTCTATAGTGTATCACAAGCGTGTAGGGATTCTCTTACAAGTGGAATTCATTCTCATCTGCAAACAGGAACACCTAGTAACAATATCAGCCTTGTAACTATCAATATTTTAGGGCGTTTCAGAACATTATTAGAAGCCTTGGTTAAATGTTAAAACAAATGAAAACACTTTACTTGGCCTTATAGAATAAATATATTTTCCTACTGTAACATGATCTGGAAACTAGTTCAGAACAAATAACTTGTTCAACTTTTTTCCCCAACTGCAAGTTCTTCATGACTGTGAATCATACTATACATAGTGCTGATAAAGGCAGTAGAGTTAGCAGGAGTTTTTTCAAAAACTTCTCTGGCTTTTATTCAACGCTTTTATGAACAGTTTCTTGCATTCAAACCTTTCTGGTTCTGATTAGCTTATTCCCACATATTTTCCAGCAACATTTTGTTAGTTAAAAATTAAATGATGCATTTTGATAAGCTGTTACATGATTTTGAAGTACCTGTCTATGACAAGAAGGCTATAAACTAATATTCAGGTCTTCTGTTTCAGTAGCAAATTAAATGCATTTTGTGTAACATAGATTGGTTTTTCAGAAATAATGTGGAGAGAAATCTACTATGTTACCCAATGTACCTATTTAAGGAGTATCTATCTGAAACATATGTTACTTTTTCAAAAGCATCTATGACCTCTTGATATGTGTGTATTAGAAAAGTTCAACTGAAACTTAAGCCATTGGAATTTAATGTGGATTGCTTAAATGACATCAGTTCCTTCTCCCAACCCTCATTCAAAATTAAAATGACTTAATTTTTACTTAGTCATGGAAGTAAATTAAAATAGATTTGGTTTAGTTTATATCAGTTCTAAAGGAGAGCTTCTACATAGTAGTTTAACCTAACTAATTTTGAAAATTCTTTCAAAAATGGAAACATGACAAAATCCAAAGAATTTGGAGTACTTCAGGATTTAACAAAGCACATGTGCGTACCTTCAGTTGTCTGCTAGAAAAATAGAACAAGCAAGGTTGAACAACATTCATGCTTCATCTAGCTCAAAAAGTTGGCTTTTTTTCAAAAAGCATCTGATTTTTGTTGCTGATGATCTGAACAGAAGATAAATTTGACAGCCCTCTTTGCAGATAAAACCGAAAAGGTGATGCTATGAAAAAGAATTATGACAACAACTGCTACTGCAAAAATTAGAAGAGTGAGCAGAGAGCCAAGCATCGCCTGAGCTATCATTTTGGATAGTAAATATGGCACCAATGTGTAGGCATATAGATAGCTGGTTTGGAGGAGGAAAATAATCTACATGGTAACATATGGAAAACTGGTATATTGTGTTGGTACACATTATTCATATGCTATCCTTGATCAACATTTTTTTCTTATATTAAAGGATCATTCCTCTGAATAGGAGTGAATCTCATCGTTAGTGGTAATGGTTATTGTCTTGCCTGCGTCACATAATGGTGCTCATTCATATGCAAGAGTTAGAAGCAGTAGAGATCCACCCCTGACATTATATCAGCATGTATCTCATAACTCAATATCAAAGTAATAACTAACTGCAGGGGACAAGCATTTTTTTTCTTGAGGTCAGAGTACATACATAGCCTGTTTACAGTTAAATTGAGATAGAAATGTTAAACAGATATTTTCAATAACCTATGATTATCCAAACGTCTGACCTGAAAAGAAGAGACTATACAGTTGCAAGTTGGGATGCATTTGCCTTGATAATGACACAAAAAAGCAGCTAGAAAAACAACTTAAAAACTTTTGCTATACATTGTCAAAAGGCTTACATAAAGAATTTACAGGTGGACTTTTTTGCATTTTTGCTAGAGTTAGTGAATAGGAAAAAGAACTTTGCCAGACAGGCTTAGCTGAAGGTCAGCTAGGCCAATAATGTCTTCCTCCAATGGTACCCTCTAGGAGAATTTATTTTTTTGGGGGTGGGGTGGGGGTAAGTCGAGAGTGGAATGACACTTCTCCCTATTTACTCTGCCAAATTCCAGTATTCTGTGGTTTTGGGAATTCCAGAGCTGCAGATTACATTTGTCCTATTTATATAATAGGCCTTGGTGAAACTCTGTTCTCTAAACTACGCTTTTTTTTCTTTAACTGGCCTGTGACTTTGGCACACAAAACATCCTGTGGCAAGGAATTCAACAATTAAATTATGCATTGTGTGAAAAAGTACTTCCTTTTGTTTATTTTAAACCTGCTGCCTGATAATTTCATTTGGTGCCTGCTGGTGTTTTTATGCTTAAAGAATTAGTGAATAAGAAACCTGAAACTTCACAGATATCTAGCATAAAACAAGACATTAAAGATTATTGATATGACCTATGCATAGCTGGCTTCCAAATTCACTGTCAATGATATAGTCTTGCAATAAAAATTGTATGATATATTATTCTCATTTTTATAGGAGTCTGTTGTGCTTGATAATGTCCAATGTAATAAGGTAATATCTGTCTTTAAGGTTGTTAATGTGTAGCCTTTTTTATGTCCCTTTTTTTTTTTTTTTTTTAAATTTAAGGTGTATTTGAATTGCACATTCTCTGCATCCTAAGAGAAAGAACAGATCTACATTTTCTTCAGGATGATTATAAAGCATCTATGGTATCATGTTTGTAATTTTAGAAGAATACAAATGACAAACTTAAAAACAGTTTATTTGAAAATTCTAAGGTTGTAGGAGTTTATTTGCATTTCTAGTAGTTATCAGATTTCAGGAGCCCAACTTATATAGCTAGGTTTTGCAGTGGTTTGAAAATTTCCATCCTTCTTGGCTTACTATTACATGTGCACAGGCAGAGGAGTATATATGGATATATTTGAATGAGTGAAGCAGGAGATTATTTTTGAGTCCTGTGCTGACCTTTGCTCTGCAAAATTTATTGACTGGAAATATGCCAAGATAGTGCTCAAGTACAGCATGCTCCTGTGTTATAGACAATTTGGTATAGAGGAGTAAAACTCCAAATTTATTGTTTTACTTTAAAAGATGCAGGCCTCAAAATACACATCCAGCCATTAATTGCAGATTGCCTCCATAATATATTATTTGTTTGTTTTCTTAACAAATCACTTCTCCATATGTAAATGTATTTAATTCAGAGCTTTGAACCAAAGATTGTCATCAGTAGTCTTCAAGCTAAGGCCTGAATACCTTAATGTGCTCTGTGCAATAGCTAGAATGGCAACAAACCTGGCTTTGGCATGTGGTCAAGATGAAGCACGCTGCAGAAAGAGGGCCTCTGCCGACAATATGTTGTCTAGGCTTCAGCTTTGGACATTCTGGGGGTCCAAAGTAGCAAATTGTAATATTTGCCTCTGTCTGTATTTGCAGTTTTGATATCACTAGATGGAGCTAAGCTTGACGTGAACAGATTATGATACTTCAACCAATGTAATACTCAGTTTGGTTAATTAGTCAAAGCAGCTTAACTATGGGTAGTTTCTGAATATAAACTGGAACTACCTAGCCAAAGGTAGCGAGCTGAAGAAAGTGCTGTGCTTAAAAGGCTCATAGCGAGCTTTCATTTAGTGTTGCATGCAGTGCTAATGTTATCTCAATTCCAAGAATTAAGAGATGCATACAATTTCCATTAACTTTAATTTGTCATGGGAGTCCTGCCTACGATATTTAGACATACAAATATGTGCTTGTGGAAATTAACTAACAAATGACAGGCTTTGGTTTAAGAATGCTGCTTCTAATGTTACTTTGTCATAAATCCATAGCTGGAAAGCAGGAATTGCTCACCACTTGTGAGTATGATACATAGGGGTTATTATTACTCAGTTGGTTAAATATTTTGGTAAAACATAGTAACGATTGACAAGGTTTGCCAACATGCTTCCTGAAACGCAAAGCCTCTCCCATGATGGTTTTAATGTGCAAAAAAGCAGTACTTAAAAGCAGCTTATAAGATCTGTAGTTTGTCCTTTCATTATATTGCTGCATACTTATCAGAAACAGAGCAGTGGCTTGGCAGGCAGAGCACATAGTAGTAACACATAATTGAGCCTGGAATTTTTGTTTTCATAAAACATGAGACACACATTGCCTACCATTATAGATCCAGTGGAGGGTTTAGGTTTTCTCCCTCTCCTCTTTTGTGAGGAAATGCAAGCAGTGCTGTTTGAGTAGAACTCTTCTGAAGTGCTGAGCTGGAAATCATGTCAGTGGCTTATGGCTAGCACAGCAGGCTTGTCTTCAGGGAAGCATGTAGTAACATTTCTTTGCGTGCAGCCAGATGGTGTTGATATGTACACCTTTGCCAAAGAACTGGAAAACTTGTAAAAGGAAGTGCAGTAAGGTTCAAGGGGAGAGAAGATCAAAGAAATAAATAATAATGAGTAAAAGGTCTGCTGGTTCCCTATGAGCAAGGTGGAATAAGAGGAATTGTTATTTTAGTGGCATGGATTGCCCAGATAGGAAGTGTTTTGCTGCCACAGTGCTCAACTCTTCATTGGCTGGAGCTTTCTCAGAAAACTACGTAAGGTAGAACTTGTGTTTCATGATTTTAGGGGTAGTTGCAGACCACCCTGTAATGTTAGTTGCTAACTAAAAGTTTGGGTTAGGATTGGATTTTGCAGGAAATGTGTATATTTCTATACATTTTTTAGTTTCTTGGCTCAAGATTAGAGAATAGTGCATTTTGGGGTGACTAAGGCCACAAACTATCTATTCAACTTTGTTTTCTTAGTACAAAAGCATTTCTAGACTGCAGCATCTATTAGCCATAGCCAGAAAGGTAGTGAAGAAATGCATTGTTGTTTCAGCCATAGTAAACCAAGTATTTTTTAAAATGTTAGAATTGCAAAATTTCCTTTAAAAATATGGAATTAGGTTGGGTGACAGTATCTTATTTTATTCAAACTGTTTCACCTTCTGCCATAAAAATGACTGATAAAGCTGATGCAGGAAAAGACTTCTTACTGTGATAAGGAGTCTGAAGTATGAGGATAACTTCAACATGCTTAAAGATGTCACTGGAAGCATGATAGGAAGCCTTTTTCAGCCTCTAATAGTATAGAAATTGTTCCTTCAGAGAAGTAAAAAAATACCTCATATGAGCATTAAAACTACTTATATAACTGAGAATAAAATTTGGCACATGACTTTCTATTTCTTACAGAGTTCAGAAAAATCTTTTTACTTGTGGAAAGTGCAGCAACAGCTTGCCTAAATACAATCAAACTTATGCATTCACAAAACATGTCATGTTGATGCTGGATGGCTAGAACAGGATTGACTGACAGCAACTGCCTCTATTCTTTCATGAGTCCCAGTATTACCTGGATAATACTGGTGGAGTATTCAACAGACACAAATTCTTATGTGAGAGAGGCATATTTGCGACTGAAGGGAGTTCTTAGGAAAGTGGTAATCCTGGAGCATGAACAGCTTTTTGTAATAATTTCTGAGGGCTTTCCAACATTTTATTCTTCACAGAAAATGCTTGTGGAATTGAATAGAGTATCATAACCAGTCTCTCAGATTTCTGAGTCATCTTAAGGAATTGTGGCTTCAATTCCAATAACAGGAGCTTTGTTATCAACTTTAGTGGGCCTGCATGTCTTCTGTAGAATAGTTCCTTAAATTTAATACTATTAGAATAAAATGAAAGAAATCATTCTCAATTGAATTCTTCTATTTTGGAGGGTAATTTTTGTAAATCCCTATCAAATTCTAGGCAACATTTCAATGATGGAGGTTTATCTTGTCTTTCAATAATATTAGATAAAAGATCGCAGGGTTGTCTCTGATGAATAATGCTTGCATTCTCCCAGTTCCCTAAGAAGGAGGAATATAGCAGAAAAGCATGTAATTAGCTTGGGTGCAGTGCCACACTACTGCTGCCATACTGCTTCTGGCAGTAGAGTTAGTATGTCTTTTTTTGGTGCTGAGTTGAACTGTGTAGACAATCCAGCTCACACAGAACTAGGTGAGGCATTTCTAGGATGAGATTAGATTGTGCAATACAGAAATGTCCTGAGATCTTACCAGTAGCTCTCTTTATGGAATCCTACTGGAAAGAAAGGAGGATGTTATAGTAAGAATGCCAGTTCTCAAGTACTGTTGTTTTAATAGGATTACTACTGAATCACCAGCCTGTTTAATTAGGCCTATAAAAGTTATTTAGCAAGGTGTGGATTGGGGCTTGGGGGAAGAATATCAGGAGCACAGCATGTCTGGAAAAGTGTCTATAAAAATCCGTCTATAAAAGTCTCTTACTATGTGGTCTAATTAAGGTCTGGATACAGCACATACATTACTTACAAAACAAACAGGTTAGTTTCTGTTTGCTGCACTTTATTTTTATAACCTGATTACAAACTGAAAGAGTTTGTTAATTTAGTCTTAGTTTAGGTGTACAGCAGAAAGCAGTGCTTGTCACTGGTTTAGATCAACCCTACTCAAGGCGTTCTTTGGAAATAAACATAACTGAATTAAGTTGTATCAAATAACTGTTTTTCCAAATCGTTAATTTGCTTTTTCTTGTTGGTGGAAGGTTAGATTATAAACACATCAATGATATCATGTTTTTGTCTAAGGGAAGTTAGCATATGCCTGTGTCTTGAAGAGGGAAAATAATTTCTAAAACTGAACTGTAAAAGCTTGATGGTGAAACTATAGCAACAATATTTTGAGTTGCATCTACATTGAAGAGAGGTGTGGGATGGTCTGGCTGAGAATGGGAGAATGGTGACACCACATTGGTGCTGTAGCAATGTATGTTTCAGTGTGGGATTGCCACAACTACCACGTTTGTGTTCGGTTACAGCAGGGCAAATATAAAGTAACCCTGAAGTCATACTACTGCCACCACTTACAAGCAGAGTCTTTAGCGTACATCATGAAATTATTCAAACTTTTTAACATGGTTTGTTTCTCTCTCTCTCTTAGGTCTTGTTGTCACTAGGATATTTCTTAAGAATGGCCATAAGAAATGTTTGGGGTTTTTTTTTCACAATAACGGTGGTCAAACAGTGGAATAGGGCCCTAAGAGGCTGTTGAATCACCATCCTTGAAGCCATTCAGAACTCACCTGGACAAGGGCCTGAGCAATCTAACTTTGTAGTTCTGCTTTGAGGAAGATGTTGGACTTCAGGGGCCCTTCCAACTTAAATTGTTTTATTATTCTGTATTACAGGGCTAATGTACATGGCCAGCCTACCAGGGTCACTTAGTATGGTTGATGAAAAGACATAATACAGAGCAGCACTGATTTCTTCTCTGTACTGGTGGTGACTGCAGTCAATTCCAAATAGAGGAAGCAGTCTCTGGAGCTATTTTGGCATTGCAGTCCTTGTTCAGTAATCTTCAAGGTCGTAAGGTGATAGTGGCCACACCATCCCACTTTGGCTTCCCAAATGAGTAACCAGTTGCTTGTATTGGAAGGTAAACTGTCTGATGTATGTCTAGTGTACAGAGTGTAAATAGCATCTCAAATACCATGAAATGTCAATATTAATGCCTGATGGTATTGCAGAAATTAATTTTAAGTCTCAAGCAAGTGTAAATCTAACACAACTGATTTGTTCATATTCTCCAGCACTGAGGACCATGTTATACCTCAGACCTGCTCTAGACATGTTTTAGTGAGATCTTTGCTTTATCTCCTGTATGTGCCTCCTTGGCTGCACTGCTCTTATCTGCTAGAGAAAAGTCTAAAATAAACTTCTCAGTAAGATACGAGCTGTGTCAGTAGCTTCTCAGAGAGAATGAGCAATGCATTATGCAGGTATGACATAGTACTTCTGCTTCATGGAACAGAAAAAAAAAGAATTGTAACTAAATCTATCTGTAACAAGCTTCAGAAATAATGGGGATCAGCGGGTGGTAGATTACTAGGTGAGAACAAATTTATGGCCTAGGAAAAAATAATCCTGGTGGGATATAGTAGGATTATTGAAAACTACAACATACAAGGTTCTGCTGGATATTTTTTCACTATGGTAAATGCTGGCTCTGGTTAAAAAGATTGTCTATCTGGCTCTAGATCAAAAACCTCAGCTTTGCTGGTTGCAAATTTGTAAAATTCAAAGACAAAGAAGAAAAATCAAGAAAAAATTATGTCTGTTTATTCTGTTTGCCTGTCTTCCCCCACTCTTCCAGCTTCCCACGCAAACATAATGGTTTGCAGAGATCTGTTCTTTAGAGCAGAACAACTGTTTTACACCAATGAAGTTTCTAAATCTGAGTAAGTGAAATTTTCATCAGTCTTTTCCAGCAGTTGCCATGTCACTTTTCTCCTTTTACTGGAGAAATAGCTGGAGAAGCCTACTGAGAGTGAACTTATGCTATTGCCACATGATGTCCTGAATGCCCAAGTAGCCTGTGGAAGATAAGTGTAACTGACATTCTGACTAATGTTAGTGCTGGCATTTGGGATTGTTAAAGAGGAGTTTAATGGAGCTATGCTGATTTATATATGTGGAGTACAGGGCCTTTCATATGCCTAGTTTCTACTGTTTTATAGCTACTTTTTATTTTATTGCTGACCGGCAACCGAAGTGATTTCCTTTCATCTTTTTCTGGCCAAAGGCTGAGACCAGTGCCACAGGTTGTGGGAGAGGAACGTGCACGCTACCACACGATGAACAAAGCCCTGAAGGCCATGGCAGGGCCATGTGCAATTTCTAGTAAAGGTATACAAAAAGAGTGGTGGGCTCTCTGGGCAGCTCTTGCTCAGAGAGCGTGTCTATCAGGGTGATGAGCAGGCTGAGCAGCTGTGTGTGATACCAATGTTGTGGGCCATGGGGAGAGGTTGCAGGACTCAGCTTAGACTGGGTTTCGTTGGGTTGGTAGTGCTCACCCTGGATGCTGTGGGAGTCTTCCCAAGTCTGCTGATTCTCTTCTCTCTCACTCTGGTTTAACCCTATCTTAACTCTCTTGGCTTCCACAGAGCCTACTTCTGCTGCCAACAGAAGCGGCTGAAGAATTGGGACCCTTCTGGCTCCGGCATTTTCAGTCCTATTTTCTCTTGTTATTTTTCTAGCCTTCTCCTTAACCCTCCTTACCAAAAGCAATCTTTGGTGACTAGCAAACTAATTGGCTGGAGGAGGTGTCATCAAAAATTCATCTTGGATAATTAGACATGGAGCTATCATTATCCTTGAGGTTCAGATAATTTTTGTTTTCATTGGTTGGGTAGTTCCCTGTGGTAGATATTTCTGATAATTTCTTTCACACTGAGGGGGCCATGAGTCCTGGCATTCTCTCAGACATGCTTCTCTTACATGTTCTTGCTTACCTAGCAGGAGTTGGGGGGAAAAGCTGTATTAGTCATGCTGCATATTCATGATCTTATCTGTTATATAGGGCACCTTATGTAAGAAACAGAGATTTCACTAAACTTTGCTAGGTAGCTGGCAAATTCAGTGCCACACACTTTTTAAAGGAGCATTTCTGTTTTTCCAGTGTTTTCAGATAAATGTCATTACAAACAGCTGTTCATAGCATTAAGAAATTCCATTTGCATTTTATGTAATTCTAATTACATAGTAATTAATTTCTGATACACTGGCAGATTAATATTAGAATTAAGTCCTTGAAAGTGTGTTGCTTTATGCGAAGCGGCACTCTTTTTGTTATGAGTCCTTATATGTGAGAAGAATATAATCAGATTTCTGCTAGCAGAGTTTAGCACTTTTAAATTTTTTTAATGCAACAGTCAAATTTGAAAAAAGGAAGCGTAATTTCATAGTAAGGAGTAATCTGCTTTTGTCTATGATATGAAGAAAAGCTTTACTTTTTTTTTTTAAGGTGCTGCTTTATATGTTACAGTAATAAATAATTCTTAGTAGTGGAGCCAGCAAAAGATGGAATTTGTGTTTTTTTGAAAATCCTGATATTTGGGAATTTGTCTTCATTCTTAATGAAAATCCAGACATGAAAATATTTCCCCAAAATACATACCTAAAAAATTTTCTTGGATCAGCTGAAATAGTCATTGGAAAGCCATGTTGAAAGGAAAGCTGAAAATACTTTGTATGGTTGGAAGGAAGTTAATTCAGGATCAATATGCTCTTACAGAAAATACAGATGATGCTAAAAATGTATATTTTAATTGAAGCAGTTTTCACTGTAAATATTTGTTGTATTTTATTATATAAATTATATCATGGAAGTGTAATGTTGTTGGACTGCATTTACGTATTTAAAATTTTAAAATATTTTTAATACATTTACAAAATGTATTCATATTTGCTAAACACCTGCACATTCAGCTTTTTATAAGACACAGAAAATTATATCACCTGTCTTTACAAACTTAGAAATAGCAGTAAACAGTAATTATTAGCCCTGATGCTATTGATTAAAATGTTTCATGGCTTTTCTCTCCAGCTGTTGATTGCTTCCTGCTAAGAGAGGAACTGTGATGCTGTTCATACCTTAGAGATGTGGAAATTGCTTGCAGAGAACAGTTGATTTACAGCTCTTGTCTGTCTTGTACATGTACCTCTTATAAATTCAACTTTGCATTCAAAATGCAATGGTATACAAGTAAGTTGTCATCAGGTTTCACCCTGTGCTTGCCATGAATAGCTCACATTTTGAATTCACTAGGAAGGCTGCATGATTGCTTGTAACAAAGCATGGACTGAAGCAAAGTTAAGTAAACAAACCCCTGAAATAACTCTAGACTTCCTGTTTGGTTTTAATCAAACCTGGTTTAGTTTCTTGGGTAGAGATCTGCAATTTAGTTTTACACAAACATTTTTGATGAACAGAGAGCTGGTAGGAAAGATAGGTGGGGTCATTTAAAACAAACCCAGCTCAGTGTTACACATCTCAAGTTCATCCACATTTAGCTCATCTCTCTTGAGCTTAGTAGTAGGTTTCTGCTGGCACACTTGTTGCCTTTGACTTCAGTGGAGCTCTGCTGATGTGCACCAGCTGGAAATGTGGCTGAGAAAGCTGGTAGCTTTCTAAAGCTGTCTTTATTAAGATTACTTATCTTCCTGTTGTCTCTGGCTTTTATTTCTGAGTTATGAACAACAAAACCATACACTGTGTAGGCACCTAGATTTCCCAGTGGTTTTATTTCATGTTTTTCAAGGATGTATAATTTTTTTCTAAAACTTTTAGGCTCTTTTCTCCATGACGTGCTGCTTTATCACATCCCCCACTGGGGACAAGTATGCACTTCTGTACACTAAAACTGGATGGAAAGATGAGTGAGGGTCACTCTAGTTCTCCCCTTGGCTAAGGAAGCAGAGTTCCCCTTTTACCAGTGACTTGAACCTAGTTGAAATTTCATTCTAGTGTATTAGCAGGTAGGCTGATAATTTGAAATATCAAATTCCTTCATCAGTATTAGCATATATATTTGCAAGCCAACTAATGATGTGAAATTATTTTAAGGAACAACAAAGTGAACTAGTGTGAAGGTTGTAAATTTTCATTCTCATTTTGAAACCAAAATGAAATGAATAAAAATAAATAAAAATCACCAAATAAGTAACATGTCTATTTTTAAAATGTGGTATCTGCTTTGTATCTTGTGAGCAATGCAGTCATTAGAGTGAAACAATGTTGAACAATTCATGGGCATGTTCAGTGTTAAATAACATAGTTAGAAGGACGTTGAGACCTTCATCTTTCTTTGATAAAGTAAAGTATTTTTGAAATGAACATCTTATCAGATCAGAAAAGCTGTTAATATTGGCAGATCAGCGCAACTCAGTCATGTCAATCTGACATTTGATCATAAGTAATGTACTTTTGGTAAGAGAGAAAGTCAAAGTGAAGGACAACACAACTTTCATATGCAGTGTTCCAAACTCAAAAAGATGGTATTTTTAAAATATTTTCTCTTCCCATTTCAAGTACCACTCCTACTCTTAGATCCTCATAAAAGGAATTTTTTACTTGCCTCAATCTCTTTCATAGATCCAGACATATGACTCTGTATCTGTTAGCTCAGGAATATACAGCACAAGAGAAGTTTAGGTTTTTTTCAGGACATTGCTGTAAAGAATGTTGTATCTAAGCTGTTGAGCTGACTGCAAAACTTTTACTAATTCATTATCTTGGTGAACTGCAATTTAATTCTTTTGAAGGAATACTTGTCTTTGAGTGTCTCATCATCACTAGTTAAAACTTTCATGTCTGATATCAATACATGTTGATAGATAAATGAGTGAACAAGTTTCCTAACCTGGTACTCCCTCCAGCTTGCTAGACAATTTTCCTTGTAAGGGTGTTATCTATGTGAAATATACAGCTTATCGCTTTTTATGTCCCTACTTATAACCTATGGGACATGAGTCAGCTCCAGACCAAGTACTTGTATACCGGCATAGATGAGATGTAAGTTAATATATCACGCAAAACAGTTGGGCTCTACTAATTGTACCTAATCAGCGGCTAATTTATGACTTCTGGCTTTTGGTTGGCTTGCAGGATAGGTGAGGCAAGCTTGCATTTGCCCACAGTGTAGGTTGTAGACCTACTTTAATTAATGTGCATCACTGCACATGAATTCTGTGTAATTTCTTATTTCATAGAGATTTCTACTGAAAAGGTAGTATTTTGTCACAAAACATGACCCCCTGCCCTCTAACTAGGGGCCAGTTTATATATGCTGCATCCATGGGTATTTATAATGAGCTCATTTATTAATATACCTTGAACACAAAGAGTATCTACATGATTTTGTAAATTATAAATAAAATGTACAGGTATCTTCTGGTAAGACCAATCCATTAGCTAACATTCTTTCTTCAATGACAATGACTTGATCGGCTTTTAAAACAATTTATACGCATAAATCTTGAGATTTTGAATAGCACTCAGACACAGTCTACAAGCACTGTGAAATTAAGTCCCCTGTGAGGTTTCTGCTTCTATTTGGGAAAAATGGTCCCTTTTCTCATATTTGCTTCAGGCTGAAACTAACAAGAACAGAAAGATAGAGTTGTATTATTTTCAAATATAAAAGGATATTGTTCATTTTATTGTGTTAATTTTTTAGGTGTGCTGTATAAGGTGAATGCATGCGTATACTGAGCCTTTGAAAATTAGAATAACAAGCAACAAAGGAGCTAGACTTTATAAATTCTCGTGTTTATGTAGTTACTAAAAACCCCTGCGAATTTCAAAATCATCTACAGCATCTCTGCACCTTTAAGAGATCATCCATTCGTGAAGTGGGTGAGTGTTTCCTTTGGTCACTTCTCAAGTCCTGTAGGGCCAATACATGGTTTGCCACTGTGGCATATGAGATCCATCATTGCTTTCTGCTGTGCTCTGGTACCCAAAGAGAAATACAGAAGCTCTTGTGACTGACTTCTAAGTTACATGCTTGAGCATTTTGCTGAGCTAGCTTAGGGTGATCTGAAAGTTGCAGGTTCTTCCCAAAATCACTAAGTAAGTAGCTTGTTTTAAATGGACTGTTAAAAAGCAAAAGCAGAAAGTACTGTGGAAAGAATAAGTACTTGTCTTTCTACCAGAATACGTAGGGGTTGAGATGAAAATGGTAGTAACTGCCTGTGAAATGTTTCAAAATACTCGTGTACCATCTCAGGCAGGAAAAGATATGGTGCTTGATTGGATAGGAAAAACAGTTTTTTATTACTAATAAGTCATAGGCCCTGCAAAATCAGGATAAAGCATGAGAAATGTCTGAAGAGTTATATTTGCTTCAGTGTTCCAATTACCTAATGTGTTTATTTTCAAAATGCAGAGAAATGAGTATGGGATCAATTATCTGCGACACTCAGAGATGGCAAGGTGTAGGGCAGGATGGGCTTCAAATATTCTCATCAGGACACTTTCTGAAGGCAGTTGGGAACCTTTAGTCCAAAATCTGGTGCTACTTCTCAATAAGCTGAAAGTACATGCACAAAATAGCATAAAACCTGAAATTTGGGATGTATTTTACCCCTTTAAAAAAAGGAATAATCTGACCTTTGCAGTAGAGTTAAAATGTTTCCCTGGTCATTGCTTGACCATCTGGTATGAGGTAGTAACACACAGATCACCTTTTCCAAATACTGATGTTGAAACTAAAGGAGTAATTTCTCAAGGATTAGGCCATTGTCATCAGATTTTACCATGTCAGCAGAAAAACAGTGCAATATTTATTATTAGGAGCAATTCTACTGATATCTGCTAATCCAGCCAAATAATTTAAGGTGTATTATACCATTCTTGCCAACAGTTTTTATTACATGCTAATTATTTTATATTTTTACCTACCTTAGGAATTGTATTCTTCTAAATAAAGATCCCTGGGGCCTTTATCCTGGTTGCCATTTTTTATCAATACAAGTATGGCAGTATTTTGTTTTCTTGGCTGATATTTGGCTTTGCTGCTGTTACCTCCTCCTTTCTCTGTCTTCTAGGCACAGCCTGCTGTTTCTCTGCAGTTAGTAGTTACCTCCCCTCCTTTCAGCCATATGGTCTGGAGACACAGGAAGGCAGTGCCTTTCCCTATGCCCACAGTGGGAAGGGGGAAGTCAATTATCCATAACTGTGAAGAGGCAGAAAGATTTCTTTTCCCTGTTTTCCTTAGTGGTACTAGGGGAAAAGAGAAACTTTGACACCAACCTCTCTTCCTTTAAGAGAGATTAAACTGTCTGAATCAACTAGAATGAAAATTCACAGCCAGTTTGGTCCTGCCAGATAAATACCTGTATTTACTCAAGTAGCAAAAAAAAAACTTCTGCAAAAATAGGCCAGTAAGCAGACTGGATGGAAACAGGGTTAAGGTGTAAAAGAAGGTAAGCAGCAGACATGAAATAATATTTGGAGTCTACCTACACTGAAATCTTAGCCTAGGCATATCAGAAGCTTTTGTTCTAAAAGTCAGGAGCTAACAAATTTAGTGTAACTGGGAGCTTGTTATACTTACTGCAGATCAAAATCAGAATTACGTTTGTTTTGTGAATATATTTATTGTATTTGTTAGAACAACAAATATTTAGTTCCAGAATAGGTTTTAAAATGGAAAAAAAAAAATTATATCCCTATCCCTGATAAAAGCTGTATCTGATAGTTCCAATATATCTTTTTTATTTGAACCAGTGAGGTTCTTATATATGAAACAAATGATCTCATGGCTATAATTATAATACCATTGACTTCAATTTTTTGGGCCCATATAATTTAGTAAATTTAATGTCTCACTAGTACTGTTTATCAAGACACGTGCTTGTCCTGAGCCAGATCATGCTAATCTGCCAGACCTTGGTCCATGGTTGCATGTTTTCAGTTGCCCGTTTGCAGTTCAGCATTCCTAAAGTCTATGTCTGCTGTTTTTCAGTGTCCTGGCATTAGAACATGTCCTCCAACATATAATGATTCCATAAAATATAGTCTTCTACATGTACATTCTCTCTTTATCTGTTTTCCAGTTATTTTTAAGATAAAATAAAATGGGATTGGCAAGAAATTGTTTTTCTTGTTTCTACTTCTAAATTTTTTCTGTTTTGGATAGGTTCTTTTAAGGAACAGATGGCGTCATTTGGTAAATAACATGGAGGATTGAGAAAGGAGATTATTTCTAAAACCAAAGGCAATTTTATTTTTATTTTTTTATTTTGTTATATAATAAAGGCTGGCCTGGATATAAAATGAGTCAGATACCTGAAATTAATAAAAAGGAAACTTGAAAATAAAGGTCACATTCAATTAGTGAGATAAAAAAATTGGGAGTTATTTTTATTTATCATTGCATCTCTCAAATGACTACTGAATAATGATTCTTATAAACTGTTATTAAAAAATGAAAGAATGAATCCAAAGTAGGTGTTAAAATGTTTTTAAAAACAGCACTTAAGATCTATTGTGGGGAAAGAAGGTGGTAGGTTTTTTTTTTGTCCAGTCTGATGATAAATACAAATACTAGTCTTAAAGAATGCTGGAGTCATTCCTATTCAGCAGAACAGCAATGTTTTCAATTTTGTATCTTCCCTCAACCTACAATTTGCTATTTACAAGGCATATTTAAGAGTAGTGTTGTTTCCATTCTTCCTAGGGAACATTAAATATGCCTGCTACAAAGGACTCTTGCTAGTATAAAAGGAATTCAGAGACACTAACTTTTTCTAGACCCTGTGCAGCCCAGAAGTCCCATCCTACAAAACAGCTTCTATCTACTCTGCAGACCAGTGTTGCAAAATGCAGAGATGGTCCTGCAAGAAGCTCTTGCAGATGTCATTAGGAAGTGAAGTTGCTCAGCACCCAGAATGATGCTGAGATCTCTGTTGTTGCAGTCCCCAGCTTACAGCACACGAAGCTGTAAATAGTGCCAGTGCTTTGAAATTGCCCATTCCATTGTTTGCAGTACAGCAGAGTTATTTCTTTTGGATGGCTACGAGTATTTGACTTGGCCCTGGAAGTCTTAACTTATTGCCTGTTTGGATATCAGGTTATTATGGGGAGAAAACATATTCTGCAGAGCAAGCAACTACAAGAGAGGGATAGTGTAGCGTTCGCTACATATCAAGGTGCCACGCTTAGATCACTGGTCGGCCCGGACCAGGGAAAGAGACAGATAACACACACAGTGTGAGCGCCAACTTCCGCCTTTTATTGCGCAGTTAATTGCTTTTATACTAACAAGGGGAGGCGGGATTACAGGTACATCACAAGGCTGCGACTAACCCTCTAACTTTCCGTGACATCGCGAGATCTTCCAAACGCTAGACCCTACAGGATAGTTCAGTGTACTCCCTTGGGCTACAGGCATGGCAATGCTTTCAATTGAAATGATCAAATAAAAAGGATTTTTTTAGCTAATTAAAAACTAACAGGGAATATGAATACAAAACATTACTTGTGACTTGTATCAGTAATTAATTTAACAAACACAGACTGAGCTGTCTTCAAATAGCTAGTTCTAAATAAACTGGGTTGGTATGATATCAGCTTGAAAAATCAACCAGATTTGAAATGGATATCAGGGATGTTTTCAAAAAGTCTATTGCTGTAGTAACTGTGTAAGATAGAACTAGGTGGATGCATTAATATTTGAGCTGTCAGATTTACTATACAATTTACATGTCAAGTGTCAACCTGATGGGCTATCTTGATAAATGCCTACAAACTACACTGCTACTTAGTGCAAAAACTTTCCTGTTTGACAGTTCAGATTTAGAGACTTCTAGATAGCTCTTTTTCCTTTGAAACTAAATGCAAGGTAACATCTTAGGACATGAAAAAGTACTCCTTACACTTACAGGTGGACTCTGGCAGTCAACAGCTGTATTGCAATATATGATAATAGTGCACCAGTCAGGGGTCTGGGCCAAGGGACGAAGTGCAATGGCATTGAGTATCCTGTGGTATGAACCCTGCAACACTGTTAAGGAGAGTATTATCTCTTTTGTTGCATGCATTGGCTTTAATGGGAGTTTTTTCCATCAGCTTCAATAATTGCATTGGGCCCTAGCAAAGTAGACGAGTGTGGTTTTTAAGACATTTTACTTAGCAAGAGACTATTATTTAACTTTTTAATCATCAAATATAATGTCTATGGGGTATTTTCTCTTTGCAGAGAAGATTCTATCCAAATTCTTGTGCTGTTGCATAGAAGCAAAATTGCTGTTGTCATACGAAATAAGATCCCAAGAGGAGTTAGATATGTGCCTCCATTGTTTGAAGCTGTAGGTGCATTAGTAATGTTTTTCTATTATTTAGTTCATATTACTAGCAAAAGACTATGACTATACTTTGTATTTCTTTTATGTCATACAGTGTGGCTCTGTCAGACAGTAAAATCTGAAATACTGCATCTTGCATTTACAAAATTATTCTCTTTTTAATCTTAAGGTGACATTCTTGTTAAATATTCAACTTTAACTATCAACACCTCTTTCTCCTAACTATTTCTGCTGTGATGGGTTAAAGAGGTAAAAAAAAAAAAAAAGAAGAGCCAGAGAGCCAATCGTTTCATGTTTAGTATGGATTCTTAGTCTTTTTTTTTTTTTAATTTTTGACTGATATTTTAGAATATCAAATAAATGACTAGGGAAGGCTTATTATTTTGTGCAGGAGCTTATATAATAAATTTCTGCTTTACATGTCAATATGTAGATGCATACATGGCACCATTGTTAACATATCTTGTGAATTTATGGCTGGTTGCTTTTTTCATGCATCCACTTGAACACACATACACATTCTAAAGTAAAGAGATTAATTGTTACTACCAAACATTATTATTAGCAGGGATGAAAGGAGAAGGTGTAGATCATGTTCTTTTGGAAGAGAGGTAGGTTTTATTTGATAACAGTGGCAAGTTCGGTTCCCTGCTTTGTCAGAGAATTCCTGATAGACTAAATCAGATAAGGAAGTGAAGGGAAAGGAAAGAAAAGGAAAAGCAGAAAGCAAGCAAAAAGGAAGGAAAAAAGGAGAGAAAATATGAAAAATTAACTAGGCACTGAAAGTGGATCTTGATGTCTTAATCTGGACTAAGTCCACAAGTTAAAGTCCCCCTATCTTCCGTAGGCCGCACCTCGAGTACTGTGTTCAGTTTTGGGCCCCTCACTACAGGAAAGACATGGAGGTGCTGGAGCATGTCCAGAGAAGGGCAACAAAGCTGGTGAGGGGCTTGGAGCACAAGTCTTGTGAGGAGCAGCTGAGGGAGCTGGGGCTGTTTAGTCTGGAGAAGAGGAGGCTGAGGAGAGACCTTATCGCTCTCTACAACTACCTGAAGGGGGGTTGTGGTGAAGTGGGTGCTGGTCTCTTCTACCAAGAAACTAGTGATAGGATGAGAGGAGACGGCCTCAAGTTGTGCTGGGGGAGGTTTAGATTCGATATTAGGAAAAATTTCTTTACTGAGAGGGTTGTCAGACATTGGAACAGGCTGCCCAGGGAAGTGGTGGAGTCACCATCCCTGGCAGTGTTCAAAAAGGCGTAGACAAGGCACTTCAGGACATGGTTTAGTGGGCATGGTTGATGGTTGGACTCAATGACCTTGAAGGTCTTTTCCAACCTAAATGATTCTATGATTCTATGATTTTATATATGTCTCTAGCCACGAAAATGATTCTGCTTCACTGAAATCCCACAGGATCCTACAACTCCTGCTTTTATGTATGACCATGACTGCCTTGCTCTTGCCAGCAATTAGCATGTTGGAAACCTCCTGTACTTAAGGCAGAATAGGAACTTTGTTCTAAGCATTTATCTACCTGCGTCCCCTAAGGAGCTTGTTGTGTTTGCAATATGTAACAAATAGTGCAGGGCTGGGGACCACACAAAAGATGGTGACAATGATCCTTTCCATACAAAGATATTGCCAGATCATGAGTTAGATGTAACTTTTAGGTATTTCACCTAAAATACATGTAACATATATAGGTACTTATACATAAACCAGAAACTGTTTTCAGACTAAGAATCAGAACCCAGGTTTTTCAATACTAGGTGAATGCCATTATGGTCTCAGCTGCAGAAGCAATGCTCTTTGTGCTTTATAATGCAAAGCGGTGTGACTTTAGAAAGGAGTGTAGAGACAGGATACAGTATGGTGTTCTGGCTTACTCCCCTTCAAAGGAAAAGGAGATAGAGATTCGAGCTCTTTTGGAAGGACAGAACTGAACTGGAGTCTGTAAAGTTCATGTGAGTGCTATAACTCCTAAAGCTCTTGGTGCTATTCTAATACTGATGATAGTGGATTATGTGATAGACGATTGGGTGATAGGGACTTTGCCTGCAGTTATATCTAGAGAAAATTTATACCCACAAACACAGAAACAAGTGGGACTGTGGAACTGTTTTAACTTTAGTTTCTACTGTACCAAGCTGGGCACAGACTGTTCCTCTACAGGGGAAAGGATCATGCATCAGCCACTATATTACTTTGGTGTCTTTGTCTGCCAGCTGGTTTTATGAACTATGAGAGATGATGGCATATCCTTAATATTCCTTGACAGTACAATATTTTTACTTAGACTGTCTATTCCAGAATGATGCTTCTCTGATAGAATGGCCAGTCAATCTCACAGCATGATAGAAAACAGATGTAAGATTAGGATGCAAAGTAGTTTTCCAGATACTTGGTCCCAGCATGCTGTACAACCCAGCCCTAGAGTTAACCAGCCAAGTGCTGACACATGTCTTATAGCAAAATATCACTCACAACCACAGTTCAAAGGCCTTGCTACCCTCCAGGGCAATTAATACAGCATCACATTCAATGGTGCTTGAACCAAATCCATTGAACTCTCAGGGGAGGAATAACAAAGCAATCTCAGAGCTCAGACATGAGCAGCATGCTGCTGCAGCTGAAGGTTCAGTCCCTAAGAACACAATCCTTCCTTAAGAATGCTTGTGTGACAATGCATTATAAGAAGTAGATTCTTCTGCCATTAAAATTTGTGAAAACACTCTCATTAGCGTCACTAAATAAAAGTTCAGACTCTAGATGCGGATCTCCACTTTTCAAACTATTTATCACAAAGGTAGCTCCAAGTGTCTTTCCCTGAGTATTTGGAAGTTGGCTTTTGAATGAGAATTTTAAAGAGAGTTTAGAACAAATAAATGAAAGATTCATACTGTACATACACTTTTTTTTTTTTATGAGGTTGTATGGTATGTATACATTCAGTGATTGTGTTAGTAATACTAACAGCTAACCATAATACCTTTTGCTTCAAGTAAGTACCCAAAGTGATCACATTTCATTTTAGAAATTATGGGCAGATTTGAATACTAATGCTTGTATTATGCAGCATTTATTCAGCTAATGGTGCTATTGAAAGTATTGAGGCATCTCATAGTATAATTTAGTACTTGGTGTGAACACAATTTGATAGCCACCTTGTACCTGGGATGTCTGAAATTAACTGTGTCTATTATATAATTGTGTCACGCTGTAGAGTGCAGGGAATAACAACAAGTGGCTTTTAACTCCTGATTTCATTTCAGCAGTTCCCACTTTGATTTCTATTTATTAGTGTATGAATGATGTGTTCCCACTGATCCTTCTGTTGTGGTTATGATAGTTCAGAAAGAAATAAAAGCTATGTGCAGATGTGCTTTACACTCTGCTGAACATAACTTGAATATTAAATTGAATATTTTTATTCAGGCAATTCTTGGGAATTCCCAGACTAGTCATATCCAACAGAAACCAATTAGTAGTCCAAGTTCCATTGTAATTAAAAGTAGCATATGAAAATGAACAAATGAATGCGTAAAAGTTTAGTGCTTTTGCTGTTTAAGAAAATTAATATTGTAGTGGTGGCTCCATGTTCCATATTTTTTTTCTTTAAGGAGAAGCTGTGAAATTCTTAGGAAGGTATGTTTACATCCTGTCCTACAGATAAGTGTTTATGGTGGTCAGTTTATTACCAGTCTGCATGCCTGCATTTTTTTTTTAAATGGATAAAACATTTATAGATGAGAAAGATGAATCTCACCGACCTTTTTTTGCTTGTTTCAGATCTACATGGTCAGTTCCACATCAGATTCTCCATACCTGTTTTCCTCCTCCCTTAATTCCTCTCAGGTATGTAAGTTTCAAAATTCTCTTGTAACCATGCTTGATTTCTCACACTCGCATGCAGATGTCGTAGATGTGGACACAGATGGCTCTTTCAGACCTCTTCTTACAACATAGGTGCTGGGATTTCAGAAACCAAATTCAATAATACATATGACATTACTTAGCCTTGATAGGAAGGAATGATGGTGATGTGAAAGCATAGCTAAAGACAGGGTTTTTTTCCAACCAGTTTAATTTGCCCCTTGAATACATACTGGTATTAGGAAGATCTGTCTATTTTTGCAGGTTATGTAATTCCATAAAGCTAGGAGTATTGCATATAAATGATTGCTTTCGTTGCTCTAAATACTGTAAGGTGCCTTGTCTAGTGAGTGTAGCTAAGGTTGCTGGATAAAAATCCTTCTCAGTAAACTATATTTTCTTCTATTTTTTACTGGAACATACTTGCTTTTTTTCCAGTGGGATATTTTCTGTTGTTTCTTTTTTTTTAAAGACACCCACTTGTCAAAAAGATACTGATGCTTGCCAAAATTCTGTCCTGATAGGAAAATTGTATAAAAATGTACGAAGATGCAATCAAAACAATGTAAACTTGCTTGGAATCGTTCTTAAAATTTTGTTTTAAACTGCCTTTTTACTTCAAACTTTAGAAAACATACAAAGTGAAAAAACCAGAGCAAGTCAAAATGCAGAGGAAGATGTTGAAACAGGTGGCTTCAATATTTTGAAACTTTGCTGTAAATTGTAAAACAGGACTTTCCTTTTTTGAAACAGAAAAAGTGTTTGAAACAAGAATTTCTTATGATGTGAGCAAACACAATATTCCTGGGTGGTTTTAAATCTTCCTTTTTGGCCTGTTGCTACCTCAGCTTGACAGTGACAGAAATGGCATTTGTCCCTTCTGAGGGGAGGTGAACTTTGCATATTTTCTAGCTCTTTCATCCAAAAGCCTATACTTTGCTTTGTTTGTCTCATCTCTCATAGTACTTCCTCCAGACCAGAGTGGGAGTACAGTAGAGAAGGAGTTTGGGGGAGATAAGGTGCTGGTTGCCATCTGTAGTGCTTCTTTCCTATAAATTATTATTTTGATCATTTGTGCTGTCAGTTAAGCAAATTCATGCCTGCCTGATCACTCTCAAACAATACTTTGAGTATCTGCAGTCAAGTACTTATTTATCTTTCGCTATCAGGAGTTAAACACAAAGCAATGCAAAAAGAATTTTTGTAATGACTAGCTTAGAACAAGTAGTTGATGGGCTAGAAACTGCTTGGTAGAAGTCTTTGTGCAGTATTAAAGCATATTAGAGAAAGAATGTATAGCAAGGTCTATAAATGGTCAAAAAGGTTCCAGAGAAGCACAGCTGTTCTAAAGAAACTAGCCTGAAATTATTAAAAAAAAAAACAAAACTACACCTCATAATTAAAAATCTAAAATTGAACTTTTTTTTTCTTTGCTCATGTATTGTCCTTCATTCCCTGTAACTGTAACTGATTGTGTTTAATGGGACTCCAATGCCTCCCTTTTATGTGATTTTCCTTTCGTAGCTTATATTACTTTTATTGCCTCTCTCTAGATCAAAAGCGTAGGAAGAAGAAAGGAAAAATGGTGACCAAGAATGATGTCTGCAATCTTCCACATTTAGCATTATTTTTCTAAATATTCTTACCTTTATTTAATGCAGCTTTTGCTCATTAGAATTCTAGTAGTCACTGTAGATAATTCTTCACCATCCTGGGTATCCCAACCTTTCATACATTTATAGAAGTTACTGTTTTGCCAGCCCTAGTGATATAATTCTAAATTTCAGTTGCTTTCTTTAGATTTTATTTGCCATCTGGCTATATGAGCTAGTATAGCTTACTTTTTTTTTTTAATTTTCTTTTGAAACTTTGAAAACTAGAAGAATCACTGTTTTTCTAAAAGAATGCCAAATTATCACACAACTACAGGCACTGATGACTTTAGAAAACCATCAAACATTGTGAGGAAATAGTAGACCACTTCCATATATTCATATGTTGAGTTTCAGAAGCCTAGTGCTTCGTGGCTCTGCCCAGGATGAAATGTAACTCCTGGGCAGTGCGGGGATTTGTATCTTGTAAGCACTTAAAACTACCCTCTGAATTTCATTCGCTATTCTTGGGAAAAGTGTATTGCCCTTAGGTATGGAGTTGTAGAGGTAGGCAACATATGTATATTTGCAGGAAATGATCTCCCATATTATACAATTTTTGCCAGGGTACGTTAACTTTAAGGGAAACTGAGAGAGCTCCTGCCTTCTATATGAATTTCCACAGCCTGCTGGTAGCTGCGGCTGCAGTTCTCATAAGGAGTGGCTTTGTTATGTTGTAGGTATTAGTATGAATTTCTCCATGGTGCTGTGATGTCTTTGTCTTCCTTCTCTTCCCATGCCAAGCCTCTCCCTCGTCCACAGGTTTGGCCTCTTTCAACAGCGATATCCTTACTAATGCAATGTAAGCAAGACTTTTGATGCTATAATTCTTTTTGGTAATGACTGCATAGCTGAATGTCATCTTCCATTAATCTGCCAGTAATTATCCTTGTGTTTAGAAACAATAATAGTAAAAGGATATTTAAATGTTGGCCTCGAAGATGTAATTTTAAAGTGAATTTGTACATCACCTAAATTCTGTATGAAGGTACAAGCTCCACAGAGCAAAGGAAAAAAAAGTCAATGGGGGACTTGGTTTAGATTTTATAAAATCTTGAAAAACATGACTGTTGTGTTTTCCTCTAATTTTCAGTATATACATTGTCACAGGTACTTGTAGCAGCAAAAAAATTGGATAAATGTATGTAATTCTACAGCACTGCATCTTTTTTCAAAGAAATGTAAAAAACTTTCAGAAGTGCTATTTCAGTGGAGCCGTTCATTTCTGTAATTGGGCAGACCTATGACAAGTCATGGATTTTGATGTCTAGTAACAGCCTGAGTTATCTTCTAACTAAATAAAGCAACCTGTTTCAGGCTTGACCTCACTTTCATACATACATTAGGAAAGCCAGTGACTGTAAACACAGATGGTCTAACACATCATGTCATGCTGCTGCCCTTGTGTTGGAACAGGGCTAAATCTTGCATTGAGAATGAGGATTTTTTTTAATGTCAAACAAAGCACTTAATTAAAAGCAGATTTCAATATTTAATGACTACACAGTAGCTTATTAAAATGTTTGCACGAGCGTTTACGATGTTTGGTAGATTAAATACCAATATATTTATTAAGTGTAGAACAACTTGCATTGCTATTGCATCAAATCCAAGCCTCACCCCTGTGATGCTACAGAGGCTCCCTAGCCTAGAAAAACAGATTTAACATTTGTGCATTTGGGACAATGTTTGGTGAACTCAGCATTATTTGGGAAGCAGGTTACAGTCAGAGGGTACAAGGAGAATCTGAATGGACAATTTGGTAATCTTTCTTGTAGGACCGCTACATCCCTAAATCAGAAACAACTGGGTGAAATCTCTCTGCTTGCAGCCTAGCGGAGCATCTCCTTCACTGTTTAGCATTTGGAGGGTTAAAGGCATCTGTAGAGATTCCCACAGCCACACTAGGATGTACATATGTTCACAATCTACCCCTATTTCTTCCCTGAAATCATAGATTGAAGGCATGGGTGGTTTCTTTTTCTGAGTTTAAGGTATGAAGCTTATGAAGTTTGTTACATTTCAAACTAGAAGTGCACAGTTGCAATTTGAATAGGCGGCCTTTTAACTTAGAGCCTTGGAGGACCCACCAACTCTCTCCCTCTTTTAAACTGTGAGCTAGAGAGCCATTTCCTTCTCCTGCAACACATACATTGTCTTGGTGTATGCTGAAGATGCCTTACTGTTTTCATGCCATTGGCATGTTAAGTGATAAAAATAGAAGACCACAATGTCCCTCCTCTTTCCAGGATGAAAATGTTTCAATGTTTCTTTTCTAGCAGCTCATTTAAAAATGATAAACAAACATCTCGTCACTGTTTTCCTTTGGGACCTTTTCCTCCATATGAAAGAAAAAAATTTGCCATTCAGTTTCCTAAATGATGCTTCTTCTGAGGAAGTCATTGTGGCTTCAAACTCTTACATATGGTATTGTACATACATACTTTAATGCTATGGTCCTGTGAGAGATGCTAGAAATTTATACCTCCATCTGCAATAAGTTATGACCACCTGCATCAGCTCAACCATGCTGCTAATGTGGGAGCCCTCCTCCATTCCTGCTGCCTTCCCAGATTATCATTTATGGAGGGGGTGTAGTGCCTTTAGAGATTGAAGTCAGGCTGTTACTCATGACCTTCCATGAGAAACGTGGTTAATCAAGGGCACCATTCACCCCAGCAGAATGGGTGGGTTAACCTTTGGGGAAAAAATGTGATCTGTTGGTGATTAATTTTAAAAAAAGAAGCATCAATGTTTGTAGTCTGAATCACTTCTTACAGGCTATTCAGAGAGCTCTGCACAACATCATGGTTCCCCTTGTACTGTAGGTTTTTGCATGCTCTGACAGTAGAGCTGCTGGATGGGGCCTCTGTCAATACACTTACAGAAATCACTTGTCATGCATATTTCTAATTAAATTTAATTAAATTTTCATTTGAAACAATTTAAAATGAGATTGCATCTTTTTGCAACCAAATGTTAAGATATCATAAAATATATATTTTAAATTTCTACAGCAAGGAGTTAAATATTTGATGGTATGATGGTTTTGGACAGCAGCAAAATTTAATCATTGAATTAATGAATGTTTATTAAATCCAGCAATACTCCTTACAATATTACACTCTCTAGACTGCAGATTTTCTCAATTTCTATTTTCTGGAGTTAGATGGCTCTGTGTATTTGAGTCTTCCCTCTGTCTCACATTCAAAGGAGTAAAAGACATTTTTGCTGCTTAGTGCAAAATCTTGTTTTTTGCATTTCTGTGATGTCTTCCATACAAGAATCTCAAAGACCTTTGATGTTAGAGATGCAACTTTGCAGCACCCTTAGAGACAGGGAGCATCGTGATCAGTGTCTGAACAATAAGAGAAGTCAGGCAAAGAGAATTTTAATAACAACTAAACAGACAAACAAGCTTGTGGCATAGCCAGGAAAAGAATACAGAGCTGTTCTTTCCAGAAGAGAATTGTTAATTTTTTATTTTATTTTTTCCCCAGCAAATAACTCCCCAAGCAGTGTAATTTCAATCATTCAGAAATGATTTGTGAGTTTGACTAGAATTTATGCAAGAGTTATCTAAAAGTTGATAAAAAAGATCGTCTTTATTCCTAACTGCTGAAACGAACATTTTCACTGTTTTATTTAGAATTATTTTTCAGCTTGCCCACCATGGAAGAGGTAAGGCCTCTCCCTCCTCTTCATGTAAGCAGGAGGGAAGGAGGGCTGTGGAACCTAGTGTGCAGTATGCTGCAGGGCGGGAGAAGGGCACGCCTGCAGGGCTGCCATCAGGGTTCCTGGCCTCTTAGGCAGGTAGCACAAATGAATCTTGCTCTTCCACTCTTGTACTATTACGGGAAAGTACAACAACAGATTTTTTTGGTTTAGTCCTTTGCTGCTTTCATTTACCAAAAAGACTTTAGGTCTGAATAGGCTGGCTTTGAAATATCCCTAATGAAGTAGTAAGAATAAGCATTAGAAAGCTGGAGAGAAGTGTTTAAACTCTATCAAGCAGAGGAGAAAAAGAACCAGCTTTTTGGCTCACCAAAAAATGACATTAATTTTGTTAACTGAATGCAATTTTCAGTTTCTTTGCTTAAAAAAATTGTTTACATAGGTTTGCTCCTAAGCTTTATTCATACATATTTTCCTCTATGAAAACACTGGATTTCCTTACAGCTTCACCTAGTTGCATTATCCTTAGGAGTATATGTCAAGGTGCAGTGAGTTGTTTCTGTTATTATTTCTTAAAAAAACGCAATAAAATTTTTGGCTTATGTCACCTCATTGGGCCAGGTTATTCTGCAAATTATAAGTCACTGTTGCTTCTGGGCACATCAGGAGTGATGAGCCAGCTCTGACACTTCACTGCAGCTGGGCTGATACTTCTTCACCTCCTTGGAATCTTGAATCATTTTTCAAAAACAGAGTTGTGAATAATGCTTTGTGGATAACCTAAGCCAAGATTTTTGGGAAATTGATTTCAGTTTAACTCTGTTAAAAAGAATGAGAGAAACGCATGTTTGTTCTATTGTCCTATAGGTATTTGGTGTATTATATAAGTTGTTGCACAACTGGAAGCAAATTCATGAATTTTCACTGTCCATTTATCCCTAACGGCATAGCTTATCATTATAGTCACTAAATATTTTCCTTATTTATACTAGTCCTGTTGTGAGATCTCAGCTTGATTTCCAGACCTTGCAGATTAGTACAAGGTTACTGAGGTATGTATGAATTACTTTGGAAGCCTCATTATTTTTCCTGCTCAAATAGTAGAACGTACTGCAGTGCTGAAATTGGGGAGCAATTCACAGCAGATAATTTAATAGATTTTCACCCCTTTCTCTGTGCAAATATTTTAAACATATTTTTCTGCAATTTGCTTGCCTACTTTTTCATATTATGTAGTTATTTCTGTGTGAACAAGTACAGGCCAGCTGATTTTTAACAATCTGCTCCATGTAGATCACTTTCATATTGTTTTTTTTACCAAGACCGTCTGGCAATCTGCTCTTTTCTAATTCTAATGCAGTGCTGTAAATGCTTTAGTACAGGGGCTTTGTTCTCTCAGGCTAAGGGAGAAAGAATGACAGAAATATAAGGTAGAAGATGAGTTCATCTTGGAAGTTTGACATAAAGATTTCTCCCTGGCCCTGTCATAAGAAAAAGCCTTGGACATAGGGACCTAGTGTTCAAAATTCCTTGATCCTTTTCTGACCCATGGAGGAAGATATAATTTAGGCTTACTAGCTTTCAGGAAACTTGAGATCCTCCTCTCTGCTATCATATTTATGCCATCTGATTGCATGTGCATTCATTCATGTGATCCTATTTGGAAGATCTTTGCCTGGTTTATTTAATTCCCCTGGGTGCCTAAGCTTTGCACATGGGTATAATTTTGTTAATCTCTGTAGTCCCAGATCAGCAGCACAAGCTATTTCATATAAATGCCTTTTTGAATGGTGCCTTCTTGAGAATAACTACATATTTTTAAGTGTCTTTTTCCCATCTCTGACTGAATAAAACTGCTTTCTTGGGCCTATGAACAAGCTGAAATGAATTCACTGACCTTCCTACTTGTAGGCTGTGCTGTAGTGCTTGTATTTGGCATAGTAGTTCCTTCTTCAATTCTTATGAGAATATTTGCACTCTCCTTTTTTTGTGAGGACAGTTCTTATGAAAGTTAAAAATTACTAGCACTAAAGGGAGATAATGGCAATAAAATCATGAGGTTCAGAGTGAGTAACAGTATTAATTTGGCTAAGGAATTTTGAGAGAATCTGAAGTTTAAATTATGCCTGAGGGCTATATCTTCTGTTAGTTGAAATCTTGGAGCTAAGAAGAAAACAATTAGTCGAATAAGTAAGCTGAAGAGTATGAACAGAGGAAAGAAGTAACTAAGTTGTCAAGCGTCTTGGAAGGAGCTTAGATGTTAGGTGGAATGGCTTAGGACAGTGGTGAAGGAGATTTAGCAGGCATCAAAAGGCAGTGGGTTGTATTTATTGAATGGATGTTCAACATGTTCTACGGTCGTGTTAGTAACTGCTCAAGGTGCTACCTGACAAGGAAACACTGGGGAAAACACAAATGTCACCATTTCCATGCTGTGATTCTGAAGTTTTTTTGTGGTTCAGAGGTTCATAGGTTGGAAAATAACTTGGGGAAAGTTTTTTGGACAGTTTTACTAGGGATCTCTTTTTGTGTGGACAGAATCCCAGTGTGAATCATAGAATCTTTTTGTAATAGCCCACAGAGACCAGATCAGTAGTTAGAGCAAAAATAGACGAGTACTATGTTTCTACTATTTTGATAACAATGACTGTTTATCTTGCCTCAAGTGCCTTACAATTTAAATACACTATCCTGAAAAGTTTTGTTTTGATTTTGAAGAGCAGGAAGAGATGTTCAGAATGAGGGGATTTGCATTTAAAGTTCCTGCAGAAAAGTGGTGGCACAGCTAGAAACTAAACTCTGAGCTCCTCATTCCTAGACTAGAGTCTTAACCGCAAGATTATTCTCCCTGTGTTTACAGACCCTTCACTGATGCAGATAAATGTTATGGTATGAAATACAATTCAACTGATTTACATCAATAGGGAACTGACCTTTTATAGGAAGAAGACAAAACTTCAGAGTTTGATTATTCACTTGGAATCTATTTTGGTTTCTTAATACAAGGACTATAATCAAGAAAGCATGTCTACTGCAGATTAAAATTAATCTTGCTTCATTCTATAGCTATTCTATCTTGTAATAAGTTTATACAGAGAGAAAGCTAGTCGTCTTTTTTTTTTTTTTTGTAATCATATAACAGTCTGTTAGGTATTTGGATTCCATGATCTGTGCCGTATAACACTGGCATCTGTTAACCCTGTTAAGCTTGTTTCTTACAGAAAGACACACTGTATTTGATTATGGGCTGAGGGAAGAAAATGAACAAAACTACTGCAAAATTAATTGCAGAACTATGCTCACTGAATTGAGTTGATAATGAAAAACATGACATGGAAAGAAAAGTTAATGAAGAGAAGGATGATAGCAGAATGACATTTAAGAAGAGGTGGGATTTGGATTTGATCTTTGTGGTTAAGAGTCGGTTGCTGTTACTTTTTATGATTCAATAATACTGAGGTTCAACTATATGGGAGGTTCCTCAGTAGTCTGCATCTTTGAAAATGCTGTAAATAAACCTGAACTAGAGGGACTGCCATATGCATTTTGGAATCTTTTGTAATGTATATAATTTATCATTTTAGAGTGGTAGCCAGGAAAGGATCTGATTGAATTGTGGGGTAGGTGAACACCTTTCTTTTTATCTTTTTTTTTTCCTTTTTTTTTCTTTTTTTTTTCTTTTTTGGTTGTTAATAATGATCACCAGCAATATGCCATTTCTGGTGAACTCTTGATTCTTTCTCTTCTGGGAGCAATATTTTTTGTGGCATTTTGACATGTTTATCTGATTCTTCACCTGACATTTCATTAACTCATTCGTCTTGATTTTTCCCTTACAGGGATGAAAATTGAGAGCAGCATATTGGTGTGCAGCTAGTGTGAGGGAGCGCAGGTTTGAATTCAATGACAGAATCCTCCTGCCTGCCAACCTACTGCTCTGAACATGCCAATGTGTCTTTTGGGATTCTGAGACTGCAGCTAGAGGTTGGCTAATAAAACAACCCATGTAGTCTTCAACCTTGTGTTACCAACTGCTATTCTAGCACAAGCTCTTGCACAAGAAAGTGGCGAACCTGATTGCAGAATTGATTTGGCTTAAAAAGAAACTGGCAAACACCCCTACTTTATTTTTCAGCTAAATAATTTTCATTTCTGGCTTGTTGGATGACTGCCAAATGCTTATAATGCTCTGGTACAATGGGTAAGAACTGGCAGCAGGGATGTGATTGTCATTATTTTACCCTAGCGCTACTGTGAAAAAGTTCTTGTGAAAAGGGAAGAGATGCCTTGAGATGTTTTGGCTGAATTGCTACTACTAGCTGCCAGGACAAGCCTGCAATTCTTTAAACTAAGTGGAAAATACTCCCCTGGTCTGGAAATCTCAGAAATCTTCCTCCTTCCTGGTTTTGAAATTATTTAAAAACAAAACAAAACAAAACAATACAATTAATTTTTGCCTAATGTTGAACACTTTTGTAATTATACCCTAAATGTTTTTTTCCTCTGGATTTCTGTGTTTACCTTCTCTGAGATTTTGCAGATGCCTCTTAGCATATCATACATTCAGGGAACATGAAGAGATTCTTTGTTGTAGAGGAAAACAATGCACCTGGCAATAATGTATTTCATGGACTGTCTAAGTAGGTCAATCCTGACTGGGGTGGCAAGAACAAACTCAGTTTCTGGTGAGGGAAAAAAGAATCCTATGTCCTTTTCAGTGCTGAATAGGGTGGAAAATAGCAAAGATGTTTTGCTATCCTTGATAGATATTGACAGGAAATGTAGTTAAAACTATATTTAAAGGTTTCTGGAGGCCTATACCTGTATGATAATCTTCTTCTCCAGTGTTAGGCTAGGGTAGTTGAACTGCTGATTAATGCAACTACATTAACATAAAATTGGAATACCTAATGGAGAAGGAGCACTCTGTGTTTCTTGGTTTGGTTTGTTTGGGTTTTTTTTTGTTTTTTTTGAGATTCTTTTTTACTGTGTGCTGCTGACCAGAGCCAAAGTCAAATGCATCTATCTACAGTTTGAGCTGTGAGTGATTTCCAGTTGTGTACTCAATCTCTATTCCAAAGTGCAGAGTTCCCATTTTGATTTATATTAGCAATAGACCAGTGTTTTCATTTTTGATAGTCATAGTAATTCCCATAGATATATATATATATATTTTAAACCCTTCCATAAAGACTACTGGCTTTGGCCTTGATTCTGGCATTGTCTTAAAAGGGACATTACACAGTTAGAAAGGGGGCATCTGTGTTTGACAATACCACAAAATTGAAAGCATTCAAATACAACTCAACATTATCAAGATTTCCAGCTCCATTCAGAATAAGGAAGAATTTTCCTCACTGCAAATTGGTTCACACTTAGACACTCTGCCAGCAGACAAAATTGGATTTTTTTTACAGCAGCCAAAGTATTGTATTTACATTATCTGAGTGCGTAATTAAGCCATTAAGCTGAAAGTTCCCGGGTTTGAGCATACATGGAGAACATTTGAAAAGAGTTAGAAGGATTGTATAGTGCTAAGACACGGTAGACTGCCTGATAGGTGCCATCAGAATAGGCTGAGCTCAGCCAGAAGGCTTTTGCAGGGGACAAAGGAATATCAGATACTGCTATTTCTACTGTCTTATTGTGACCTGCAAGAGACAGTATAATATGTCATGATCACAGGTGTAGCTTGCTTTGTGTGCTGGACCATTTAGACATGTAAATGTCACACTTTTGAAACTCCAGGAAAAGGGCAAATGAGGTGTGATATCAGCTGCCTTATACAGAGTCCAACTTTTGAATCACAGTTCTCTATCCTAATATCTTTTTCTTGCTGCTTTTGGCCTTTACCACTACTAAATTACATGTGTGATTGCTGGGCTGGCTGAAGCCTGCCTTCTCCTCTTGTTCTTTGCCTGCTCTCTGCAAATGCCCTAGGGAGGGAGGAAGGAAATGGATTTGAAATGAGGAGGAAGGAGGTTAGGAGAGAGGTTCAGGAAATAACAGCTTCCTCCTACTTACACAACTCTGTAGTTCTGGTAAATATTTTCATTAATGACTCAAGTGGTGGATTAGAAAGATTTCTAGACTTATGAAGGACTTGCAAGTTTGTTAGATTTTAATTAGAAGTCAAAATTATCTGGAGAGTTGAAGATGTGACTTGGAAAAGTCAGGATATTGTCCAGAAAGGGGAAGTGGAGGTTCAACACTTAGGCAGAACTAATCAACTGCTGCAGTATTGGGTGTAGGAATACAGGCTAATACCAATTCTGAAGGAAAACATCTAGCTTAGAGTTATAGCTGATTATGAGCTGGGTTCAAGCCAAGAGCCTCATGATGCTGTGAATAAGATAAACAAGACTGTGTGTGGAGCATAGCCTGCAAGATATGTGGAGTCAATTTTCTACTCTGTTCCCCGCAGCAGTCTCAGCTGGAGTAGGCTGTCCAGTTCTGGGCACTGAAGGATGTTGGCCAATTGGAGACAGCACAGCAGAGGGCAAGGAGAATGGTCAGTGACTTGAAACACAGGGAAAGTTTAAATAAACTGGGGTCACTCAGGCTAGATAAAAGATTGAGATTCATTTAAAAATGCAGAACAAGTTGCTGCAAAGAGGGAGGGAATAATCTGTCCTCCATGTCTAACAGCTGAGACAAGAAATTATGGAATTACACTGCAGCAAGACAGATTTAGATACTGAGTCAGGATAAACCTTCCTGAGAAGGATAGTGATGTACCAGGATAAATTACTAGCAGAGGCTGTTGAGTGTCCATTACTCCATAGAGGAAATCTTAAGGAATGCAAACTATAGATCTGTCAGGAATGGTATAGCTATCATGGTTCTCCCCTGTGGAAAGGGTATGGACTAAAGGATTTCTCAAGTCCACTAGAGAGACAGTTTTTTTTTTTTTTAACTTAGGTAACTGTGTGTGATTTTTTAATTTTATTTTTTCTCTCAGCTGGGAGACAGAGATTAAGAAGTGGGAGCAGCAAGAAGCATAGGATCACAAGATAATTCAGGTGGGAAGGGAACTCGAGGTCTCTTGACCAACCCTGTTCAAAGCAGGGTTAGCTATGAGATCAGGCGTGGTTACTCAGCGCTTTATCCATTTGGGTCTTGAAAACCCCCAAGGATGAAGACACGCAACTAGCTGCTTTTACCACTGGCCTGAGAGTGCCTCCTTCTCCCAGCTGATGCCCACCTGGTGAATGTTCATCCTCTTCCGTGGCCTGGTACAACTGAACCCCCTGTCTCCTTGATTTCCCTTTCTAACTCCTGAGTGTGAAAGAGGCTTCAGTCCTTGCTCAGAATAGCCATACAGGTACCTTGTACCATGAAACTGAGCAGACACCTCTGTGCATTGACTGCTAGTGACACAGCTAATGTCCCCACAGAGACACCATCCTTGACTTAGAGGTGGGATTTTTCAAAGGAATTCAGGAGAGTTCAGCTCTATAAACCACTGCCTGCCTTTAGAAAACCCCACACCCAAATGAATACAAGATTTTTAAGACAGAAGTTTTACTTTTAATGTCTTTCTTGTGGATGTTTTAGGAGACACTGGATTGAAAATAATGCTTGTGTTACATGAAACAGTTGAGAGAGCAATTCCATGGAGAAGATCAAAGTAGAGGAAAACAAGACAAAGAGGTATCTTGGGAACTATTGATCAGTTGAAGGAGTGGGAAGAAATGAATGTGAAATAGGACATCATGGCTGACTTTTGTATCAAAGGGAGAATGATGCATATTTAAAAATAGTTCTCTTATTATTTCTTAACCCCAGTGCTTATTGTTCAGTTTTTTCTCCAGTTTCTCATAATTTTTCTGATCGTTCTAGAATAGGATTTTTATGAGCAGATACTCTTGCTAATAAATGGCTTAATCTAGCTTCCTCTGAAGACAAGGAGAAATTCCTATTGATTTCAGCGGGAAATTAATTAAGTCCATTTTCTTTAAACTTGGCACCAGTTTTCGTCACTTAGAGCTATTGTTCAGGAGATGGTAAGTCATAGAAAAGGTGGGAATTAGTGTCTGATCGTGTTGCCCAAATGTGCTCTGGGCTAGATCCAAATTAAATTCATGTTTGTATCAACTGTCCAACATATCAAATTGTCCTTGCCCAGCAGTTTCTTCTCTTTGCTTGCTACCATTCTGAACCGTTTTATTTGCTTTACCTTCCCATCTGGGCCTTCAAGCTCTATTGGCCCTCCCTTTGCTTGTGGCCTCAACAGTTTGCAGCCTTCAAATTAGGGATGGAGTTCTCATTGTGCAATGAGTTTAATAAGTACCATATGTCCTAATGATGTTTCCCTGTCCAGACCAATCCTGTTATTTTGTTGTTTGGATGATCTAGTTTCCTTCTTTAGCAGGCTGCTGAGTTGAAAATATCCACACAAATGGTTTCATTCCAGTGAGCTCCAGTGATAGAAGCCTATTTCCTCTAACAGCTGGCCGTACGTCATTGTAAAATTGTAAATGCTCAAAACTTTTGCTCCCGTTCCCAGGGGTTCCCCCATTAAAACGATTTTGCATTCACTACCTGCCAACAGGGCCTGTAAGTGAGCCAGAAAAGCAGCAGATTAGGCATAACTATGAATTCTGAGTGGAACAGAGGGGTTGGAGATTGAATTTTTAGCTGAAAAAAAAAAAAAGGGCCTTTCATGAGAAACAAAAAATTGAGTACTAAGTGCTCTGTGGGGCCTTTATATTGAACTGTAGTTTACAATTAACACCTCTGCTGTTTTCTCACCATGGGAATAGAAATCCTCCAAAAAGTTGATTGTGTTAAGATTTGCCCTCCACGTCTTGGAGATCTTCTTCCAGCCAGATCCTCTTATTTCTTATTTCTGTAGGCAGAATAAGTCATTGTGACTTTCCCTTTAAAAAGAAGCTGGGTATTAACTGCACCATTCCAGTCTTTTCCCTAGGCTTGTATAGATCTAAAGTTTTAATCCTTTCAGTTTTACAAACCTGCAGAAATAAGTAATGAGAGAAAAGTCTCTTGCATACTTTTACCTATAAAAGCCCAACAGTGTCATGAACAGACCAATTGTGTAGTACAACAGATGCTATGGTCTTTCATCCTTCATAACAAGGAAGAAAAAAAAGTCAATTACACATTTGCAACCTGGAAATATTTCTAAGGAGTGAAGCTATCTTTCTATAATGAATATTTATAATATGATTGTTTCAGTTCTTAATTATTAGTAAGAGCATATCTCTTGCATTTTGCTTCTATAACCTGTGCTTGCGAGCACAGCAATTTGACGTTCCTTGTGATATAGTTTGTTGGCACATATGAGCTTGTGTTTCTAGTAACAGACCATTTCTTTTAAACAACTTATCTGTTTTCCTTTCTCCTATGATAACTTGACCTACATGCCAGTGATTGCCTGCTGATGTTGAAATGTAGGGTCACTTGTAATGTTTTTTTAAATTGGAATAATTATACTTTTCTGTTAGTGTTTTATGTAATAGATATGATGTATTTTTGTTTGACAGATGGAGGGGGAGAAGACTTGCCATATTTTATCTACTATTAAAATTCACTTAATGTTGTACTATGTTGTCTTTGGAGCTGTCCTGACTTAGGTGCTTGATACTGGAGAGCTGTTAAGCAAGAGATAATTGAATGCTACTTCAGTGTTGTATAGCTTTATGAGACCTGACGCCAGTATATAAATATGGAAAGAATATTTTGGTGGTTGACATAATGGAAGAATTAAAATAGTTGAGAACAGGAAGACAAAAGCCACCAGTAACCTGTCAGATTAGCCTTAACAAATGCTCCTTAGAGACGTGTTTTCAGTGGGAGTCCATAGAAGAGAACCTGAAAGGAAAATGACCCAAAATAAGTAAAGGCAGAGGAACGCTTTTCTTCTTATTTGTGCAGGTTTTGTTTTGCTTTCATTTTTGAAGAGACAGAAGCCAGAAAAAAAAGCCCAACTCCTATTCCCTTTCTGATAATCAGCCTATAAAACTAGTAGCTAGTGCCATAAATAACAGCTGTATAACTGCTGAAAGGTCTGGAAACTGAAATGTGTGGTGATGTATGATAGAACTTTAAGTGATGGCTTTAAAATATTGTTGGTGACACATTTTCTCTTTCTCAACATAACTCAGGAAGCAAATATGAAGGTCAAAAATAATTAAAATGGGCTTTAGATGTGCTTGGCTTTTTCTTAAAGTGGAATTGAAATCGGAGCTTTATAGATATGTGTATATATGTTTTTTTCATTATATTTGACAGCATAAACTTCTTCAGTTTAACAGTCTCTATGGTGAATAGTCTAATATTATTCTTTAAGCAAGTGAAGGAAAACATGCCAATTTGATCACACTGAAATATTAAGAAAATTGTATATTTCAACCAAATATAGATAACAAGATAGAGAAAAGTATTTTAGGCTTTTTAGTTGACATACTTCACTTTTATTCCTCTTACTTCACAATGCTTGACTTGAGCTGTATTCTAACCTGTGGCATAGCCCATCGTTGAGGTTTGGAGATCTTGAAAAGAACTGGACCATGTTACAGAAACAAAAGAAAATGAATTTTTGTAACATTTCTCTGGGGTAATTCTTAGATCAGAGCAACCTTAAGGGATGAGGAGTGCACATCTATATCAGAATACTTGTCAAAAAACCCCAGCCCTTGAAACAAGGGAAATTTCAGGAAAAATCCCCTAATGATTATTAACAGAAATACAGAAAAACTGCAGAATAAAACCAATATTTGTTCAGAAACATCACTTCACAAATTGTAACTTAACAGTTGAATGGGTAAAAGACAAGAAAAAGATCAAGTGTTTGTGTTCTACTTGGTTGTTATTGAAAACATTGTTTGGTGAGACATTCAGAGTTATTGCCATGTTTTGGGACAGGCGACTGTTCAATGGCTTTTGTATAGTTCCTCACACTTCACTTATAGTGATAACGGTCCCAGTTCTTGAGCTGTACATGCATTAATTAATTTTTTATTTTGTTTAATCCTGAAAGTTTAGCTTTGCCCTCAGGAGGCAGAAAGGATGATTGATCACAAGCAGTATTACTGCTCCTCCAGGTACATGATCATGTACTTGATATGTTTCATGTTCCCTAGGGGAAGAAAATTCTGGCAAACAAGACCTTCCTCATGTCATCATGGTACTATTGATTGCAGACATGTTTCTTCTATTTGCTTACTTCTACCTTTACAGAATGAGGGTTAATCTTGTGGTGTTGCAAATCCTTTCTCCGCCCATTTCATGATCTTTCACATTTTTATTATAAGCCTTGAGAAGCTAACCTTTTTGCTCAGACACTAGCCTTTCATAACAAACCCCATACCACCCATTGTTTATCAAACACTAATAATATAGCAAGCTCTAGCTCTGTTGTTTCTTATTTTTGGACTAATCACACAAAAATATTGATATAAAGTTCATTTTATCCTGGATTTCAGTGTAGCTTTTTTTTGACTACATCTTATGGAAGTAATTTTAAAATATAAACAAATTCTTACAAATCACAAAGATTTACACATTCTTTCTAGGTTTTTTTTTTCTGTTCTATAGAAATCTTAAAGTTACATTCATGTTTTTATTTGGGAAAAATGTAGATGCTCTTTATAAGTTACAGTAAGGCTGGCATTGAATATAAATAACTCGGGCAAGTACAGGTACCAAGACCAGTGTGATGACCTTTCACAGCTTAAAATGCAGTTTTGTCCTTAAGTTTGATCTACACTGATATAGTGTTATTAATAATGAGATTGTATTTCCCTTCAAGAGAGGTTTTAAACCAATATGTTTTTATAGCATCTTATGTGGTGGCTTCTGTGCTCTTGATAGGGTTCAGCTGCCTTATGCTATCAAGCTTCACTTAAAAGAAGAGGTAAGAAATTATTTTGAAATCTCACCTTCAGATACAGTCACCTGACCCTTGCAGCTGGGCTTTTGAAGAAAAACACCCAATGCAGTGAATATTTTGTTAAAATTTTAGATGTTGACAATGTTATACTGTCTGACCAGTCCATGTATTTTTTTAATATGCTAGCTGATAATAATATGGAAGTTTTGTATGGCAGTAGTGCTTAGACACTTGATACAAATAGCCATTTTGAAAGGGACAGAGACTATTTAGTTGTTCCATATGAGATTACAAAGCTCAGTGATAATTATGGGCCTTAACTGGGTTTGAAACACTGACTTGGAGATGAACTGAATCACATCTCATGAATTTTTATTCCACTCAAAAAAAATGGAATGCCAGATATGTCCTTTTTTGCAAACTATTTCACTGAGTCAGTGGTATGATTTTCTGCAAAATTCCCAGATAATGACATGATTTTTTAAAAAAATGAAGTACGTGGCATATTCCAGGTTTTTATAACCTGGAAGTGGTTTGTAACTTGTAGAAAGTAGGGGGTAATTCAAGCAAATATTGACGTATTTTCCTTGTCATGGGTCTTTTCACCATCCCTACCATCAGTTGCTGTTGTATGATAACTGGATGAAGGCATCCCCTCAGCAGACAGAAGAACTCTTCACATATCTGTGTGGAGGTCACTCATGTACCTTACCTGGGAATGAATAATGCAGCTGTGAAAAGAATAACATCCTATTAGCTGCTAATAAGATGTTTAAGCACAGTGACATTCTAGAGATCATCAAGTATAGCTGAACTCTGAACATATTTATTGCTGAATTGGTCCTTGAGGGGGAAAAAAAAACCAGCAGGAAAGGTGGATAATGTGGTATTGACACAGGGGATGAGTTATGAACTATCATTCATAACATTTCATTTTTAAGAGCTCTACTTTTCCAGTGGTGGCAAGTATTTGTTATGGGGTTTTTTATACTTTAAAATAATAAAACAACCCCAAATCCCTAACCATAAACCAAACCAACAACAACAAAGCAAAACAAAAAACCCAAACCCACAGAGGAGCCAGTTTTAACTTTCACTATTACCTAAAAACTGTGCTCTGGCTCTACCTTGCACCTCCCTCCCTCACAAGTTCTCTGTCCCCCCACACTAATGGGCTTTGAAGGGCAGGCAGACAAAAAGTGCAGTCCACAGACTCCCTCGGTTGATAATCATGTGCCTCAGTGACACCAGGGCTGCCTTAGTTCACCTGAGAAGCCCTGTATTTCCCAGAAGATGGAAGGAAGGTCTTGATTCCCTTCTTGGCAGATCAGTGTAGGCCTGAACGGATTTTTACCCTATGTCATTGCTGTGCTTAAAGCCCTTAAGCAAAATTTATATAGTGCACTAGCAGTTTTGTTTACTTTATTTCCCTGAAGGAGATTTTGATTATACAGTATCTCTGTCATATGAATAAGACGTGTCTGAAATGCTGATGTTTTGTGAAGATTGGAAAAAAATGTAGAACATCTATGAAACAGTAAGTGATGGCTTCAGAAACACTATTTTTTGAAGTATCACAGTGGTTTTCATTCTTTTTCTTACATATTTCCTGTAGTTTCTATTCCATCACTTTAGTAAGACTGTGGCCTTTTCTATTTTCTACAACAATAGTACTTCAAAAGGACGTTTAACCTAGGAATCACTAAACATTTTACAAATACCCATTAAATCTCATAGTATTTCTTGTCAGATTCAGGCAGATATATATGGAGCTTGCATATTAAAAGCATCAATTTTGTACCTAGCATGCCATCAATAATTACATTATTTTATACATGGTTGTTTCCTTCCAAGCAGGGCAGATACTTCATTCATTGTTCAAGATGGACAAACCTATTGAAGATGAGACTTTCCTCAGTTTTATTTGTGAGTAATTTTTAAGCTGAGAAGAATCTTCTCAATTTCAGTCAGCTGCTTCTCTGGCTTCCAGAGGCCCAGGAGGAAATCAGATGAAGGTATTTCATTTGGGGAATGTCACATTTTGGAAAATATCTTGAAGAAAGTTGTCTCAGGATTTTAATTGTACAGAAATTTCCAGCTTTAACTTTTTGGATGAGGCTTATGAACAGTTTTCATGGAGTTAAAACTGGTGTCCAGTTAGGTCTTCTGTTGCAGGTCCTTATGGAGGCTTTTGGTATGATGATTGTGAGAATCATCAAAATGTACGTGTCTAAAGGGGTTAAGATTCTTCTGATAGCCTTAATTCTGGTATTGTTTGACTTTTTAAAGCACAATCTTACAAAATTCCTCCAGTATTGTTGCTTTATCTGTAATTATAGAGAGAGGTTGATTATGTTTGAGGAAATCCTTGGTTTCTGGAATTCATACACCACTTCCACTTCTCCAGAGCTTGCTGTTCCTTGCAGAGCTCCCATATAACTTCTCTCTCAGAAGATGCACCACTTCTTAAGTTGGGAGGCAAAGGTGAGTCAGACACTGGCATAATTGTATTTTCAGTGGGGGGAATGGAGCTTCTGTCTGCTGCTGCTGTTGGGAAGGGTTGGGTGGGAAGACTTGTGAGTGGGTGACAAGCTAGCTGGTGTGAGGCAGAGCAGAGTTTCCTGGTCAACTTCAGCAGCATATTTCAAGGAACTGTGAGATGTAGATAGGCTGAGCAGATCATGGCAATTTGAGGAGATGCAATAGATGTCAGGTTATCTTCCGTGTTATTTTTCAGCAGAACTTTGAAATCTGAGGGTGAGGATTGTGTGAGATCTGTCAAGAATCTGTCCATTGCAAGCATCCATGGGTTAGAGCATCTCCGTCCCAGCAGACACCTGCCATATGACATCCAGAACTGAATAAGAGAATCATGTGTGCTCTATGTGTGAGCTACTTTGTGGGTACTTCTAGACAGATTTTTTTTTCTATCACAAAACTGATTAAATCAAAACATTACAAGTTCCTAAATAGCCTCAAACAATAATAGCTATATGTAAAGCAGGACATTAATCAGATGGATTTTTAAGACATGCTAGCAGTCTTCTCACTGATACTTTTTCCTCTTCAGCCCTGAGGTCATATTTTGTCTGTATGTTTTGCTGAGTGCCTTATAAGAACTCTATAAATAAAAAGTTATAACTGTGTGTTTGCATTTTCCTTGATTAAAATGCCATGTAAATGTATTTAAAATGATATGCAAATGATATGAAAGCTCCAGGCATATTTTTTCCAGCAAGACCCTCTGCATTGCAAAGGTTGTTAACAGAGCAAGGAATAAAAAAGAAAAAAAAACAAAAAAATCAAGTCATTACTGGAAGCAAGAGGACAATGAAGGACACCTCTTACAGTTATAAAATGGGTTTAGAAAGAGGAGGGAAGACATGTTGGTACAGAATTCACTCTTTCCTGGTGACTATCATAAGGAATTAGCTATATCCTTGGGTCTTTTACTAAGGCTTGCTTCAGGAGTGCATGCTGTAACCCACATTATATTCTTTACTAGTTAGAGTTTATGTATTGAGACGGAATTAGCTGAACTGTCTTTCTGAAACATCAGACTTGGTAACATTCATTGAAGGAATTTATGGTTTCAATGGTTTCTTGTCTGGATTTTGACGTATCACAATTTGGTGGTACATTAAAATGTGATAGGGACCTTCATGCTACAATTTTAACACTCAGGGTTATGATGTAGGAGCTAAGAATGTGTCTTAAATATGTTGTACATTATCTGCGGATCTGTATTCACAAAGGGATGGGTACAAACACTCTGTTAGCATGGAGTTTAACATTTCAAAGCTCTGCACTTTCTGCTTTGTTGATGTCATACTTAGGTTCTTTTTGAATCCATGTTTTCTTGTTTTCTCTGTTATCTGTGTGCGTGCATGCACATATAAGGATGTGTGTATACATATGTTTGTCAGGGTGAACAAGATGAAAAGCAGTGGCTGTTCTCTTCCTTAATCTGTAAGCAAAAGAAAACCAGATATCGCTGAATTACAGCATTTAGACAATTTCTTACTGGATTTCTATCTCCATATAAAAACATAGTAGGATGAGATTCTCTGGTTCATTCTGCATGCTGTACACCTCTTCTTTTAGTTTAACTGGCTTTAGAGCTGCTCTTGGTCACTGACGTGGGATAAGGCATCAGGATCATACTACTCGGCCAGTTTTGCAATAGTTTGCTGGAGGGAGGAATGGGGGCTTGGACTGAAATTGTCTAGAGGCACTTCCTTGTTAACAGAGAAGTCAAAACTTGCTTAAGGCTTCCTAGCTAGCACAGAAATTTCTCATCAATGCAAAATCTTCTGAAGGATTGTAAGTCTAAGTCAATTATGGATAAGACAGCTGAAGGTCAGAATAAAATATTTCATCAGGTATTTTTATTTAAGCAAGAACAGAACTGTGATCCTGATTTTAACTTTCGCATATTCATTCATTTACCTCACCACTGAGCTATACATCTGTCATTGCAGCAGTAAGAAAAGGAACACATTTCTTTCCTAGGTCTGGAAGATTTAGAAAGGGTAGATGTGACCTTTGCAATATCTTTCTTTCTGTCCACAGAAAAAGGGTCAGCAGTTCTGGGATGCAACAGGATAAGTCAGATGCAATGTGCTATGGAGCTGATCAAATTCTCTGGCAACTGGATGCACAAGTTAAGAGCTGACTTGCCAGGTACTGTTCCCAAGGCAGCTAATTTTTTCTCAGCAGCTTTTCTTTTATTTCCTCTTTTTTAAGAACAGTTTTCCTGGGTGACAGAGAAGTCAATGCAAATATGCATAATGAGTATTGCTTTAGGTTTCATGCAGGACACAGGGCTTCCCTAACAGTATGTGGAAATTCAAGATGTTTCCCACAGCTCAGATTGAACTGCAATCACAGCTGTGGTAAGATTTGGCTTTAGATAAGAATAAAAGGACCCCCATGAGAAAAAGCCAGGTTATGTGGCAGGTACCTTCTTAGGTCAGCCACCACTAATATGAGAGAGATTAGGAGAAATTCCTTTTATGATTTAGTTAGGTATTCTTTTTTCTCCCCTGAATGCTACCTCGATTAAATTAACTGTGGAAAAACTGCCAAGGTCTTTAAGACATAAAATAAAGTACGCCAATAAAGTCAAAAGGTATGTTAGTAAAGTTCAACATGTTTGTACTAATAAAATCAGTGATTCAAGAAACTCACACTTCTGCAGTCTTTGAATGAGAGAACTTGTTCACTAGGTGTGAGTGAGTCACATTGCATGCATGTCCAGACATTTCAGTGGTTTATGTGCATGAGGCTAACGTTGTTAGAGTGCCACTGAGCTCATAAAGAATACAGAGAGGAGAAAAAAAATAATTCCTTACCAAGCTTCACATATTTTGGGGAGGGAAGGAAATCTGTAGAGGAATTCATCAAATATGACTAGTGTATTTAAATTGCTTGCAGTGATAACAGAATGAGACATTAATAACAGATAAAGGGGTTCTTAGTTACACACTTAAAAGCTTATTTAAAGAGCCTAGATTAGATCATAGATCAACAGAGCCTCACTGGAAAGAGCAGTCTTGTCTTCCACATAGGGCTCCACACTGCAGCACTTAACTGAGACTTTGGTGAGATAAAGCTGTTTGGCTTTTAAGTCAACCTTGAGATGACTTTCCCTTTAAAAAAACCCACTTTGATTATGTATTTGGCTTGCATGTTAAATAAGCTGCTCTGCTAAAATTATACCCCTGCAAGAAGCTTATGTCATCTCCCCCCAAATATGTGACAGATAGTGAAAGACAGGGAAGGCAGAAGAGGCAATATAGAACCCAAGTTTTAATTAGGGACAGGATGAATTGGAAAGTTCATATTAAATTATCTAACACCTAGAAGACAAAAGCATTAGCTTTTAGATGATAGCAAATCTATGACAGCTAAAGGCCAGATCTACAGGTAGCATAATCATGCACTGGTCGGTGGACTTTGTTCATTCTGTGCTATTTTACACCAGCTTCCAGTGCTCCTGTGCAAGCCTCATGACCTTTCTACTTATTCTAAAAACCACAACAAAGTCAGCTAGAAAACCTACTGCAACTGAGGTTGACTTCTTCACCCCACTCCCGCTGTGCACCTTCAAACACAGGTGCAGACTTGGCTGTCCTGGGTAAAGAGTTGGATCTTCAAAGATCCGATGTGCAGTAGAGTTGCTGGACGACCCTGTGCCCACAGACGGCACGCGTTGTGGAGTGACAAGTACAATAGAATTATATTTCTTCCTGCCCTGTTTTAAAAGGATATGCCCTCCAGATAAATTCAAACACTGTCAGAACTGACACCTTTCTCAGGAATTAACAGGAGGCAAAGCTCTGAAATGCCAGAGTCACAGTAAATTCTCTCAGCTTTTCATTATTTCTCTGGTTGTAGATTCTTACCCCAGGAGACCTTAAGGGGTCTTTTTATTGCTCTAAGGAACTTGCTGGAGTAATTTAAACAGATAGGAACACCATGTCCTCTGGATGGGAGGTGAAGGAGCCATGATAGGGTTACTATTTTACTAGAAGGTAAAGGATGTACAATAGGGAGTGTTTAAATTTAGAATTCTCCACCACTGATCAAAACTCCAGCTCCACCCAAGGGCTGTGGAGAGGAGGGAGTTTTCAAAAGCCTATTCTTTTTGGTTTACTGCATTGTGACTTTTTTTTTTTTTGTAATCTCCTCAACAAAACAGGGATCAGAAATGGAAAAGGAAACCTCAACAATGCAGCCCAGCCCCTGGGGAAGCAAGGCTGATTAATGGACAATTTTATGGCTCATTTGTAAAAAGGGAAACTCTAACAGAGTACTCTGTTTACTTTGTCCATACGATTCATATCAGCATTTCCGGAAGGGGAAAAAAAAAGAAAAAAAAAAAAAGAAAAGTGTGAATGCTTGAATAGTTTGGGAAAATAAGCAAATAGCTTATGGACATCTGCAATGAAGAGTACAAACTACTGGAGGATTATTACAAACATTGCATGTACTAGAATGGTCAGACTCCAGTAGATTTTTCCTCTAAACTCATATTCTTCCTATCAGTTTAATTCTAAATGATACTTTGGAGATTAGGGATAAGTTTCCCTCTAAGAGGAACAGTGTTTACAGACCTACAGACCTGCAGCTGGCTTTGGGGGTTTAATGGCTCTTTGGAGTCTATCTGTATCTCTTTGAGGTACTATGGTTTGATTTGCAGCACTGTTGACTAAGTCTGGAATTAGAAGAGCAGCAACAGGCAATTCTGCATTTCTGGACCTCAATAAATAAGTTTAAGAGGCTCTGGTTTCTTTTTCCCAAAGTTTCAATTCATCCTTACCCATTCCAAATCCCCTATCCCCCTGCCCTCCCTCAAAAAAAAAAAAAAAAAAAAGAAAACAGATGGAAAAAGTTAGATTAGCCTCTGCCAAACTGTACACAGAGTGGCTGTCTTTGGCACTGAACTGATAGGCCTGTGACTTTTGGATTGTTTTCAGATGTGTTATGGCTATCATGAGATGTCACCTGACTGGGAATCACACACTGGGAAGAATAAAAGGTGAAAGAGAAAAATCAGAAACAAAGAAGAGGTATTATACAAGGAGAGGTGAGCTGTGAGAACATTGGTAGAAATGAAAAGTATCAAATACCTCCTAGATTCTGCCAAAAATATCAAGCAAATGATCTAAAAACAGAGGAGGATAGTCTCTTTAAAGTACAAAAAGATCTGTATGCGAATATATACAAACATACATTACATACATTTGGTGAAGCTTGAGACACTAGAAGTACATTGGAGTGAAAAGCTGCATTGAAACTTTTCTGCCTAACACCACCACCTCCTGCATCATGGATGTTAAAGTTAGTTTAATGTTACAGTCATCAGTCATGAGATTTGCTTCTCTTTTTATATATGCACATAAGTTACATTTACTTTGGCGAGTTGAAGAGAGCCTCAACCTAAATGTGAAACCTGTAGTAAATACATTCTTAGTAAATGTACACAGAAACTTGACACTTTACAGATGCCTTTATTTTTCATAGATACTAACTGTGATTGGCATGTTTTCACAGAACAGTTGAGGTTGGAAGGGATGTCCAGAGATTGTCTAGTCCAACGCCCCTGCTCGAAGCAGGGTCAGCTACAGCAGGTTGCCCATACCCAGTCAGGGTTTTGATTATCTCCAAGGATTGAGGCTCCACAACCTCTCTGGACAGCCTGTTCCACTGTTTGGCCACCCTCACAGAAAAAGTGTTCTCCTATGTTTGAATGGGATTTCCTGTATTTCAGTTTGTGCCCATTGCCTCCTGTCCTGTCACCTGTCACTGAATATTACCGAGAAGAGCTTGGCTCTATCTTCTTAATCTCTCCCATCAAGTATTTATGCACATTGATAAGATCCCCCCAAGCCTTGTCTTCTCCAGACTGAACAACCCCAAACCTCTCAGCTTCTCATCTGTCAGATGCTGCAAGCCCTTATAATCATCTTTGTGGCCCTTTGCTGGACCTGCTCTTGTGTGTCCCTGTCCTGTCCCGGGGAGCTCAGCATTGGGTACAGTGTTCCAGATTTGTGCTGGCAGCTGCTTATCCTAATGCAGCCTAGGAGGCTGTTGCCTTCTTTGCCATAAAGATGCACTGCTGGCTTCTGGTCAGCTTGGTGTCCACTAGGAGCCCCAGGTCTTTTTCTGCAAATCTGCTTTCCAGCCAGTCAGTACTGAGCCTGTTCTGGTTCAGGGGGTTATTGCTCCCCAGGGGCAGGACTTTGCACCTTCCCTTTGTTGAACTTCATGAGATTCCTGTTGGCCCATTTCTCCAGCCAGTCCCAGTGCCTCTTTATGGCAGCACAACCAGCTGGTGCATTAGCCACTCTTTCTAGTTGTGTATCATCCGCAGATTTGCAGAGGCTGTGCTCTGTCCCCCCATACAGGTCATTTATGAAGATGTTAAACAGTGTGGGCCTCAGCACTGACCCCAGCCATGGCATGCACCACTAGTCACTGGCCTCCAGCTTGACTTTGTGCCACTGATCACACTCTGACCCAGGCAGTGTGGCTCATTTTCAGTCAATCTCACTGTCCATTTATCTAGCCCATACTTCATTGTTTGTCTGTAAGGATATTATGGGAGACAGTGTCAAAAGCTTTGCTGAAGTCAAGAGAGCCAACATCTACTGCCCTCCCTTCATCCTCTCATGTCATCATAGAATGCTGTCAGGTTGGTCAGGCATGATTTCCCTTTCATAAATCCATCTGATTTCACTAGGGGCTATAGTTAAATTTTGAATATTGCTGCAAAACAAACCAGAGAAACATAGGACATGGGGTTAAATCAGGAAGCTTATACCTAATTTTAAATTCTGGCATATGGATGCTCTATCTGAAGCTCAAATTAGTGGTGTCACACACAGAACCTCCTACAACAACATCCTAAGAGCATCTAATATACGAGTATCTTTGACTTCATACCCAACACAACTGAGAGCTCATACCTGACTGGTAGATTTCCATGTTGTGTTTTATTTCAGGGTGTTAAATGAATATCACCACTGAGATGTACTAAATGTCTGCCTCTCCACCCCTTTCATGACCTATGGTCTCCTTTGCCCCTTGAGTTTTGGGACTGCCTTACCAACTGATACCTATCGTATTTGCCTTCTTGTAAGGCCATTCGCTCTTACTAGACCTCTACGCTTTCTATTTAACCTAATTTTGTATATGTTTGAACAGTGAATTCCTTAGTCTCTTGGCAGACAATTTAATTGGTTAATTGAGCTTTGTTACTCTTTCATGCAGCAATCATAGTTGCCTTTGAGGGGTTGTCCTTGTCTGTTGTACAGTCTTGTACATTGAGGAGATTTTGGCATTGATAAAATGCTTTTGGCCAGACTGAATGTGTTATTTACTCCTATTTCTTCAGAGGCAATTATTCAAAGGTTGACTTTAACATCAAATAGAAATAACCAAACCTACAAATGCTTCTGATCAGCTTGTAGCTGTTTGACAATGCTGGGCTTAGTGGCATGTGCATGTTATTGGGCACAAGCCATTGAGCTCTGGAGGGGATTCAGAGCCAGAAGTCGGCAGCCTAAATGGATTGGCCAGAAAATGGGAACTGAGCATTTTGAATCTCCATTCAACAGTGTGTGCTGTGACTGCCTGTGAAAATATAGCCCTCCATATTTTCATGGGTATTTTAGTGCCTTGGGGTGCCATTTTTTAGAACAAAATAACAGGAAGTCTGTGCTTCTCATCATCTTTCAGTTGCTAGATATCACAAGTATCTTGAGGACAAGATCTCCTGTTGTTTCTACCTCATAAGAGACTTTCTGAAGCAATCACTTTCTTGGAAAAACATGGATGCATACACAAATACAGCTATTGAAATACTTCTCATTAAGAAGGTTTCTTGTGGGATGCTGTATGCAAGGCTTGTTGAATAAGATCCCTTCTGGGTGGCCTTTGTCCATCTCGCAGTGTTTTCATGACACATCTTTTACTGCAAAGAGGAATTAAAGGCCTTCACCTCAGAGGTTCAGGGAGAGTGGAAGGAGGTCTTGTCTGAATGATGATATGCCCGACACTTTTGTTCCTATCGTTTTCCTGATAAGCTCAAGCTGTTAAACTCCAGCTAACCAATCAGTAGAACAATTTACTACTTCTGTGTCATTTTAAGTGGGCTGTGTGGCTGGAGCAGGATGTATTCAAATGACAGTTAACAAAGTATGTTTTCTTTTGAGGATTTGTCTGCTATAAAGAGCTTGAAGGGAACCTTTGAACGGGCATTCTCATCCCGTTGCAGCTGAAATATCCCTTGTACCTCCCACAGCTTCAATAACTGCAGTTATTTTCATTTCCAGCACATTGGGAACCAAACAATGTTGAATCTATTTTATTTGATGGGAGAGGTTCATAAAGAAATGGCAAAGGGCTTGCATTTTTAAAATATTTGGCCTTCAGATATCCTCTCCTTTCCAGACCCTTTAAGCCATGCTCAGGTGACCCTTACAGGCTGAGCAGCAAAACCCTGCTGGGAGAGAGGGGCCCAGAGCCGCCACAGTCTCCCTTGTGGTCCCTGCCTATCAATGTCTGCTCTTATTCCACAATGAGGCTGGACTGTCTTGGCAGGGAAAGCTTCATGGGATCAGGTATAATCCCCTGAGGAAAACAATTGTATACAATAAGAACTTGAAAGCATGAAAGGAAAAGATTTTCAACTCCTCTAAGCACAGCTTTATTGATAAAACTGCATCTGCCAGTTTTCTCTAGTTAGTTTTCTATTATGCTAAAAACTGTAGGAAAGCAAGGCTCATGCTATTTCATAAATGAGCTTGTCGGTTAATTGAAAAATAAAATAAAGCTATTTAGCTACAAACCTAATATAAGTTTGATGACTGAGTACGGGGTATTTGTTTTCTTGTGCAGACTTCTCACATTTTCTCCTCCCCTTACCCCAACACATCTGCAGAAATGTTTTTTCTTTTGTTATCTCAAAGCCTGAATATTACAGATTCTGGGTGAAAGACTTAATTCAAATCCTTTTCTTCCATTCTTCTGTAGCAATTCAAGACTTGTTGGTTCAGACAACATGGGTTCTTCTTGTCTTTTCTTTTGTTTTCCTTTCACTATGGTCATGCTGTTGAATTTTAAAAACTCAGTGCCAGCTAACAGTGAGATGATGGTGAAATATCTATTTATCTGTTGTGTGACTGGAGCAGGTTGTTTTCTTTAATATAGAAAGTAGAAGCCAAGCAAGCTACAAGTATATTTTTTCTCTTTGATGATGAGATAGCCCTTGAGAATATTCTTAAATGCCACTTTATAGGATAGCCAAACCCTGCAGGTAAATGTTACCCATAAAAAGGGAACATTGCACTTGTGCCATATGTACCTGAAGTGCCTTTCTGTGTGACTGGGATGTCAATAGGAATTTCCCAGATACCACGCAGAACTGCAGCTAAGAACAAAGACACTAAACTGATCTTTTGTCTGCTGTGACTGCCTTGGAACTAACTTTATAGACCTTCATTTTCTTTCCCTCACAGGCCTTAGCCTGCTGTGTACAAACAGGAGAAAGGCAGCTGCCTGGGAGCCTCTCCCTAATGCAGGGTGATGTGCAGAGCCAACCTTTTGTTCTTGCCTCTGTTCAGTGTGAGCCCTCATATACAGCCTTAGAGTGTATGCTTCAGGTGGCTTCTGAGCTTGGAGAGCCTTAATGTTTGGTCATGTTTCTGCCTGATCTTTATTCAAGCCATCTTTTTTTCCCCATGTGCAGAGTCTGATAGTTAAATTAATGGGATTTTTTTAATCTGCCTAGAAGATAGAAAATGAAGCTGCATTTTGTCTCTCTCTGGCTATCAAAGCTCAAACTTAAGACTACAAGAATGTAGAATAGATGTTAAAATCATACCTTCTTACTTCCAAAGACACTAAATGAACACAAGGTGCAATTATGCTATTCTATTTAATCTCAGCTGTGAAGAGAGAGTTCAGTAAGAATGTTGTTTTTGACATCTGTCACTTGCACGATCACTTCCAGTGCCATCAGAACAAATCCATTACTCTTTCTGATTAGAGAATGATTTTAGCTAAGCAGAGTTATAGGGTGATACTAGCTACAGTGACAGATACATGTCCTGGAATGCTTTCCCAGTCCTGCTGTGTTTATAAAAGGGATACATTCAAGACAATATTAATTTTTTTATAGCCACATTTCTGGGAGGAATAAAACCCTATAAAGAAACTGATCATTCTTCCCACAAGTAATATTTTGATATGCATATTTAAATTATGTTGAAATTACACCTACTAACTGCTAGAAGTAACAGATACACATTAGTTTCACAAAAAAGAAATACTACAACATGTAAGAACTGAAGTAGCACTGGGAAATGCAACACCATCAATGTATAATTTGCCATGTTGGTTTTTTTTTTATTCATTATTTCTGATTAAAGATGTTCCCAACTTTTAAAGGAAATAATATGGAACAGGATTGTGTGCTGTCATGTCAGCTATAACTCTTCAAAATCAGAGACAAATGAAACCAACATATGCTGAAGTTCTGAAAGTTGGGGCACTGTAAAAAAACCTGAGCTTCAGTAAGCTGTGGTCGGGTAACTCTGGCTGTGTGACAAGTCAACCCAAAATCCCAAATCCAAACATTCCTGACCACTGGAACTTTAAAAATAGGAATCTGGCTATGAATCTGTGGCTTGGTTCTGTGCTTCAAATAAAGGAGAAACTCCTTTCTGCAAACCAAATAACACTGGGAAAAAAGGCAGAAGTTACAGAAAAGGAAGAAAAGGCAGAAGTGTTCAAGAGCTGTTTATTGTGATACTCCTCCACTATATTACTAGATAGGTCATTTGTATGTTAGTGTACTTACCTTATGATCTAACATACATGTCATGTGCATGGATGTACAACTGACACATGCCTAAGGTGAATGTAGCGCTGTGACCTAATTGGATTTACACCTTTGTCTTAGTCACTTAGTGCATGCATATTTTGGCATATGAAGAAGAAAGGTGTTTGGACTGTTGGTAAAGAAGGCAAAAGGGAACAGGCTTTGGTCACGGTAGTGTGAAAATTCCTTATTGGTATGTGGATATGGAAAATGATCCCAAGGATGTCTTGGGAAATGGACTTCCAGGTGACTTCTGGTCCATGGGTCATTAATCAGCTATCTTTAGTATTAGCTGGCCATTGCCATAAAATTGGCTGACATCTGATCAAAAAGTGCATCAGGGACTTTAAACTTCCAAAACAATATCGGACCACTCTATTGTAACACAGAGAAATTCAGGCTGTTCTGCAGCTGAATCTTTATTGAAGCCCTAAGAAGTATGGTATAACTTCCTAGGGCACTCGGATTGCAGAACCTGCATATGCATATGTAAAGTCAGATGATCTTTCATGAAACTAGTCCGAAGATGTTTGGTTAGCTTCACATCTTTTGAGTATTATAACAGTGTGTAATTGCTTGCTTCCCTTGATTGTCAGTAGCAGCCTTTTTAAGAGGGAAATTTAGTAGAAACTTCAGAAGGAAAGCTTTGAAACTTAGTGGAGCAAGGAGCCCAAACTAACATTTTAATATAGGAACATGCTGTTCTGTTATATTTCCTGCCTCTTCCTAGGCTAAACAAGTTCTAAGATCAAAAGGTTCTTTTCTCGAGTGGTCAGCAACAAAGATAATGAAGATTAGGAGCTTAGAAAATAAATAATTGGCCTCAGGAGGATAGGGCTGTACAGCACAGCTTGCTCCTCCTTTAGAGTTCTGCTAAAAGTTGGCTAAAACTGGTTTTTGAGTGATTCCTTGTTGAATAGTAAAAAGGTAACTGTGACAACTTTTCCTTCCTTACCTCTGCTCTGAAACGTGTTGAAGCTAATAGAAGGTTTCCTGTTGCCTAAAATGAGTTTGGGATTGTACCATATCAGCTGAGTGTGGGAAACAAAGCCAGTCTGTGTCTGGTACTCAGGAATGGGGAAGACACAGCTGTAATGTGGGTCTTGTTCAGTTGTAGTTTTCATATCCTTTTCATACACTCATTCTTTATTTTCATGTAATTCATCGCATATCAGTGAAGGTAGCTGCAATCATGCAAATAGTGGCAGGAAAACGGGAGGAATTAGTCTCCCAAACTGGTAAATATGGATTAGGGAAGAGCAGAATCAGAGAAGGTTGGAAACATTGTTTATGCTAAAAAGACCATTTGCTGCTGTAATTTGTGTTTCTCGTTGTTAGGTGGCAGGGAGCCCAGTGGCTCACTGGCTTTGGTTCAAATAAAAGCAGTGCTGTGCAGAAGGCAGATCGTCTCCCTGTTGAATTGAGAGCATGCTATCTGCTGTCTGCAGTCAGCATGGAAATGGCACAAATGTCCAGTGACTGCATTCAATGGGTAACTTTAACATTTATGGAAACCATTTTTCTGACTCATCTGCTGAGTTCTGAGTCTGCTCTTATGCTACTTTTAAATAGACTTGCTGTCTTCAACAAGGTGAATCTCACTATTCCCTTCACCCTCTTTGTTGGTACATGCTCTGTGTTAAATCCACTGTGAGGAGGTTTCCTGTTCACTTGGCAAAACTTGGGCTGTGAACACTGCCTGGCCAATTAATTTTTGTGATACCTGGGGAGCAACAAAGCCTGAGAAACCAAGTTATGTTTTTCTTTCTTCAATTACATTCATTGTGGTACTGAGGACGGGGTGGGAAGTGCTGGAATAATTTGATCCAAAGTTATTTTGGCAGGATTCTTCTGTGATGGACTCCACTGTGTTTACTACCAATTTGGGTTGATGTGGTGCTGCAGAGAGCTACCAATAAACTAGAAGTTTGGGCCAACAGGAGGAGAACAGGTGAGTCAGGCTTCCTTTATGTGTCATAAGGACAAAGACAGGCAGTTTCACACTGAGCATACTTCATGGAGAATCAGCCTCCCAGAACTCTTGTCATTAAAAAGCATTGCCAAGTGAAGTATCATTTAAAAAAGCTGGACAAGGTAGGAGGCAGGCTATGCCAGACAGTCAGCAGGTGCAGAGGACAGCAGGAGGGCAACAGAATTTGTTATAAAGCCTGCCATTAATGATAATTTTTACTAGTAATTTTATTAGAGGAAAGGTTTTTTTATTATCACTGTTTTTTCATTAGAAAGAATAGTGCTTGTGTGTGAGGCACATTTATATATTGTACCCTAGGACTAGATTTGCTCACAGAGTCTAAAAGAGCATATTGTGTACTACCTAACATGCTTCAGGCTTTAAGTTGCATTTTGCTGCCATCTCAGTGAAGTGTTTCTCAGTTGGAAAAACTGACTAACCTGTGCCATTTACCTACACACTAAATTCTTTGACTTTTATAGATCCAGAGCTGGGTTTTGGAAGGGAAAGAAGAGTGTTGTGTATGGCTTTTTTTTGTTTGTTTGTTGGTTTTGGTGGTTTGTGGGTTTTTTTTGTTTTTAATTCAAATGCTGCTTCAGGTGTCATTCTGGCAGAATAGAAGCTGCCAACTTAAGAAAAAAAAAATATTCTCTATGCTGAAGTCCTGTGGAGAATTCCTGCACGATTAAAAGAGAGTTAGTAGAGTCTCCTTCCTCCTTTTACATTCATGTATATGGCCACACACACACACATTTCTCTCTGCCAGCACTTATCAGTTTTTCAATAAATCTTTGCTGAAGTCTTGCAAACAGCTGCCGCATTCTTTGAAAAGGCTGTTCCAAATACAAGTGTCTGCCGTGTAGGACTTCACCAGCTGGATGGTTAAATGCACTTCCTTTGCTGCAGGAGACAATCTGTTTTACATTGCATGAGAGAAGTCAAAAAGTCAATTAATATGCTGACCAAGACAAAATAGTTCTTTACACCTATAGTCAATCCCAGTGTGGACTCTCTTATGAGTAAATTATTAATAATAAGTATGTTGTAGGACTCATGTCATCTCTCTAGGAGATACTTAATCCTACAAGTTGGATCAAGAATCTCATTTGCTTTTAATCAGATGGGATATAGCTTTGTGTATGAGAAAATACTGCTTAAACTTTCTGCATTCTGATGGGGAGGCTGGGAGTCTAATAGCCATTGTGATTTGAGGACTCATTCAGTGTTGGTAGAAATGAATAGATTCTGTATTCCAGGGTTTTAGCATGACTCCTGTGGTTTCCTTTGCCTGTCCTTTTAGAAAATGTTTCACTTGCAGGCTCAGAAACAATCTGGGGAGGGTGAGCTGTATGAGGGAGAGTCTTAATGAGTCAAAAGCCAGCTGCTGTTCCAATTACTGGGTTGTTTTGTGTTACAGACTGATAGCTTAGCAGTACACTGCAGGTGCAACTTAAGGTGTAAAGGCCATTGAACATGCAGCATCTGACGCATGACCATCCCAGACACACCTGTGCCTGTGTATTCCCAAGGCCAAATCCTTAGCTGCAGTCAGCTGGTATCTCAGTTGCCATGTAGTACCAGGACTACATTGGCAGATGACAGCTAAACTCAGAGGAGTTACAAGGACATCAGAGTGGGCAGGTGAGGTTCAAAGTGAGAGAGGCTTAGTGAGAGGAGCACTTCATGCATGTGAGACTGCTGCTGATTAACCTAACTTCAGGCTTTTCCTGAATGTTTCTGCATGCACCTCAGCAACTGTGTTCAGTAAAAGGCAAAATGAAATTAACTTCAATGTGTGTTCTTCCCTCCAAAGATTAAGATGCCTAGATATAATTTTTCACTAAATACAAAAAAAGCAAACTGGGATTGATTCTGAACCCTGATATGTTGGTGTAAAGTAAGAATAGCCTAAACACTATCACTTTGTTTTTAAATCAGTAGAACAGGATTTGGACCATTAGACTTCACTTGCAATGTGTAGAGGCTGTTAAAATTCTACTTTAAAAAAAGGCTAGCTCCAATCTGTCGTTTAATCTGAAGAGTCCCTGCAGCAGTGAGAGTCAGGTAAGAACCAATTAATGATAATGGTATTAATGAACATTTCCAAATGCACATTTCATTTACCTATAACAAGATAGTTATCTATGATACACTGAATATCAAATCAGCCACCAAACTGTGGAAAAGAGACTAATGGATCAGATAAATAGCTAAATATATAATGTTTTAGCCTTAATATGAGAGTTGCAAAGTAAATACTAGCTGGTCATCCTGGGCAGATAGTGTTTATATAAACATTATCTGTAGAATTAGGCTAAATACCAATCCAGGATTTTTTATATCACTTTAATGTTAAAATAACTAAAGAATCCTATTTGATGACTCCTGTAGGGGACATTCCCAAGTGTAGACTGAAGGAAAATATTGCCTTTACCTCCTCTGCCACAAGCAAATGCTGAGCATGCTTGTAAGATAGAGGTTTTTATCAAGATACATATGCTGTATTGTAAATGTCCCAGCACTATAACAGAAATAACATTGAATTGCTAAAGAAAAGACGGTATGCTTTATTATTTCACTCATAGCCCAGTTTTGTGGAAGTGAGTCCTCTGTTTCCTGTCAAATTATTTTTAATGAGCTTAATATAATTCCTTCTCTACATACAGCCACTTGTTCATAAACCTGGCCAGTGGATAAGAGAAAATTATGTATTCTTTGAATCATACCAGGCACAGTTATTTTCTAGCTTCTCAAGAGCATATTTATATTAATCATAATCATAAGACCCTGACTGACATAGCAGGCTCAAAGCATCCTTCACATGGTTAGGACCACTCATCTGTGTAAGCTGGGTCTGGACGTGGCACATTGCTCAGGAAAGACTAGTCACTATGGCAAATGTTGTGCCTGCAAGAAGAGAGAATCATCTCCACAGATAACCTTGGAAAAAAGGACAGGAGGGGAGGTGAACAGAGAAAATAGAGCTCTCTAACTCCAAAAAGGTTGACCATTGCAGAGGAAATAAAAGAAAGAGATGTTATGGAGAACATGTCATGTATCTCACATAATAGTCATGCATCCCTGCCTCTCTGCTGTGGTGTAACACATTCAGCTGAGTTATGGATATGCTGCAGACATTGTTAGATGTCTCAGCAGTGCCTGGGAAACACATTCTTATGCTGCCTCATCTGATGGATCAAGGTGAGAGAAAACTGTCTGCTGCGGCAATGGCAAAGTGGCAGCACAAGGTGAGGGGCTTATGTCTGTCTTTCTCGCTTCCCATTCAACTCAGCAACTCAGCCCTCAGAAAATTCTGAACTTTCTCTCCTGCTAGATGATATTCCCCCCACAAATTGCAGCACTCCTTACCACTTTCTGCTGCCAGTAGCCATTTATGTCTTGCTTCTCACCCAGTTTCTGAATCTTTCTGACACCTAAAATTGCTTAACCCTACTCCACACCCTATCCCAGCTAAGACTTGAGATACCACTAGTCAGTCATAATTTAGATTTATAGAAAAAAACAAAAAGAACCTGCAAATAATCTTGTTCCTTAAGATGAGAAAACTGTCACAGAGCAAAGGAAACCTTGATGGCTGATTAGATGATTGGCATAATGCTGTTAATGGAAATCAGCTGTTAAGCAATGGGCAGTGCTATGAGGGAATTCACACTCTGTTGGTTGCCCCCAAAAAGTGATGCTCAATGGCTAACGCATGAGCTTGAGTTGATATCTAACCTGACCTCTGTATGCCTTGGTTTTCCATACCTAAAATGGGGACAGTAGCTCTTTCCTACATCAAAGAATTGTTGTACGGAAAGAGTGTAGTGCTTCAGTATCACAATAAGTAGAATTGCAACAGGCAGTAAGCAGATTTACCTAATGTAAGAAGTAATAATAGAAGACTTACCAACAGGTTTCATTTTAGAAAAGCAGCAGAACAAATTAAGATTTAACAGATATGGGCTAACAGAATAATACTTAGTTCTCTCTTTCCTACCTTACCCACAGCAAATCCACAGCTGACTGTTTCCCATTACAGGCTCAGCAGGTACAATTCAGAAAAATTCCAGTGACTTGTATGAAGAAAAAAACCCATGAACTGAGAATTGATTGGTCTTTCAGTATAGATTTTGTATGGCTTATATGGCCTACATGGAGGAGGTTTAACAAACAGATAGATACATTGGTATCTATCAGTTATCTATTATATTAATTTTGAAATATATAAGTTGGTGTAAAGTTCATTTATGACATTAATTTAGTGCAGCAATGAGGAATACTCCTATCCTAAATACTTATTACCAAAATGCAGCAACAAATCACTACAGTTAAATGTGATGTTGTAATAAGTGGCTTACTAGCCTTTTCAATGGCCTTTTTGATTAAGCTCTGTAGGAGATGTAGTCTGCAGGGACAAATAGGAAAAATGTTCTTAGATATTCATTATGTGACTTATAGGGAAAATGCAGTGCTCAGTCCTAACTTAGTTTGACGTGGCCCCTTATAATGAGACCTGGAAGAGAGCCCTTTTTGCACTTTGTGAAGATACACAGGAAAAATGTAAGAAAAAGGGGTTTGGGGACGTCTACTGTGTGGCTTCTAAGGAATGGTAAAAACTTGTAGAAGCAAGGAAGGCAGTAACAAAGAAGGATCTTGGATAGCCTGAAGCAAGCTAGTGCTGTGAACATCTGGAGAACTGTCTCTGGATGTAGGGTTTTTGAATCCAAGGCTGAAGAAAACTGAGACTGGGTTGCCTCTCATGCAGTGGTAAGCAGAAGCCTAAAGCATAGGAGAGGCAGAACTGTTCTGCTGCAGGAGCAAGGAGGGAAGAAGGAACAGCCTGAAGGCAAATGACCAAGACTGCCACTTGGAAGACTTGATAAAGGACAGCTTTTTATTGCCCAAAATCAGGGGACTGTATTTGTGACATGAATGGCTTTGTCACTGACTTAAAAAGACCCACTTCACATTCCTGTTCAGGATGCCTCATTTTGCATGAGAAAGAAAACAGTCAAAGGATACTAGCCAGCACTCCGAGCAAGCAGTTGCAAATCTGACCTGCCAGAAGGCAATTTTGATAAAAGTTCTTTATACCAATTTTTGTGGACTTTTAAATCTCATATTCATTCATGACCATTGCATTCAGATTTTTTTCCCAAATTCAAAGACTGAGTACAGGAGGCTTGTAGAATGATCAAGATTTTGCTTTTCTGTCCTTGTTTACTTGTTCTCTCTTGATTATAAATTACCAGGCCTCTTCCATTCTCTTCTAAATTAAAATTATCTCTGTCAAATGTTTGTGGCAGACAACAGTGCTGTTTTTTATGCCACAGATGACCTTTCGTCTCTGCATCAAGAGACTCAGTAGGGATCCATCCCTTAAAACAAGGAACCCCCTTGAAATGTATCTCCAATAGCAAAATACCATCCCATTGTTTTCAGCTAAAATGCCATAATTGTTCTGGTTGCAACTTTAAGACAGCTTTCCTTGCATGAAGATAATTAAAATTCACTGGCTGTTATGAACACTGCTATGCTTTAGTGAGTTTCTGCTGAACAAAATACTTGGGAACAAGTAGAGAACACCTGAAGAGGAAGATAGTTAATGACGGGTTTCAGGTACTGAAGAATGCCTCTTGCACTGAGGACCAAAACCTGAGCAAAACATCTTGTAATCAGCATCAGTGGCAGTGGGCAAGGGACAAGGCAAACAACAGGAATGGTTCAGTGGACTGGCTACTACTAAATTAAGTGTTTTTATGCACTATCTCAGCTAATGAAATCTGTCTAACCTTTAAGCCCTGAGCACCTGATAGAGAAGACAAATATAACCTATGTGAGGCAGAGAGCTGATGGGTAAGAGGACAAATTTCATTGGGACATCTTTGAATTAAACTGAATCAAATGGCATGCTGCCATGTCAATGATCTTTCATGGAATGCAAATAAGTCTGTCTAATGTAGCAAAAATGCACATCATTCATTTTAGCCTTTAATTAGGTTTTAATTTAATCAAATATTGGTAACAAAGCAGACCTTGGAGAAAGATTCTGATATTAAAGCCTTCAAAGCTTTTTTGGAGAACTCTAAATGGTTTGTATGGTAGTAAATCAACTTGCAAAGTGGTGACTATACAATGTGCATATCTTAGCTCTAATCATGGTCTGTTATAAAACTTAAAACGGAACAAGTAGCATGCAGTCCTTCTATGAAAGAAAACACTAAGTGGGTCATACTGTGAGTCACTCTATCTCACGGAGATGATTTCTTTTGAGCATTGCCTTTTAGGATAGTAGTAAAAAGAACTATCAAGGACAGTGTGCAATTAAAGGTACTTTAATCCACGTTTAGGGGCTAGAGTATACAGTATAGAATTATTAGTAAATATTGTTTAATTGCAAAGCAAGGGAAGCAAATATGAAATTAATAATGGATTTATCAGCTTTCATTATTACGATCCTGCCTATGTGAGCGGATTCAGATAGTCTTATGTACCATTCTGGCTGGACTTTGGAAAAGGAAGAGATACTTTCAGGTTATGGAGTATGTGGGATAAGCTCCAAAATTATTTTCATCCCTGGGCAATGTCCTGCCTCATTCCTTAGGTACTCTAGCCCTGTCAAGCAGGCTATATCTGAACACAGTTCAGCTAGAATTTCACAGTTTTTGTGAAGGACAGTCATTGCCAAAAATAGACCTGTTTTCCATTTTTAAAGTATGAAAAAAAATAGAGTAGAATAGGTGGTGAGACCTCAGACCTGAGAAGAATGACAAATATGGTTTAATAGGACCCCACATCCTATTTTCCTTGATGTTTCTTTAATATTAAAGCAAATTACTTGTCAGGGCCCCAAGTGCACCAATAGGCCTTGATTGCCATCCACCCTCCACCCACACCCACAGAGGCCCATTGCTCCAGGAGCCCCATTTGAGCTCAGGCCTTCAGTCTCCTTCCTTGTTGTTCCTGAATTGTTATTTGGATTTCCTTGTTTGACCTTGGATGTGACTTGTTACCTTGCCTTTCCTTGATGATTGCTGGATTGTTGATGAGACCTATTGTTGTCACCGCCCTGCTCTGCTTGCCCAGCTTGGGCATGGTGGGGGTGCGTCCTGCTGGTGCCATGGTGCTGGAGCAGCCCTGCTCTTGCTATTCCCTGACGTTACTAAAATGGGTAATACCTATGTTTCCACATGTATTTGTGCTAGTGTAGTACACTTCAAGTTGCTTTAAGCTCTGTGGGAATTTAACATGTCTTCTAGAAGCCTCTAAAACTTCTGAAAATGAACTAATACACATCAGCTATTATTTTTTGGTTTTTTGTTTGTCTGGTTTTGGGGTTTTGGTTTTTTTTTTTGGAAAGGTGCAAGGATGCACTTGGACTGCTTATTCTTGGTTTGCTACCAGAGACATACAGGAAGAGGCTTGTTTTGATGTAGTTTCCCTCTCATGAGAGCTGCTAATTGCACTGGAATGGTGGACATGACTGTGAACTTTAGACTTCCAGCATGCTGCTAGAAATGCTATTGTGGAAAACGTGAAAATGCTATTGTGGAAAGTGTGAAAATGCTCTAAAACTACCATCGATTGTTCTAAGCACCAGTGACAGAGCCACAAGGTGCTTCCGCATCAGAGAAAGCCACTGTACCCCGCAGTACCACAAAGGACCTGACAGTGGCACAAGAGGGAGCAGCCTACCTACTTCTAGATCAATTTCTAAAGGTAAGTGTGGGAATGGAAATTGGGAGCGAAACTGAGGCAAAATCCTTCTAATCCTTAAGAAAAACAGAGCTACCTTGAAGCTCTGGTTTTGGCTTTGTGTATGTTGCCGTGTTGGTATCACCAAATCCCTACAGGTAGAAATAACTTGGTGGCTTTTGGGATATTTTCAAACTGATGTCAGACACTAATATTGATCAATAGTAAATGCTTCTAGAGCACTCCTGATCACTGAGGTGTTTACAAGAGCGTTAAGTGGAAAAAGCATCCTGCTTCCCAGGATGCTGTCTGTGAACAGAGAATTTGGACATGGCACTTGTGAGAAATGTTTGAATGTTTTGGTTTGTTGAGTAAGATTAAAAAGTCTTGTTGGATTGTTTTGTGGCTGAACTATATCCTCCTGAACTGATGTATGGTCTCATGGGAGGCATCATTCTATTGCCTTGTGCTTTTAAAGCCTGGGCTTCCTGGCCAGAATCTGTCTCCCATCTCTATTAGAAGCTGGTGCGTAAAGAACTCGGTGTTTTCCGATAGCTGCTTGATAGTGAAACCTAGGGGTTTGGTCCTGAGCTCACTGAAATAAATGAGAAAACTTGAATTAGCTGCACTGGATCTTCCACAGGGCTGTGAGAGAGCAGATATTGTGAGTTTAGAACGTGAAGTTGGTATATTCACTTCATGCCTAATTTTCAGTTTGACGTCCAAACTATAACAGGTATTTACTCAACTGTATTATTTGATTTTGCAGTTAGTATTAAAAGTCTACATACTCAGTTATGTATCTTCCTTAAATAATTCAAACTCACTTTAAATACATTAATTTTTTTGTGGTAGGCAGATAAATTTTTTTAGGTTGAGCTTAAGGAAAGAAGAGGGGATAAGAAAAACCCTACGCTAGCTGGAAGCTGTGTAGAAAGCTAGCATGCTTTGATGTGGAGAACCTTGATGTGTTTACCTTGACCTCAGCAAAGCTTTTGACACTGTCTCCCATAATATCCTTACAGACAAACAATGAAGTATGGGCTAGATAAATGGACAGTGAGATTGACTGAAAATGAGCCACACTGCCTGGGTCAGAGTGTGATCAGTGGCACAAAGTCAAGCTGGAGGCCAGTGACTAGTGGTGCATGCCATGGCTGGGGTCAGTGCTGAGGCCCACACTGTTTAACATCTTCATAAATGACCTGTATGGGGGGACAGAGCACAGCCTCTGCAAATCTGCGGATGATACACAACTAGAAAGAGTGGCTGATCTTTACCCAGTTAGCTTTAGGATGCATAACGTAGTGAAGAAAGAAGTTACACTACTATATCCAAGACATGTTTCTTTCAGAGAGGATTTTTTTTTTTTCTGACAGTGTGTCTAATCTGTCATAAGAAGCCTGAATATTATGGATACTTTCTCCTCACATGCAGCAATTCCCATTTTGTACTCCTTGTAATCCCTTAAACAATCCTGAACTGTGGCAGGATTTGGACCTCAGTTTAGGAATTGATTCTGTTCTTGCAGTGCCCACTGATTTCAAAGGAAAGCTTTAATTTTCTAGGAATGTAGACTAAAGAAACATGAGTTCACAGCAGGGTTGATCTGTGAGACAACCCAAAATTCATCTGTTAAAAAAACCACCTCTGCTTTTATTTTGCACCACTGACAAAGGCTTATTGGCTGAAAAGTCTATAGATGTTTGCAGCTGCTGCTTGTGCTAAATTGTGACTAAGCAGTTTGTCTGCAAGAGGTGTCAATTTAGCAACATATAGGCTATTGTGCTTACTTAAATATCTTCTGTGTAATTAGGAGATTGCTCATTAGTTTGCCACTGTCCCCAGCAGAAATATTACAGGCTCAGTTTGTTGGATATTGCTATGAGTTGATTTCCTGCCCTGCATTGTTTTCTGCAAACTGAGTCTTATGAGGACATGGGCTTTTACTGCAATCACGGCAAAAGTAAACATCTTAAATTAAGACAAACAAAGTTCAGTTGTTAGGAGGAGAACCAGTCAGGCAGGAAATGCCAAGCAAAACAACATTCTTTGGGTGCCTGATATAAATATGATTCTCCAAGCAGCCTGTTGAGTCCTGCTGGCTGGGGCTTCCCTACACTCAATGCAGACACAAAGAAGTGCAGGCTTAAGTGATCCTGGCTGAGATGTAGAAATTCTCATCCAGTATAGAATAAAAATCTCAAACTTTATGCTTATTTTACATCAATACCACCTTTAGCATGCTCTAAAGAGCAAGACAGTCCTGAAGCTCTCCCACTGCACTTTGGGCTCTCTAAAGCTGGTCTGGACCTGCATTACTGCATGTTTGTACTGGTGGCATGGCCTAGAGTCTGCTTACTTGAAAGCACCCTACATGACCTGACCACCACTTTGTGTGGAACTGTGTGCTAGGGGCTGAGGAGTTTCTTCATCAATTGAACCCATGATCAGTTATGGAATTTAGAGGGAGCTGTCCCTGGTCATCCGACCAGACAAAGAAAAACACATCATGTGTTTTATCATCATAAAGCTGATCATCTTTTAAAACTTAAATTATTTGCCAGTTGCTTGTTTTTCTGCTTAAACAAAACAGACAAAAGCATGATGGTGGGGACTTTTGTTTTCTTTTTTGTTTTCTGAATTTTAAATTTCTGATTTTATATGGTTATACTGCACACCCATAAACTGCAGGAACATTTTCTGAAGGATAAACCTGGGATCTCTATGCAGTAGTCTCTAAGAAAATGTTAGCGTTGTCAGACAGAGAGCTCAGAGTTTTTGTAAGTCACCTTTCTCTAGGAAATGGAAGAGGTACAAGTTCAAATACTTTGAGCAAAGTGTAGATCTCCAGTACCACATCATTCTCCTCTGGGGAAACTTTTCGAAGTTTTGGAAAAAATGTGATGTGCAGTCTTAAATGTAGCCATCCAGCTTGTTCTGAAAAGTTTGATCTACTATTGTTAACACTAAAGCAGTTCTATGTGGAATACAAAAAGGATTTTGAACTATTCGCTTGCATTCTGATACATGAAAAAATTTTGCGCTTTATTTCAAACACACATTCCCACTGAAATCAGTCAATGGAGAGGTGAGGCGAATTTTATGGAATTATGAATTTTTATGTATAGAATCAGGGCCATTGTTTTCATTAATAGTAGACTTCTGCAAGATTGCTACTGACAGGCAAAATATGTTATTGAAAGAGGCATTAAAAGCAGTTGTAATCTAGCTGACTATATATGTAATAGAAAACATTTTGCAAAAATTCAGTCCGATACCATATTAATGACTTTCTTGCTAATGCGATTAAAATTACTTCCCCCTGCTGGTCATCATATTAGTGATGGTGATCTCTCCTTAAATTAGATGAGAGGTATAATAAACAGAATGTGAATATAGAGTCCCCATTCAGTGGAAGCATGACCTGTACATTAACACTAATGCTTCACCTAAAGATCTTTACTAAAGCCTACCTCAGAGCTTTTACTCTGTAGGCATAACCTTGAGGCTACCAAAAGTAAGATCTGACTCTTCACTTGGGATCTGGCCACATGAGGTTATGATAATGTCTGAAAGTCCAATTTCGTTAGACATTCTGGTGGCCTTTATTTACAGATGATCAGGAATGAGGTTTGGCATCTTGTGGGAAGTTGGTTTTAATTTTACTTTAATTCCACAGGCTCCGCGTCTTTCAACGATTAGCTACCAATTGGCTAAACTGACTTCACAAAATTCGTCACCTGGGTTGTGGGGGGGCACTATTGTTCCATTTCCTCTCCCTTGCCTTCCCCTACCACCTTTCCCTGGCCAAATGCAGATGCATCTATAGCGGAAGGCCTCAAATTTCACTTTAAATTCCCAGGGCTTACCTAGAAATTGCATTTGTTCTCCTTTCTTATATTTTACATATATTTTAATTCCTGAAGTTTCAGATCAGCATATTTTTTCTTTTAATAAACATTTAAGTTTACAGCCTTTAATCTTTTTTTTATTTAAAACCACAAAGAAATGTACAACCTTTTATGAATTCAAATTAAAAATGAAGTGTGATGGGAATGATTTACAGGCACTGTAGCTTAGCAGGGAAAATATACAACTCCTTTGCAGCACATCATATTCTGTTCCTTTAATTTATAAGCAAGCTGTAATGTAACATATTAGTCATACAAAGAAAATGTAGCTTCAGTTTGAAAGATTTGTTGTAGTTGAACTTCACACACCTGCAAATTATTTACTCTTAAAAAAGAAAAGAAAACATGTGCACCACGCACTATTGCATCCACCAGGAAAAAGGATATATTTAGAAAAATCCTGCAATAAATTATTTTTATTTTTATACTTTTTTACCTTTCTCCTTCAACCAATTTCATCTCTCTTGAGCTCAGCTTCCCACGTTCTCTCAGTCAGCTGTTCTGTTCCCTGTGGAAGTTAAAGGTAGCTGGACAAAACAGAGAAGGATGCAATTGCTACTTCAACCTGGTGTCATAATTTCCTGTTAAAAGGCGAGGAAGCTACCTGTTACTCTACAGAGGGATAAATAAGGTCTGAAATATTAAAATATTTTTCAGACTGATATAGAGGGGATCGCTCTATTTACAAATTGGTTCCTCCAACCATTAAGGTAGGCAAAAAGATTGGCAGGGTGAAAAGCTATGCTAAATATGTCCGATGCAGCCAATATAATCAAGTTTACTGTGAGTACATTTAATATCTGACTGATACCAATAGAAAAGGGAGTTTCTTTTTAGTGCATCAATATGTCTGCAAACACCTGCTACTGAGATGACTGTTACTGTACAAAAGCAGCCTCTGCCTCTTTTAAGGATCTGAATCTTGCAAACAAGCGTAGGAGACTTGCAGGCATGGAGTATTTAGAGCCTGATTTGCTTAAGCTGTAGTCAGATTCAAAGGGAGGGAGAGTTTCAGTGGGTTACAGCCAGAATTTCAGGGTCTGAAGGTGGTGTGGGTGTCTCTCTGCTGTTAGGCTGGCCTGTGGGTTTCTTTCTCTCTGCTTTCTAAATGAACCTGCCTGGCTCGAGACACCAGGGTGTCTTCACCTTACGGTGGTGTTTCTCTTGTTAAGAGCAAAATGAGTTTGAAAAGAGACTGTGGAGGAGGGAGAAGTCATGACAGAAATTTTGCCTTTTACCTCCTTTCCCAACCTGAATGGGAGAGGTAGTTGGAAGATGATAAACAGAAAAGGGAGTAACAGGCAGCAAGCGGGCAGCGGCGAAACTCCCAGAGGGAATGGTGAGTCTTGTTCTCACAAGTCAAAAGGCCTGCAATAATGAACCACTAGGGGTAGGTAAAGAGGAAAAACATAAGGTACAGGAAGCCAAATGCAATGCCGCTGGGCATGTAAGTTTGTGTAGAATGTGTGCAAAGGAACTTCTTTTAACTCTTTCATTCTGCACCATTGCAAGAGTGAAGTTTACCTCGTGTATTCCCTCGTGCATCCAGTACTCTCAGTTTGCTTTACTGAAGTCTTAGAAAGTTGGCTGATTCTTTAGCATGCCGATTGGCAGGAGGTGTGGCAGAAACCAACAGTTACTCTCAAAGATTTCCATCAGGCCTAGGTGTTATCTTTTCTGTGGGGACAGCTCACTGCACCAGTCTTTCTGCTGTAGCTAATTCTGATTGCCTTAAAGAAAAGGGTAGCAGATAACATGTAATTGAACAGCTAAAAAATAGATCTGTTTTGCTTGACTGAACTTAATGCAGATCTGCTATTTGTCCCCATCAAATCTGAACACTCCCTTTTTCATACAAGCAATATGCCTGTGAGAGCAGAGGACTTGACTGGAGCCTTGAGGATTAACGCTGCCAGCTGAAGACCCGGGGAAACTGAATGGCCTCCTCTGTTCCCTGTTGCTGGATTTATTCACTTAGACCTTGGTGCAAAGTTAGTGTGTTAAATGGGGTAGAGTACTGAGGAACTAAACTAAATGGTTGGCTGAGATTCATAAATAAAGAAAAAGTAGCACTAGCTCAATTTCAGTGGAAAAACCATTGCCTGATCCAGTGTGTTTTAGAAAAATGGGAAGCGTTAACTTTGGCACAGCACGCTGTTAACACAGTTGTGCCAGTATCTGATCTGGCTGGGTCAGAGGTAGCTCCCTGTCTCCACTAGCCTTTACGGGTGGTGAATATGGAGAGGCTTGCCGCATGCAGCAGCACCTGTGTGGTGTGCTCTCCCAGGGCTTCATGCACTTTGGCTCAGGTTTGGACTTTGCAATTCAACCCCACCCTGCCATAGGACTATACCTTGAAAGCACAACCTGGGTCTGAAGCAGCAGCTGGCTGGAGCCCAGCAGCTCTTGCCAAGTCTGAGAGGCTTCACTGCGAGGATGGAGAAGCAGGAGGGGAGAATGAAAGGGGAGGAGGGAAGGAGAAGAGCATAAAAAGACTGGGTACATTTGCACAAGCCTAATTGAGGGATTCAGACACCTGAAGTCTAAATGCTTAATCTAAGAGACAATATATGTTAAAACAAAACCCAAACTACTGCCGCCACCAGAAAACCCACATCCCCTCAATGCTTTGGAGTGAGTAGTGTCTGGATATGAACAGTTGACAATGTTTTTGCCTCTTCTGCCTTATTGTGCCCTACTGCATAACATCCCCCACCAAGTCCACCAACAATGAAACATTTTGATCCAGACCAATACTTTCAATATCTGGAGAAGTTTGAAAATCCAGAGATCTTTTTCCCAAGGAAAGCAAAACGAAATTGTGAAATCCTACACAAAAGGAACTTCCACCCTCCACATAAAAGGAGGATAAAAGGCCTAAGATATAGATGATAACTTTGTTGTAGTGCAAGACCCAAAACTCTGTTATTAAAACAGTTTATTTATTAGCAAGCTTTTGTAATGAACCAAGCACAACAGATGTGGGCAAAACTACTCAAGCAGGTACAAACTGAAATAATAATGATGGGAGGCAAATAGCTTGACATTCAAATTACTGGCTAGACCTGCTTTTAGTGCTGCTTTGGCTCAATCTCTAAATACAATAAAGTAGGTTTGAACCTTTTCTTCACCTTTTCTCAGGGAAAGTTGGAGATAACGTAACTGAAATGGCTGATAATAACTAATGCTGATTTAGTTAAAATTCCTTGGTGCTGAAACCACATTTTTGGGAAAATGTGGCCTTTTAAGTAAAAAGAACCACCCCCCGAACGTGCCATTCACTCATAGGAAAACTTCATTTTGGATATTCATTTCTCTTTCAGTCCTCCCACACCCTCTCCTTTACAGGTGCATGGGTAGGTTACAGATGTCCACTGACACCAATTCTGATACTGCTGCCCTGGAAGTGGGTAGTGTGCTGTGTGATGCCTTGCTGGTCTTTATTTGCAGCTACAGTTTCACTTCAGGTTCATGCCATTGCTCTTGTTAGGGTACAGAGGGTTTTTTGTCAACTCATTATGCTGCCATCTCCTTCACAACACTTGTCTTAATATTGCTTGCTGAGTTTGTCCAATTTGTTGGGGGGTGTTGGTGTGTTGTTAATTGGCATACAAAACACTGCAAGTTAGCATATGTTTGTAAATTTTCTATTAGTGCTCTTCCCACAATAGCAATTTAGATCCCTCCTAAAGACCTCCAGAAATGATGACAGAACAGCTCATAATATTTTTTGTGGTGCTAAAAGATAATTGGGTGCAGTTCTGTCTTATTTTTCATTTGCTTTATGATGTTTTAGAGTTTCTTTTATCCTACTAACATTCATCTACATTTAGCAACAGGCTTGAACATTGTGGTTTTTTTAAAATGTGAATGATTGTGCTTTGTGAACATGGAGACTCTGGAGAAACAGGTATTTCCCCCCTCTCCTTCCTCTGCCTGAGTTGTTGAACTTCAGATCCTTCTTCATACCATTTCAGTTTTGAATTGATGCTATGCTGGCTGACTAAGCAAGTCAAAAGGTTGCTGCTCCCTGACAATACTGTGTGGGATAGGTATATATTTGAAAAGTAAGGAGTAAAACTACCTCAGAGCACAAACTATGAATAAGGCCAGATTCTGACTCATTTTCTAATGTTGAAGTCTTTACTCTTTGGACTTCAATAGAACTTCTTCCTTGAGTAAGCATTATTCATGGTGATTAAAGGCTCAATTTTCCTGCCCTGTGTTATGTAATTAAACTATGCAAATAATTCAGCTATCCAAGACAATGCAGATTGTAAATGGAATAGTCAATTGTACATTTCACAACTTGACTATCTTCAGAACCCGTATCTTATTTGCTGAAGAAATAAATAGAACAATTTGAAATAATGAATATGTTTTAGACTCTAACAATTTCTTTGTGAACAGTAATGGACAATTGGTTCTGAATAAATTATTTGCCCATTTCCAGGATGGCTGTTCATCCCTCCTGCAGTCATGTTCCATCTTTGTAGCTTGTGGGCTTTACATAAAGAAGTTATCAGCAATCTGCTGCAGAGTCCTTCCCACTCAGTAAATCAAAGCCTTGCTCTTCTGTGGTCCGTTTCCACAGACAGATGATTCAAGCTTCCTTCACTTCCCAGCAGGAAAGGTTAGTTAAATACTTGTCTGTAGCTCCTTGCAATGTTTATGAGAACTGTTTACATAATTCTGAAGGATTGCTCTGCTTTGCTCAGTGACGGTTAGATGTGCCTGCTGAGAACTGGGTATCCTGTTCATTAATTGGCTGCTCACAGAATCTCGCTAATGAGCCAGGACTTTAAGAGAAATATTAGACTTTACTGAATCAGTTCTTGTTTCTTGCAATATTGTCTGCAAACAAATGAATATCTGATATCAGTTCAGTAAGCTGAATGATACAGGGTTTTTTTATCATCTTATGTTGTTATTAGGGGTGGGAGATTGAAAGCATAATGTTACAAATACACTTTTTTTTTTTTAATACTGCTTTGAGAAAGGTTGTGTAGTCAGTGGAGTTTTGAAATGACTCAGAAGGTGCATGGAAATTGATAGATTCCCATTGACTGTACTGGGATTTGGATCAGGCTTGTCAATGTGAATCAAGAATTTACGGGAGCCTGAGCAGCAGTATGCAGGAATTTAGTGCAGATCCTCTTCAAAGTTAATTAACTGGGCAGAACATTGTCTTGAATAATGCTGCAGAGTAGGACAGAAACAAGCTTCTATAAATTTTAGAACAGAAGAATATTATCTGTTGAATTATCTCAACAACCCATGCAAACTGATCTCACATATAAAACGTATCGGTAACAAAATGGAAGTATTACATAGTTCTTATAGATCCCTGTTGGAAGAGGTCCCGAAAGGTACAGCTCCATTCTCTTCATTTCATAGAATTCACTCCTCCATTCCCTTCATTTCATAGACTTCACTGCTCTATTCCTGACTCCTCTACCCCACCAGCCTGAGCAGTGCAGGGGGGTGGGGAATGGTGGCTGTGGTCAATCCATAACAGCTCCTCTCTGCCGCTCCTTCCTCCTCACGTTTTTCCCCTGCTCCAGTGTGGGGCCTTCCCATGGGTGGCAGTCCTTCAGGATAAACCTTCCGCATGGGCTCTTCCATGGGCTGCAGGGGAATCTCTACTGGGGTGCCTGCAGTACCTCCTCCCCTCCTTCTGCTCTCACATGGGTGTTAGCAAGGCTGTTTCTCACCCTTTTTTCCTTACCCCTCGCTGCTGGGCAGCGGTTGGCCCTGTCCTAAGTACCATTTCCCAGGGGCTCCCCTGGCTTCCCTGAGGGGCTCGGCTGTGCCCTGCAGCGGGGCTGCTGAGGAACCAGCTGGAACCGGCTGTGTCTGGCTGGGGGCAGCCCCAGCCTCTCCTCACAGAGGCTGCTCCTGCAGCCCCCACTGCCAGCTCCTTGCCACCTACATCCAGTGCAACTTCAGAACGTGGAAGGAGATGGTAAGTGTTAGGGTGATTGTTTTTTACCATGCCTTTAAAGATGATTTTTTTTTTTTTGAACTGTTAGCAAGATCTAGCACAAAGTACCACTCTGAGGAACGAGGGCCTGCTTCTAGGAACACTTGCGGGTTAGAAACAGTCATGTGAGGAACAGGTCATGGCAGGAGGACAGGGTGAAGATGTTTGGTACTAGGAAGAGTGAAAGGAGAGGGGAGGTGATAAGAGACCACGCATGGAGGTTTGCTCTCTGAAGGGCTGCACACCTGATACTTATTTGCCGACTGCAAAGCTCTGCTTGGGCTGTGCAGGTCAGGTTGCGTGTGGCCATGCTGCCTCTCCCTCGGGGGGTGGGTGTCCATGGGGGGGCTTATTCTGTGGGCTGTGAATGGGCTCTTGGACATGAAGTCACCTTCTTTGCTGAGTAGTGCTTGGGTTTGTTTTCTTCATAATCATCAACTTTCCTGATCAAAAACTGCTGTTGTTTTTCGGAAGGGTATGATCCACAAAGATCTCCTGAGGACTGTGGAAAATCTGCAACTGACACAAAAAATGTAGGACTTTAACCCAAACCAATATTGTCTTCCTTCCCAGGAGAAGGAGGGGCTCATTTTACAATGACATCAAGAATTCATTCCCTTAAATGAGGTATGTCACCTTGCCATTTTAACTTGATTCATTAAAATAGGGGCTCATTAGTTATTCCCTTGTGCAGTATAGAATTTACACATTAAAGGCATATGCATTTCATGTGCTTACTACATTCAGGGATAAATTTCTAGCCATGCTGTTTGAAAAGTAAAAGTGTGGGGTTTTAAAGAAAAGAAGAAAAGCTAGAAATTCTAGTCATCTGCCCCTCCTCCCCCCCCCCCCCCCAAGTCTTTTCTAATCTGTTCACACCCCTAATACTTCATTTTAGAAGTCCAGGCTACTGAGACACAGGACCCACTGAGGTAGCGTTAATCTCTTCCCAGATGTGTGTTTGATGTGTATTCTCTTTTGTGCCTTGCGTAGTGTAACAGAGGTTTTCCCTTTCTTTCCTTAGTCTTGCCGTGAAACTTATCATGTCTGAGTTGAGAAAATACCTTAAATCCTGGGCAAGGAGGAGTTCTGCTGTTGTCCGAGTCAGAACACACCTCCTGCGGAGTGGGGATTTGTGATTACCTTGTGTCTGCCTGGTTGGAGAAAGGTGTCTCCAGCCATATTCCAAACATAAGCCTCTTCCCTAAATGGACAGATCCTCCCATTCTCAAATGACACATTTTCAGGCAAAAGCCCTGTGGTATAATTCAGAGTGAAGAGGGCTTGTTTTACCATTTTACACATGCTGTGGGAAAGCATGGATCAGAGGACAGTAGGCATGCGATGGGAGAGGTCCCTTGCTGGGTATAGTGAGCCCTCTCTTGAATTGGGGAGGGAAGGGCATTGCTGTACAGCCTTCCTGCTTCCCCCTGCCCTCACCTCTGGGCAGACACATCTCTGCAGGATCTTGGTAAGGTTCACTGAAGCACTGGAAGGACCACAGCTCCCAGAGGTCTCAGGTTGTTGGGTTAGATTCTTGAACCTTTCTGGGTGAACATAAAATTCAACATGGGGGGAAAAATCTCAACTAGGGATGGCTGATAAGAAAAAGAATATGAAAATACTAAATTTGTTTGAAGAACTGAATGGAACAGACTGGGAAAGATATTTGATCCTTTTATGTAACATTTAGGCTCATTCCAGACCTTGGCTGATGAACTGCTTCCATATTCCTAGAATTTAAGGGCAGAGCTGTGGTTCATTTAGCAGTAAATGCTAGAACTGGATGGAAGGAATGTCATCCCTAACTAAAGTCGAAGTCTAATCCTTTGGTTTCACTGGTGACTCAGATTACAATAATGCAATACAGAGAGCCTTCATTCTCCCCCTTTCCCCCCTTTTCCTACTGCATTACAAATGGCTAGTAAAAGAAATGTAACAAAATGCAATTAAATATATCCACATTCCGTCTCCTGTCTTGCCTATGATTTTCTTGTATGCAAGAAACTAAGCCCTTTTCTTCTTACCTCTCAGTCACTGTTCATCAGCATCCTTTGTGCTTTCAAGATGCTTGTACTGTAAGCCAGTTTTTCAAATCCCGAACAAGAAACTCCTTCCCATACAACAAAGTTCCATACAAATATAGCTAATGTCAATAAAGCTAAAAAGATGTCAGCAAAGACCCAGTCAATTTATTACAGTTAAACATCCTGCCCAGACATTTTGTTTACTATCAAAGCTTGTTATATAAAGCTTGTTATATAAAGCAATCCCTCTTCCCTTGATATCTTATCTCACAGTTTACAAATTACTGCCTTTCTTTTTGTATCCCATATGAAATACTGAATTCATTTGTGCATGTTCTTTGAATATAATCTTTCTGTTTCTTTTTAAAAAATGTCTTTGGATGATCACTTGAAAGTATATATAAAAAAATCTGTGAATTCATCCCTTTTAACCAAAAGAAGTTGTATCACAATAAATTTAAACAAATGAAAGGTATTACTAAACACTGTCTCTTGTTAACAAAATCCCCCAAATGATTTAGAAACGTGGTTTACAGAAACGTATATTTTCCTTACTATCTTATATTTCATTATATCCCTTTTCCCTTGTAAATATACAGAGGAGGAAATGTGCATAGCTCTTTCTATAGGTTTTCAGAATATGGCTGTTCAGGGACAGAGGAAAAGTACAGGCCATTCTGACAGAAAAAGAAAAGAAGCCTAGCTTGTCAAATATTGAGACACAAACCCAGCAATTAATTCACGTATTTGTTATAAAAAGGCTACTTTTGACTTGTGATACAGACAAATCAAGCCTCTTTCAGGCTCCCCAAAAAGCCTTTGTGTGACTTCTCAACTGCATGCTCCACAGCTTCTAAATTGGCCCTCAAATAATGTTGTGGGAACACTAGGAAGGACACCTCATATTAAATGACACTTTCAGTCAATCTTCTACATCTGCTTGTGTTTGTCAGGGAAAACCTGGGATGGGTGTGCAGCTTCTATCTGATTGAGTCTGCATCTGTGAGCAGGTTCCAAGACACTTTATCTGGCACAGGAGAACAGTAAAGGCTTCCCTTCTTGTACCAGATCTGCTCCAGAGATACTAAATTCCTCCATGATAATGAGGTGTCCAGAATAGTAACAAGAGGCCAGAAGTGTGCTTTTGGTTTAAACTGTGCTGGAATATCTGCTGACTGTGGGCAACTGCAAATTCGCACCAGTGTACCTGAGTGAACTTGGCTCAGAGTGAACAGTGAAACCTTACCAGGTGCCAGATCTCCTGGGCTATACATGAGAGGTATAGGATTACTGCATGTCTAGCACAGCTGTGACAGGCAGAGTGAGAGAAGACTGTATGACAAGTAAGTAGAGCTATTTCTCTTCACAGTATTGTAGATCCTGCTTATAAGGCTTTTTCCTGGGCTTTAATGCTGGTGGTAAGAAATAGTTCTGTCTTCTCCTCTGCCACATTTTGCATGCAAAATACTTAGAAAACAACACTCCTTTGCAGGTGCAGTTAATATGGGTACTGAGGAGTACAAATAATTACCTGCCTGGCAAAGTGGATGAGGAAATACTTCCCATTCAAGTCTCTGATAGGTGGAGAGTGGAACTGTGGAAATTCCCTGGACTCTGTCATTTTAAGTTTTGCAGATGTTCTCCCTATGGCATTTTCCTCCCATCTCCGGTTTAGCCACAGCACAAAAATGTTTTGACCAACACTGCAGACTCAGGAAAGGTCATACACGTACCTTCTTGTGACATGTTTTTCTAACCTCTCTACCTGCTGTGGGTAGTCTGCAACCTCCTGTGCTGACAAGTCTGTGATGGCTAGGGCTATGATTAATGGGATTTCATTAATGCTTGTGCAACTATCCCTGAGAACCCTCTGAGGTGCTCCAGCCTCCTCCTCACACCGTGAACCTTCTAATGGCCGTAAGTTCAGGCAGATATGTTGGAGATTCTTTATCCAAAACTTCCCTCCAGGCAATATGGGTAAATAATGATTTGTATTGGAAAGGGTAATGTGCAATAATTATGGCTACATTGTCCTAACAAGAAGGAATAGTAAAACATCCTGCTACTGCCATCCTAGTATCCCACCTCTGAGAAGATGTTACTTCATGCATGGCTATGTTGTAGGGTTAGCTGGGACTCCTCTCTGCTCTGAGCATGGATGGGAAGGAAGAGAGGGAGAAATACACAGACTGGCTGCACAACAGGTATTTCTTCCTCAGTGGGAGAAAACAGAGTAGTTTGTCTGCAAAGGAAATGGAAGTATTAAGTGCAGTTTTTAAGATAATTGTACAATGCTGGGCGTAGACACCCGTATGTTCACTGTGCCCCTGTTCTGAGCTGGCAGATAGGAGTGGTCCAAAAGTTACCTAGTTGTGTTAGCTGTGCCCAAGTGACTGATACTCTCCCCATCTTTCTTCTCTGGTTTGCTCCTGTGCGTATTTCACATTGCGCCATTTACATTGTGGCAAAGGTCTAATCTTGGGTTTTCCTTGAAATAATTAGGGTCAAAATACTATCGCTGTATTTGCCTGGTGCAGTACCTCTCAGTGTAGAACAGTGTTGTATTTAAAGGGATTGCTACTGGTGAAGTGTATTCAACAACTGCAGTACGTTTGGGGTGTATCGGGTAAGGATTAATTGGCGCCTGCTCTCTTCTTGTTACCTTTTTTTGAGCATCCACTACTGACACAGCTCAAACCTTTCCTGTGTTCCAGTCTGTTGTTATTTATACATCATGCTGCCAGTTCTTTTTCTTTAAGTTTTTTTTAAATGACTGGTTTTTACTTTAATTTTGGACTCTTGTACTGTGGTAACATGATATGTGAATATGGCGAAATTTCTCGTGCCATGTTGCCTCACAGCAGGAGCTCTAGGAGGGCAAGGTGTGAATGACAGTGGGAGATATGGAAGGCTGACTAACATACGTTATTCATCTAAAACCGCTAGAAAAGGAAGAAGAGCTCCCACGGACTGTCATGAGTTCCAGAGGACAATATGCATTTCCATTATTCAGTAGTATTTATGCATATTAAGGACTGAAGATAGCTAAGGTAAAATAAACTGCTGTCATAATTCTTGTTTTGCATGACTTTGGAAGAGACAGGAAAATGAGGTCTGCTTATGGTGAGAAAACTGGACAGAAGGGTCAAAAATTGCTTGTGGATCTGACAACAGTAATGCTTATAGTAGTCAAATTGCAGAGAGCTCAAGGATTCAGGCAGCTTCCCTGAGCGGAGACTGCTAAATGCAGCTTTGTGCCTGCCCTGTGGGAGGGGAGAAAGAATAATATCACAGAGGCTGTAGATCCTGGATTGATAAGCCTGCTGTGCTTCAGGTTAAGTATGAACGGAGCAGAAACTGTTTAATGTAAAAGGAAGCTATGTAGCTGGTTTAAAATACAAATTCCAATTTCATATGTGTCCTGGTTAGCGGTAGGAGCAAAAGTCCAAATACTTGTTGGGTACAACAGTTTGTTTAGAAGATGCAAGATTCTATGCCAGACTAAACTGTCAGCATGTAGGTGAGGGCCTGTCTCAGAAGGAACTGTGGGGCATCTCTCAGAATATTTCTAAGCTATGTTCTCAAATTCTTAAACTGGTGAAAGAAGTTTTTCAAGCCCTTTACTCTTATCCAACCAAGGTCCCCTTGCAAATTACCTAAGCTTCAAAAAGTTGGTTTTTATTACTGTGCAGTTTTTCATCCAATTTAGTATAATTCTGAACTGACTAATACTGATTTTTCTCTGAAAAAAACAAAATTGTTTTAGGAGTCCATCTGAGCTTTATCTGTTCCTCTAGATATCCCATTTGCTTCTGTTAAAAATGTGTTCTTCTCCAGGGTTTCTGATGCTTTCAGAAAAAGGGGTAGTTATGTTTTGCTTGCTTTCGCTGTTCTTGCCAGAAAGCTTTGGGACTTTGCTGAAGTTGTTCTATGAAATCCCACCTGCAATATATAGCATGTATCTTTAGCACCAGGTTATGTCAGGCCCTACTTAAAAACATAAACACATTCACCCAGAGTCCTTGTTTTTTTGCTAAGTACATTCTTCTTGGTGTTCCTATGTTTCTTTTTTTTTAAGTATCCTAGCACTGGGGGAACCAATATATTTTATACTGCCATAGCCTGCTGGAGTCTAATATTCATAAGCCAGGGATAAAGGTTTGAAAGTGAAAGCAACAAAAAGGGCAAGATAAATCATTGATTCTTCCAGCTTTTTGTCTGGGGACTTAAAACATTAAATATAACTTTATTAATTCTTTAGAAAAGCTATTGTGGTGATAAAAGTAGATTCCACCTTAATTGCCTTTTCTGATACAAACCAGTAATGCAATGACAATCTACTAAGGCTACGGCAATAATTTCATATCAGGTCTTCCAGCCCCATCAAGTGTTGCAACAGTCAATGAGGGTGGCAGAAGTCTTACAGCCTCATTGTGCATATCCAAGTGTAGCAGCAGAGTGATCAGTTCCTCCCTACCTGACTCATCCTATAGTCTCTGATGATCTCCTCCACCTTTTTTATGGTAGGAGAGATCTTGTGGAAGACACACAAGGAAGAAGCTTCAAACTAGCAGACTCAAAGACCCGATTTCTTTCTCTGGGCCTCAAACCTTCAGCAATGTCTTCCCCCAGAAACATTGACACCTGAGCTTTCGAGTTGCTAGAAAGTCATTCGCTAGAAAGTGCTCGCTATAGAGGTGCACTTGTGCGCTCTGGTGTTTAAAAACTAGAGTTAGCTGAACAATTCTCAAGAATAATGAAAACAGCAGAAGAATATGTGGTTTGGAGGTTAGATGGGTGTCTTTTGATTAGAAAATGCACATTTCTTGACAAAAACTATTGTTCAAATGTTTTCTTCAAACTCTTCTTTGGCATCTCCAGAATGAAATTTGTGAGTGTGCTCATGCACTCAGTCACTATTCCTCCTTAACCCCTAGAGTAAAACACTTGTCTTAGTTTTCAGGTATCTATATTCAAACCCTCCTTCTGCCAGAGTGAAATCAGTGGCTTTACAGCACCTCACAGCTGAATGGCTTATTTTCTTTTCCAGTTTAAATATTTCAGTATTTGATGGGAGTAAGAAAGAAAATTTACTTACATATTCAGTTTATTCTGATGTAAAAGGGAAGTTGCCATGGCCATTGTATATTTTGTCCCATTCTTATGAATATTTCAGTGGAATTGTTTTCATTTTTTTCCCCGAGGGTAATATCTCTGATATTTTTTCTGATCTTCAGAATAGCTAGTCTTGTTTAAGCTATACTCATTTATCTTATGATGCTTTTAGCTGACCATTTTAGGAAAGTCTGGATCTCATGCAGAATTATTAGCCAACACTCTTTACATGTCCACTTGTTTTTTCAGATGAGTCACTATTTTGCTTAGCAGAGTGCTGTGTTACTTCTGTATTTCCTGCCCAAGAGCAAATAAAGAAGAATTTTCTCATAGGTAATTGTGTCATAGTGATGGCTAGGACCTGTCATTAAAACTCAGACTCATTTAGAAACGCTCGTAGGCCCTGTCCTGAAGAGCCCTCATTTCATATGAGATAAGTAAATACAGATAGAGAGAGCAAATGCAGTTGTCACATTGGTCAGTGCAGTAGACTTTGACCTTGGGATTAGAATTATGACACAAAACACATGATGCATGCTAAGACATACTGCATAAAGGTAAACCCACATCTTTAGATGAATCACACAGGATGAAAGTAGGAATAATGCTAAAACTAACTGTTCAGGAGTTTTGCTAAAATACAACGGCATTTAGATTCTTCCAGAGAATTTATGGTGATTATCATCTACTGTTTTTTGAATATATTGCCTCAGTTGTGAGTCTAGGATTGCTGTATTATGATTTTATACTAAAATTACAGGTTGGTCTGAGATTCAAGGTGTAGGCATGTGCAAATCAAAAATGGTGGGGTTGGAGCTTGCTGGTTGAAACCATGTGTAATGCCCTGTTCATGCTTTGGTTGCAAACTTGAAGGGCTTAAACTGAGCTTCACTTTTTTTGTGTGTGTTCATATTTAAAAAAAAAAGGAGGAAAAAAAAAAAAAAAGGTCAAAACTATGTAGCCACGAATGCAAGTGGAAATCAACATGAAAAGTTGTTTTGGTTCACATTGATTGACATTCACTGGATTAACCTGCATTTTCACTTGACCCTGCAAATACTTCTAAACAGCTGAATATATGAACAAAATCTATAGCCAAGACTAATAAATTGCAATGCCAGGATCTTAAGGTCCTCAGTAACTGTAAATCAGTAGAAGTGTACAAATCAACTGAACTGTGCTAATTTACACAAGCTAAGTGTTTGACCTTTAGTATTCATTAGCATCATTAACATTTCTTAAATTATGGCAACTGGAATTTGAGAACAGTACCAAAAGTAAGATAAAAAAATACCCTTGCACCTTCCCTAGCTGAAAAACAAAAAAATTTGTTAGGTAATTAAAATTATTTTAAAAATTATGACTGTATAGTTTCTTCTATGCAGAGAATTGGCATAAAATCTACCAGTATCGAACAATAGCTTCCAACATATGCCAGAAGGACTCCTTGTTAGGGGAAAAAACCAGGAATTTGGGATGGTTTACATAATTGTGTCATAAAAAACTCTTATGGTATAGCTCCTTTTATTTTCCTCCTCTTTAGACTGCATTCAAACACAAACAATTTGTGAGCCAGAAGAGCTTAATACCTGAGGAATTCTAATCTGCATATTCCCACTTTGAGTCAGGTACTGCTTTCTACATTTTATAAGAAACTTCAAAGCACTCCTTGGTTTCCCTCCAGCCAAAAGTTTGGGGGGCCACATACCATTTATTTATCTGTCTTCTTAAGCCAAGTCTCCAGGCTTGATACATGAACATACACTTCCAATTAAACCTATACAAACTTATATAAATGTACAGCAGGCTGATACTGTTGCGGTTAAATTTGGGTTACTTTATTTTGGGGTTGTTCTGATTCAGCTTTCAGAAAATGATGAGATAATGAAAGCAGCAGTCTGTTCACCAAACTTATAGCAATGATCTCTAATTGTCAAACTCCAAGACAAACTGTAACATACTCTGAACCAATTTCTCTTTTCCTTAAGTCTGCCTGTGTAGAAGAGGGTTTCTGGGAGTGGGCAATGCAGGCTGCTGGCAGCCTTCTGAGTTGCTGTGAAACAGCTGTTGAATACTTTGCAAAGTGTTATCTGAATGAATTTTTTAATGGAACAACTATTCTTATTATAGGGCTTTTTTTTTATTTTTCCTGGGAGCTTGTTTTGAAGAAAGATGTAAACATTTTACAAAGCTTTGTATGTTGGTTATTTCTTGTACAACTTCCGTCTGGCAGGCAGAGCATAAGTTAATCAAATCTATCCTCATTTGCAACTGTGAACATTCCTATAGTTGTCAGTAGAGTATAGCTTCTTAGACATTGGTTGACTTGTTCAGAACTGGCTTTTGGCAGATTTAAAGCAGCAATGTGCAAAGCAAGCTGTCTTGATGGGACAAATGACTTTGCCATAACTGGATGTTTTTAGTGCACTATCATGTTTCCAAGGTGAACTATCACTGTCCTGAATCAAATATTTTCTTGTTATTTTGGCATATGATCCCAGTTTACCAGACTACTAATGAAAATAACCACAGTTCATTTATTTAAAAACTCACTTGCTAGTTATGGAAATAGGCCCACAGACCAGGTACAGCTCTGTACATACAGAATTTGCAAAATGCTTATCAGTCCTTCGATATGGAAAGCAGGTTTTTTTTGACAGGAAATAGTGCTATTCTGCTCAATTAACTTAGCAATTCTTTTTTCAATCAGTCTTCCTTGCTCTTACTTATTTCTTTGGGTTTGGTGGTTTGCTATTTCTAAGTAGTAGAATATAATGTCATTGTTTCTATTTCTCATTGAGCAGGATGATGATGATGATAATAATAATATCAGATGCATTTCCTGTCTAGGCCCTACTAACGAATTGGATTTTGAGTGTGCAGGATTCCCATCTTTCCTATGACAACACAGTATTTTATAAGGAATCCCCTGGAAATGACAGACTATGTAAGGAATGAACTGCTACCTGCTGTGATTAGTGGGGAAGAATTTGACCTGTAAAATATTACTATCACCTGCTTAAGATTATTTTAGTCTGTGTTTTAGGCTGTGGCAAAATTTTGGAGCTAAAGGCTGCTTTTTGTTATCATTAAAGCAATACAGGAAGATCTTAAGAGCTAGACTGATATTGTCACCCTTTTAGTAGCTCTTGAATCAGCCCTGGGGTGTGAAATACACCTTCTAAACAGATGGTCTGAGATACTTTTCTGTATTCCCTGATTCATTCTATGAACCTGTTATTGAGAATGAAAGCAGTGAGAAATCACAGCCACAAATGGAGAGACAGTCTCAGAGGTAACTCATCCTGGTGTGTAATAAGGCCACTGATGTTATGAGGATTCAGCAGCAGTGCACAACAGTCATTCCAGCTACTTCATGTGCTCTTGCAGCAGACTGAGGCCAAAGGCACTCAGCTCACAGGACAATAATTTTTATGATGCTTTGGGATTTCCTGCTCAATATCTGGCTAGTAGTTAGGTGATCTTCTCACCTTTATGGCACCAGTGTGGAAAGATGGGTACAGAAGGGGGACATGGCCCAGTAGTTGTACATGAATTGTGGTATTCAGAGATGCCAGATGTCTACTGCAATGGGAGTTGAAGGCGTGTGCGTAGCACTTGCAGCCTGCTTCCTGTGTATCTGGTTGGTCCTGTTAAGCAACGAATCCATATATGTAAGGAGAACTTGCACATACTGAGTCAGTCCCTGTCCTCTGTGTCCTTGGGTCGTAAAGTATACTGCTTACATTGTGCAATGTACTGAGCTGAGTCTGGAAAACCTTTGCAACTGAGTCCAAATAGAAAAAAACCAAGTTATTTAACTGAAGCTTCCCAGAACTGATCCCTTCTAGCCCTTCTCTGTGATAGAGATGTCGCACTTGCCTCTTTGTGCTCCTTTATGCCTACTTAATTCTGCTAGACCCTTTTCTCTGCTCCACTGTTTTTCAAATGTGCTCTCCCCATGCTTTAAAACCAATCTTTCTACCTAACACCTTCTTGATATGGCAAATCTCAGTGCACAGCACAGAGTAGTCTTGATCTTGCTCTGGTTTGACTTTACTTCTCTGTTCACTCTTTTGATGGCTCAGGGGCTGGTATTTGTCTCTGGTACAAGGTGAGGAGTGGGTACAATCTGTTAATGTCTAACCCAGAGGAGAGAGTAAGGCTGCATAAATCAGCTTTTGCCTGTCACTTCTGTGTTTCATACCCTGCCCCAGGGATCCCACATGTCCCAGAGACATCACATCTGGCACTTTGTTGACATACAGAAGGTCAGTAAGGACCGAAACTAGAGATGGTGGCCAATTGGTGACTGAACTCCCTCTTCTATCAAAGAGTCACAAGGACAGCTCTGGTGACCTGTAGAATAACAATTACTGTTTGCTGGACTCTGTGTGCTGACTTCTCTTAATTCATCAGTTGCTGCTTTGAATGGGCCTTGGAAGAATGAATCCCAGGTTGTAGCAGTTAACACCTCCAAGATGTCTTTTTTGCATGTTGCTTTAAGTACCAGTACTTCCTTGTGAGTTCATTAATTTTGATTTCACAAAAATCACTGCTCTACATCCAGAAACAAGAGGGGATAAACTCTAGCAGCTTTGTGTTTTTTTGAATGATCAGAAGGAGAAGCAAGAGCAAAAGTAATGCTGTTGCCTTTGTGAACAGTACATAAGGAAACTCCCAGACTGCCTGGAGTTGGATTTTGCCTTGTATTTATCACCAGCATGTCTACAGATCAGATTTAGGTGTTCTCCCATGTATTGAAATACCAGTTCATGGCTTTTTCTCCCTGTTTTGATCCATGATATAATCCAGTACAGGGTGTGCCAAAGATTTAGTCAACAGTCCAAAACAAATAATAAGGCTATCCGGTCAGATTCTATCATCAGTTGAGTCAGATTTGTACAATCTGATTAAATCAGGGCACATACAACACATTTAAATATCACATGTCCTGGCAGAGGGAGAGGTACCAGGAGGTCACAATTTATTTCCAACAAATGAAAACACTCAGGTTTAGACCCATGAATAAAAGATAGACTTCATTAACACAGAGATTGACCTAGTCAATCCAAAGCTAGATAGCCTGCATCAAAAGAAATTCCTGGGAATGAGTTTACCTTAAGTAGCACCTGAATCTCTCCTTTTGCTCATTAACTATTTCTCTGTTTATCTAGCACTGGTAGAATACTGCATGAAGAACTTGCAATGTAAGGTGCAGATCCTGCAAACCATAATGCAGGCATTCAGCTTTGCTTGTATGGGAAATCACATGTATAAAAGTTTGTGGGATCAAGATAAAAAATGACAATATTAAATTGAAGGAAAGAATGAAATATGAAGTTATTCTTTCTGAACTAAGTCTGAAATATAGCAATGAAATATTTAAGTTTTTATTTACTTTTCATATTAACACTTGTAATTTAACTCATGCTTTGAGGAGGTGATGTGAAAGTGCCAGAAAATGTTTCTCTATTAGCTTTCTACTGTGGCTCACACACTTGAATCAGAGGGTTGATTAAATATAATGTATGCCTTTTCACTGTGGAAACTGTTAGCAAATTTATCTCCTTGAGACAGTCCCTTTCTATCTTGTACCCATCATTCTGTAAGCCATTATTTTAACTTAAGCTTTCATACTTATTCTGGATAATTCACTTGGTCTCTAAGGACTTTCTCCCCTGGTTCCTTTGTTGCTGAAAACAGATTTAGTACTGACAGGCAAAGTCCTGTGTAGGTGTGGGAAGAAAGACACACCTCATATAGATAAAAGCCAGAAGTTTTCATAGGTAAGGTTACGAGGTAGTAAGAGATCAGCTTAGGGGAGGGTCTTTCTACTTGTTTTGAAAAAAATTACAGAGAATCCCGCAGTGCTTTAAGGTAGGATAACATTTCCACAGTGCATCTGCCTAAGTATTTACACAGCACTTGTATCTAAGAACTGCATGCTTTCCACTCCAAGTATTTATGATGACCATCAGCTTTCATTTCAGGAGAGACCTTGGAAATGCCCACTTTAAACTGTAACATCTTGAAAAGTTTTTCACTGCAGTTTCACCAAAAGAGACATGTTCTATGGGAACATATTGACTTTGATGAAATTTGGCAGGAAAAAGTGCCTAAATAAATGGTTATAAATATTTTTTTTACTTTGTTTTGATAATATAATAAGGTATTTTGACTTTCTGCTATATTAAAACATTTTGTTTGTGCGTGTTAGCTTTCTTCTTTACCTTACTGAACTAAACATTCAAGTTTTTACTGTCTGCAAAACTCTTTTCATTCTGAATTGGACCAAAAGTGAATGTCCAAATTTTAGTTTCAAGAGAAACGGAAGTTCAGTTCTGTTGGAAAGTAGAGACTGGGCTTGGAAAGATAGGTTTTGGAGCCATTCAATACTTGAAGCTTGTGACCACTTTGCATATGAAATCGTCAGATTTTTGTGCTTACTTTATAAATTCTATCCAAATAATCACAATTACTGTGTGTCTAATTTGTACATGCCATTACCACAAACAGAGACATGGAAGGTGATGCAGTTGCCTAACTTGTGTAAGAACACAACCTTGTTCCTGGAGTTTCTTTCTGCGGCATATATAATGGGTAGAAGTAATCACATAGACTTGCTTTAGGATTGCAGGATGACTTTTCAGCTTTAGTTGGGGGGAAAAAAAATATGGGCCATTGTCTCCACCACTTATTTTTATGGGAATACAAGGCAATTTAATGGATTTTTATCTGACTGACATGTGGGTAATGGAGAACAGTGAGACACTGCCACCTTAAAAGTTTTTTCCTCCTAATTGTTCTCTATTTACAGGAGCAGATTTAATTTTAAGTTTCTGGTCTTTCAATTTATTCTGTAACCACAAAACAAGCAAATATCAGCCAAACAAAACTAGACAGCTGCACTACTATTTTGTATGTGGTTTTGCATCTTAGGGTGATTCTGTACTTTGTGCATTTTGGGACACCTAAAAATGGCAAGAAAAGTCAATGCTCCTTTATTGGCTCTTTGCTCCCTAACATTTGAGAGACAGTGTAGTTTTCTTCTCTAGACCAGTCACCATGTTCTTCTTCAGTTCATCCATCTGCAGTCTGCTCCTTCTGCTTCACATTGGTGATGAATTATACTCTGCTTCCTCCATCTAATCCTTTTCATTTATTTATATTTTATGGAGGAAACATAAAAGACTCCTCATAAAAATCCAACTGGTTTTGATAAACCTTGTCATGTGCAAATAATGGAGCCTTGTCAAGCACAAGCCTTGCTGGAAATTTATGCCTTCTAATAATAATAACAAGACAGAATCAGAAACAAATAAGGAATATATTGAATTGGATTCAAAGCATGTTTATGGTTTTAAATTGGTGGCAATAAAGTATTTTTTATCCAGAAATGTTTTTACATGTTAGTGTAATTCAAATACCATGTTGTGCTTGAACTCTGCAGTATTTAGCCTAGCAGAGCTATGAAAAGCATCTTGTACTATAGCACAGTAGATTAGACTGACTTCTCTTTCCAAGGTTTGGTGGCGGGGAGAGGAAAAGATATACCGACTTATTAATACAAGAGGAAATAAGCCAGAGTTTGGGGCAAAGTGGTCAGCTGAGGCCTATCTGTGGGTTAGCAAAAAATGGTAGGGACACAGAGGTTAAAGAAAACTAATCAAAGGCAGATTTTAATTAAAATATTAATTTTGCTTTAGCAGCAAACTTCCTTGGCCAGAGGCAACTTGTCAGAAGCCAGAATGTTTGTTGTTTCTGACTGCTAAGGCTGTGGATATCTGGACGAGCATAAGGACAACCGGTCATACACAGGTAAAGTTAACATCTAAAGGAAAATATGATTGCTTCTTGTTAAAGTCTTCAGGTATCTCTTTGCTGTATGACATTTTATTTCCTATTATAATTTTACTTTGAGAATAAGACTAAACAGAATGTTAATCATGTGCTGATGATACCAATTAACATTTTATAGCACTTTACAAATGTCAATGAATGAAGTGGATCTCTTAGGAAGAAAACTGTGTTCAACGGGCAGAGTCTAATCCAAACAAATGAATCCCTTTAATGAAGAGGTTTCTTAGTAGCACAGCTAGTTCTCTGACTATATTGTCTGTGCATCTTCACAGAACTGATATTTATGCTCCCGTGAGTGTTACTCTTTACATGAAATACTTGTTTTATACCTTTTCAGGAGTGAGAATCTCTGTAATACCCTTTCAGGTAACATATCCAAGCTGTCATGTTGAACATAGTAGAAATAATATTAGAAAATGAAGAAACAAAGACAAAAAATTATTTTTCAATTTAGAAAACATGGTTTCATGTAAGGCCTGTGTTCAAAGTTGTGTTTTGCAAATATTGAAGGGACAGACACGAAGAGAAAACTTACTCTAACTTTCAGAGGATACTAATGCTTTAGTTTCATTTCATTTTGGTGTCAAACAAAGGCCCTTTCTGCCCCTTCTCCCACTTCCTCATTCAAACCTTTCTTGGCAGACTGGGCTGGAGCTCAGCCCTTGGGCTTTGACTTTGCAAGATAACACAACCATTGCTGAACTGGGCAGTTGCCAATCAGCCAAAGAAATAAGTGAACAAGAAATCAGGCACATTTGAGGGAACTGATTCTTTCACACTTCATCAATTATCATTCTCTATAAAACAGTGGGATTTTAACAATCTCTGACCAAGATATTCAGTCACTGTTTTTGCCTTGCTCCATGTGGCATCAGTTGTAATGCATTATATGGGACCAGATGTCAGGGATGAACCAATTGATTTTGCAGTGTTGTCACAAAATGGTGACCTTTACAAAAAAGATGCCAAAAAAGGTCACAATTTAAGCCTTGTAATTGACTTGACAAAGGAAAGTTCGTTTTGCAGGTATCAGCCTTTATAATGAGGTTAGTGACAAGCTTCCAACAACACGTAACTTATGATAGATCTGGCATTTTCTTTTTTCAAAGGTTTGACATAGATATATGTATTATACTGTTGCCAAGTCTTCGTCTGTGGCATGTGAAAATATAACTTTTAAATTACCTTCAGAACTGATGACACCCTCCCTATCTCTTTCCTCCCCACCATGAATCCCTGAAATAGTGCACCAATTTTTAAATAGAACTTGGTATAGTTGGGTGTTTCACAGTAGTATCATCTTCATACTGCTCAGGAAGGATTTGGATTTCTCCTTGCCTGAATTACATCAATGTAACACAAAATGGAATAGAGGACTGGTGGAGTTTTTTCTCAAGAATTTTACTCCAGGTGCTTGCAGTCTGACCCCGAAAGTCAGAAACTGAATTTCCAATTGGGTGTTTGACAACTGCCATTTATCACTTGTGCATGACGGTAGGTGAGGCATTACTTAAGAAAAAGAATTGTAATTCGAAATGACCTGTGGGACTTAGTCAATGTATACAAGCTGTAGATTTCTTGCTGTAGAAGTAAATTCATCAAAAACAATAATTTAGACATGATCTTTTGTATCATGACAAATAGATTCTATATTTACATTCTCAATACACAGAATGCTGGCTTTTCTGGGAGATTAGAAGGAGAAAGCAAGCGGAGTTGCTGGTTTTATTTCTGTTTTTATTATTACATTCATTTTTGAAGGATTGTTATCTAGGATCTTATTTTTAAGTCTGATGATGCTTGTCCATGTATTCACCAGCCCTTTCCCAGTGCCTAATGAACAGAACCTATGACATCCTGGGAAATGCATGAGTACTAAGGCTAAAACTAAAAATTTCTGATTCAAAAACTGGTTGGTTTTTTTTTCCCCCGCACTTAGGATGAGAATATGAATATACATATCTATCACCTATATACATATATATTCTGTAGTCTGGGGCTTTGAAATTCTTTTCTGTGTAATTCTGAAATCTGATAATGGTTTATTCCCACACACATAGAGAACGCTTGAAAAGACGAGTTGTACCAAGCAGCAAGGAGCAGCTGCTGCCTTAATTTTATTTTTTTAATGATTTATAAAACATTTAACATGGAACATCCTAACAACTTGATTTCAGTAGTATGATATAGTCTATATGTAGCAGTGCTACTTATGAGTCAGAAGAGTCTGTAAAAGTATAATTAAAATTCCATATGAAAAAGGAAGTTAAATGTGTTAATTCTGAATCTGTGGGAACTCGAGATATTTTACTGAAATAGGAATTCTAGAGCACTTTCCTCCTCCACCCCAGCCCCCACTGCCTTTCATGGGGCTAGCAATGTTTAGTTAGAAACAATTCTCTTCCTCTGTGGCCTCGGCTACATCCCCCCCAGCCAGCCCAGGTTAGGCAGCACTATCCTGGGCACTGGGGTTTTAAGCACCCATGCCTGTTTCAGGTGTTTGTTATCAACAAGTGGAAGGCAAATGTGGACTCTTCAAACCAAAGGAAAGACTAGATGTTTCAAATAATTCTTTAAATGCTAAAGTATATTCTTATATTGTATATAGATTCAGGGCATTAAATATGTTGATAATCTCATTCCAAAAAATCCCTTTGCTCATCTGTAAGGATTTGACCAATACGTCAAATGCCCACTTTGGAATTAGAACTTCTATTTTTTATGCTACATATATCATGCCTTTTTATACGGCTGTAAATAAGATATGTTGCATTGCATTCTCCAAAATAAAGTCTGAATAAGTTCAGGGTCTTTCAACCTTAGCCCTACTTTTCTTTTCCTCCTGCAATACTTGGCTGTAATAACTCATGGAGTTTATTCGGTCAGCATTTTAAATACTCTGTGTGTCCCCTTCCATCATTCATAACATGAGATGATGAAAAGCACTGTAACTAATTTTATGCAACATAATGAAAGTAAAAGCTTTTGGTATTAGTGTACTGCAGGTATAAATCTAACTAAACGTGGCGCTGGAGAGAGATGGACTATATAGGTAAGTGTTGGAATAATTTAAGGTTATTCGGCATTTTCTGTGGATGTCTGTTCTTGTTTCTTCACAAATACCGTAAGTAATTGCATGGTTAGTATATTCTTTAAGTGTCTGAGCTTGCAGTTTTCTACTGCCTTTATTCATTAGCTAAGAAAAACTAAAGCTAATGGAAAACAATCCATTGCAGTGAAACTGTAGATTTGCTTACCCATCATAGCAAAATGTTAACCTGCGTAATATTTTAGTGTCAAATTAACTTATGTCAGACACCATATTTCAACATGTACAGTGATAAATTTCAGAGGACTAGACAAAATCTTTTATATATATATATTCTTGTATTTCAGTTTTATCCATCAAATTCTACATGTTTTCTATAATCTGGATATTAACAAGAACATTGCTTGAGATCTGAAGGTCTGCTTTGTGCTTGTACAGAAAAATTTAAATGAGTTAGGAAACATATGTAGCTTTTTCCACCTTCCTTATGCACTATCATTTATGTACTCTGGTATTTACTTCTCCCAAACACATACCTTACCCCTTAAAAGCCTTGCTATTTTGACCTTTCATAATATGAAATATGATATTCTCTCTGTTATTTCTTGTTGCACTTTGAATAAATCTGCACTCATTTTTATAGTATTGGGCTTACTCTCCCAAGTTAATTTTTGCATGTATCTTTTGTTCCGTTTGTGCTATACAAGGTTTTTCTGCCAACAAGCAGCATGTGGAAGACAAGAAGACGACTTTTATTCATGAAAAGGCTAAGGGCCTTTTTATGCATAGTGTTTCGTAATGAGGACAACATCGATTTTCTTTTCTCTTTGCCTCATTACATTGCCTCTTTCATCTTGGAACTGCAGTTATTTAAAAGTGTGTGCTCCTAATCTGTCCAAGTTGCCCTGAACTTTATTGCTCTTACTTTGTATTTACAACTACTTTCCCTTTCCTTAACCAGCATTTAGCATTATCATCAGTCTTTCCAGTAGCATCATGTTTCTTCAAGGTTGTTTAGCATTTAAAGGAAGTATTTTCCACAGTTAGCTCTGTGATTTTCCCTTCCCAGCCTCTTCCCCCTGTCTTCCCCCCCACGCCCTGCCTTGTCTGCTGTTAGTAACTGTGAGATATGGAGCATCAACTCATCTCCCAGCACCTGCCTTGGTGTGCTTTCTGCCTGTACGGAAAACCCAAGGACTGAGGTGTTCACAGTGCTTCTAGGCCAGCATCAAGGGCCATATGCAGGAGTAATATGGGTGCTCTGCACACAGCAACAGCTTAGATGCTGTCTGCATTAGCCCTGAAATCTCAGCCTATGCCAGTAAAATAATCCTCTCTGGCTTCTCTACCCGTAGTTCCTATTCAGAGCTCCCTAAATGCAGCAGAGAATGAAGTTCTGTTTCTTTTATATGTACAAGATGGTCCTTTTTCTTTGGTTGGAGCTTTAAAAAAGTTTCTAAATCAAGCTTGATAGTTCTGCCTAAGCCTGGGCTCCTGCGGACAGGAGCAGTGCAGTCTTTCTTCCACACTTCTGCACACGCATGATTTCGGTATGCTACTGCCATTACTGCTAGTATTGGCTCTGCAGACCTATGTGCAGCAAGCAGGCCTTTTTAGCACTCATTTATCTTCCAGCACTTTCCTTTTTCCCTCCGTTGCTCTATCTCATTCAATTTCACCCAACATTTCCCCCTTTCTTATTGCTGGCAAGTAATTCATGTAGTTATGCATCTTTGCAATGATGGAGCTTTCTGAGCAATCCCTTCTCTGCAACATGAAACTTTAAAAACTTTCCTGATATTAAATGCTCAGTCAAGTTCACAGTTATCTCTTTCGAGCTGTGCAAACAAAAACGAACATTTTTTGAGTAGAGAGGGCAGAGAAGGTTCTTTTTAGTTTACTGGTTATTTCAGGACACGATGGATGCAAACCACAAGAAATCTCATTTTACTGAGAAAAATTTTAACTGCAATTATTATTTTAAGTTAGTGTTCTGAAAAGTGCCATATGTCAAGGCACAGAACCACTGAGTGAGAACTCCAAGAAAAGCAGAGTAAAGCAGCTTGACAGAGAGTTGTAGGAAACTCATTATCCTGCTCTTCAGCTTTGTTTTCAGTTTCTGATTTTAGTTTTATGCATCTGACATATAGTTCTTTTAGACATTATTCAGTTAAGAAATAAAACTTGCAAGTGTTGCTAACAGTTGGTTTCCTCCTAACTGTTTTGAGAGGGTGTCCTCCAGTAAGATTTTGGAAAGACTCTAGACAGCATCATCAGGTTTCTTAGTCAGCTTTGTTACTCTGACCTGAAAAATCAAGGCATTTCTTAGTATCACATCACTATCAGATGGAGGACTTTATACGACAATACCAGGATGATTGAACTGCATTAATTTACTGCATTAATGAGCTCTCTTAGATTACTAAGCCTAATATTATACGCATTATTCTACTTGTTTTCAGAAAAGGAGCACCATTGTTTTCACATTAGTACTGATATCTCAGTTCTAAACTGACTTGTACAAGGTGAATTTTTATGGCTCTCAAAAAAGAGATACCAATAGCTGGTTTGGGGGAAAAGGCTACATCTGGCATTTTCTGAAAAGGAGAGTCTAGAATGAACCTAATGTGTCAGATTTGATAGTTGAGGATTAAGTAAACCATTCTTCAGGCTAATATAATTTTGCTGTTTGCTGTGTTTCACCTGAATGTGTTTTTCATATCACAACCTATTTTAAGACTGCCAGTAGTATGTGTTATCTAGAATGGACGAACAAAAGCTATTCTTACAATATTGTTAGGACCAGCCAGAGCTACATGGCAGTATATTATTCCCTTGTGCTTTTGTGAGGAAGAGACAGGATTCATGACCAAGGTCTGGAGAAAGACAATAGGAATATATCATTGTTGTGGTTTAACCCCAGCCAGAAACTAAGCACCACGCAGCCGCTCACTCACTCCCCCCCACCCAGTGGGATGGGGGAGAAAATCGGGAAAAAGAAGTAAAACTTGTGGATTGAGATAAGAACGGTTTAATAGAACAGAAAAGAAGAAACTAATAATGATAATGATAACACTAATAAAATGACAACAGTAGTAATAAAAGGATTGGAATGTACGAATGATGCACAGGGCAATTGCTCACCACCCTCCAACTGACACCCAGCTAGTCCCCGAGTGGCGATTCCCTGCCCCCACTCCCCAGTTCCTATACTAGATGTGACGTCCCATGGTATGGAATACCCCGTTGGCCACTTTGGGTCAGGTGCCCTGGCTGTGTCCTGTGCCAACTTCTTGTGCCCCTCCAGCTTTCTCGGTGGCTGGGCATGAGAAGCTGAAAAATCCTTGAGACTAAACACTACTTAGCAACAACTGAAAACATCAGTGTTATCAACATTCTTTGCATACTGAACTCAAAACATAGCACTGTACCAGCTACTAGGAAGACAGTTAACTCTATCCCAGCTGAAACCAGGGCAATCATGCTTATTTGGGACTTACTGGGAAGCAGTAAATGGATCCAGTGCAGTACTCTGCCTGTTAGCTCTGTTAGAGGCAAGCTGAACTTTCAGTACCTAAAATGACTAGTGTTGAAAATTGTGATATAGTAGATACAGCACTACGTTTTACCTCCACAGTCATGAGTTTACCTGTGAGTGCCAGTGATGTTATTTTGGGGCCATGACCTAGCCAAAAAGTAAGAATGACTTTATCAGCACATCAGCGCTGCTGGAACTGCCTGACTGCTGATACTGCTGATGCCGAGTTCGATGTTGAATAACAACATTGTTCAGTAAGAGCTGTTTCCCCGAGGGTTAGTTATAAGTGTTTGGGACATGGTGGTTTCTCTACTAGCATTTTTGTAGTGAATACTCTTCATTGTATCTTACACAACTTATCACTGCAGTTGACTTTTCCTTCTGCAATTCGCTGTAGAATGAGCCAAAAGGAGAATTAAACATGTAAAATTTACAACAAATATATGTTAAAAATACTTATCTGCATAAATACTGCCATCCCATTCATCATTGATATTCTCTGAATACAGCAGGACCAAGTATGACCGCTTTTATATTTAAATATATTTCAAGAATCAGTTTGAAGTCACTTTGCATTTCCATTTTATCTGGCCCCTGCTGCTTTATTTCCTACATCTAGATAATGGGCTGCCTGGGGTGGGGCTGTTTCTCCTCTCTTCAGGTCTACAGGGTAATAAGATCCTTGTCCAAGGACTAACCAATAAAAGATTCGTAAGTGTTCTTAAAGAATAATTGTGCCAATGCATCCAAGAAAGCAGAACTACCAAAAAGTCTATATACCCTTTTGAGCATCAAAGGAACACAAAACAAAAAAAGTTTATAGCTAAATATTTGCTTGGTATACAGGTGTGGCTTCAAACTTTTGTGGTCAAGTGTTAGGATTTAGACTTGTCATATAGATGAGTTAGCTTGATATTTGATGCTTACGTATGTTTTTTTAAGGCCCAAGTCCCCCAGGATACCATCACTCCCAACAAAGTCAGTTACCAGTACATCAGTGTCTTGACTGCTTTCTCAGGTTTGTGTCAGATGTATAAAATACGTCCAAGCTCCTGCTATGCCCTTTGGTTATCTAGTAGGCTGAGTGTGTATACCTGGGATTGACAAAGAGCTGAAGTAAATGTGTGCTCTGCAGGGTAAGAACATCACGAATGCATTGCATATTCTTTAGCTTATGAATTATATTTTGATTGAAATATATAGTATGAAATCTGTATTTTAGTCATATATAGTTTTTTCCAATAGGCAGATAATGAGGGCCTGTGGGAACTTGGTGGTTTTACAAGGATAACAAAATATTAAAAAAACCAAAACCTAAACCTGTCAGTCAATGGAATTCATACACAAAGATTGGGATTACAGATTGATTAATATTTCAATTTATACTACAAAGTACTTTAACATTCATGCACTATATACACTGAAGTGTTTATGTTTGGTAAACTTATAGAGGTCTTGGGTTATTTTGTTTCATGTGAAGATGCTGAGAATAAGGAGTGACTAAAGCAAATCCCTGGTACTGCTTGTAACATGCTGGGCTAGTCAGTGAGGCTGTTGTTTTGCAACTTCAAAATAGCAAGGAATTACCCTCCAGAAGTACTTGGTTGGTGGACAGGGACCAGTTCCAGGCCTAAGCTCATACTTTCTTCAGGTGTTCCTGGAGTATCTTGAACTTAGAGCATGAGCAGAATTTCCATTTTAAAGCCCAGTTCATATTAATTTATTTTCAGCAGCAGTTTTTTTCTGATCAGACCTTGAGACTCACTAAATAATTCATTGTGATAAACCTGCTTATGATGCTCCTTCCATTCCTGGGTGAATGAAGCCTATGGGACCAGAAAGGATACCTTTTTAAACCAAATGATATTGAAATCTGTGAGGAGCATTCAAGCACTAATAAGGCACATTATTTTTTCCATAATAAAATATGGCTTTGCTTCAGAAGCAATGGCTCTTTTTGAATGCCTAAAGATTGCAACTTGCCAAAAAGGCAACACTCCTCTTGAGAAAAAATGCCTTGTTTGATAGTCGATGGAAATGAATGATTCTCATTTTAGCCTCGTCTGTAAAACATTGTACAAACAAAAATTCAGCAGCTTGCTGATGTGCTATACCTTACCTACACAATGCATGTGGTTTTGTATATTTATCTTTCTGTATGTTTGATTTAGCTGAGGAAAAACCTTTGTCCTCGTGTTTTTTTACAGAGCAGGTTGTGTCCACTAACTCCTGTTGAACAGATTCCTGGTTTAACCTAAGGTGATGGGACGCTGCATTTTTTTTTAATAAAGAGAAGCAAGAGGAGGAAGAGAAGCGAGTAATTAGTCATTTCCCAGGAAGTTGTTTTTTTAAATTAAATATCCATTTTTTTCCCAAAGAAACAGTACTAGACTGCCTTCCTTAAAGCATTATTTGTTTGGCAAACTTCAAGACAAACAAAAGAATGCTTGAAGGTCTGACTAGATAAACTGTTTATTCCAAAGCACAAGCTTACTGGCAATTCATTACAGTGTCCTTGCAAAGGAGAGAGTGCAGACTGCTTTCTCTGAGTATCTGCTCAGAATACAGCTCTTACACTGTTTTGCAGGTTGGGACGGAGAAAGTATTTTTGCTTTCCTAAATAGTTTAGTGCAGAAAGAATTCAAACCTAGTAGTACCATCTCTGGATATGTTAGAGAGGGAAAAGCACTGATTTGTTTTGGTTTCTTTTGCTATGTCTCGTTTGCCAAATACTATGGGCCAGGGACCTCTCCCTCGTCCATAGGCTAAATGGCACAGGCTGGATGTGTCCACACTATGATGCACTTGGTCCAGGGTCTCCTCTGCATCCCTTATGATGCAGCTTTATTCCAAAAGTCTTCATTATTATTTGCTATGTTTGTTTTTTTTTAGTACAGGTTGTCTGAATGTATGTGAGCTCTGTGACACCACCCATTTAAGGGCACATCTGCCTGGGATGCAGTATGAGTGCCTGCAGGTGCTGATGCCAGGCCTGCTAGCACAGCAGCCTCGAGCAGCCTTGCAGGGGAAAGTGGCGGCACTGAGTGGTTTAGGATATGTGTCCTGCTGGGAGCAGTCCCAGCACTGAGCTATAGCTGAGGATCAGCCCAAAGACTGATGTGTGGCAGAGGACAAAGCTGCATCAGAGAGCATGCTAGCAGTAGGGCTGACCAGTAAGCCAGTGCTTGAGCTTGCTTCCTGTTGCTTTTTTGTTTACTAGCATAAACACAGATTTTAGTTTGAATGCAGCCAGTGGCTGTAGTATGACTTACCCCAATACAACTTAGTGCAGTCCCCTGGCTGCTGCAGTTGAATGGCACTGACCTTTGGAAGGAAGAGGGCATTTCATTTCTATTAAATGTTCCCTGAACTGTCACCGCCAAGCCTGCACTTCATGCTGCTTTTTCTTTTTGGCATCTGCATCCCCCAACTTCCAGGAAGCCCTCCAGGAATGCCCTGTGGGGTTGTTCTCTCACCCCCAAGATTTTGTCTGTTACTTTTCCTTATCCCAAAACCCTACAGGAGCAGAATGAAGGCACTACTGGACGTTGTAGAACTTTGGATCTTCCCAATGATTAGCTGGGGTCAAAAGCACACAAAGCACCATAAAACACAATCCGTTATTCTTATCTCATTTTAGAAGATTATGGTGCTCTCACTGGATGGTGTGTGAAGCCCTCATGATTGACTTCTATATTAGCAGGGGAAATGGGCCTTCATTTAGTTCATTGGAATTCAGCAAAGTCATATCAAGGAGGATGTTGAGCAACATGAACCAACTGCCATCAACAAGTGCTTGGGGAATTCAAACAATATTTTACAACTGGAGATAATTAGGACTTCATTAGAAACCACACAGGTAGCTGAATGTGCATATATGGCATCAAAAGTAATGCAGATTTTTTTCAGGTGACCTGAAGTAATTCAATGACTAGAACATTCATTGAAATTCTCCATTCAATTACTCCAATTTTGTACCAATAGACACATAAGAACTTTAAGAGTATTTCTCAAGATGAGATGTGCAGGGTTTTCAGGCAACCATTACACTAATATCCCTAAAAGATTCATTTCAGATCTCTTATTGCTCACTGAATAAAAAAAGTTGCTCTTTTTTTTGAAAGCATTTCTGAAACAGTTTTGTAGGTATACAGGTCAACATACATTGTACACAAGGACTATCTTTATCTTAGGCCTTGAAAAATAGCGTATGCTAATTTTGGAGTAAGTGAATTCATCCTAAGAGTGATACATGTTTAAAGTTTAATTTTCCTCTTTCAAGTCAACTTTGGAGCAACATGTAACTGCGGTTGCTTCAAGACTTCGCTAAGCATCAGATTGAAAAGAGAAGGAAAACAGATCTAAGAACACCAAACTAACGTTTGACAGTTCCAATAGATGTGTGTAACATCTAAAGAATGTACAGCAAAAGACTGCTATCAGGCTAAAGCAGGAACATAAAAATATACAAGTCTATCTGAGTTGCGCTGATAACTGAGCTTGAGGAATGTGCATTATGTCATGATCACTGACAGCTTTAACTAGACAGGAAAACGCAAGCACCTTTTCTCTGCTAACGGTGCATTGGTAGTCTTTACTGAGCTTATCTGAAAAATAATAAATGCTTCAGTTCCTCAATTTGTTCTTATAACTTTTTTTGGTTGATTTTTTAATTTCCTTTGCCTTTTTAGTGACAGATTCCCCAGATAATCAAGAAAAAAAAAAAATCCAACCTTTCGAACTGCACTAAAGGGTTGGACAAAGATAACTGGTAGCAAGACACCTTCTAAGTGCTCTTGCTTTAAAGTATGGATTAAGAAAGGCCAGACATTTTATAAGGCCTTGTGAAGTGATGACTGTGTTAGCACTGATGCCAAAGGTATGCAGAGCAGTTACCCTTATCAAGGTGAAACGCCACTGTGCAAAAGACACCAAAGAAACAGGTATGTATAAATCCCAGGGTTATAAGGTCTGAACGGGTGAATACTCTTCCTTAACACCCCACCTCTAGCACACAGCCTAGGTACTTCCCACCCAAAACACACTATTTTGTGCAGTCAGAAGCAATGGAAGCGTTATATAGGAAACAAACTTTCTAGAAATCCCCAGATAACATGGGAAATAAAATGAACTAAATAAATGTGAGCGGTCGTCCTACAAATAGCACCTTCAAGTTGGTTGGACCATTCAACTATTGATCAGGAAGAAATTCTCACACAAAATGGCAGACCAAAAGCCTTTTGCTTTCTCTAGTCTTAATGTGCTAAGGTTTTTAGGTCAAATTCTAAAGGACACTGTGACAATCATGTTGTCTTCAGGAAAGTCAAATATTTACTGGTGATTTCACTACCTTTACTGCATATAAAATAGTTAGGGACTGGATATTCTCCATAGTATGTACTTCTATTTTTTACTTTTAAAAAAATTGATCTCCAGTGAACAAACAAAAATACTTTGATGTAATTTTTAAAATATTATTTATTATTTAACACATTCCCTTGAATCAGTTGCATAAAAGGCCACAATGTGAAACAAATGCAGATATTAAAACACATCATAGGCTTCATGTGTTAGCCTAATTCAGTTTCTTTGTTTACAAAATAAACATCAATATAAATATTTAATACAGTAGCTGCAGTAAGAAAAAGGACAAACTATTATTACTGTGAGAATGCTGAGTGGAAACTATCTTTTAAATTACAAATTTCTCTTAGCTTGGGCTAGAGCTTTTTTTCATAAAGGAAAAAGTCATAGTGCATTAATGGCAAATATCCATCAGGAAATAAGTCTAAAAGCAACTCAGACAAGTATATTGCTCTGAGAAGGATGGCTTTGCATTTGTGCCATGTTTATAATAAGCTCAATACCAATATCTTGAAAATAACAGTAAATATTTAAACTAAGGAATATTTCATATGATTGCAATAAATATTTAATATAATGTAACTTTACAGTACTTCAAAAACTTATTGCTGCAAATATTTATCTAGAATTTTAATTAAATACATGTATAATCCATGAAATAAACTACCTCACAGCCTTGATTCAGCAAACTGCTCTGCAGAAATGCAGAGATATATTCTCATGCAGCTGTTCTCTTTGTCAGAGCCTAAGACAGTGTATTTGAACTCCCAACCCTAGCCCTGCTTGCAGATCCATCAGTGTCAGGACTATCCATCTTTTCTAACTTCTCATATACAAATTCACTTACTAACAAAATCAGAGTCCAAGGTACACAATGCTCCACAGACTTAGGACCGTAACCTTTGCCTACCAGTTCTTGCAGTTAGATGATGCTTTCTGCTCCCACAGCCAACCAAAATGGAATCATAATTTCATTAGCCTCAGGAGATGTCCTCCTTCTGGATTGCATCCAGTATGCTGAATATCCAGCCTTCTTTTCCAAGGCTTCACTACATGTAAAACAAAATAAACATCCTTTCTTCTGCTGCTACAGGGATAAATTTAATTTTGTTCCCTGTACTGGAAAGAATAGAGGATACATTTAAACCAGAGAAGGGCAACTACAAACACTTGTAGACTAACATGGGGAGGAGTTGCTAGCTGATAATCACTGTATGGCTTTGCATGTAGCAAAAGCACATAGCCTCTTTTGGTCTCCAGTAAAGTTTCTGACTATCTATCTTGTGCATTTCTTTAGTATATCCTTACATCTTAAGGTCCCCTAAGCTCACCTATTTTCCCCAAATTTGATAAGTTCCTAGAAGTCAAAAGTCAGCCTTGTATTTACTTATATTGTCTGAAATGTCATTGTTTTTTAAAACCACAGGTGAGGGGTTATTTTTCCATACTTAGATTTCTTATGACTCTAAAACACTTCTAAAAACTTCTGAAACACTTTCTAGTAGTGCACTATTGCTGCAGGTCTGGAATGAGATACTGGTAGAGCAGCACTCTATGTCACATGGATCAGTGCAGCTTTCTTTAAAAGGAAAAATTTATTTGCTAGTTAAACCACTCTGTGCCTGAACATGAGGACAATAAGAAAACAATTCTGACAATTGTTGCTTTAATGCTGTTGTAGAAATGGAACCTGTATTTCTGGAAATAGCATGTTAGCAAAGCAATGAACATTTCCTCCCTTATGTAAGTAATAGTGCAGGAGTCTGTGATCTCTTTGACCTTTGTTGGAATGATTTTCAGTGTAAAAAGCATGGTTGTTTGGGAGACGAGGAGTGAGGAAAAATTAAGCAAGGAAGAAATTATCTGCGGTTTGAGTCTATTTTCTACATTCTTTCTCGGAATTCATAACTTCATTTCCTGTTTCTGTTTTTGTGGAACGGCGTGTGAAGACAAGCAAAGAAGCAAAGTATTGATGTTTTATGTTTTCATAAACTAGAACTAAACCCATTTTCTTTAAGTCCTCTTTCTCTATTAGATTAGCGTTTGCAAAACTTTATTACTCCTTTTGCTCGTTTTAATGCTGAAGAGAAAAGACACAATGATCAAAAAGCTAAAAATACAGGACTAATTCTCTTCATTTGACACCTCTGTTAGTGCTGTAACTCTATAATATTTTCTTCTGAATTGCTGCTACTCAGTGTAGAAGTAAGGCCTCAGATGAAATAGAATTGACATGTTATAGTAGTAAAAGCTTCCTGATGCCACAAGACTACTGCAGAAGACACTAGTCAGATTAGTATAAATGGGCAAAGGTTATGATGAACATAGTAATGATTGATAAAGCATCTTATTTTCCTGGATTCCTCATATAATATAGCTAATGGTTGTTATCTAACCAGAGACAGTCAGGACTGTGTCCTGAGTCATGTAATTAATGTATTTAAATGTCTGCATAAGTTCACAAGTTAAGTAAACCTGCTCAGCCAACCCAAGAAGCTGGCCATCAGCACCCTTTGTTTGCACCGCAGAAATACCGTGCCAGGGACCATTAGTAACAACAGTGCCCCAGATCCTGTAAACAGTAATCATCTGAGCAATTTTCTAGTGAGCTCACATAAGTATGGCAAGGAGAGGAGAAAGGGTTCTTTTACAGTTTTATGAAGCTGCAGTTTTGCACTGATTTCAGTGAATTTTGGATAACTCTTCAGAACACATATATAGAAAGTGAATGATGTCGTGAGAAAAAGAATGGAGATATTTCAAGGAACAGCATCTGCATGTTCTGTGGCTAGTAAGTAGAGGTGACCACTGCTTCCTTTTTCTCCAGCCATAAACGTAGCTGAGCATTTTGTCAGACAGGTAATGTGATGCCAGAGCTGAGTGTGAAGTTCTAGCATTTGACTTACGATTCATGTGGTCTGAAAATAAGCTTAAGCACAAAATCAAGGAATAGTTTTCAATCTTTGGGGCTTTACATGACAAAACTACATTCTGTTCTCATTGAAATAAATTGAATTTTTAGAGCTGATTTCAGCAGGATAAACTCAGAGGTTAGGGACCTGCATGGTCACTGGACAGAACATTCCCCCCACATTTTCTTGCATGAACAGCCTTCCTCTGTTTCTCAGGCTCCTGCTTGCTATCCTTTATAATCCGCACTGAAAGATACCTACCCATCAAAGTTCCCTTGAAATTGATGACTATTTTCAAGCACCCTATCCTGAAAGGACCATCCTCTGTAATTACTTTTCAATCTGCACAATGTATTAGTTGCCCATTTGAGCAATCATTAGCAAATACATGCCACAAGTAAAGGCATTTCTGAAGCCATATTTGTGATGGTGCTGAATGGGGAGCCCTTATAAAACAATACCTCTGTGTTGGTATGTGATGTGCTTAGTAAAGAATCAATTATTAAAACAGACAGCGGGACACTGTATGCATAGAAAAGATGTGGATCACAGCTTGATAAACCTGAATGCTTCTCAGGTTGAAAAACTTTAAAAAAATAATATTGCTGTAGTTTGGGCCATTAGTTATTCCATGCTGGGCTCTGTACTCTTTCTGTGTGGAATACGTTGATAGAAACATTCCTTTCTTTTGAACTGTGCACTGTTTGTCATAACAGCATGGGATGTTGTGAAACTTAAAAATGACACTGTCAGATTAATAATTTTTAAAAGGTTACCCTTTTACTCATTGTATAAAAGGATAACCTTTGAAAATGCAAAAATGAAGACAAGCAAATGGCTTTTTAGAAGACAAAAATTGTTCTACATTTTTTCAGATGACCCAGTGATCTGTTGTTTATGTCTTGTAGTTTAGTGCTTCTGCCCCTCAGCAGATTTTGTTGTCCTCCAACCTGGCTCAGTTATTGTAGTGGCATGTTACAGTAGACTTTTCTGCATATCCGCCCCTTCTTGGTCCACTTTTCAGAGTGGACCTATGCTTTCTCTCTGTTGCTTGTGAGTCGACTGGCATTTTCTAAACTACAGTGCATTGTGAAAAGGCATGAAAGCAAGTTGCCATTATGCCTGCAGTATCAAACCAGTGCTAAGTGCAGTTGGAAGGGAATGACATTCATTGTTGTGAAGATTATGAGAGGCACATTGTAAGAAAAACGTTTTCTCTAAACAATTAGTTGAGTGGCCTATGCCCATTCTACCTGTGAGGAGTAGGTAATTTGATTTACTTCCTTGTGCTTCTGTTCAGGTAGGTGGCAATCTCACTCCTAACAAATACAGGGAAAATGTTTACAAAACAAGAATATTTTGTTCTGTGTCTGCACATACAGTTTCCATCCAGATTCATTTCTGGAGAAGCTGGCTTTATCTGTGCAATGTTTAGAAATCTGGGGAGAGCCCTGTGTGCTATGTCCATGATATAAGCCTGAGGAAAACCTGCATGGAGCGTTCCAAAGAGGGGATAAACATGGACAATTTGTTGTGAACCTCATCTCAAGGTTAGCACCCATTTCCAAAAATGCCATCAAGTCTTCCTATAATGATCAAAGGTGCAACTGGTTAGAGGCAGTCAGTGTTTAACTGCTCCTGTCTCTACTGTTTACAGACCCACATGAACATTCTGAAATGCTAAGCCTGTGGCTCACACATAGGAAATCAACCTTGCATTGCTTCCCACTGCCCAACACTCCCTTCCGTCCCCCACCCCGAGATACGTCTCAGTCATTTTAGAGCACTGGGAGGAGAGTCCTGGGACCTTCCACCCCCAGAGACAGGTCACTGTGAGAGAGCTGGTGAGAATGCTCTGCAGCTGGGTCCATGCCACATTTGCTAGCAGAACTCCAGCCAGGCAGTACAGTCCCCACCAGCTGGCTAGGACTGTGATTGCTCCCCTATCGTGTGGCTTCACATCCTAAAGATGTCCCTGACAATGTGATAGATCATTGTGCTGACACAGGCACTGGGAAAGGAGACGTTTAAAAGACCTGCAAAAGAGGCAGCAGCTGTGGATAAACACACAGGCATGCTTGATGTCAACAGGAACTGCTTATGGCCAAGCACTTTTGAAAATTTGGTACGCTGCAGTAAGACGGCTGAATAGGTGCCAAACTTTCTAGAAAATCAGGACTCCATTGTGAGGGCTGAGCACTTCTGAAAATGCAGCCTGCAGAACTGCTGCAGATGGCTTGGCCCCCTCTCAACAGGCACGGATCACAGTATCGAGGGCAGCAAGCAGGATTGGTCTCATGGGTTGTAGGGGACAAGAGGCAGACACTAGCTGACAAAGGAGAGGTTGTCAGGTGCAGCAGCTGTCCTAGCAGGCACATTTGCCATGTCAGGATATTGCTCTCTCTCTGATCCAAGTACTGAACTTCTCTTTCTCTAATTGTATTTGAAATGTGTTGATTATCATGGTCAATCTTATATTTTTATTTGAGACTTGTATATTCCTGTTGTTTGAAATTGTGCCAGCTGTTGGCTGAGGAGAAGTAAAAACTCAGAATTAACTGCAGCCACCTGAGATTATTCAAAATCCCCAGAGAGAGCTCAACTGTAATCTTGACTCTCTTATTCCCAAAGAAAACAGTCTACCTGATCCCAAAATTCTCTAGGTTAGCAAAGACATAGTCTTCCTGTCCTTTTTTTCTTTTTTTTTCTTTTGAGAAAATTTATTGATTGCCTCAGCCCTTCCTCCCCCTACCCGAATCCTTAGGGAAATGCTGTAGTATTTCAAATTGTATAAATGCAAATCTGAGTATCCTTTAGGAAAAAAAAACCAAAAAATTGTTAAGCTTATGATGCATTCCAAATATATAGTTATTGTCAGCCAAGTAACCTTGACTCTGAACCTAACTGGGCAACAGAAACAAAAATTGGGTCTCTTCAACTTCCTGCTTCCTCAAGAGTAAATCACTCCAGCAGCTAGGGAGACCACAGCTGGAAGAGAGATCAATATCTTTTCCAAAAGGTTTGCGAATATGGATGCAGGTAAGCTAGTGGAATGAGGCCATTGCTCACTGTGGGTATTGTTTTGTGGAGAGTTAAAAAGTACAGTCTAGGAATCTAGTTTCAATAATAAAGGCAAACAATAATATTATTGCTATAGAAAGCAGTGCAAGTGTGCTGCCTTACTACAGAACTTAGTAGAGACCTCATGCAATCACAGGAGAAGTGGTGATTGAAAGCTTGTACGAGTAATGAAACTGGAGTGGTTTAACAGCATGTTAGCTAAGTTACACTAGCTGTGGGAGAGCATGCCTCTACCCTACTTCCAACACTGTAACACACAGAAAACATATCCTCACACCTGAACCTTAATACTACTGACCCAACAAGTTCTGTGGTTTTGGATTTGTGTTCCAAATGGTCTTATAACACATAAAGAGTATTTTGCAATAATTTAATATAAAAGAATTTAAGTACAGAAAGGACACCAAGAGGATTGAAGTGATGGGATTTAGAAGAGAAGATTGACCAAATTAAGTTGAAGGTCTTAATCAGGACAGCTATACTCTGTTCCTTTGAATAGTCAACTAGGTAAAAAGAAAGAAACTTTGAAGATTCAGAGAGTGATAAATTTCAAGGATTCTCACTTTTTTATTATATGAATGAATTTAAGAGTGTATGTTAAAATTCTGCAAGATCATGCTGGTAAGTATGAGCTGACCCAATGTGACCCAACATTTTTATTGCTTGTGGTGGACATACTCCATAGCAGTTGGTGGTTTCAGAGGGAAATCTTTGAGGACAAGGCACCAGTCCCATAGTAACTTTGAGGAAAAATGAATTTCACATTGGAGCTCATCATGTACGGAGCTACTCCATTGAAGAGTGCTGCATTGACATGTTCATTTATAGGATATCTTCCTAAGGAGTTGGGCCGCTGTGTTTTATACAGTGGCATCTAATTCAGAGGAGATGCTGGCCTCTGGAGCTTGCAAAGATTATGGAAAAGGATCGAAAGGGAAAGAATTAATTTTACCAAGCTGTATGTGCTGTTTCTGATCACAGAACTCTACTAACAGCAGAGAATGTTCTCTAGTAAGTGGTAAACTATGTAGCTGAAGTAGGGGTGCAATATTTACGGTTATATCAGATTGAAAGCATTGAAAAGCCTAAAATAATCAAATTGCCAAAAATGACTTACTGACCTTTCTGGTTGGTTTTCCTATAAAGCAAACATTAAAACCAGACCATATCTGTCATTTTTTTCAGGTACTATTTTGTTTAAGTTGCCCATGGCAGTCTCTTCCCATATAAAAAGATGCTTTTTTAAACCTTGATGTAACTAATATGTTTCTGCTATCCTAAGATTAACCCCCAAACACCCAAATGCCATGGCATGTGGGGTTTTATAGCCGATTGGTGAACTTACCTTGTACCAGAACTGAGATGACTACCGTTTTACCTACTTTTTGCACTGAAGACAAGACCCTTAATGTGACAAGTTGTGTCATTCAAGTGGTCATGTGTTTTTCATTGCCTAAGTTTTTTGAAAAATGTTTTAACCTTGCCTTGTGTTACCCTTCAACAGCAGTTAATCATTATAGCAGGATCATCGCTCTGTGTGAGCAGAAAAGAAGCATTGTTCGTGATTGCAGCTCTAATGATTCAAAGGGTGCAATCTCATAATTAGGTATGTATTTAAAAGTTGTTTACTTCACTTGACTTTACTTCCACAGAATTCAAGGAAGCACAGTTACCGTGGGTTAGTTTTTGCTTGTGCTGATGATATACTTTAAAATTCTATCCAACCTGTCCTCATCTCATGTCCTTGTGACCTGAGCATAATTAAACTTTGAAAGAATTTGGATTCCCATCTGAACTGACATCTGATGGTTATCACCCAGGCATAACCTTCAGTTTCAGCAAGTGATCTGGACTGAACAAACACAGAGCGCTTACATATTTTACAAACCCACAGTTTATACAGAGATTATTTTATGTTTAGATATTACTCTCGAGCAACTGGGACAGAGCCAGCTGCAGATCTGTATAAACAACAGATTTTACACATTAGATAGTTCTTATGGATCTGGTTTAATACAAAGTATAGCAAAAATCTAGCAGTTGAAATCTAGCCCCACCCAACAGATTTATTTATTTATTTATTTTAATTTTTATTTCCAAGAAAAGCAGTAGGGTGGCATTTAGACCAAGAAAATATTGAAAGCAAATCAGATATGTGTATTGCTCTGAATGAGGAGTTTGTAGTGCTTTAAATAACTGCCAGATGTCAAATAGCAAAATGCCTCTCCTTCCACAAAAATAAGAATAGTTGACTAATACTTCACTTTAAAAGGCTAAGAGTACAGATCTCTCTCAGAGATGTATTTCAGCTATAACATTTGATACAGACTAGGGGAGAAGATGCAAATATGGATGTAATATAGTTCACCCTATAATCAAAGCAGTAAGAAGAAAAATCTTTGCATTTTAGGACACTGGGCCTCCATAAAACAAGAATTAGGAACAACTGCTAAACAGCAACTTTCCTTTCTTCTAGCAAAGAAGAAACAGTAGCTTATGACATCGGTTAAAAATTCATGATCAGTCTGAGAGCATATATTTCCCTTTAATAAATTCTCATATTGCAAGAGGAATCATGGCTGAACAAAATATGATGTACTTCTACATACACGTGCAGATACCTATGTTCCATATGTGTGAGAGTAAGTGGAAATTACATCTGTTTAGGAGTTTTTAATTTCTATATTTTAATGAGTTTTTTATCCAGAAATTAAGCCCAGTTTAGTGCATGTCTCCTATACAGTCAAACCCCACTATTTTTATGAATTGAGATGTAAGTGAACTTTTTTCAAAAGCATTTCCTTAAATTTGATGTATTATCACAGATTCAACTAAAGAAAATCATGCTGCACTATTTATTAGTGTATTTGGAAGAAGTCCATGCAGCAGTGGATGAGGAAAGCAGTCCAACTGTATAACTTGTTTACATTTCAAAAGGCTTTCGAGAAGTTTAACCACAAGAGACTGGAGAAAAAATGAAGTCAGGGAGTCAAAGTATAGTAATTCATCAAAAGACCATGTGAAACAAAAAATAAGAGTAGTAAGAATGAAAGGCGAACTTTTATCTTGGAAAAATGTTAAAAGCAGAAATCACAAAATTTTGTGCTAGAGCTCATCTGGAAAAGGAGGATAGGCAGAAAAGTGACAAAATCTGTTGCTTTTATGAAAGAGGAGAAAATTTTTGAGAGATCTGGAGAAAGCTGGAGTTATAACAATGTCAGATCACATTGTTTCTTCTACTGGAGTCAGTGTACATGCAAAAGAAGTTAATATAGTAAATCCATCAAACGGTTCTATGAGAAGTTTAATAATTTTTGCCATTAAGCTATGGTTACTGTTGAAGGAAAGAGTAAGAGGTTTTATTAAATATCTTAATACTGCTTATAAAAATGAAGGACCATTATCAGCAAGGACCTGCATTAGGCTTTGACTAAAATATGCTGTATGCATTCTCTAGTAATGTATGCTGGTATTAGGCATTTTAGTTAATCATAAGAATGCATTGGACATAAGTGGATAGGTTGTATCTGCTAATTGGAAAATATCTATATGTATTTTATGCCAATTTTTAAGCAAGAGAGAAGATTGAGATAGATTTTTTTCAAGGATAGATATCACTTTTCTTAACTCTGCTGGTTTATTATTTGCTGAGCCTGAATAGCAACACAGACTTGTTTCATTTCCTGCTAATTGTAATGCCTTGGTGGCCTGTCAGCCACTTTTAAAGAATTGTGTGTTGCAATGACTTATGGATGCTACCTCTGGACCCTTCAGAAACATATCTAGTTTTGTGATGAGTTCTGCTCAAATTGCCCAAAATTATTTCACAAAGAAATCTTTCAGTTAAGCATTAAAATCAGGGGACAACTTTAAACCTATCCCCACCGCAAGACCTGCAGCCCCTCTCAGTTGTAAGACAGGAGGCTTTGCCGAGGAGCTGAATGCTGAAAAATGACTGCTAAAATATTTGCTAATATACAAGCTTTAAAATGTCCCTCATATTAATTTATTGTTAGAGTATGATACTTTATGCTCTCCACAAGCAGCAATGTGGGGACAACTTACAGGCCTGTGATTCTTGTGTGCGGAAGTTGGAGTAGAGAGAAGTTGAACCCCCTTCAGCCCCTGCATGAAAGGCCAGGGAAAATGTGATCCCTTAAGATTACATTATTCATACAGTGTTAGACAGGCATGATACAAACACTTAAAAAATTGCTGTCTCCTGTTCCAGCAAGTCTGTAAATTAAACCAAACATAACGTAACTGGGAATGGTAGTGATGCATGTGGGAGGAGTTGGTGTCTGTTGTGGTATGCTGTGAAAGAAGTTATTTTGGCTGAAAAGAGCTACAACCTGGAGGAATGAGATATGTATAAAAACAAGACTACTGTGATTTTTATAGGTGACAATCATATTATACTGACCTGGTGGCGCAAGTGAGACTTGAGACTATGGAGGATAATTGTATGGTGCCACAAATTATACTCTTATACCTTTTTTTCAGCATCTGTTTTCTATTCCTCCTTCTCCTACACTTCTCTTGTGTAGTTTTGGGGTTTTTTTTCATACTCTTAGCACTGTACTAACAAGGCACAGTAACACATTCTGCCAGCACAGTAATTAAACCAAAAAAAGATTATTTTAAATTTGGTTACACCCAGCCTTTTAATGCTTCCTGTAATTTTTTTCTTTCCATTTTATGTTAATAAAAGTTTGCTCTGGTTTAAAGCCTGTACAGGAGGATTCAAAGTGTATACAACCAAAGCCAGGAGAAGCCCGAGGAGCAAACTGGCTGATTTGTCAGGAGAAAGCAAGACAGGGTCTTTGCTCAAATGTGACTTGGCTCTAGATCCTATCTATAGAGGACACATGGTTTAACAGCCATGTGGAGCTCATCTGCAGCAATGGACTGTGTATTTTGTTCAGCTGGTTGCCCAGCTCCACCATGCCTGGCTGTGTCTCACTTGGTTTCTGCAGAGTCCTTCACCCAACAGAGTCACACTGGGTGCTCCTCTCTAAGATGCACTTGTTTCTGTCTGACTGTGCCCTTGTCAGCAGAGAGGTTTGGTTGATTCTTTCACACATAGGCTGGAAGCAACCTCACCTAGATCCAAGACCTCTGTTCAGACCCTGCTGCTTTAGCCTGTGTTAAGCACCACGCAGCACTGTGACATGGCATCTGCCTCTGACCTTCGCATTTATGCTGGCATTGGTTTTGTTTTGTTTCAGGGAATTGAAAATAGGCAGAGGTAAATTGTAGGATAGTGCAGTATAGGTAGAAGATGATGGCTGCCTGCGTAGTCCAGCAGCCCAAAGATCCTCCTGCCCGTTGTATATTAAGTTGGTGCTCTTTGAAAGAGGATATTGCTCTGGGAAAGCCCTTTGGAGAGCCTATTTGTGGTTCCAGTGTTGCACCACTAAACTTCTCTCGTTTTTTTAACATTGCAGTTTCTGAAGAAAAGGAGGGTTGTTTTTTTTTTTTCCTCTGGGCTTTGTTTTGGGTTTTGTGTGTGTGTGTGACAGGGAAGAGGGGGAAGTGGCTGCTTCCATTTACTTATCTTCTTATTTTAGTACAACTCATCACTTTTTCAGTGATCCTTTTAGCATGGACTAATCTGTATGATGTCAATAAGACATGCCATAGTTTGGAACAGCATTTCAGCAGTGTAGTTCAAATGTAACATACCCAAAGATTAGCCAGGCAGTGTTTTAGCAGCTGCAATTAATTTTGCCAGCAAGATAGTCACAAATGTGCCTATTCATGTTTTAACCCATAGTGTGGTAAAATGGACAGTTGTGGAGTACATCCACCTTCCAGAATCCTCCTCTTTTATTTTTCTTGATTCTCCAGAATCAAAGTTCTTTCAAATTGCTAAGAGACAGTCTTGTTTCCTGTGGTATTCAGTCTTCAAGCAAATTATTTTTTCAGTCCAGAATCTATTTTGTTCTCTCTGTCTCTCACACACACAGACATACAATCAACAATAACACATGAGCAGTAAGTTACTTTCAGGAAGGTCAGTGGGAAAAAAAAAATAAATTTAAAACGTGATTTTAAAAGATGTATCTGAAATACACTTGCATATTCTTTTTATTGGCATAGTCACTCGCGGCCTGAACAATTTTGGTATGCCCAGGAGTTCAGAAGACAGATATGCTAAATAAACTCAATTATTATATTAGCAACTGTTCATGTGAAGTCACAACATAGTTTTCTACTAAACCTTTAATATTTTACAGGCATTTTTGGCTGTGTGGTTAGAGCACAAGACTGCAGTTTAGGAGCTTGGGTTTGATTCTTAGTTCTGTCAGAGACTTCTTGTGGTGTTGTGGGGAAATTTTTTTTTCCCTCAGTGCCTAAGTTCCAGATCATAAAGTGATCATAACAAGGCTTTCTTATTTTCCATCCTTTGTCCTTCTTGTCCATTTGTATTGTAAGCTCTTACAGAAGACACCATTTCTCCAATTAGGTGTTTGTATTTTTCCAGTCTCAAGGTGGGGTCTCAACAAAAATACATATAAGTAGGGGTGTATATACTAAACTATGTATTTATATATTAGAATATAAATACTATCGTTTCTATATTATATATGTAAAGTAAGTATAAATACAGATTTTTGAGTGATGCTTACTTTCACAATAATTTATATGAATAATTTAAAATTTTTAAGTGTCACAACTGCCACTATATCTATGCATTATTAAAATACTGATAGTAAGATGTTATTACATATATCTCAATAAAAGTGAGCTATATTGTGCAGAGTGACATTTAAATTCACGTTAAATCAATTTATGCTTATTGTTCCCTGTCCCTGGTACTTTTAAAATCACTTCTTCATATATATTTGCCTTCTATCAGTATGTGGATTCAACTGGAGAGCTATTTTCAATAATTACAGTTCATTTCCCAAGAATCAGATGTTAGTGTACATGAAAGATCATCCCTGACTGGTTTTAAGCTGCCTTGATAGTTTTAGTTATTACAAGTTAATTGAACCAGAAAAGTTGAGGATAAAACTTGGTTTATCAGATTGAATTCTGTTAAAAGTGACTGACTGTTGTTTAAGGAAAGGCAACAATAGGTGAGACTGTCCTATCATCACCTGCTTATTTTTAAGGACTAAATCAAAGAGGTAAAGAGGATGTTTGGTTTCTTGTGGATGCCTGTAGTCAATGCCTGGATCTGCAATCTTTTTGTAACTAATTGCACATTAGAGTTGCTACCTGAGTAGTGTTGGTGCAGCCTCAGGCAGTCTGATGCTGTAAATTGTAACAGAAGAGCTGCATTCCCTTTCCTATAAAAAGAGACCCGTGGAGGGCATATTTTTTTAGCATTGTCTTGGGTTAAGTGGATGTTGGTCAGAACACCTGGGGCACACGTGAAGCTGTCAGGTTTCCTCTGCATTGCTAGAGCTTTCATAAACATACTAGCTATTCAATGCTTCTTCATGCACCCAGACATTGTGTGATGTAGGTGGTGAGTCAGCCAGTAAACCTTTTCTCTAACCTTTTCTCTATGAAAATCTCCAGTCCTTTTCACATTTAAGCCTTTAGTGGGGCTAAATGATTCAAAAGACAAAGGCTAAAAGTCAAAATAATTAAATAATTTCAGATTTCTTTTGTTGTTTTGTTTCTTTTCCCTTCTCCTTTTATTAACAAGATAGAAAAAGGAGGGAAGATGGAAAATCTTGAAGTGTTATTAGGTGAATGGGGAAGATAATTTCATTTTAAAAACTTCTTGAGGAAAGGATGTTTCTCTCAAAAATACTCAACTAAAAATACATTTCTATGTGAAATTTTCATTTGAAGGAAGTGAAGGCAATGACTGTTTTCCAATATTAAAATCATATTCACATAATTTTTTGCTTGGCTGAATTTTAAGGCTGATATGATCTTCCATGTTGCCCAAGGGATTTGGCTACTCAGATCCCATTAGGAAAATCTCAGTCTTCATCCCAATATTGACTGGAGAAGCCATTATATTAAATTCTATTATAGGTTGTTATCTAACATGCTCAGTGTTGAGTGACAAGAAGAAAATGCTAATGTGTTCACCTAGGGACTGTAAGACAAATGTTTCATGTGTTCTGTGGACTTCTGTTAGATAATGTTACGGTCATATTACACTAAATATGCACATCCTGTTTTTCACACTGAAAAAAGAATTTGAGTTATTGGCACATGCAGATTCTTAAAAACCAGAAGATCATGTTTTTTCAGCTTGATTTTTGAGATGAGTGCATTTTCTTGACATATTTCTAGAAATAGTAAATTTCACAGAGCTCTAATTTGACACTACATCAAGGAAATCAATATTCTCTATGCATTACAAAATGGAAATCCTAAGTACCACTGTGTATCAAAATTTTTTATGTAAATTACAAAAAGGCCTACCCTCTATTTTTCAAATGGCTGCCTGTTCTTCATGTCATACCAAGATTTTGTTTGAAAGATACAGAAACATGATTTCAAAAGAAATCTCTTCCTTTAATACAGATGTTTCTAAATCTATTCATTATTTGGCACAACAGGGTTCTACTGGTTCCACTGAAACCTCCAAATTAAGCCCTAGCTGATAACCAGGCTAGTGATACTTGGCCATGGGAGGACAGAGTCTGTCACCTAGACAGCCATTGGCTGTCTGGCCCATGAGCATAGCCCTCTAAACCGTACTGCAAAATATTCTTAGCCTTGGGCATGTGGTCAGCACAACAGCAACTTTCTTCTGCTTAGAGAAGTGCTTAACAACATTTCATACCTTTAACATTTCAGGCAGGCTAGGGATGGAAATGCTGTTTGTTTTCTTGTTTTCGTAACTGACCTTTTTTTGGTATCTTTAATAACAGTATGTTTCCTATAAATGTGATATTGCTTTGGTTGTGACATATTATTACTTGCTTATCTCAATGAGGTTCAGAGGGTTTCTTCTGAAATTGAGAGCAGAATTGTAACAGTTCTTGTAATAGAAAAACAACTGTTTGTTCTGAAACATAATTGATATGAGGGCATATCAAGACAAATCAGTAAGATCTTAAACTATAAAAAATAATGTAATGTTATAGTAAAACTTGTGATGCTGGGCAGACTTGGTATGATTTGTCTCTTTTGCTATTTGTCTTGGATGCTAAAAGAGAATGGAAATATAGTATTATAAACTTCACAAATGATCAAGCCTCCTGAACTGTCAGATTTCTATAATAAAATGTAACTCAAGAATAAGATATTTTTCAGTACAACTATCATTTTCAAATACCAATACATTCTCTGTGATTATGTTTTATGGACCTGTATTTCATCTCTTGTAAATACAGATCATTCCCCTCAACTAACAAAGGTGACTCTGGTGAAAACATTTTAAGCGTGCTTCCACCTCCTCTCCTTAATGATGGGATTCAAACTGAAAATAAAGAGGGCTTTCAAAGGCTTATTTTTTAATAAATAGTCTCAAAGGAACAAAGAACCATGAATTTACTCATAAAGTACAGTAGCTTCATGGCTGAGAGCAGAAGAGCACAAAGATTCATATTCCCTTGTTGCTTCAGTAGCTCTTTTCAAGAAGTTTCCCATTTGACCTTTGCCACAAAGACCAGGTCTGTCCAGAATCTCTGGAAAAAGTAAAGCAAGGTCATTCAGAGATGTCTTAATATGTGCTTTGCACAAAGATCTTTTAATATCTACTTAAAAGTAGTGGACTATAGCAAATAAGCTGTGGACAGGACCACTCAAGTCCAAATGGCCCGAAGGGACACCATTTAGAATGACCTTTTAAGATCCTTTGTCAGTAATCTGCATAGATGAAGTCAGTTGTCTAAAAGGTCTGTCCTTGTCTAGCAAATAAAGGATAGTGAATGTTTCAATAGTAGTTTAATCTCATTCCTGCAGAAACGATGCAGAGCAATTGCTCTAAATTTTTAATTCATATTTTCTGAGATTCTAGAGGCTATTCCAGTGAAACAGGAGAGTTGCTAATCTTTACCAGTTTTGAAAAATAAAATTCAATTGTAATCTATTTAATACTGACAATCAATAAGAAAAACTAAACCAGACTACAAAATTGTGCTGACATCTGTAATTGTTTTTCCTTGTATATATGATTCTGGTAGAAAAAGTCTTTCTCCAGAAATAGATATAAGAAAATAAGAAATTCCACTAAAGTTCAATTTTAGAGCTATATTCCTCTTTGAGCCAGTCTTCATGAAAGTGTAAGATTAGTAATTTGAAAGCCATTCATGTTGTCTGAACTGAAAATTAGCTCACAAAAAGAATTTTTTGTTTGTTTTTTAAATATTTCTTTGCCTTTCACTTTTTAATTATATGAAAAGCTCACCCCTTCTAAGAAGTTTTTCAAAGACTGTATTTCTAAATATGCTATTTTTTGGACAGAGTACACTGTGCAAAGTTTGTGGTTCTTGCCTGCAGCGTAACTGTATTTTGACTATGTGATCAAACTATCAAGACCAACTGAAAAGAAAGTAAAGAAGCTGACCAGCCTGACAAAATGTCAGTTTAGTTGGAATCAAGCATCTGGGAGAGAATTCAAATGGGCAGGCTGATCAGGGATCAGCTAACTAAAGGGTAGAGGGGACTATAAAGGGTAAGATCTCTAATTAGCTGTTGGAGCCAGAGCTTCAGACAAACTTTAGAGGTGGACTTGTGAACTGCATAAGAAATGTTCTTAATAGGGATTTTATTGTGGATTACAAGACTGGTGAGGAAACAAAGGAGAGGGGAACAATGAAGAATGGCAGTTCTGGGGCACCTCCATCTTTCTCCTGTCATGCATCATGAAGTCAGGTAAGAGAAAATTTTGGATTACAGTAGTTGACTTTATTTAAAGTCTGTCTGAGAAAAAAACCCAGAATCCAGTCTGCAAAGGACTAGAATAGCAAATAGGAAGTTCTAAAGGTTGATACCAGACTTAGAGAGAAAGGGAATTCATTCCAATAATTAGGATGAACTAATCCATGTTAACATTATGTCTGTGGAATATTTACAGGAAAGGCTTTAGCATGCTCATTCAGCCCAGGAGCCATGCGGTTGATTTGGCCAAAACCTAAGACAGCCTGAATTCAGAATATTTGGTCAATGCTACAAACACCTTGTTTTCCATTTACTAACATGTATTTGAATAATTCACAACCTGCATGCAAGAATTCCATAAGCATTACTTTCTGAATTAAGTTCTGTGTTAATAATTTATTCATCATTATTATTGATTCAGTGTGGCTTTGGTCATGGCAATATTTAGACTCATGTCTACCACTGCTAAAAAATTAATGCTATACATTATATAAATATAAATGTACAAAGCTCCTAATAATTCTAAAGGATTTCTACTATATGTACGGTATATTCCTTGATAACCAGCAATGTCCATCAATGAGAGTTGTACCATGGATTTCAGTGGCAGCACAGCTGGGTCTTCAGATTGAAATCTAAGGTAGATTGATGAATGAGTTCAGCAGTAGTCTAGCTATTCAACATCACAGAGTAATGAGAAATATCATTTTTCTGGGAATAGCAGCAAGTTTCAACACTGGGAACCAGCTTATTCTAGGATTCATAGAGAAGAAGAAATCATGGCTGGGCAAGCCAGCCTTTGCCCAGTCAGTGGTTTTGAAATAGGCAAATTAGAAGTTGTCTAGGAAAAGAGTGCAGATGAAACTCCAGAACAAACACCTGTGTTCCTTGGTTATATTAACGTTAAATCTATGCATATGCTTTCTATTTTTACAATAAACTGAATCAGCCTGGGATTGCAGCATCCCTGTGTTCTGAGGAAGTCAGATCCCAATCTGATATATGCAGCTTGGACATCTCCCTAATTTGAAACAGAACTACAATTCCCCCATGAAGCTTTTGAAAATAATTGAGGTCTGACCAAAAACATTTGGTGGTTTATATGAAATTCATTTATTTCCTCTTCCTTTTTCTATGGAAATGTTCTGGCTCCCAGGTTTATGGAAGGGAAGGTATGTTGAGAACAAGTGTTTTTCTTGGTACTGCCTAATGATAACTGTTTAATATCAAACTTTCCACTGAGACATAGCAAATTCCCAACTCTTAATTTGTGGCACCAGAAAAGTGGAATATCCCAGAATTAATAGTAATATTTATAGTCTTTCAAGTCCACTTTACATAAACACATTTTTATTTTTACAGTATTAAACAGAATGCTACTGAAAAAAAACCCTAATTGTACGGTTCTTAAAGATTCTAGCTGGCTGCATTATTACTGGTTTTACAGGGAACAAAAAATTGCACACTTATGACATACTACTGCTTTATTTTGAATATTTTGTATTAAACATTTGGAAAGTTTTGCCTGTTTTGTAAGATATCGATCAAGTAGAACTCTAAACCTCGGTTACAGTTAGAGTCAATGCCAACTGTATTTCCCATTAATGTCACAGTTTTTTGGTTTGTCTGTCCTGTCCTTTATCTACATAAAAATAGACCAGCATACACTGACAAAAGCTCAAACTTTTGGTAACCAACTCATTTCAAATCTTGAGGGAATAAAAAAGTTGCTACATGAAAAAAACTCACAAAACCCTCATGTATGAGTCTTTAAAGATCAGAATTCTTGTCAGTAATGTCAATTAACTGATATAATTTTTTTTTTCTCTGTTTACTGTTGCTTTAGGCAAAGAAGCTACTATTATGAGCACACCATGGGACCAAAGATACTTCTTTAATTAGTCTAACTGAAGGAAAAATTCAATAATGGCAGAATTGGTGATAGAAATTATGATAGAAAGCATGAAGAGTAAGATAGAAAAGAACTGCTGCTGTTGAAATCTCCTTGCAATTTTAGTGAGTATAATAATCAAATCTCCCCCTGAGGTTGAAGAATTTGGTAAACCAAATGTGAAGAGTTACAAAAATTGGGAATTACTTTAAAGGTCCATGAAATACTTGAAGGCAACGAGCCAGTGTCCAACCAAAAGAAGGTTGTCATCTGGCACATTACTGATGCCCATTCTTCAAAACAGAAAACTTTCCTGACTTCAGTGGGTCTATTTTTCTAGCAGGGAAACCAATTATTTTTGGATGCTACACTGCTTACACAAGTCAGCTCTGGCTGAGCTCCACCTGAGCTTTTGAGTCTGGAGACTAAGCATCTTAAATTTAGAAGGGAATGCTCCCATCTGGTCAATTCAAGTGAATTGAACATTGCACTGGCCACGTAAAAGACTATTTCTTTGCCAGATCACCCACATTAATTTGCTTTCATGCTGGTATGACAGGTGTTATGAGCAGAAAGTGACACACATGTTTGTGTGTTCTAAATAAAAGCCTTTTGTGGATGGATCGTTGCATAAATGATCTTTCTGTTTGATTAGGGGCTGGGGGAACAGCGCTCATATTTGAAAGATCAGGAACATTTTCACAGGTCACTGACTCTGTGTTTGCAAGTGAGTGAGTCTGATGCAGTACATGGATCAAAGAGAGTGAGGGCAGACGGTGACAAAGGTGGTCCTAATGGAGATTTTTTGCAGTGTTTGAATGTGAACTTTATTTTATGAAGATGTTTTTAGTTGGTGTATGTATGCAGCTGTAAGAAATAATAAGGACATGAGCAGCCTTCCCTTCGCTGTTACAGGCAAGCTGTGAGTGTAGTTCAGCCCTTCTCCTGAAAAAGGATCTGGCCCAACATGAACCCTGACTATTGCAACAAAACTCCCACTGAAAGAAGAGAGGGAAGAGAGAATCCCTGCCAAGTAGGTATTTCCAAGTAAGGGAGACTCGTTTTGCAAAGCCTAATGAGGACTGAGAAACCATGCCTCTGGGATCCATCCAGATTCCATGAATAAGCCAGAGAGGGACTGATGAAATCTAATAATGCTCCATGGCTATACTCTCAAATTCCTCACTCAAATTTGTGTTCATCGTAGGCTTACAGTCATTAGTAGAGAAGCCGTCTCTGCTCTGCAGCAGTGTCCCAGCCCTAGGCTCAGCCACTGTTGCTGTTGGCCACCATGTGCCATTCAAAATGGTTAGTTTTTACAAACGTGGCCTTTTTCATTAAAATATTTTTTCTGGCTTTCTGACATATTTTATGAAGGCATGTTTGAAAAATCATTTTGTAGAAAGCTTCACTTCTTGCTCTGCAAAGTCTTTCTGATGCACAGTTTGGTAAATAAGCCCCCCCCCTAGTTTATGAAAAGCAGTTTGGCAGTATAGGAAATAACAAGATGTTGGCATTGCATGAGAAAGCTGAGGGAAGGTGCAAATGTGGCTGAGAGTTTGTTGTTTAGAACTAAAATTCACAGTGACCGTAGTTGATACATATCGGAGGGTTTATCAGAAAAGCCCTCTGAAGGCATAACTCTTCATGTCAGGTAAACCCCCACATTCATCTAGGGAATTAAGTTTTGCTCTCAAATGTCCTGCCTATTAGTTTCTGACAGATTTTTGGCATATGCTTTAGCCTAACAGGATTGATCCTGCACAACTTAAATCAATGGGGGAGATTGTGACTTGAAAGGGATGGAGGATCATTTTGAAGAGTCTGTAATATGAACTACTTGGGTGCTAGGTCCTTGACAACTACTTGTGGTTGGCTTAGATTTTTCAAAATTACCTGGATACCTTGAAGAGCCCTTAATATCCCCATCACTCATTTCACCCCACCTGAGCACAGAATACCCGGAATCACTTCTAAAAGTGCAAGTACACACAAGTTATATTACTGGAAATTATTTTCTGAAAGACTTAGCTCTTGGAAATAGGCTGAACAAAGCGGGAGGAGGGAAATAAAAAGAAAAGTAACTGGGAGGAAAAACTGTAAATAAGTGAGGTGTTTTATCCTGTACGCTGTAGGCTTAGGTAAATAAAGCACATCATCTATGAATCTACTTACAGAATAGCTCTGTGCTGACTTGGTAATGACTCCAGTTCAGGTCGAAGCCTTAAATGGTTCATGGAAAGTTAGTACAAATTATTCTTTTTAACTGCAGATTGCTTAAGTCTGCTGTGTGATAAAAGATGCCAATGATGAGTGCAGTACATGAATTTGTAAAAGGGTTTTCATTCAAGAATCCAAAACAAGACATTTATTAACAAGGAAATAATAGCAATTTTTGCAAAAATTTGGAAATCAAAGGGATCATCTATTTGCCATGTTCAGCTCTCTTTTGTGATTACATAGGATAATAGATTTCTCAAAGTAGCATTACAAAAAAATTCAGAAAATAAATATGTGAGTGCTATCAAAGGGATAACAGCACACCTCTTGCTCCAGGGATTGTGACAGTACACTTAGAAAAGTAGCTGGAAAGAGTTGGGGAGAGGAAGATGGAGTATAGGTCTGGTTTTAGTTATTCATACATATACCAGCACTGGCATGGCATTAGGATGCTAATAAACATTTCTCTCTCAGCTTTTTACTTCTTTTGGAAAACTAACTGAGGACTATAAAATCCCTCATAATTTTAAGTTTTAGCATTCTTATTAAGTTTTTCTTCCAAAGCTAAGCTTCCAAAAGCCCTTCTTGACAGGTTGTGGGAGTGGGGAGGGTTTTTTTTTCATTATGTACCTTTTTTCCCAAATTTCTACATTCTTGCCCTTTATCCTTTTCTATCTTCAGTCTCTTATTTCACTATCACCTTTTCATTCCTCTATTTTTCTGTGTGTGTGTGTGAGACAGAGAGAGAAAGAGTCTGTTTTTCAGCTCTTTCACCGGCTGTTGCTTTGGGGATTGCTCTCTTTCCTTGTCTCCTGTTCACTACGTGCCTAGTCAGGGACATGTCCCTTTCTTGCAGCTGGACTAGTGTGCTCTCTGAGATCTCCTGAGGTTCACGTAGGAGAGATGCAAAGGGTTTGTCTGGGTATTTACTGAGTTTGTGTAGGAGCTGCAGCCATAGTTCACTCCTTTAGGGCGTGGCAGGAGAGCAGAAAGAAACTGGTAAGAGTTAATCCCTATTTAATCCGTAACTATTGGAGAATGAATGTGGGTGGCCTGTGGTTTGGGTGGAGTTGAGGTCATGATGTTTCCTCACTTTTCTTGCTACTCTTGTCTGTTCTGTACTTCTCAAACCTGTCTGACAGTCTTCTTTCCCACCTGTTTCCTCAAATTGAGAAACATTATTTGTCAACCAATACAATGCTATGTGTCTTCCTGCAATATGCTTATCAGTGGAAGTGAGCATTTTGGTTTGGTAGATGGCCATTAGTCATGAAGATCTAGTTCTATAAAAATAGGTTGCTGTACTTGGTGTTGCATAGCTGAAATGACGTAAATGGCACTGTTCAATTTTCAGAATGAGAACTTGGGCAAGATTGAGTGAAGCAATGTTTAATCCATTGAAATGCTTGGGCCTATCTCTTTATAACCCACTCTAACACGTTGTAGGGAGGCCTTGTTCATGTAAACTAGCACAATCTCATTCTTCACAGCTTTTCAGTGTGGGTAGCTAAAATTCAAAATCAAAACAGAGTTTTTTACCTTCCCTTTGCACAGATGTGAGTTCTTAGAGGACAGAATGGTGTCAGTACCAGAAAGTATGGCTTCCTTCAAAGGAAAAAAAAAAAAAAGTAGGAAATGTGACAAATAAGGATGTGAAACATGCTTTGGTAATATTTGTTGGTTCACCAGTACTGTTTCTCCTTCCTTGTACTACATTCAGTGTTATTCTTATTTAATCAAGAGCCTGATCTCAGACTGGTTTCGCTCATGATACTCAAGAATCTCAAACAGAACAATGCAACTTAATTTTAAATTATGCATATATTGGTCTTTCATAACATGACTGTTAGTAAAAATGTTTAAATCTCAGTCAAGAGCAAAGCTATCCATATTACTGGGAAAGTGGAAGCTTTCTGCTCTGTTTCAGGGTACCTTAGAGAAAGGTGTGAGACTGTGCTCAGAAGTTTATCCATCTTATCTTCCAATTTCTTTCCATGGGCCACCATCAATTCTAATTTTAGAATAACCTATTTTCCCATTTCAGTTCTACAGAGTAGATCTTTTCAGCAGTTTAACCTAGTTTAATTTTAACTGAAGATTGCTGGAATGGGAGAAGGGGAAGGCGGGTGTGTGTGTGTGGAAACTATCTTTATTTATTTTTGTCCAGTTAAATAGGCATAGAAGTGGTTTTTGAGAAGAAAGACAGAAAAGAGTTAGTGGCTTCCTTACCCAAACTCTTCATAAGGCTGTAAGGGTTACAGCTGACTTGGAGCTATAGAAATGGACATGGTTAAATGCTAGTACTGCCTTACAGCAAACTGGGTGGGAAGGAGTTGGTTTTGTCTTGACCTCTGATGACTTCCATTTGTGTACAGCTGATTACTAGGACTTTGCATGCAGAACCACATTGGTTCTTAGTACAGTTACATATATTTTCTCATAAAAAGATGAATTGCGCATTGCAGCCTAAGTCTTACATAGCATTTGACTTTTAAATGGGGGGTAGTGAGTGTAGGAGTGGAATGTGTATGTGTGAACCACCGTAAACTTTCAGGTCCCTTCATGATGAGTGGGTGACCTGGTGACTGAACAGTACTGTCTTGGGGTGTTCTTTCGCCTGCCCTCTCCTCCTTGTAGAAGAAATATTTCTACAGAATCTGCAGTCTTCTGTGTTCATGTAACCCCACAATTTGGACCATTTTCATTAATGAATTTGGATATATCTCCAGGCTGCATAAAGAGTTGATGCATACTTGGTGGAGGGAAACTTTGAAGGCTGTAGATAATTTTTAACTATTTTCAATGGAAAATTTGCTGTCTCTCATTTCATAGATTCACATTGAATTTCATTCCTGCCCTTTAATGATGGCCTGCTCAATTCGCTGGACTTACTATTTCAGAAGGTTTCATTTAAGAAAGTTCTTTCTGTAAATTAATGTACTGCAGATTTATTCTTCAGCATGTCCATGTTTGATATATACAGTATTTAAGTTTGTATTCATTTAGCAAAGCATTTACTACATTATCATGTAATCATTTCCAGTCAAAATACAGAATCTAGAGATTAATGTACTATAAATTTCTTCTTGCAGCAGTTTTATTGCAGTATTAGTTATTAAGTTATGTTTGCATTGAACTTCCAAAATAGGAAAGATAGATAAGAGATTTGTTTATGTTTTAAATTAAAATGAGTCTTTTATAGTTGGTTCAGACTGAAAGGCTAAAGATTATGGCACACACACTATCTTTACAGCTGGTCAAATGTTGCCAATCAAATTTGGAAAAGTCAGGAAGAGTTTGGACATGGCTTCGTGATTTTCTGTTATCACAAGTGCTTTTCCTTTTGTTTGCTGGGATGGTGATAGATCTTTTTTTTTCAAAGGCCACTAAAAGCATGAATTGGAAAAACTGGAAAAATATTGTATCTCTCTTCAACTTTTTTATTTACTAGTTCATCAAAGGAAAATATTAATATCTCACACTTGCAATTCTTTTTTCTGTTCAAAGGGTCCTAAACTGCTTCGTGTCAAGGAGACTAAGCAGAAAATAAATAGCTAAGGTAACCCTTTAGCTCCTAGCTTGATCACTTCCATGTGGAGCTGGTCAGTAGCTCAACATGGAACATAAATACTTAACAGCAGCTTAAGGCAGGGCACAAGAGTATTTTAGGATGCAGTAAGTCACAGCTTCATTGTAACTCAATCATCCATAGGGTCACTATTTTCCCTATGAAGCAGAATGCTCTTAACTGAGAGTCTCACTGGTATCTGCTCCTTTTAAGTATTGTGATGTATTTGTTGTGCTTGAGTGAGGAAAGTTGCTGAAGTCTCAGTCCAATCTGTATGGAAGGTTCAGAAATTATAGAGAAGAAAAGAAATAGGTCATTTTTGGTATTGTCATCTCTTGTTGATATCCAAAATTTCTTTCCAGCTTCAGCAATATGATGTAAGACTGTTAGAAAAAAAAGTGTCATATATTAATTTCTAGATTTCATATTTACGCTGGCAAGATTATATGATAGATAACAGAGTATCCAGTTCTTTGCTGGATGAAAGCCATGTTGTGTATATCATATTTAAGAATAAATCTGCAGTACAAAAGGTTAAATACTTACATCTGTTTACCCATACAGATACTGACAGTGGTATAGTTGAAAAGGATTTTGCTTGGTTGATCTTTTCTGTTTCTTCCTCTGCCTTCTCTAATCTTAGACAAGCTACTACTATATATCACTAATCCCCATTAAGAACAAGACAAAACAACAACAAACCCCCTATGCAAACCTTTTCAAGCAGACTATAATATTTTTATATGGTAAAATTTATATAATCTATATTAAGATACGTTATACAAAATATGTAAGTTGCTATACACACATTGAGGTATAATATAACATATTTTATGAGAGATGCATGCAATTTTCATTGTCCAAAATAAATTTCTAGCCCCTAAGAATATGAATTAAGCACAAGCATGTTGGGTTGGTTGAGAAGAGAGAATTTCTATTTTCTGTTTCACTTCCTGTCTGTCATTCGCATCCTTTTTTTCGTCAGTTATTAAAATGCACAAAGCCACTTTTGCCAGCCCACTAATCCCCTGCCATATTGAATCAGCATTTGCACAAAGAGTGTTTCCTCTGAGCTTGGAGCTGTCACAGATGGACTGGAAGAGCTGCTTTCTGGTGATTCAGTGCAGCAGGGGACACATGCTCAAATGACAGCAACGCTGCACAATTAACATAGGCTAAAAGAGCATAAAGGAAATTGTAGAGCAGAGTGAAAAGCTACAGAACCCTTAGCTGTAACTCACTCCAATTTTCTTTGCAATAAGGCAAAAAGACAAGTTAATAAAGCACTGAGTATTTTTGTAAGTCAAACTATCGCCCTATTTTTATATAGAATTATGAAACATCAGTGGACTAAAGCTGACTTCCATATGAAAAATGGTCTCAAGTGATCTTTACTGAGAAGTAGTTTTTATTGTGAGTTCCCTTGTACTGCCATGCTGATCAGTAGTTATGACTGATTGCTATAACTGCTCCATAAGGTATGGGACTGAAGCATGGAGAGTTTTTCAAAACATTGCTCAGCATCTCCCAAGAGGGCAGCGGCCCTTCCACTTAGACATGATGGGCTCATTCCAAACTTTGCTCAGTGCTGTGCTTTCATAATTCTGTCTATCTGGGCATGAAAACTACCACACTATTTAATGTATCATGCTGCCTCTCCTTCTCCAGCCCTGCAAGCATCACTATAACATCCACGTGCTTGCCTGTTAAAATAAATAGTGCTAATGATCTCTCCAGCAGCCTCTGCAGACTCTTTGGAACTTCTCCATTTTCAAGGTCACAACTCTGCTTGAGGTTGATAAATTCATGAATTAATAATACTTAGCACTTTTCATCCATGAATGTCAAAGGTGAGAAACCATTGTTATTCCCATTTTCATCAAGGAGGAAATTGAGCTGTAGAAGTGACATGTACAAAATTATTTTGGAAGCCCATGGTAGATCCAGAAAAAGAACGTAATTTTCTGCACTCAGCTTGCATTGTAGCCGTTGCATCACACTGCTTCACAGTGTCCTTTGTGCAACAGTGCAGTCTTATTAAAGTTGAGATTTAAGTCCCACAAGGGTCAGGAAATTAAACTCTGCCACACAGTGTGTTCATTGTACTTTTTTATTGGACATGGCCTATACATTACCAAGTAGTCATCCTTTTTCCAAAGGGTAACTTTCAGGGGACCTCATACTAGTGAGTGATGCATATTTCATTGTTTGCTATAAGTCTTATTTATTTTATACCATAACTGCAAACAAACCAACATATTTTATTATTCTAATTTTCATGACTGTAGTAATCAGGAGCACTCTATTGTTTTGGCTTTTTAAAAACTATTTTAGAAGATGACATACAATACAAATAAATGTCTTTAACACTTTTCTGGAATAGTCCAAAGATGATTCGGACACTTCAGAGTTCTCATGGAACATGAGAAAAGTCATCATGAAGTATCCAGGGTAAAGATCATCTCCTTATGGAAGTGGTCTCTTGTCATGCTTAATTTTGACATTCCTCACAAAAATCTTTTATTCAGCAAGGATGTTCTGTCTGTTCCAGTACCAGCCTCCTTTCCCCAAAGGATGTCTTGATTGTCTATTATAAATCTTGTTTCACTCTCAAAACACTTTCTTGAAATAAGTACTTCTAATAAGCACTTCTATTCAGGTAGGCACTCCAGAAAATCCTCTAGATTGTTAAGAGGAGATGCTGAAGAAACACTCAGAACCACCAGAGTAATGCTTTTCTCTCCCAGAAAACTCTGGGAGAGTTATTCTTGAGAAAGAGTGAATACTCTGCCAGGCACTTCAGCTACTATTTAGCCATTTAACAACTGAGATAGATAGCTTCACGTACAACCCTATGTAGAATATACAGATAGAGTCTATTAACCTGGGGCCTGAGACAGACAGGCTGGTTATTTAACAGGCTCTGGGCAGGTCGTCTGTTAAAATCCTGAAATTGCTTCTAGGTGGCAAACTTTAAGGTTGTCTTGCTTTCTAAAAACTGGTTTAAGCTTAAATTAAATATTTTTTTTTTTACACAGTTTCTTTTGGCAAAAGGCAGCCAGGATGTAATGCACCTTAAAATAGTAGTGGTTCTACCTATACTGATTTTATTGACATGGCTTGTTGTTTTTTTCCTAATCTTGAACTCTTCTTTTTCTAATCTCAGCAATATTGTCACTGAACTACTTCTGTGTTATTGTCTCTGTTGCCTTGGACTGTATCATTTGTGTATTTGTTTTGAAAGAACTTTACAGAGGAAGGAAAGAAGTCTGAGAAAAATACCACAATGGCAATATAGTGGCTGATGAAAAGTGGCGGATTTGTGGCTTTGAGGCATGAAAGATGTTGTTTATCTGTGAAGCTGGTACAGCACACTCATTGGCAACTTTTCCACAACAATCTACCAGTATGCTCAAATCCTGAGTTTTAGACACTGTGACCCTGTACGTAGGAGAACCGGGTCAGCTTTAGTTTTGCAGAAGCTTTCTCAGTCCATACCTGTTATCAGTTCCTGGAGGACAGACCCTGTAATTTGACTAGGGTGGCACTTGCTGCCTTTTCAGTTTACCTGATTTGGCATTTAGAATTTCTACTACACTGTACATTTAAATCACAATTATTTCTATATAGAAAGACTTACCTTACTACTAACAATTTCTCTTTTTCCTCTCCCTATTTCTAAGGACAGGTGCATCTAATTTCCTGTTAAAGATCCCAAATAAAATAGACAAGTAATGCAGCAATTTCCTATGTTAACAAATAGTATAACTGGAACTACCACTAGAGGGCTTTAATAAGGACCTAAATCTTACTTCTGTTACACCCTTTCCAATCTGGAGTAATTTAATGGCAAATCTAGTGGCTCATTTTTCTTTAAATTTGAAACACAGACTGAGAGCTTTTTTTTTTTTTTAATTAAATCAAAGTTCAGCTTAATAAATTGTGTAGATGATTTGCTTGTTTAAAGTTTGGTTAAAAAGGAGACAGAGAAATTTTCAGAGACAGGGCTTGTTTGCAGGCTGGTCCTTTAAATGCCTTCAAGGTGACTCTGTTTAAGGACAGAAACTCATAGTCTGGCATTTAGCAGTGCTGAGTGAAGGGGGACCCAGGGGCCGGGGTGCTCAAGTGGACCTGCAGCCAAGGCTTTGCATGGCTCAAGCACTAATACAAAGCAACAAAATTTCTCTAGGGTCTAATGACTAAAATTCATCTAATAATACTTAGCAGTTACCACTTTGGGTACATCTTCAAAGAGCTGAACTAATAGTAGCTAATTTAATCTTCAAAGAAGCTGAGTGAGGAACATTATCGTCGCTGTTTAACTGAGGGCCAGAGCAAAGGAACAGCACTGTAGAGAAACAGAAATGTATGCTTCTACCCAGCTACTTTGTTCCTGACTAATAGGAAATGGTTTTAGTGGATTTAATTCTGGTAGGTACTTAGGGGGGGCTGCTGACTCTTCCCAAATCCTAAATAGCTGTCATTTTAAAATCTAAAAGTGAAGTCAAGGTTATAACTTCTATGGACCTGGAAACACATTGCTTCTTATAGGAGGTGGATAAACTGCCAATGAGAAGAGACATTTTAGTTTCTTCTCCCTGGAGCTGTGATTCTCAAGGGCACCATTTACCCTGATTCCCCTATATTATTTTAGAATGGGAACTCAGCAAATTCAGCTGGGTGCCTTGCAGGGTCCCTGGAAGACTGCTGCTGCCATGCTACCCAACAAGTGCTGCAGATCTTGGGGGAGTGGAGGTGGGGGATGCATTGCAGACTCCGCTGCCCTTTATGGTTACATCATGGGGGTGCTTTTGGGTGGAAGAATAACCACGGTGCAAGTGCCTGGGCATGATGGAGGCAGAGGACCATGTCTCTGTGGCATCACAATCTGCAGTGGCATTCCCCATGACAGCATAGAGGAAAGTGGTGCCCAGCTCCACTGAAGCCCCACAGACCCTGTGCTGAGCCCATCTGCCACAATCCCCTCCCTGAGCGAGCACTGCCTCCATTTCTGGTCCTCCAAGACCAACCTTGGCACCTCCCCAAGCCACAGCTACCCAAAGTGGGCACAAAGTGAGAGTTTTGTCTTCATTGACTCCACATTGTGTGGGGACATCCTGAGGGTGCTTAGGGATGCAATAGATCATACTGTAAAAGGGGAAAAAAATGCCAGAAACAGAGAATGGATATATGAAGGACTAAACAGGGACACAGGAGGACAATGTCTAAGCTATAAAGGAACAATTTATTTGCTTCTAAATTGAAGATGAGTCCTGACTCGAAGCTTATTTGATTTAATGAAGCCATTAGCAGGTCTTTATGAAAAAAACTATCAGAAATCTACAGATATGGCTTCACAGAAAAGGATGTTTGATGAATTTTCTAAAGTCTGTACTCAGCCTTCTCTGAAACCTGCAGTAGGTGTGAATTTATAGTCAGATGCAAAATTAGCAAACTCAAGGCTTTTGCTTAGGTTTGAGTAAAAAAAACAACAAACCAAAACCAAACCTCTCATGTTTCATGCTGCCTCTCCCCCTGTTAGCTAGAGGAAGTAGTCACTGTCATTCCCTAATGACCAGGTAGATCTGAAAATTAAATTTGGGATACATGCTCCATAGGATGTACCACACCCACACTCTTGAGTTGTCCCTTATACTTTCTGGTCATTTCCAGAACTGATCAAATCACATACATACCTTAATACCTTGCTCATCCAGTAGCATTACCTTCAGAAAAAGAGTTAGTGAATAATTGGGTTTGTTTTCTGCCACTGCAAATCCAAAACCAAGCACAGAAGCACACAGACTTGAAGTACTTATGTATATACATTTATATTTATATGCATAAAATTAACACCTAGTTTTAAGCAAACAACTTAGTTTCAAATCTATAACACCTAGTTTTAAACACACACCTCTACATATTAGTACGTTTAAGTGTTAATTTTCGCAGGAACTGCAAAAATGCGTAGGTCAAGTGAGATTGTTTAAGGATTCTAGTATCTTTAAGTATTTTGTTTTTTAGTAAAACTGAAGGGCATTTGAAAGAAAAAATATTGTGAATGAAAGAATTAAAACTCCTTGCTCTACAAGTGTAAAAAAGATTGTTTTAGTTTTTAATATTCAACTTTTTTGGGGGAAGAGTGGCTGGAAAGCTGCCTGGCAGAGAAAGGCCTGGGAGTGCTGGTTGACAGCCGGATGAACATGAGCCAGCAGTGTGCCCAGGTGGCCAAGAAGGCCAACAGCATCCTGGCCTGTATCAGAAATAGTGTGGCCAGCAGGAGCAGGGAGGTGATTGTTCCCCTGTACTGGGCACTGGTGAGGCCGCACCTCGAGTACTGTGTTCAGTTTTGGGCCCCTCACTACAGGAAAGACATGGAGGTGCTGGAGCGTGTCCAGAGAAGGGCAACAAAGTTGGTGAGGGGCCTGGAGCACAAGTCTTATGAGGAGCGGCTGAGCTGGGGTTGTTTAGCCTGGAGAAAAGGAGGCTGAGGGGAGACTTTATCACCCTCTACAACTACCTGAAGCGGGGGTTGTAGTGAGGTGGGTGCTGGTCTCTTCTGTCAGGTGGCTGGAGATAGGACAAGAGGAAATGGCCTCAAGTTGCGGCAAGGGAGATTTAGGTTGGATATTAGGAAAAATTTCTTCACTGAGAGGGTTGTCAGACATTGGAACAGGCTGCCCAGGGAAGTGGTTGAGTCACCATCCCTGGCGGTGTTCAAAATGTGCGTAGACAAGGCACTTCAGGACATGGTTTAGTGGGCATGGTTGATGGTTGGACTCAATGATCTTGAAGGTCTTTCCCAACCTATATGGTTCTATGATTCTATGTTTTTTATTATTAATTTAATATTAGTATTCAGTGGTTTTTTTCAATGAATAGCTTATTGCCTAGCTTTTTATACTGAAGAGAGCAAGTATATTTCATTACAATGCTGGGCAATTTGCCATGTCATTCATACTCCAAAACCTTGGCTCTGGCCCCCAGTTGTCCCTGACAATGACTGGTCCAACAGAGCAATGCTTCCTCTTGCCAGCCAAGTCAGTATTGCTGCAACGTGTGTTGGTTGTCACCGTTGCTCCCCTCCCACCACTGTTTCCTTGCAATGGCACTTCAAAGTGTCAGGAGACTGAGGTTCAAGAGAGCTTTTGGGTCTCACAACTTAGGGGACATGATAATGTAAAGTACAAACCTTCTTCATCTCTTCCTCTTGTATGTCTGTTTTGTGGTAATACCATTTTATGAACACTCCCTGCATTACTCAAAATAGTGCACACCAGAGTAACAAAAATACGTGTTTTTTGAAGTTGGCTCATTTTCATGGCCTTGCTCTTGTCATGGATCCAATTCAGGTGAAAAAGAAAAAAAATATATTACAGTACTAGCCATTGCTTTGGAAGGTAGGTGCAGGGAAGAAATTTTGGGTGCCTTAGGCACCCAAATAGGTTACCTGCCTAAGGCACTAACTCAAAGAGCAGTGATAGCCCCTTCTATGTCTACAAGAAAAATCTTTGAAGAGGAAGAGGTGTAACGTGATCACAGAGTGCTCAGAAACTTATTCATTGCTCTGCTTTGTCCTTGTAAATCTTTTCAATGTTCAGCAGGACAGCCGTGCTGTGGCTGCTAGCTATTAGGGCTGCACACTGCTTTTCAGATTTACAGCTGCGTGCTTGTCATTTCCAGATGCAGTTTTACTAAGACAGTCACTCAGGAAACGTTGCGAGAAGCAGCAGGTTTCCAGTAAAACATGCCCATAAACACCACGGTTGCTGGCAAAATAAGGCTTACACCCAGATGCTTTGGAGAAAAACAGTCTATTCTTTGTTCACTTTTACCCTGAGGGTTCAACTCAGATCCATAAATATGTACAATGGAGCAGCCCATCCAGCTCAGCTGGCCAACAGGACACGTAATTCCCCATCTCAGACGCTTCTGCTATTTCTGTTGCATGGGTCTGTACAGGGATTCTAACTGATGAAAATAATTCAGAAAGCTGATTCAATCAAAACTCAAGTCATAGGCTATGTGGTTATTTTTGTTCTTAATTCAGCTATGGCTAGTTGAGAACTGGACTTTAGCAGAAAAATGTGAGAATCCAGAGAGCGAAATGCACAAAACTCCTGCCATTTCCGGACTATCCCAATGTCACCTATTTCCAGCCCCTTCAGACTCTGGGAACAGCAGAGTGCAGCACAAAAATTGCAGAGGTTTAACTGGCACCTGACAAAGCACAAGCAAGGCGGGGACTGCAGGCTGCTCAGGCACCGCTCTCCTTCCTGCTGTTGGATGGAAGCACTAACCAGAATTGGGGATTTCTGGGAGCAGCAGCTCTTCCTTATGGCAGTGGGCTCCGCATGCTTGCTGGCCTTTGCAGGGACAGACTGCAAACTTTGGTTTGCCAGAGTGGGGCAGTGAAATCAATAGTCTGTAACAGGTATGGGGAAATTGGGAAGCATCTTATACAACTTAGATTTCTTAGCATGCAGATCAATAAAGCTCTAAATACCAGAGCCAGCCACATTTTGGGAACATTTTTTTTTCTTTTCTCTCTTCCTCTTTTTTCTTACTGGATCTCATCTGTTCTCTTCTTTACATATTAGGAAAAAAATAATTAAGAACCATTCCCAGCTGAGATTTCCTATAATATTCTTCATTTTTGTATGCTATATTTTGCAAATTAAGATTATAACTGTGACTGGTAACAACATATCACATGACAGTTTTTTCTCATTTATTTCTCAAAGCTTTTCTTCCTAAGTGAAAGAACTTCCTGAATAAGTTTCCACTTGAATGGTGAGCAGCATTGCATGGAAGACTAGAAACTGTATGTACCTGTGTTGATGTTTGCCCCCCTGGTCAGAAGGGGAAGGGTATATAGTCTACTTAAACTCAGATGGCATAGCATAAACAGAGCACTTTATCTTTCTCCCTCATCTCTTTGATGGAGCAGGGCATTTATTTTTCTGGCAAGTGTTGTGTTTTCTTTTTAGCCTGTGTACCCCCTCTGTAGCATAGAAATAATTTCCTTATAGCTGTTTTTACAGAGCAGAGTAAAAGTTGATGTATTCATTACCAAGGCTCCCCAGGCATTTTTTGTGCAATTTATAGAGACATACTGAATGAAAGATATCTACTGCCAGCTTGTCAGCCTGAGCATGGGACTGTGCAGTCCTTCTCAGCAACTGCCTTGTCTTGTGACTCCTGCCTGCTCTCCAGTGGCTTTGAAAAAAAGCAAAGGCGACTTGAGAGCCAAAACAATAGTGACGAAATGTAGAAGTGATACTTCAGAACATCTCCTGCCCCCATGCTCATGGTGTAGAATGGTCTTTACCACTTGAGATGGTAGCTCATTTTGTAAAATGTTTTATTTCAAAAAATAAAAGAGGAAAAAAATCATCTCTTTCTCTTTCCTGTAAAGAAAATTAAAGTATAGGAGATAGGACTAGCAATGTATCGATAATGCTGTAATGTACAAATTTTGCACCTACTGCATGTTGACCAGAGCTGACACTTCTTGTACAAGAAAAAATATATTTCCCTGAGGATAAAAAGAAAAAAAACCTGTTGACATAAACTGCTTAGAATTGTGAGCTGAGAATGCTATTCCCAGCTAATGTCAGATTTTCTTCCTAAAGGATGATGAGCTACATTGCAAATGAAAATCTGTATTGTTTCAGTAGCTTCGTTTGTGATCTGTCTTCTTTTGCTCTTTCTGCATAGAAATGCTTCTCTGTGAATGTTTTTCCTTCTTTCACACTATTTTTTCAGGTGCATCATAAGATTGGCAAGACAGTGCATAAAATACCAAACTCTTTGGAAATTTCAAAATAAGATTTTTTTGCAGTCTATAATAGAAAGATATTTTTTTCTGCACTTTAATAAATTTTTTTTTGGTTTTAGTTTTTTCTTTCTTATTTCTTTCTCTCTGTATCTTTCCATTTTTTTTGCCACAGAACACAACAGTGTCAGAATACCCAGGCTTCATTGCATTTCCATCTCAATTTTAGATTTCAATTTTACTTTTTATTTTTTTTCCTTTATTTTAATTTTCTTTCCTCTTATCAGTAAAGGTAAGTCTGAACATGTGATTTTCTTAGAATATTTCTTTATTCATTTTTAGAAGTTTTAATTCCTTTATATAACTTTAATTACTATAATGAAGAGATTTCAATCTAGTCTCACACTGGGTTTTGTCATGTCTCTTCTCCCATGTTACTGTTCAGTGAATACCACAGCAAACAGCATTCCTTGCCATGTTAACACTTCTTGCACTTTGTACCAACTTATAATTTTGTCCAAGGCAATGTGATCTAGCAAAGCTTTGGAAATGAGATCCTCCATGGCTCTCCAAAGAAGCAGTTGTGAACTGTGTTTCAAATGTGTTCCTATGTGTTAACGCAGCATCAAATTCCCTGATTTTCTCTTAGCTGGCATATATGGCTTCAGTACAAGCAAACCACATAATGAGACACGTGCAACAGAGAAAAAGATAAAGAAATGGAATGAATTGAAAAAAGTAATTACTGCAAACGAGAGGAAGGATTGCCTTCTTGCACTGAGCAAGATGTTTCATTAGTGTCTTATTCCATTAGCAGAGAGTGCATCTTCAGGTCATAGTTAAAAAAAAAAAGGGCAAGATAAATGTTTATCTTGAGTGAGTGTGAATAAAAAGCAAAAGGTATTAGTGAAGATCCTCTGGAAGCACTTTTCAGTTTAGAACCAGTTCTGAACTTCTACATATATTCTAGAGTTATACCTAAACTTTGACAGATGATACAATGTGAGCAACCTGTCTTTTGAATCATTAATTGAAGTATATGCTCAAAAGTGACTACCTATCTAGAAAGTTAGGCAGTTATAGCTCAGAGAGAGAAAGAGCATGACTCTTTTCCTCTTGTATTCTATTTTCATGGATTGTGTTGATTACATCATTCAGGCAGGGAAGGGTGAAGCACAGTGCTTAGGTCACCTTAATGAGGGCAAATAAAATGTGTTTCTTCCAAAGAGGTGGAGAACCTTTTTAATTAGACATTTGTGGAACACCATTATTTTTTTATATGTTATTTTTATTGTGGTTGTTTTCCCAGGAATTTGCACTTAACAGAGGGATGTTTTATGTGGTATGTTCTGGTTTTGTGCACGGAGGCAGAATTTTTAATGTTTGGGGCTTTTTAAGGAGCAAGGAATATATATAACATATATATATTATTTATACCTGCTCTTTAGATATACTATCCTAGTTTTTGTCACTTAAAAATAATAGAAATAACGAGCTTTTCATATACACCATTTCCCACAAAGTGTATGCAACATGACTTCTGGGGAATCTGTTTGTTTATGCTTTGTAGTTTCATAGGTCTAGCACTCTGTAGTAAAAACCTCTATAAAAATTTCTTTATCATTATTTTAATAGACGAACCTTTTTCATAGAAAAAATGTCTGTCTAAAACAAAAAAGTCTCCAACATAGTGACAGCCTACTGACTCCATGCATCCACTGTATTTTGAAAGTAAATTATAAAATTTTGAAATTTTGTAATAGTTTTGAAAATCTTACACATTCTCGAGTTTTCCATCTGAAAACCTAGAGTAGAGCAGCAAAGGAACCTAAAGGGCCTGTGTGAGACCAAATGCTAGATCACTAAAACTGCAGATACCTGGCCACCTTCTGGAAGGAACAACTTGCAGAACAGGGTCCCTGAGGGATGCATGTGGATTTTTGAAAGCAGAGGAATAAGAACCAAAAAAACAAGCATGCAGCTGCCTCTGCTTTTGACATGATATACTAAGAACAAGCTTGTGTCTTAAATGTTGTCTCTCATCAGGACTTTATGTTCGGATGTGACACCTGGAATTCCCATTCTGGCTTCTGGAGTTGGATTTCTAAACCTTTTCTTTCAAAGCACAACTGCCATGGAGGAGCTAATGCCCTTATTTAATATAACTTCATGATTAATATATCCTGTCAGTGTGTGGGAAGCCTGAGTTCAATTTCCTCCTCTGCCTGAGGGATTTGAACTCCAGACCACACAAAGTGACCTGATCAGCAAGCTACAGTATTTTGTGGGTAAAGAAGACTCTCATTCATACTTTCTAAGTTGACCAAGCAACACGCAAACACAAGTATTAAGGAGGCTAGTTGCTTTGTTATCTGGTGGTTAGTGTTCAGAAAACACAGGGCACTGAACACAGCTTTTCCTATTCTGAGTAGTAACTCTATTAGGGTGCTGGATATCAAAGGTGCCTGTTCTAGCCATGTGTGTATGGACTGTGAGCCAGCGGGTATTTTCTGAGAATGTGTCTAACTGAGCTTTGCAGATCCAGCATATGAATGTGTACCCAGTCACTGAATCCCGTAGGACCATACAAGCAAGTGTAAGTGTCAAGCTTCTCCACGCTGTCTGAAAATGGCCAGAAGCACAGCTTTGGGGAGCAGGACATCTTGAACACCCAAAAGGGTGATGCTACCATGGGTGGCAGTCAAGCAAGTCTTTTGAGGACTGTAATTCTGGCGTGGGCACAGGTGCCCGCCCATAGCTTTTTGTAGGTTCAAGGCAAGAACCACACTCCCTTCAAAAGCTGAAGTAAAGGATGAAATTTCTTGATCACGTCAGTGTGTTTGCAGGGCAATAGCATGCTTGGCTGGTTGCATTGGGAATGGTTGCCTCCTCTTCCAGCTTGCTGCTATACTGCTCCATTTTAATGGTTGCTCGGTTATTTTCTTTCCCAGTGCCTCTACAGCTCTGAAACCAATTGTGGATGTGTGTAGGTCAAGGGGAAGGAAAATTAAGGGTCATCTTAAGTTTATACAGTGGTGCTTTTTCATTTTCTATAAAGCTAACTACATTTAGGCTCCCTGTCGGGAAGAGAGAGTGCATATGACAGTCTGAGAATAGCACCAGCCCGAACACAGATGGTAGGGATTACACCACACTGAGCCTTGACCTTCAAAAGCCTGCCATTTCTTTTCAAGGTTTCTCTTCTTTGACAGGTGGACTGGCTTTTGTCAATTACTTTCATTAATGCATTTTTTTCATTATGATCAATTATCTGTGCTTTAGACCATGTCTCAAAATTACAGCAAAGCAGGTTCCAAAACTGAAACTGTTTCCCATATTTTACCCTTTCTGTTGCCCCAAAGAAGTACTCTGAAGTACTGGAAGATTTAACTCATAATGGAGAAATATCGCCCAGTTTCTACTTGTTTCTATCAGCCACTTGGTCTATGAGATTCTCACCAGCATACGAGGTAAAGGATAACCCATCTAATCACAGATCAGGTTTGCAGGGCACTGTATCTAAAAAGTACTATTTTCTGAGATGTTAAAAAATGATAAAAAAATTAAATATGGGAACAAAAGTTAAACACTGTCTTTTTAATGTGGAAGGAAACTTTGCATAGGCAGATACAGCCATTCCTGGAATGGTACTGTAATTTAAACATCAAATGAAAATCAACTATTCTAGGCCAAGATCATTGAACTCAATGGAATGCACTGGTACAGATGAAAGCAGGATTTAGCCTTTCCTTCATTAGAGATACTGACAAGCAGGTCAGAATTCAAATGCTTATTGGAAACCTCATGACTTGAACAGCCAGAGCCATAGTAGTGTGCAGAACTGGGTGGCTGATGTAAGAACAGGTTCTCTTGGGCAGTTGGTTTTTCTCTGCTGTTTTGGGGCTAGCTGAAAATACCATAAATGGTTTTCCTCAACATCACAGAGTGATTTCTGTGACTGTAAGAAATGTGGGAATCAGTGACCAGTCAATAGGATAATGCATATTTCTTCCACAGTCCAGCACCTCACCAAAAAAGCCTGGTTTGAATTTATTTCCAGCAGACATTCAAATTTCTTTGGTAACAATCTATTTGTCCCTAACAGACTATTTTTTCGGAATATGTAATGAGGAATCAGACCATAACCTGTCAGTTTATGAAAACAAGGCAAAATGAGATAGATACTTCATCTCTTCAAGTCCTTTTTATGGCCTCCTTGCTCTCTGCATCTAGAATGAGGGGCAGAAAGGCTGGGTCTGATTTGACCTGCCTGTGCAGTTTGCCCTTATTCACACATGAGAGCATAGTGTCTGCAAAAAGACTGCGCGTGCTTTGGCCTGGGTCCTCTTTCCCAAATGACTGGCAGCAGATGATTTCTCAAGAGCAATAGAGATGAATGGAAGAATTTGTAAAGGATTGAAATGTTTTTCTGGCTTGGTGCCTCCTCTTACACAGTGCTGAAACTGGAGGGATGATCTAGTCCCAAATCAAACCTTAAAAGGTGCTAGCATACAGGACAGCCAGAGGGATAGAAACTCCTCATGGTACGCAAGGGAGATAAGCAATTAATACTCATTAATGTTAATAAGAGTTAGTGCATAAATCCTCTCTTTCCTGGGCCAAGCAGAAGAAAGTCTAAAACCATAATAAATCTGTCTCAAATTTAGTAATATTTATTCCAACTACAGTATAATCACTAGAATAACATTGTGGTGCTGTAAAACATGTTGAAATATAGTGTTACATCATCGCTGCTATTTGTTACTATAATTTTAGTACAATAAATTATGGTGCAATCCATGGCTTGGGATTAAAACTACAGTTTTAATAGGGCATTTTTAGTCTGCATAATACTTGTGGTCCAGGACAGTAAGAGTTTTGATCTAAAATAAATAGGGGACAAAAAATCCACAAGATTTGCTTTTACTTTAAAACTTCATTAAAAAGGGATTTATCATTAGCAACAAATACGAGGGGAAAAAATCAAAGTCTGAAATGCTCCATAAATTAACTCCATTTTTACCATGTGACTTATGATTTAAAAGTAGCTTAACAATGGTACTCGTTTCCTGTAAAAATCTTAATCGTACAAAAATGAACTATTAGCTTTGGAAGCCACAAGCTACCTACAAACAATTACAGAGTAGTTTTTTTGTTTCAGTACTGAAATAAAAGTGATTTTCAGACTCCTGAATGAGAATTTTGCCTCAGATTCTAGTAAAAGTAGGTTAGGTCTCTTATGAGTACTACTACAGTGAATAACTTGGAGGAGCTATGCCAAATATGTGCAGGATTCTGGGTTTTTTGTTTGGGTTTTTTTTGTTTGTTTGTTTTTGGGGTTTCTTTTTGTCAATTAATATGAGAGTAGGAACATATATTACATTTCAGAAATTCAAATGTCTAGAAAGAATTTGCTCAGGTGGAATATTCCTAAAATTTAATTCAGTACCTACACTGTGTCTTATCTGCAGGTCTAGCAGATGCTTTAGCAGTTACAGAAAGTATTTATTTTAAACACAAAGGTTTTGGAAAAAGAGGGATTACGTTAATTTCTTCTATACATACCACCCCTTTGAAAAGGTGCTGAAACTTTTCACAGATTAAAACCATGGGAATAATTTCTTCACCAAAGTGATGCATCTTGATCTGAACAAAAGCTAATTTACATCCTTCGTTTATAAGGCAATGACTACAGAAAGAAATGGTCTTTGTATGACATGCTTGCAAACACTCAGAAAAACTTACTACTGGCTGATTAGGTTAAAGCATGCAACAAAATGCTCTTGGTCACAGGGCTGCTAAGGAATGGGTCTGGGAATGACCATAAATCCAACCTGGCTTCCTCGAGTGCCTGTGGTCACAAACATCCTGCAGAGTGTCTATCTCCATGTGCCAGGCACAGGACTGAGCCACCTCCAGATACAGCTCAGCCTCTCTGCCTCTTCAGACGTGTGGCTTTTGGTTTCTCTGCAGAGCACCCGTCAGCCACACCTCCAGGTTCTTTTCTCCCATCCAGGTTGCCTTGGGGATTGCCTTAAAAACTAGTGTGGAAATAGCAAGTGAGAGCTCCTGACATGGACTCTCACTTTTCGTAGGTTATTATTCCATTCCTCAGCAGAAAAGCTACAGCCTCTGTCAAAACACTCTAGCAAGTAATTGCAGTAATACACTGATACAAATAAAAGCTAGTTCCTTAAAAAACATATGGTTTTTATTTCACAGTTCTTGAGAGTGAATTCTCATAAAACTAGTACTAGTATAGGTGGTAAAAAATTATCTGAGATTATACCTAATCTTTCTGTTGTGGTTTTGTTTTGTGCTTATGAAATTATCTGATTATTGATGATATTCTGTAGAATAAAAACCCATAATACATCAAAAAACATGGAAAAAGACCAAAAGCTTTGTCTTTGTCTAAGCAATATAAAAGCACTTATGAGAAATATTATTATTCACTGCTGAAAGTGTACCTAATTTGAAAATGTTTCACATTCTGCCCCCCTCCCCCCCAAAGCTGACAAAAAGTTTTCAGCAAAATATTTTTTCTTTGTGATATATAGTTTCTTTTTATTAAAACCCAGGAACTCATTTCTTTGGTTGTTTCAGAGAAACATTCTGTATCACTAGTTAATATTTTATGATTATGCTCTGAAATTGCTTTTTTTCCTTGCTAATTTGTGCTTAAATTTTGAAGCTCCCTTGGGCATTTATTTATTGTCAAGCATGTGTTTAGATCTTATGAAAAAATACAGGAAAAAAGGAAGACTGAACTAATAGACTTCAGCGGGATACCTCAAATATTTGCTTATTGCTAAGCCTATGCTTAAGTTATGCTGCAATGGGCCTGGCTGAGGTTAACGCTAGCAGAAAAATAACAAATGAACAATTACAAACATGAAATAAATTATGTTGTTCATCGGATTACTCTTATTGAGGTGAACACGGGTATCTCCAAAAGATATATTCCCTAAGAAGTTGGTTGAGTAGAATTTGCACAAGAGTTTAGAACTACTGAAAAGCAATGAACCAAGCTCTGAAATGGAAATTTATTGAAAACTTAAGTTCAGTTCATAACTATAAGCACTTAAAAAGAATCTACAGATTTTAAGATCTTCCTTAACACGCTATTGGGATGAGAAATTATCCCAAAACTTTGTGCACACTTTGTTCTATAATTCAACACTTTGTTCTTTAATTGGCAAGCTCTTAAGCATGTAATATGTCAAATTAAGGTAAAATAATCTGTTATTTTTCTTATTAATGACATAATTATATTGCACCACTATAAAATTGCTTTCAGTCTAATTATGTCTAGGCGGAGATTACTGGTAATTAATATAACAAATAATTTTGACTACAACTAGCAATAATTGCTGTCTTGAAGAATTTTCTAAAACCCTTAAGTAATTTTATTACTTCTGCGTACAGTATTGCAATAGTTCTTTAGCAGTTAGTAATTAATTACTTAAAGAAAGAAGTAATTAATTACTACATTGAAGTACATGTTTGAAACAGAACAAGAACAGAGTATACATTTGCTTTCAGAACTGTTGGTGAACAGAGTATACAATTGCTTTCAGAACTGTTGGTGAACGGCTTCTCCTGGTCACCAGGTCCAGAGCCCCAGAGGCTCTCAGCCTGCAGCTGAGCAAGAGCTTACGTCTGCTGTTCAGCAGCTGGGAACACTGCCCAAACTGCTGCTCTGCCCCATCCTAAGAGCCACAGGAACCATTAAGTGATTATGGAAATGAGCACCTAAGTTTCTAAATGCCTAACGTTCCCACAGAAAGCATCTGCAAAGCTGCAGCACAGGGATGACACCTCACAGGTAACAAGCTGCCAAAAGCCCTGTTGCAGTCAAAAGCTCTGGGAACCTGAAGTGAGAGGCTCAAGCAGAAAGAAAATCCCTATATTGGCAGGGGGGAAATGGTAGATTTCTTTTATTGGTGGCCATGTGTGTGTTTGTACATGAGCCCGCATTGCTTGATTGCTAAAGGGGTGGGAAGCTGTGAATAGGAACATCATTCACAGGGAAAGTGGTCCAAGATCTTGCTGTTTCACTTAAAAGGTGATCTGTGCTGTGGAATTATTTGGGAACCTCTGATATACTGTATTATCCCAGGACATGGCACATTAAAATACGGGTCTGTGCAAGTCTGTCATTTAAAAGGCCATCTAGTACCATGTTTTATATAAGTTAATACCCATCTTATCAGTAAATCTCTTTTTTAAAAGATGATACATGATCTAAAATTTAAAAGTAAAATTTAATTTCCACTCCTTACCAAATACTACGCCTCAATACCAGGCTTATGCTTCAAGATCCATTTCACTAAGGAATCATTTTCATCTTCTGTACTCTGTGTTGCCTCTTTATGTCAGATATTTATACATGTTTTATGTTTTTGCCTGACCTTGTCTTCCCACTAATACTGAGGTATCAATTGCTGCTGCTGCTACCACTCATGTCTATCCATTCCCTAAAGTCTTTGTGACCTATTAATCAAGGTGGGAAAAATTTCACAACTCTGAGAAAGAAAGACCCCTTAAAGTAAGATTTAGACTTTAGCTGTAATAAGGAAAACACACTTAGGATAAATGTTATGTGGGACACGAAGGTCCTGAGGACCAAATTACAGATATCCAATGCTCATCAGCCAAACAAAAGTAAGAAGAAGAGGCAGCTCAGTGGCCCTGGTCGGAAATTTTCCAGATGAACTTGTTTTCATCACAAAACCAGTCATTTGTCCAAGACTTACAGCAGTATAGTAAGGTGTGACCTCTGAGTAAAGTTTGTTTTGACCAAATATTCTAATGACATCAGAAGTTTGCATCTGAAAAGGGAAAACTAATTTTTTTTTTCTGTTTCAAGATGATTTTGTGTTTCAGTGTTTTAAAATTTCCTAGAGTGATGTGTGCAATGGGAGCAGCCTAATTTGAAATCAAACAGTTTAATTTGCTCAAAATACTTTTTTTTTTTCTTAGAATTTCATTTTGCAAGACTTTTCCCTTGTTTTCTGGTATTACTTTGTTTCAGGTAAAGGGGACATTTCAAAAATCATGAATCTCTCTCTGAAATGAAATTTCTGGTACTCTGTAATAGAGGTACAAGACAATAGCATGAGTTGCAAGTTAATACAATATCTCTACCAAAGCACTGTAAGCCTTTTTCTCCACTGTGTCAGCTGGGCATCATCAAGAGATGTTTATAAAGTAAACTAAAACCTGTCCTTTCTTGCTTTTTCTCTAAAACTTCAGGTTTATGTTTTTGTAACACCACTGACTTTATTGGATGTGGGGATGTTTCATGAAAGGCAAGGTTTATTTTGGGACTTTAACATGATTTTGGGCTCCTAAACTTAAGCCATTATTTTGATTGTTATTGTTAATATTATTATTAAGCTAAATAAAATTGAAAATGGACCTCATGTTTCTCCATAAATGGTAGAATTAGAAAATAAAAATGCTCTTTTCCAAACATCCTATAAATTCTGAGCAAAATACCCAGGATTTGTCAGAATAAAACTCATAATCCTCTTTTACTGTGTTGTTCTATTAATGCACTAAGCTAAAAATATCCTACACATACTAAAAAGAGTAAGTACATTCTGAATCCCAGCCGAAAGGTTTAATGCTGAGATACTGTTTCAAATCTTTTTCCTGTGAAAATTGGGTCCAAGTCATAATAGGTTAGATTCCAGAAAGCGTTCCTTAAGCTGTTATTTGCAGGCTAAATTAGGTTTAAGAAAAACCTTACTTGGGAATTTATTATTGCATTGCTCATAAAACTAACGTCCCATAGTTTTATTTCACTAGCTTGTGACATATTCACAGAAATCAGAAAAGGATTAGCTGACTGTAATACCAAACGTATTAGAACAAATCCTTTGTACCTGACAGCAAATTGCAAACAGCAGCCCCGTTCCTATAAGCTGTGGAGTTCATCATTCAGAAGTGCTGAAATATTCAACAGCTTATGAATACTCAATATTTATTGTTTTGTCTGATAGAAAATGCAGTATTCCTCCAAATATTTAAAGTTATAGCAAGAGGTCTGTGTAGCTGAGAACAGAAGTCTCCGGAATTTTGAAGTGATCTTATTATTCAATTAATAAGCACCAGAACTGAACTAATGAAAACTCTACTGTCCTCACGGACATGCACATACCAAGATGCATACACCCACTGCCTTCATGCAATCTATATTTTGGTAGTCAGTGCTGTACAGGAATACTTCCTGTTTCATACACACAGCAATGTTTGGAAGAGGCTCTTAAAAACTTTATAGCATCTTTACCTTGTGACTTGTGCAAAAGTCTTCTTCACAGGGTGTAAAATACCATACAATTTATGTAAAGGTAATACAATTAAATCAGTTGCAATGATTTACAGGATAATTTAATAATCTAGAAGTCATTTATCTTATATGTAAAGGTAATAAATGCTAAAATTGTGATGAGAAGCAGCTTCAAATCTAGCATTAGCTCATAGACAGAGCTGAACACGGGTAATGTATTTTCACCCCAAAAAGGAAAGGTATTTCAGAAAGAAAGAAGTAATATTCTCTTTGGATTTGTTCTTCTTCTTCTATTTTTAAGAAAATAGATGTCACCTTACCAGACAGAGAACAGGAAGGAAGGTGCTTTTTTTGGAAGACCTGCACAAGGTATGTAAAAATTTAACATATATGTAAAAATTTAGCAGGAAACTATGCAAATATGTGGAAGATTCTACTACTTTTTTGAGCATATGGCTGCCAGTGCACTAGGCTTTACAGGGAGCCCTTGCCAAAAATGTGGAAAGGCAGAAACATTTTATTTCTGTTCACACTATTAAAATTTAGTGGAGTTGAACCCTCCATGAAAGAGTCCTGACAGCCTCCAGGATCACACTCCAAGTTCTGCAATACTGCTGAACATATAGCTGGTAAGCAACATCACAAGGATCCCTGGTAATATTGCTTTTCTATGGAGATTCTGCTTTATGTACATTCGCTATCTATCTTACAACACCTGCATCTTGCTGCTACTATGCTGCTGAGTACCAGTTGTTCTGTGCTCATGTCATTTGTGCTCAGGTAAAAAGAGGGAGTTGGCTTTTCAGAGAGAAAAGATGTACACTGTGTTTTCTGTCAGGGACTGGGCTATAAATCAGGTGGTTTTTGGGTCAGTCTGAATATTAGAAAGCTATAAAATGCTCATGTAATGAGTTGCACAAATGATGTAATATGGGAGCTTTTCTTAATACAGATATTCATTTATTCATAAATATCACTGAAACAGGATAGCAGAAACATTTGAATTTTTTTTTTATGCAGCAATGTATTACAGCACCTTTTCTTCTTTTGCTTCATGTAGCTAAAAAATGTTGAAAGACTACTTTAGAAAGAGAAATGCAATGTTAGAAGATGAAATGAAGCCAAGGTGTGCCCTTGCTTACAGGCCTAACTGACATTATGAAGAGTACCAGGCACCTGTTGCCATGAGCTGCTTAATATTAATTGTGTTTATTTTAGTTTTTGATATTGGAGGCAAAAGTGCGGCTTCATTTTATAATAAATCAGAAATTTTCTTCTCACAGTTTAAATGTGAGTATTGCAAAGGATGACCTGCTGTGCTCTTCCCAACTCCCAGATCCTTTCGTGTGTTACATTCATGGGTAGGTGAATATTTCTTCCGCCTGTGCCCAAAGAGGAGAATTTCATAAGAAATCTATCCTCCATTTTAAGAAGTTGGTTAAGGTTCCTGCCTTTCAGTAGAGGAAGGAGATCTTCCCCCTGAAAATATCACTTGAGGGAATATTGTGTTCCCCACATGCTGCTAGATCCATTATCATTACTTAGAGCAGGTAAGCAGATGTGCAGGTTGCATAAATGCAGGACAACATTTGTAAAGGAAAATATAGAATAGAATGTGCCATTCTTATTAATTTGCACACATGCTAGACTTGTCCAAACACATTAGATGTAATAGTCTCCCTTCCCAGAGATCTCTGAAGCATACTGTGGTAGACCATAAGGTCAGGAGAAGGCGTAATTGCCAAAGCAGCTGTCATCGAGCAAATGACTTAGCTGAAAAGTTGTACAAAGGCCTCTTGCTTTTCCTAATAGCCCTCCACAAACTACAGCTCTTCGTAGCTCCGTGTTAAAATTGCTGGTGCTGGGTTAGCTACAAACATTGCTCAGATTTGATTAATTTTTTACATTGAATGGTGGCTAAACATAAGGGCCAGCTCCTTGGCTGTTGTCTTTCTGTTCAATAAAGCCATGATTATTTTGAATAGCTGGTGAGCTAACACTAGGCGTCCCGTAGCACAACAATGTAAAAGACCATTCTCTAAATCTTACTGATGCTTGTGAAGTCCAGAACAGCTATAATGCAGTTCTTGGGCTCAGTCTGATTTTGCACTTTTGTTAAAGAAATTAGAATTAGGCCAACTGTGGTGTTTAAAAAGGGACCAAATCTGGGCAACCACAATCAGTTTTAACTGCAAGGCAGTTTGCAATTAAGCCTTAGGTCTAGAGAAAGGGGTTTTATATGCCTTTAGGTACTGATTTGAAAATGGAGGCATTGATTTCAATTTCCAGAACGGAGTGACAGAAATATCTTAGAACTAGACAATAAGGGAATTATTTAGTCAGATGAGGTGGGGTTGACATTAGAAATTTAACCAGTGTCTTGAATTCCAGTTTTCCCACATTCAGGACAACCTGTTTCTAGTGACATAAACCCAAAGGACTCTGTGAACATTCTCTTTGAATATCCCTGGCACTGTTGTCCCTTGATCCACATCAGTCATTTGGATTAGATCTATTTCAGCTGTTTTATAGGCCAAAATTTCAATGTGTCCTAAAGGTCTTGAAATGAACTGGTGCAAAAGTGGAGCCCTCTAGTCTACAGGGACGTTGGAGAATACCTGGGAATTAAAAGCCCTGAGATCAATAATCACAGCCTATAGGGATTAGGTCCAGTTCACCAAATCTGTGGGGAAAGGTATTGCTTAAAGAGTAACTTCTGCATGATCAGAAAGTCACCTCAACACAAAGCAGCAGCATTAGCTTAAGTTTCAGAGACAAACTATTCCTGTTGGTATGTGGTTAGATCATAAGTCCCACCCCTTGATTGTATGGAATAACTGCATTTGCTTAGAGTGTTTGGCTATAAGCCTTACTTGAAATTGCTACCCAATAGAATAAATTCATATTGATGTGTGTTAGGGTTTAAATGGTTTGTAATCTGAAGTAGGATGCCTTCTGAAGTTTTGGCTTTGTAAAGCATGTGGGGAGGTAATGCTCCCTCACTGGAATTACCTGTCATTGAGTGAATACAGAGAGGACTCCCCAAGGCCTTTGGTATATAATTACTTTTTGTCAGAACCTTTATGTTACTTTTTAGTCTTCTAATTGGGAAAACTAGAGGATATGGAAAGCATTGTTGTTAATTGTGTTTGAATCTCAAGCAAAGGTTTTCAAATGCACACTGTTTGGGGGAACTATGTCATTCAGAATTATGTGGCTACTTTTTAACACTTCAATCCCATTGATGTATGAGTGGTGTCTTTTGCTTCCTTTAGCTGGCAGCCAAAATTTCTGTGACCTATTTCATCAGTCATTTGAGTCTCTGGGAGCAGAAAAGAATCTTCATCATATTTAATGACAGCAGCTGCTCATGTGCTTAAGCCAAGATCAGATCAAGAGAAACTAACCATTGCAAACCACTGCTAGCTGGATAAACCTTAGACCTGTAGAGAGTTGAGATGCTTATGAACTTCACAAACTAAAGGTATTCAGTAATTTAATATTCTGAGGAGTCACAGAACAATGTTTCAGTCTTTCTTCTTTTAAGGAATTCCTCTGTTATTTACTTGGTTGTTACATTACCAACCTCAGCAGCTTAAATCATTATTTAGGCTGGTGTAAATAATTAAGACAGAAGTCCTGAATTGATGTAATTCACTAGACAGGGTAATTTTTCCAGTACTCCGCCTGGAAGGTTCACATGGTGGCAGCATCATAGTTTGATTTGTACTTTTTTTTTTTTCTTACACTCCCTCCCTGTCCCAAATCCTTTCTTTGCTTTCTGCTATTTCCCCTTCTTTTGGAGGTGGAATAACTTCTATGTGTTTTCTCATTGAAGACTAGTGAGATACAAATGATTCTTCACCATGAATCTCTTCATGGTTTTTTTTGTTTGTTTGTTTGTCACCAAAAAACCACAATTATCTGTCTGGAGCACAGACTAGTTATTAATTGTTGGAAGATCTCTGTACGAGGAGTATCCCAGACTTTTTAGACATAGCACCTGTTTGATTTCATAAATGCACAACTGAGAAAGGTTTATTTTTAGTCTGGCAGCCTTCTGTTGTCCTAAAATCAGTAGGGACTTCTGGTTTAAAACACACATAATATACTACAATTTTATAGTTACTTACTTTCATGCTTTTATCAAAAGTTTTACAATATTTGCTATTTTTCCTCAAGTCCCATTTCCTCTGGTAATGTGATTATGTGAGACTTTTGGGTGTCATTTTAAAAAATTAATTTCTTTTTCTTTTAGCTGAACAGAAAAGTGTGAAAACATGACCCAGGTGCATGCTAAAAGCTTGAAAGCCAAGGGCAAATAAAAAGAACTCAAAGTTTATTATTTAAAAAATAAAGTTCTTTAAATGTGATATTCATGATTTTTTGAAGGACAAGACTGTTTGTTCTTCAACACCTGGGACAATCAGTTCTACATAGCTATAAATGGATTCTTACAGTGCATATATGTAGAAATAGATATTAAGTTAACAGTGTCCTTTCATGTTTGTCTGTTTTCTTAGCTTTCTGTATAAGAAATCAGTTATTTCTGTTTGTTCAGGTAAATAATGCAATTGCCTTGCTCTTTTAAAATTTAAACCATTGTAAGTAATGCTGTGCTTTTTCTACTATTAGCAAACTCTTTCTAAATGATGAGATACTAAGCTGGTAGTCAATAAATCAAAATTAGCAATTAAATTAACATAATTTTTTTAAAAGTTTCTTTACATTTATAAGGGAAATAATTATGAGTATTCACTAATATCTTCTTGTACTCTTACTTTATCTGCCCTTTCAAGGGTATCTGCCTGTTCAAGGCAGATAAAGCTTGCCCACAGACTTTTTCCCACCTATGCATAACAAAGACAATTAATGAAAGTAGCATGAAAATAGCATTCTCCTGAGTCCTGTGGACTACTTTAGTAACAGGTATTTTGAATTGAATCTGAAGGCAGGGTCTTGAAATAAATGCAGATATCAGATTGAGATAGCTAGAGCTACAGTAAGTTCAGGATGCAATAATCCATTAACAAAAAAGCAAGTCACGTTAATTCCTCTATAAAGTGCCAAAACATTAATTCAAATTATTTGTGGTTAATGTTATCTTTATTTCAGTAATATATGAAAGTAACCAAATATTCAGTTTCATAAGCATGTCAAAGTGCCAACTTCACTCCTAACTTAAACCATCATGGCCATCTGCAATAAAAATCATTCTCGCTTTAGTTTCCAGAACTATTGTTAAGCTCGTAGACTAAACATTTAACAGTTGCAAGCACTCAGCAGCTTTATTACTTCTGCTGCCCTTGTAGAGGTATCCTGGATTCAATTTGTCTAAGTACATCAAAGTATTTTAATTTTGAAGTACCCCAAGCACTTTGGAAAGTTTAAAGGCTATTTGTCTTCTGAAATGTTTGAATGTAAACTAAAATGAAAATTGTCTTGATGATTTTTTTCCCTTTTAAATGACTGTCACATTTCTGTTCTGAAATAGTCCCTGAAGCTCAAATGTATGGTTTCCCCACCTTTTTTTCCCTGAAGTAATTGTAAGTGAGCCGGTTTCAAGTTACGTGGTCAGCTTGGCTTCCTTCATTCTGAGTCCTCTCTCCCTGTGGAGTTCAATGAATTAAACACTTACTAATGCCATCAATTTGTCTCAACTTCTGTCTAAGCTTTTTTTTTTTTTAAGCACTAGATTGCAAATAAATACATGGTCAATTGATCCATCAGGCTAAGATAACACATAGCTAGTCCCAGACTAAAAATGACATGAATGTCTGAACTGCTTAAACATCATTCAGCAAGCACAAAACTAGATGAAATATGGGTATCTGGCCTGCCAAAGCAGTCACATAATAATTTTGTTTGAAAACACATTAATCACTTTGAAATATTTGAAAAATTGTGCAACTAAATATTTGGTAATATGACAGTAATTCACTAACACTTTTAGTTGTTTTTTTAAGCTTTGAAACTTATGTGAAATGCATATATATGCATAACCAAAATTTATTTTGGTCATTATGTATACTATTAAGTCAATGCCTGGACAGGCTTCCTGATAGCACCTTAGTCCATTCAAAACTCCTCTGAAGTCATAAAACTCTCACGATGCAGACATACGTTTTTGCTACCAGGTAGATGATCTGGATATTATAAATATGTATGCATTCAACCTTAGTTATAAAATCATAGGCTGAAAAGGCCTTGTGAGGTCAGCTTAGTCCATTCCCCATGCTTAGGACAGAATCAGCTGTGCCCATGTCACTGCTACCAGATGTTTGTCAAAACTGTCCTTAGAGAGGCATTGGCAGCATCAGAAGGTCATCAGCCTGACTGTCTCAGTGAGTCCCTCTCTACAACATTTGAAATTTTTTTCTCCTAATGTGAATTCACCTAAAATGTAAGTCCTGTTATTTTTAGTTTTATTCATTAACAACATACATAACAAGTTATAAACTTCCTTTTTCCAATATCTTTCTGTGTACTTGAAGATGGTTCTTACATTTCCTGTCATCCCTTTCTTCTTTATTGCCAACCCCCTACTTGTCAAGTCATTATATGCAGATAATGTTTTACAGTACTTTGTTCAAAGTCACTGTTCTCCTCTGGATGTCTTTTTTTTTAGAGATCTGTCCCTCTCTTGAATGTAGCACCCAGAGCCAAGGCTCAAGGGGAAGGGCACAAGGATATGTCTGCAGATTGCACAAACTGACTTCTCCTTGGCTTTTCTCTTTGACTCATAAGGGATACCTCAGCAGTATGGATAACATATTGCAGCCTTCAGTCATTTAAACAAATGGAAATACCTAAATATATCAGTCCTAATTAGAGACAAAGTACCTGATTCATTAGAAAATCCACCCTTCTTCAGCTAGCTGAACAGCCACAGAAGCCTTATAAACTTGTTTTGTGTGTCTTAGAATGAAAAGTTCTATAATCACAAAATCCTTTGTGTATTTTTTTTTTTTAAGAAGAAAAGGACAGGCTGTTTAAAATTGGTGTGCCATATCCCCTTCCAGACTGTTAACCTGTATGTCTGCATACTGTTTTAGCCCCACAACATTACTTACCACAAAATTACAGACTTATGAGAAGAAAAATGTAGCAGAATAAGTTAAAGGATTTTATATAAAAATATAAAATTTATATATATAAATTTTATAACTTGGGCACTATATTCCCATTTTAAAACTGCCAATGAACCACTGGGAATTTTCTTTTTCTTGCTGATCCTCCTTAAGACCTCTATGAATAGCAGAGAAAACAACTCCACTGTAATAAAAACAGGGTTTTGTTTTCCTTTTTTAAAATCGAGGCATTGGGTAAAATAAAGGTCAGTGCAACAACCTTTGAAAGAACAGAAAGAGTAATTTTCCCCCTTTTGCTTTTTTACTGGTTTTCAATGCAATGTGAAAAATCATTTTTAAGTTTGCCCATCTGTTTTACATAAAACCTTAGCTGACCTTACACAAAGTGAAACAAATGCACAAAAAGCTTTGCTGTTGGGTTCTTGCCAGTAAGACAGAGCAAAAAGAAAAGACTATGTAAAGTTAGATCCTGCTCTGGTGTAAATTAGCCTAGCTCCAGTGGGGACTGATGTTGATTTATGCCAGCAGAGGCTAAGGCTTATATTTCTTATAAAAGCCAGGCTTGTTAGACCCAGTCCTGCTACCATTGAAATTACCTGAAGTTTTGCTATTGATTTTTGTGGAAAAAGGACACTCACTGAAGGAGCCATGTTGGCTATAGATAAACAGTACACATGCATATATGCACCATGTGTTATTCAGCAAACTGAGGAGAAAGGTTGCAGTGTAATTAACAGAGATTTTTGGACTTGCAGGTGTGAAGTAAGGCTTGAGTTGTACCCTGACTTTGTACTACTTTTGTGCCAGGGTAAGGTCGAGCGCTGTCTAACCCAGCTACGGAGATGGTTTGACATCAGAGTTGAAGCAAAGAGATTCTCAGCACACAGGGGTGAGGCTCATGTTGTGCTGCTTTTCTCCTGTTAGCCTAACTTCTCTCATGCAGTGTTATCATATGGACCAAAAGTGAATCCTGAGGAAAGGAGGTTGTGCCATGTGTGGAATTAGGTGGGACATGCGGAAGCAGAGCACACCAGGAGAAAAAATACCATCTTTAAATCATCACACATCCTACCCTGCACCTCAATAAAACTTCCATTAATGTGTCTGAGGGGTGAACTATGCCCATTATATTAACACTCCAATCTAATATGATTAATGAGTATAAAGTACGGTTCAAGCTTTTAATTAAAAAGGCAATCATAAGTTACTGAATAGTGAAGGTCTAGCTAAGTTTCTCAGAAGTAGGTTATTTAATAGAATGAGATGCCCCAAAGAGGCAGTGGGCCAAAAATCTCCCCTGACTTACATTTTGTAGACAGGTATTGACTTTGATTTATAACAGAGAGCAGAATTGGATGTATATAGAAATAAGCACATGTATATATGTATTGCAGTGTGCACATATGGTGGTGCCTACATTTAGAGATTGCCTAAACTTTCCATTAATACCCACAGTTTTTCCAGTTGCTTGTTAATTTGACATACTTCTCAGAATGAAAATTCTTCTTTGTAGGATATCTGCCACACTTTAAAAATTTTTCTTGTGTGCAAAAAACCCCTAAGGAACGTTATTCTTACATGGTCAAGAACAGACTTTAGGAAAGACTCTCTACAGACTATAGATTTCTAAGTGAGTTTCAACATTTGGATTGCAAGTGGTTGCTGTGTACTTATCAGAGATCTGTTTCTTTTCTCTTTCTTATTGAAAATAGTCCAAATTTGACCATGTCATGGATTTCAGTTCACCCATAGCCAATAAAGACTTGACAGAGGTTGATGTATTCTGTAATTTTATCACTTTATGTTTCAATTAACTTAAAATGAAATTTACAGTATAGCTTATTCCATAAGTTTTTCTCTGACCTCTGAACAGAGGAAAATGTCTATCTTTGCAATGATGGAATAAGATGGAATATTTGCAATGAATGGCCAGCTCTTTTTTTTGGGGAAAAAAAAGACCAAACTGACTTTAATCATCTACATTTTTAAACAAAATTAATATACCATAAGGCATATGAATACAATACATGTGAGTGGTGGTGTACCTGAATCAATAGTCCATCAAATACAGTGTCTTTACTAAGAATGGCAAGAAAGGTGAAAGAAAAGTGAGCAAAACACCCAAACAATAATTGTAGAGTAATTGGACCCCTGGAGAAGCACAATTTTGGGGACAATTAATGGTTCTCTCCTCTGTGAACCTGAAGGTTTTATATTCTTATCCATTTCTGTTCTATCTAAAATAACAATATTCGTCATAAAAAGGGAAAACAACAAACATTTAAAGCCTTCCACTTAGTTTATTTAGGAAGATAAGATCTGTCTGTAAATGGGTCTCAAAACTGAGTGGAAGGGTTGGCTTTCTTTTTCTTTTGTGCTATTAATGGTGCTATTTAAAGTGGAGGAAAGTCACTAACTTCCATATTCAAAACATTGAAGCAATCAGAAAACAGTGGGCTAGAGAAGGGGAGAATCCATGGCAAGAGTAAGAGTCGAAATCACTTCTGTTTAGGACAGTTTTTCATATATGAACACACTTTTCCAGAGAGGTTTCAGTCAAGCAAAATAATTATTCACTTAGAAAAAAGTCACATGCAGAAGAAATTAATACAAGGAGGGAGAAAATGCAAAGGGTTTCTGTCACCTACCAGACTGTGGGAGCTTTATCTGACCATTTCATGTTTGCTCACCTAGTTCAGCAAAAGTTTTTTGTTCTCTTAGCAAAAGGAACAAAAATTTGAGATAAGAAACAGTTTATAGAACCATAGAACGGTCAGCCTGTCTTTGTAATCTGCCTAAGGCTGCTGATGGTAACCTAGGGAGCTGGGGCTTCTTCAGACATATTTAATACTGTTTGTCAGCAGGCTTCCAAAGGTATTATACCTTCTGTCCCAAATTAGAGGACAAGCTTGTAACAGCTACCTCTAATAGTAGTTACAGGGCTGGCGACAGTAAATTGACCAGCCAGGAGATGCTGTTTCTCAAAAAGACAAGCTGTTACAGAGTAGCTGATGTTAGCTGCTGCCCCACTGTGAAGCAAGGATTGTTGTCTCCTGCTAAATTTGTACCCCAATGTGAGCTGGAACTTACAGTTTCATACAGCTTTTTGTGAGCTGATACAGCTCTGAGCAGATGATACTCTAGGAAAGGATTCCTGCCAGGCCCTTCTGGTCAACTGCCAAGCCCTGCTCCTCTGGGTGTCTGTCTGAAATCTTTTGGAGTGCCTCTTGCCACTCGGCTTCATCAGCTTGTCCTATATTTCCCTGTTGTGCTCCAGAGCAGTTTTGTCGTTTGGTGTGTGAGGTGACAAAACCCATAAAAACCTAACAGTTCTGGCACTGCTCTCTAACAGCCTTTAAGTATTTGACAGTACTTATCTCGAGCCATTCTTTTCTCTCTATCTGTTGTTTTTTTCCAGGAAAATAATAAATAACCAGAGCAATAAATTTTATTCCTAAATTATTATGCAGTAACTCCAGATATATTAAAGGCTTGGTTATGGCACTTCAGGAAGTACTATTTGGAGGATGTTTGTTCCCCTCTTGGCCCAATTCAGCTCTCTGCAAGGGACATTTAACTGACCTTTTTGAAAAGCATTTTGGTACTCTATTCTGGGGTTTTGGCAGTTTTTTGATGGAAAAAGGGAAAGAGCTAAGCAAATAAATTATCCCATTTTAGTTAAATAATGCTCAGGCCACTCCACCCCTGCCATGATAAAGGGGAAACACCATACCCAGAGAAAATTTGCTGAACTCCTACTCCGTCTCTCATCACCTCCACACTCTGTTTCTTCTTTGCTCCCAACTTACTGGTGGGCTACAAGAAGAACAACGTATTGCAATTTCACAGCCAATCTCAGCTTATTCATCTGTGGTAGGTAAAGTTCTTCCTTTTTCCTACTCCTTCCTTATCAACCATCTTGGGAAAACAGCAGCGTACCCCTTCTTGTTTAATACACCTTCAGCAGACTACCTCTAAGCTGTGTCAGTGGGATTCATGGTCAAGTCACCCTGAGTGACTCCTCTTTCAAAGTCTTTGTGCTACGTTGTATCATCTGTTTCATTATTGCTGTCCTAGTCAATGATCAAATTCTTAAGGAAGTATTGTTCCAAGTGGGAAGATCTTGTAGCAGATATCAAAATAAAGATACATTTCACACAAATGGCAAATACTGCGCTAAATCAGATTGCTATGCACACTTTCTGTCACTGAGTGGAAGTATTATGTAGTGACAGATATTCCCTGACAGTTCTCAGGTAAAGGTAATTCACAAATCCACTCATTGGCTGAATGTGAAAAAAGTCTTTAAAGGTCATTTGCATATAAAGAAAAGTAATTAATGGCAATAGAGTTTTCCTGTTACTTTTGTTAATCTTCATGATGGAGAGCTGAAAATTCTCACTGAGTAACTTTGTTCACAATTGCAGGAATTATCACTTTCATGTACTAGAAAACAACAGAAGGTAGAACTTAACCTTGAAGAAATACGTATAGCAGGTTCTCTTGACAGGACCAACATACAGAGGATAGGAGTACTAGACTCAGCCACAGAACTTCTGTGTGGTCATTGACAAATTCTGGTCCTTCCAGTACATTTGTGGCCTCTTAGGGCTGGGATCCTGAATCCTTTAGTATACCTCACCTCTAGTCAGTGCCCTTCTCCTTTCCACTAGAATAAAAGTGTTAATGGTGTCTCTGTCTCACATTTAGTCTTTCTTTTTGCCTATTGGCACTGTGAGGTCTTCAGGGAAGAGCCTGTTTTACATTTGGTATTTGAAGAGGTCACAGCTGCAGACAGCCCTGATCTTAGCTATAAAATTTAGGTCTACTGGAATACAGAAAATAAAGAGCTGACTGCTGTAGTATGCAGATAATATGAATCCCTGTGGTCTCTACAGGTGTCTCTAAGAGGCAGATGAATCTGACTAAAGATAAAATAACAGAAAAATCAGAAAGCTAGTGTAAATGAAAGAGATTTCTATTTGTTTTGCCAAGTTTTGCTTAAATTGCAATTTGCAGTGCTTTGACAGCATGCTGAGATGGAGCAAGGTGCTATTTTTTATGTGCTGTAGGGCATTCTTCCAATCATTTAAGAAGAAAACACTACATATTCTAAAAAAAATATTGTATCCATTCTTGTAATGCAGGTTCATTAGGCATCAGATTGATTTATTGTATTGTTTCCTTTATAAATTATTTTCATTATGTTTTATCACAGTACATGACTACTGCCCTAAGGGAATATGCAGGAATGAATTGAATGGCAAGCATAATAGACTACTTTAATTAAAATAGTGTAATGCATATTTCAGCGCTATTAACAAAAACAAAATTGATTTTGTTTTCTGGGTAATTGAATATATTAAAGCCCAGGTGCTGTTCTTCTATTGTTTAACACTCTGGGTTCAGCTTCATTTGATGCTTTGAGCAGGAAATTCATTTGTTACGAAGAATTTCAGAAGGGGAATTTTCTTCTCTGCCAATGACATTTCCTTCCTTCTTTCTTTTCCCCCATCTAGTCCCCTAGTGCATGTGTGTACTATTACTGAGGAAGAGGAAAGCATAAACATGAATTTCAATAGTGAAAACCCCCTGATCCTTTCCAGTGTCTTTGAGTGAGCTCCAGACAGTGAGGACACTGATCCATGATAAAGAAAAGCCCATTATTCCTCTGCACTCTTTAACCTGATGTTCTGTGGAGACAGCCGTAGTCTGCCACCATAATTCCATTAGTTAATGAACATGTCAGGAATTTGTCCATCATCCTTTAAAATTACAGTCAATCAATGACACCTACTCTTCTAAGTGGCTTCCTTTTCTCCTTTTTCTCTTGATTTATATCAGCTATGAGTCTTTTTTATTTCCTTTACCCTCCAGATACCAAAAGTTTACCTTTTATCAAGAAGATGCATTATGCTAGTGGCATGACAGACACAGGCAAAATCAGGTTAATGATTCCTGAGTAGAGCAGTCAAATGAAACCAACCAACCAACCTGGAAAATGAACAGTGTCAGAGAGCTGGGCTACATGACCCATCTGTCCATGAAAAGAACCATTTTGCCTAATGGTTGTCATTTACCATACCCTAAATACCAGAGCCTCCTTCACTTTCATCAGTGGAGTTTTCACTGAAAACTACTACTTAGCAATATATATTGTAAAGAGCAGGTTGTTTCTGGGTCAGCTATCATGATTCCCTGGCTTTTTATCACTTGTTAGGATGGCATGTTGTATTTCAAATAAATGAGTTCCTAAATATTCAGGCCCTGAGTCTCTCCCACTTTCACCCTTGCTCTCTATTTCAAGGAAAAGCAGACCCATCCTCAGGGGTCTTGCTGGTGCAGTCACTACAGATAGTTGCAGCTGGAGAAAGGAAAAGAGGAACATTATCATAGACGCATCTTTTCTAGTCTGCACAAAGGCAATTGCAGAAGGGTCATGGGAAGTGGACAATTTTGGCAGGACTGACACAGCATTACATTCCTCTGGGAGGATCCCTAAGGAATAGTTGCTGTTTGTTGCAGCCCAAAGTAATGGGATTCAAAACTGAGAAGATTCTCCTCTTTAGCTCTCATCAGATCTGAGGTTTGTATTGCTTATAGCAGAGATGCAGTGGATATGGAAGATCTTATTTCCCATTTTACAAGGTGAAAGACTGTGGTTTTCCAAGTAAATAGTAAAATTCCCATGGACAGCAACAGGAGGTAGTTCACCATTTTATAAAGCCTGCCCTATCTCCCAGGCAGATGCAACTCACTAAAAGGGAATGGTATTGTGAAATTAAGAAATAGTAACTGTAACTTTAGTTATTTCTTTCTAAAGAAAAAAAATCCAAACAACTAAAACACTCCAACCATACTGAAGCAGCATGAACTATGGTAATGTCTGTTTGGGATATATATAATTTAGGAATAAGTCAAATGGCTGAACTGAAAAATAAGTCAGAAGTTCAAAATAAGAAAAAGCCAGACTGCACAAAACCAGTTACTGCTGATCCATCCAGTTACTCTGGGGATACTTAGACAACACTAATCATCATGGTAGTCTGAGGATATGCTCTATAAAGCCTATACTCCTTAAAATAAAATATGGGTATCTTCTTTTCCCTATCAAAGATTTTCTGTTCAAACTCATTTACTCAACAAGAGCCTTTTACAAATGATTTCCCTGCTTTTATAACAGAAGAATAGGCCATAATTAAACTGGTGAGTCATCAGTCCACTGGGTTTCATAGGAAATCCCTTATTACTTCAAAGCACCTGCTGTAGCTCTTCAACTCATTTCCCATAGAAAAGTTGCAGATACAGATTGATTCCAAATAGTTCCCATAAAAGAATAGACCAGTGAACTGGTTTTACATAAATTTCAGTCTTTATAGTTTCTATTCCTATGCAATTAATGAGATCTGGCTGACTCCCCAGTTACTTCTAGGTTGTGATTTATAAAGCACAAGTATAGATTCAGACTTTTCAAAAATGATTTCCCACATTTTAATGTTATTAGCTCATTTCTTACAGTGCATTTCTCCATGTTTCTCCTTCTTGGAACTAGTCACCTTTAATCAGTTACAAGATGTGTTTAATTGTTAACAGAAATATGCTGAACTGTATTGAAAAGTATTTAAATACTACACCATGACAAAATGGCATGTATGTTGACTATTTTTCTATTGGGATAAATGGTTATCAACTATTTAACTTTTCAATACTGAATTTAATCAATACATTAAAACATAACATTCTAATATCAATGTATGATAGACTGAAGATATCAGCATTAGATAGACAAAAATTATTGCTTGCTCATTTGCTGCATAGAGGAGCAAAGAGAAGGAGCCAAGACAAATCAAAGCAATTAATTTAAATTTAGTGAATAGTTTACATCAGAAGAAAATAGAGAAGGTATTCTGAAATATGCCCAAATATTACAAATATGTCAGCAGTTTTAAATACTATTTTAAAGTGCTGCTCTAAATAAGCTATAGAGATCAAATAATCCTAAATAAGATATAAGTAGATTAAAAAGGTTTCAGAATAATGAAAATGATATTTTCATAGATAAGAATATTATAGAGCCAGAATGAAGACAGTTTAGCTTTGGCAGAAGAAACAGGTCTTCGGTATTCGTGACCAAACACAGTTTGTATCCTCATCTAGATTGTGGTATTTGTGTTCAATACAAATACTCTGTAATAAAGGTATGAAGCCCAGAGTTTAAAGCAATTGTTTAAAAAAATATGGGTTCTTACTGTGCAAAGAAGATGCAAGTAAAAAAGGAATCAAAAGAGTTGCATGAAAAGAGGTAAGTTTAGAATTAATAAAAATCTAAACAGTGAGTAACTGCCAGGGATAATGCACTACGTTTGCAAAATGCAGGGTTAAAGACAGTCAGTTTTAATTTAGACTTTAACATTTCCCTGCAGTTTGGAAGGCTTTTTTTTAAGGAATAACGTAAAATAGTTTCACTCAAAGATGTGGTGTAGGAGCTAAACTTTTGCACTTTTTTGAAGCGACCCATGTTTGAGAAGCACAAAAGATAATTCAGTTTGTTCAGAAACACACTCAAACCTTTCTGGGTTTCACCCTCGTCAGGGAACATTCCCATTGAAGTCAACCTTTAAGGCTTTATCTTCTCAGCCATCCAGCTCTGGTGTGTTCTATGAGAAAAAAAGTCCTCAGATATCTGTCTGCAGTGTGTTCTATGAATTACTGCTACCAGGAATAAAACCAGAAGGAAATGCACTGCGTATCCGAGGTTGCTTCAGCAGGCTCATACCTTCTATCACTACTGAAAAGGAACTAGAATTTGCTCAGAAGTAGCCAGCCTTTAATGTTATGCTTCACCAGAAAGAAGTCAAATAACAAAACTGCATATTTACCTTAGATTTTTTTGATGTGAAATGTTACGCTCTTGTCATTTATCTTTTCTCTGTGTTTTTCAGGTGTCAGTCTTGAAAAAAGCTGTCCGTTTGCAAAGTTCAGGAGTAATCCTGCTAGTCACACAGTCACAAAGGAAGAATGTGGACAGCAGCCAATAGACAATATATGCTATTAGGTATGTGCTCAAATCTTTGCAGTCTCCTTAGACAGTAAAGTCTTCAAGATTCAGATGATAACTTTTTTTAAAAAAAAAACACTTGTATTTGCACAGGATGTTCAGTGCCCAGCAAAATGGTACCACTCCTTTTGGAATCATTAACTTTTGTCAAAATACATTACATTTTCATTACAAAGACCTATAATCAAGGATTAATAATGTGACCATTAAAGTTTCTCTTACTAGATGAAACATATTTTCTACTATCCTGTGCCATTACTGAATCTTGGCCTGCCTTTCTTTCTGTCCTTAGAAGTCAGCCAGCCTTGCTTCTCTCAAGTCAAATTGAACTGGCAAACAGAAAGTGTCTGCTGCTCTCAGACAAGCTACTAATGTAACTTAATTTTCCATAAATAGCATCTGCATTATCTAAGTTCAGCTATTTCTGTCTGCTAATAAGTTGCGCACACTGATTTGTTCATATATAGCTTCTCTGAAGTGAAATCTGCTCCAGCTAAATATGATTTTGAAAGTTGAGGTTTATGCAGTAGTTTTAGCTCTGAACCAGAGCTGGAACTGGACAGATGGAACAAGAACTGATCCTGCAATATATTCAGATATAAATTCTGTGAAAACCTATAAGATTTTTCTGTATCAAATGCACACAGAACCAAAAAATAATCACACAAACCATCTTTCAGAGAACTGAATGAAAAATACTGATTTTTTTATTAGCCTTCTCAGTCAGTCAAGGATTAAAATTCTTCCCCTCCCCCTCTATTTTTTTAAGGAGAGTGAATTCCAGTCTTGTCTATCCCACTATGGATCAGGCCCTCGTGAAATTAGACCATTAAAATAAATTTAACCATTATTTTGGTAATCCAGTAAGCCTCTAGTCCTTACTGTAGTGGTACTTAAGAAGGAATTTAGGCCACAGGTAGATCCTAAGTCCTTGTATTACATTTTACCAGCAAGATCAATTTCAAAGCTCAGGTTATGAGTCTAGAAAAGACTTGGAGGGTTTATCTGGTTCATCTCTAGGCTAAAGTCAGGATCAACCCTGTGAATGTCTGATATTCTCAGAATTACTGACATATTTGCCTAACCTGTTCTTAAAGTGATGGTGGTCCCACAACCTTTTTAGTGTAGTTGAATATCTATTAGCCTTTCAGATGAAATATTTTCCCAGGCTAGCCTGCATCTTATATATTGAAGTCTTTGCTATTATTTTTTATCCCACTCCCAGTACAGAGAATAACATATATTATCTTCTCCACTGAAGCAAACTGCTATGTATGTATGTGAACTGTTATGACTTTCCCTTCTTTTAGATGAGCCCAATTCTTTCACTCTTACATCTGTTCCTATTTCTTACTTTCCTTTGAAATCTCTCTACTTGCTTCACATTTCTTTTTAATACTCCCACGAGATATCTTGTGCTCCCTGTCAAGAAATCAGAATCAGTCCAGAGCTTTTATCACAACACCTTTGCAACCATCCATTTCATGTCTGGAAATATTTAAAAATAAAAGATGCAAAGCTGAATGAAGAGCAAAAGTAATAAGAAATAAAATCCTTCACTCCTTTCCTTCTCAAACAATTCAAGGTACCTTACTTATTAGTTGGGGTGAAAAATCATTCTGATTATCTCTTAATCTCTTTTTCCCTGCTTTTATGTTTTTTTCATCACTGTTGTGAGACTTTTACTCCTGTTTCAGGCTTGTTGTCAAATAAAAAAGACCTGCCGCAGTATAAAGCACTCCTAAATGGCCAGATGAAACCAGTAAACAGAAGTATTTTGGAAAAACAAAATCAGAGACAGCCATGTGACACAGGTCTCCTTGTAGTCACATCAGGAAATGTGAGAGATTCAGGCTACTTTCTGAACGGTCTGAATGGTGGCGTGACAAATACTCCCCTGAACACCAGACACAGTCAGGGAAGAAAGGATGTGCAAATCAGTGCACTCTTCATTATCTCGGCTATTAGTTCCCTCATTGCTTTTAAGAAATACAGTTGAACATTTCAGCTAGGGTATTCTAATATGCAGACAAAAAATGAAATTATTCAGCTTCAGGAATATGAACCATAAGGCTGATTCCTCATCCAGTCTATATGGAAATACATAATTAATTTAACTAATATTTAGTTGATTAAATTAAATTCTTAGTAGCATAAGGTACAGAATGATTTGTTTGTTCATACATTTAGAATAATGCTATCTGTTTTATCTGATTGTGTTCTTACAAAAAGCAATTTGCATTGTCCTTAATTTAAAGAGTAAAGAAAATTAGTTTCCCTAACATACTTTAGAAAAGAAGAGGTTTCTTTGCATAATTTTTTTAGGTTTGGTTTTGGTTTTTTTTTTTAGTTTTGGTTTGGGGGGGGGTGTGTACAATGTATATATTTTTTGGAGTGTGGTGGAACAAATAACTATTCCACAACTGAAGAAAAAGCAGGAGGTATTTAAAAATGGAAAGGTATGTCTCAGCAATGTATTATCTAGAGGTTTAGAAAATGGATTCAATTTAAATGAAATGACAGAAAGCAAATCTGTCAACATACCTGTACTCTAGTGCTTCTCTGAGTCATAAAACTCCCAAGCTATAAAGAAAAGTTACAAATGAGACACAGAGAGAAAAACCCAAACAATTCTTTAAAGACACAAATTGAAATTTTACTTGATAAAATATGATTCATTGCAGACAAATTACTACCCATCATAATAAATCATGATTATCTATATTGTGGCCAGTCATAGGGAAGTAGCATAAGGAGAGAGTTGTGCTTCAGATTGCACCCACTCCTTCTGTATTTAATGTATAAATATATGAAAACAATTATGCACTAATAACTTGTAAAATATTAAATTGAACCCAATAATACATAATCCAAGATAAGATACCAGACATGTGAAGGAATTTGATGAACTGGCAAGTACCTCTATCTACAGCTAATGCCCATTTATCTGTAAGCCTAACATGACGTGACATGATTCCTAAGAGCACTTGCTTTGTTATATCAGTTTTCTCAGCTTGACCTTCAGCAGATTAACACGGCATCTCTCTAAAAAAAGCTGAAGGAATGTAAAGAGGGGCTGTATGTGTGCATTAAAGAAAAATAATATATTGTACATAGATTAAAAGCAATAGATTGTCCTCAAGTATATATTACATGGTATTATATCACTTCTTGCAGGGCTGGAATATTCACAGATTTTAATCCTTTTGTTTTGGACCATATCATTACAAAGAATATGCATTTCATCTGAGATTAACCAGGTTGATGGTAATTCACCTTCAGTAATGAGCAAGTTATAAGTGATTAGAAGACAAAAGTCCCAGTCTTAGACCATCTCACCCACGTTCAAAACCAGACCCCTCTTAGAAGGGAGAAAAGCACAGTGGAAATTACTTTCCTGAACTGTGATGTTCCTTCTGGTTTCAGTTGCAAGTTGTTTTGTACTCATACAAGTAAACACAATCTTTTGTTCCCACCTTACCCACGCCTTTCTGTGACTTCCAGCTGTTAATTTGTCTCATGTTTATGTACCAGATGCAAAATACAGTCTTCATAGGAATGGTATTACACCAAAAAGAGTCTCTTTCCAATTTTATTTTCTTTCACTGACATTGTATGCTCAGGGCTGGCTTCTTTACTACAGAATACACCCTATCATTCATTTTATCTCTTGTAAAGCCATTTTGTGTACACACAGGTGCTTCCCATGTATAGGATTTTAAAAAAAAAACAACCACTCCCTATCAGAGGCAGGACAGAAAAACTCAAACTATTTGAAAAGCCTGTGTCTTTAGGGAGAAGTATTAACAGACCAATATGGACAGATGGTCTGGTAAGGACAGATTCCTTACCCTCTTTGCAAAATGTGTTGCTTCGATTAAGACAGATGTGTAACCTTACCATAAAAAAAAAGGAACTTGCCCTATACCCTATCAATATGTGTAATACCCTGTTCTTTAATTAGAGAGGGATGGTTTCCTCTAACATCTCACTGACATTAGTACAGGTAGACAAGTCTAGAACTGTCTTCCTCACAGCTCAGATGAATAAGTGTTGCTGAATAGCATGGTTCTACATGAGTAGAAAGAAGCTTACCAGGATTGGGTATTTAAGAAGTGGATTTTTGTCCTCTGGAACAAATTTATGTCAAATTTTTGTTCAGAGCACAATAAAAACCATCTTGGTATCATGTGATCTCTCCTTTACATGCTTCCTGACATAGGAAGTTTCTCAAGTGTTTGAACGGTTTTGGAGGTGATGGCATGTATTGTATACTAAGTGACAGTTCAGCTATTTTTGCAGGGCAGAAGCCTCTCTGGCACTTTTCACAAGGTCATTTACATAAGGCTCAAATTAAGAGACATCTTAGTTCTTCATGAAGGACAAGGACTGCAGTTCTGGCTTGAGGATACAGAAGTCATGCAGCTGGAAGGGAATTCTTCTGCCTTCCCCACTCCTCTGTGTATTTGAAAATAAGGGTGTCAATATTGCCCAGAATGGTATGTAAATTGGTAGCTTTCAACTCTAAGCCCCTGAGCTTGAAGCCTGAGTTTTCAGTTTCCTGCTTAAATGACAACTGAATTCCCCTACAAGCTTATTGTAATATTGTAAACAAAGTATTTATTCTAAGATGCAAAATAACTACTGGATCATGTTATACAATGGTAGAAAAAAAATGGAGATAAACTGTATTTGAAGCACATAAAACACAATTGGAGGTGCAGATTAGCCTTGAGGAACGAGCTCAACAAGAAACCAAATGAATCAATTTCAGACAAGTTTCACTAAGGGCTTTATGATATTCAGACTTCAGCAGTGTTGCTATTCAAGACACATAATAGTATCTAGACAGATAATGGTATCTAGACAGTCATTGTATCTCTTTGCCAGCTCACTCTGGCACTTCTTTGTCTTCTGGTATCATGTTACTCCCATGTCCGTTCCTGTCCCAATTACGTCAGCCAATTTGTCTTTCACTTCTCCAAAGAAAAGGAGGTGAATTAGTGACCATAGAGTAGGTATAAATGTAATGCACCTGGCAGAAACAGTTTCTACGAGTTGATAGAAGTAGTCATATCCTAAACTGCTATCTATGGTCTACACTAAATCTGCAATTATTTACGCCAGATAAGGATTTTGGTCTTTGCTTGTAAATATATCGCTTTCTCGTGTGATCAGGCTGAGCTGCTGTGCAGTGTCGAGCAATGCTAAAAGGCAGACAAGAGGATAGAAGATTACTGTGTTCACTTTTACAATTGTGCAAAATAAAAGTGGAAGGAACCAATAGCTTTTTCATCAACACCTGACATTTTGTTGCATGCAAATTCCATTTCAGGATAAAGAGCACCTGAATGAGCCAAGTCATCCATCTACCTGGTCTTTCTTGATGTTGTGCTGTGAACAAATATAAGGCATCAGCATGAGTGAAATCCAAAACAGGCAGGATGAAAGTTATGTCATTTCCACTAAAAAAAAAATAAAAAAAATTAAAAAAAGCACGGTTGGACAGACATCATAAACTGAAACCTTTACATTCAATTTAATAATTGGCAATGCAGGAACATATAGAATGCACTGACTTTGCAGAGCTGTTGCCTGGAACTATAGATAACTATTACCACTGTGCTATCACTTCCTGTCAAGCTACCAAGATGCTACTGCAAAATGTATAAGCAGTTTTATTGGTATTAACCTTAGTGAAAATTGAAGAGAAACATTTTTTTCATCCAAGTATTCAGCAAATGGGCATCTGTATTGAATTAAAGGGGCTTGCCTCAGGTCTCTGTATTATACTGACTATCTTTTCTGATAAAGAGTCCAAAAAAACCACTCATGGAAAACTGCAGCCAGGCAGCCCCTGACTGCCACAGAAAAGCTGGGAAGCACGTCAACCTTTTCCACTGCTAATGTGGAAAGGACAGAAGCATGAATATGAGCAGTAGCTTTCAGTATTGCTCTGAACCCCACTGAGTGATAAGAACATCTTGTTGAAAGTGGATGATAGGATAGCATGGTCCTGAAGCTTAAGGCCACCTCTTTGGTTTTGATTCATTTGTGAAAGATAAGAATGTTAGGACTCGGGACTGAAATATTACTCATCATTTAAAACAGAGGGTGGTGGAATACTTAGGATTTCCTTCTATGGAACTGTATAAATTCTCTTCTAAAAAGTGTTTCTTTAATAAGCACTAGCACCCTTTAAGCCTGCTTTCACTTCTGTCTTTTAATTCTTTCTATCAGATATTGGTGATGTTTTTTGGAATTAAAACAAAGACATTCAAAGAAATCCAAACCAGAATCTTTTATTCAGCAATAGTTTTGTCAGGTACAGTTTATTTCCCTAATCTTAATGAGGTAATTGCTTGCTAAATGAGTCACTGTACCCCCGGGTCCCTCAGGTTACTGTGCATTGCTTAGACAGTATGTATATCTGTTTACAAATCTAATATAAATTGCATAAATGGAAATAAAAAATATTTTATGTGTAACAAACCATAAATATAATGACAACTTTTCTCCTCCAAGGCCAAGGGGAAAATGTGAAGTGTGCAGACAGACTATATGATTATGCGACAGTATTTCAGTCTTTGAAGTTGATATTCTAGTCCAGAAGAAGAAGAATCCTCTGTCACCTCTCCACATTATATGGCAGTTGCTTTCTTCGGCTCTTTCATCCACATGGAAGAAACACTGTTAGAGAGGAAAGCAAAGACAAATCAAGGGGACCCGGCTTCACAATCTGTCAGATCCTGTAACAAGAGGAGCTGGCTTTGGACCACTCAAATTCATGATGTACCTAGATGATATGGAACGACCTTTAGCTTTTCAGCTCTATTATGTTTTCAGTCACTGGTGCCTTTTCTTTTATAGCAAACTCATGTCATTACAAGGAGATCCCAAACTGAAAAATGTGCCCTTGTGATCCTTGGGGTCCCTCTTTAATTTTGTTAGCAATATTTTTAACAAGCTAATCCCCTCATGGTTCCCCTCAGTTGTTAGACATTTTCTTTCACCTGCAGGCGAGGCCTCAACAGTGATTTTAAAGGGACTATCTGTCAACATGTGCACATGAAAGATCTTGCCTAAAAAGATATAGAAAAAGATCATTTGAATTCAGAAATTCATGTCTGAATGAAATTAACAATGAATCTCCCACTTAATTTCGTAGGGTGGCATCCAAAACCCAATCACATTAATGCTGAAGGTCCTCTTTCCACCAGATGCCTCTCTATTCATTTTGTGATATAACATTTATGCTCATAGTTTTAAGAGCATATGGTCTGAAAGGAGAAAGAGTCTAAACATTTTTAAGATACATCTTTTAATTGTGAAACTTTTGAGCACATTTACAGCTTCTGTGAAAGTGCATTTGTGTGTTCACTTGTCAACAAAACCTGTCAAGAAGAGTTGCTGACAGTGGAGAGCCTTTCTGGTTTCTTTCTGATTTCAGGTGTTGCACTTGAGAATGCTTGTGGATATGGCTCTCACCTGAGAAATGTGTTCTGTGCAGCATCACAAATTGATTAACCTTCTTGTTTTTTAACCCAGATAAGAAGATCTAAATGTAGCCATTCATGCCAAGTCTTTGTTGGTAGATGTGATCATAGTTGTCATGTTTGAGTGTCATTTATTTTGTTGTGTAGGATTTCCTCATGTATCGAGCATTCTTAAGAAACCCAGGATATATCATGATTGAACGGATTTTTCCAAGTGAAATGCAGTATTTTGGGTTTGAACAGAGAGGGTCAACCTACAAACAGTGCAAAAGGTTGCATTCATCTAATGTTATTGTTTGAATGATAAAACCAATGAGAAATATTGAAACTCTCACTGACAGCCAACAAGTGTTTATAGTAAACAAACACTTCTAGTGGTGCTAGGGTGGTAAAAAAGCCAACCGCCTGAAAAGATAAACATGATTATTTCCATATTTATAAGTAAATTCTGAATGCTCACACATGCACTTATTTCAGAATAGACTGTCAGCCTAGACTTGAAAGGGATCTTTGAGAAACACATACTCCTTGGGAAGCCTAAGTCACTTACTTACCTGTTTAAGAGAGGAGACTGGGAATTTAAAAATGCAGATGAGACACTAGGAAGGGATCAAGTGTTGGGTCAATGTACAGCATGATGGAAAATACAAACAAGGGCAACATTTAAAGGGGTAGCACCAAATGACAAACACTTTGTGAAGTGATGAGGAACAGACCTGGACTTGCAAAATTTTGTCTATGTGGTAAAATTTGGAGGAATGTGTAGGTGAAAGGTTCTTGGGAGGTCTTGCTGGGAGGCAGCTTAAAGCTTTCATTCAAGGTCAACACTGAAATGCTGGTATCAGAATCAGGGATGCCTGAGGACAAGGACCACACAGGACTCTGAAAACCAGAATACAAAGCAAAATAGTGCATGCCTTTTAATTGGATCCTATTAAGAAAGTAAACCTCAGAAGAGAAACTTTGCATGTGAAGTATGTATGTTTTGTCACAAGGAGATAAAGTGAGATGTTTTGAAAAATGAGTGCAGTGGACCTACATCCTGAACCAGCCATCATTGCTATATAAAAGTAATCATGTATGTTCTGACCTTGAAAAGTTCTAAGTATCCACAGCTGATTTCACTATAGTACAGCTGTAATTCTTCTAAAGGTTTTTAACTTAATGAATTAGAATGTAGTTCTCACTTAAAGGTGTTTCAACATCATCTTTATGTTGGGTTTGCTGTTCCAAATCCTGGGTACTCTAGGCTAAATCTGGCACTTTGTTACTAAGAATAAAATTTTTTGAAAGTGTATTGTGGTTTTGCCTCCTGATAAAGACATAATGAATGCTGCTGGGGTTTTTTTCATACACGCTTACCATGTTTTAACCATCTAAATAAATCCTTTCATTTAAAGAATAAAATTAGTACATAAATATAAGATTACTGAATAAAACAAAACAAAACAAAGCAATAAAATCCACTGCTCTTTTTGCCTAAGGCCAGCCAGGATACTCTTTCTGAAAAATATAAAAAATCATATGTAAAAAAATCACTGCCTAAATTCTGAATCTTCTTCAGGAGCACAGTTAGCCAAGGGTCTCTCCAAAGGCAGTGGAAGAAGAGTGGTACCTCCAGAGAGCTGTTCATCTTGCTGAAGATAAGTATCTCATTGTACTGATTATAGAGACACCCTGATAAATGTACATGCCTGATAAATGTTTTTCAATTACTGGTTTGCTTTAGTTGCCTAACACAGACATCTAAGCCATTTGAGATGCTTAAGCCATCTGCCCTGCTACTGCTGAACCAGGTGCCTAGATTTTCTGTATGCCCTGTGTTGTATCTGCCAGCCCCTTGCAGATGTCCTTGATACCCTAACATATCTCAAATGGCATCAGATACCTGTGTTTAAGGAAATGATTCAAAGGCTAGTTATCTAAAGTTAGCTGAGGTTAATTTTTGTTTTGGAGCTCACGTTTAGAAAATTTCCCCCTTAATGTGTGGGGCTGACATAAAGAATTTGGCTTCATTTTCACACATCCTTAACCTCTAACTCTGCTTAGGCTAAATTGTAAACTCTGCCATCATTACACACATGGACAGATTGTGTCTGTCTCTGTCTTGGCCTCACCCATGTGCAGTGGAGACAACATAACTACCTTCCTCTTTCATTTTATATTGCTTGTTTTGATACTAAACTCTTTGCAGCGAGGATTGTCTTTAAGTTTCCACATGGTACTTGCTAGATGAAGGTCCTACTCTTGCTTAAAATAATAGGTGTAATATTATTAGACCTATTAATATATAATTGGAAAAAATGTATTTAAGTAACTTGAACAGAATACAGGCTTCTTTTTTTTTTTTTTTCACCTAGGCCAGCCAGACTTTCTTCCACATCTTCATTATGTTTCCATGAGGTTGATGAATACAAATATTTTATTTACTTTCCAAATTATTAGCCTTCTGCCCCACATAGTTTTATAGAACTAGTCAGTGGGAGGATTTGGCAAGGCTAGTTCTAATTATCCTGGCTTAATCCCAGGAAAATATTTATAGGAAAGTTGTGTTTAAATACTGTCCATCCTATTATTGTCCGAATGGGAAGAAATTAATATTCTTTCTGTGGCAAAGTACATAACACATCTTTAATAATAGTCTGCTCCACAATTTTTGTTAAGAATATGAACACAGATAAAAAGACTGATGGATACCTAATTACTTAAGTTTAAAGTTAAAAAAACTGAGAGAGATCTTTGTGCCATAGGAAAATATCATATTTTTAGCATGCATATTTTAAGCTAGGATATATAGTTGAAATTTGAAAATATTCCATGGAACAAACAAAAGAAAAATTAGAATACTTTTCATTTGAAATAGTATAGAAGAAAATGTAGGTATCTTCACATTATCCTGAAATGGCTTATATCACACACACAGAGTCCTATCATTTCACTTCAGTATTAAAACATCTTTTTATTTACTCTTGCACAGCTTCCTGGACTTTAAGGTTAAGCCCTGATATCTCTTTTTTTTTTAATAAACACTACCTAAAATAGAATAGATTTCTTCCATAAGATTGAAAATATTTGTAGCAAACTTCATTTTGTGCCCATTGAGGGAAAAAAAACCCCAAACAAACCCTAAACTACAGAATTCAAAAAAATATCTTCTAAGAGGTGATTTTTTTTTAAACTCCCCCCGCTTTCACTTTTGTCATGAAGAAAACCTTGACAGAATAAAGAAGGTAAGCTAACTACTATAAAAATGAAAATCCATAACCTACAGCTGTACCCACTTGCATAACTGCAGCTGTCAGAAACAATATGCTAGAAACTGTGTGGATAGTCACTAAAAAATTACACCATTGAAATTTCTTTCCCACAACCTGCGCTCTTCAGCTTTCCCCTAGCTTTCAAACACTTCTTTGCCTTGTGCTTCTATCTCACAATAACTCAAAATTAGAAGCAAACTCATGTGGGCCAAGAAACAGAATGGAGTCTAATTCAGTTAGAGTACAAGGCGAATCTTACCAACTTGTGTTCACAATTACAACAACACCTGTCTACTACAGCCAGACCTTCACAGTCCATGGATTCTGCCCATGGGCATCCCAAAACAAAGTAAAGGTTACCCAATCCACTAGATGTACCAATGACAGCAATGATAGCAAAATTATACAGTCACTATGCATGGAAATGACCTTAGACAGGTAATCAACAAACAACACTCAGTTGTGAATGAGAGATTATTTTTCTTAAAAGAGTTAGTTAATCTCCAAATTCTCAGTCCTGGTCCTCACAGTACACTTAAAACTTCAGAACAAAACCTAGGAAATAAAAATGCATGTTCTTACTGGATACAAAGGGAATAGTTCCAGAGATTAAGTAGAGATATTGAGTTTATGGGACATTTTAATATTCTCCACTTTCATTTTAACTAGATTCCCACAGTTCTTGGCTGATGTTTTTTCTCCATCCTGCTGCAAAGGCTAGGGTCTTAATATAAAAGATAGTACTCTGAAACAAGGAGAAGAGATGACTAAGTTGTGTAACTGCTTAGCTTTCTTATATTAAACTCAGACCAGTTGTTTCTAATCTTTACTTAGCTGGAGTTTTGCTGTTCTTTTTTTGAATAGGTATTTGCCAGGTATTTTTCCACCTCTAACTATTTGTCTAATGAAAGATACTCTCCACCCTGCTTCTCTTCTATCCTTGGATCATGGTTACAACAATCCTACTGCAATAGGTAGAGGAAATTCTACAGTAAAGTCCCTATCTAATCACCTGAGGAAAATGAATAACTCGGTAACATTTAGCCTTGTTTACTTACTGTTCTTAAAATCATGAAGACATATTGATAATGCTCCTGTGCACGGTTTATGTTCTAAAAGGCCTAAAGCCCTTGGGATGTCTCTGCAATCAGAAGGGATAAAGCGTCACTTCTGATCTTGTTTAGCGCAGGACAGATTAGAGGTCTCAAAAGAGATCGCAGTCTTCTGACTCAAGTACAGAGTGTAAATGAAGTGTAGTGCTTGTGTTCAGTTGTCTGTCTGCAAACTGAGATGATGCATGACTGTTTCTCACAAATAATATTCAAAATCACTGATACAAAGGCATTCCATTGATTTCAGCAGCCTCTGAACCATGTTCTCAAAGGGAGAAAAAGAAGAAGAGAAAAAATTAAATGAAATAACCTATGTCTTAAAGTTACTTAAGACCATAACCACAGGTGCACACAGAGGTGCATTTTAGGGTATTGAGACACTACTCTGAATTTTTATGCATCTTTTGCTTTGTTTCAAAATATCTGGGCCTTTCTAGCCTAAGTGTCATGGGGTTTCCTTAAGACTCAAATACCCAAGGAGCTTTGAAATGGGATCTAATCTCCTAAATCACCCAGGTGGTTCTGCAAATGTTCACTTCTTGTTCCTTTCTCTGGGGTAAGGGTCAAACCTGGTTAGGCAACTCAAATGGTTCTGGGTCCCACAGCATTCTGTCAGCACCCGCCTCTTGCTGCTCACCTAGCGTAGTGGTTCAAAGCTGCACAGATCCTTAGGAATAATTTTACCTGCTGATCTCAACACCATTTCCTGATTTTTCAGTATAGGTCCCTGCGTTATGATAGTGCTTAGGTTTTGAAATCTAATTTGCTGTATAGCACAAGCCTCACTGACTATTGTAAAACAAACCTGGTATTTAAGTAAATGAATTGGTAATTATTTTTAATGTACAGCAAAGTATTTACATGAAATGTGGATTGTTTTCTTTATCATTGCTAAAATGCCATTTGAGAAATCTAGCAGGCACTAATTTTAATTAGGAGGATATTATTCAGGACTAATAAAATACATGAAAACTAATATTTTTCTGTCATTAATAAAACCTATAAACTTTTGCATTTGATCTTTGAACAGCCTTTTTCCTTTCAGATATGCTTTTAAGCTACAGTTTGATGACAACTATTCATAACTCAGTATGTTCATTTTATTTAATTTCTCCATTTTTGCACAGAATAGTCAGCCCTTTTATTCAGAAAAATGAGCTAATTTGAAAAAGTAAGAACTAATTTCAGACAAATGCTTCCACAAGACCATTTCATAGACTTGTGCATGCCCTATTTCCACTGACTTAACAATCACATTAACTTTTTGCTGGCTCCATTGCATTGCTGGACAGGCTGATAGGGTGATATAGAGATGTTGTTCATCTAAACCATAGTCCAGCAAAGCAGTTAAGCATATGAATACCTTAAATATATCTATACTTCACTAAAATCAATTCAACTGCTCACAAGTTCACTTTTATGTATGCTGTGTTGGACTGAAGCCACAATTACCAATCTGCTGGAGTGGAGCTTAGCAAAATATATTGAGAGGAACCATCTCTGTGAATAAAACTAACAGTTTGGGAATGCATTAACTATAAAATGACTAGAGTTTAATTTTCTCTATCATTATAGGGAAGGGTATTAAAAAGTCTTCCCACAATAGGCTGAGTAGTAATTCTTGGCTGACTCTTGAGAAGGCTTAACATACAACTCACCTCCATGGTCTTTCTAGTGATGCCTGTTCTCAGTCTTTTGGTCTTTCTTCATTTTAACATCATTCTCTCTGTCTTTCTTGACATCACTCTCTACAATGTAGTGTGGCCTTTTTCTGAGACCTCTTAAAAGGTCTGTTGCTATTCACTCTCTCAGAAATGAGTTGCAAATCTTGATGCTTTCATTCATGAGAGTCATTCAGACAGAACACAGCTTTTACTTGCTTACCTTGAGGAGAGACATGGCAAACCAGGATCTGCTAATGCTTTATGGATCTTTTACTATAGCATCTCTTCTTTTCCCTAATTTTACAGACCTCCCTTTACTCCTGTTGATATCTCATGTATTAACCAGGATTCACTAAATTCTCCTGAGCTTCCAAGCTACCACACATGGAACCGGTGCACTGAACCAAAGAGCAGGCTTAGCAGCAGCTATCCAATATGCTACTACTTCATCATGAACTACAGTGAAGGTAGGAGCTCTATGAAGAAGACTGACATTTAAATTGGTTTGGAAATTACTTATTCAAAATTGTTATCATTTTGGTTAAATTCCAATGTTCTGGCTGAGATTCATTTTATATATTTTTAAGTGACTTGCTGATTACTAGTACTCAGTATGCACTGAACATGTACTATGTTTTTCTTTTCCTATGCTCCTTTGAGCTGACATGTAAATTAAACAGGCTTCTTGGATTTCACACAAGTATGTAGTAATATAAAGTATTCAAGTCAAGCAGCTTTAAAATAAATGGGAAAATAGAAATTATTTTCACTACGTGGGAGTTGAACGCGGCGGAGAGTCTTCAGCTGTGCTCCTTTAGTGGACATAAAGGACAGCACTGAAATCTGTGCTGAATGATATATTAAATATTGGGTTTAAATCAGAGGGAATGGGAGAGAGCTCACAGAGAAGCACCCATGATATTACTGCTGTTCTCCAGCACACAAACTGTAATGAAATTCTTTTCTTTGACTTTAATAGATCTTAGGTTTATATATACCTTTTTAACTAGACAATTACATCCTCCAATCAACTGTATCTGTACTTGAGACAGCATCATAATGACTTCAAGACTGATAGGATCATTATATCACTCTCTATTACATTTCTGAACTAGTCTACAGCTTAATTTTTGTTTGTTTTAGATGGCTGGGTAAGCATTAGAAATAACGTGAACTGGCAAGCCTCAGAAATATGTATGTACTTTTGTAAGAAACAGGTAGCAGGGCCACCCTGCCTCTGGAGGTGGTCCTTTTTCTCTCATCTGTTGATGTTCATTTCTCATTGGGCATGCTCACTTGAATTAGAATAATGTCATCAGTGTAGGTCACCTTTTGTGTCTGGGCAAGTGGAGGAAGTTATGTTCTTGCTTCATGCTACAGTAGTTAGAGAGATGTTGACAAAGTTCAGAGTCTGGGTGACACTGAAACATGTGCCTCCTGTATTCCACTTGCATGGTCAGACTGAAGCCTCTGAAGGTCTGACTGCATAGGCAAACTCAGGGTTTTGCTCTATAGAGCCCCAAAAGATGTGACACTGTAAAGAAGATGTTATTTACAGACAGGGTAAAATAGAAGAAGTAAAAGGGCCTTTTATGAACTGAAATCAACTTATCTCCCTTTCACTACATGTTTTGTCTTTTACAATAAAGTTGTCAGGTTTACAGGAAACTTCTTCTTCGTAGAGAAGCCGGGAAAATTCTGTTACCCGAAGAGTGACCTCCCTCAGATTTTATGTGATTGAAAAGTTTTAAATAAACTATAGTTCACTCCACCATAGCTCATTATATTTCCATTTTATTTAATTTAAAGCAGTGTGGTTTATAATCAATGAAGTTCCTTTGCTGGAGAGAAGAAGGCTTTATCTTCAGAACAAATACACACCATTTTTTCATTTCCTTAATCTTGTGCTGTAGGTGGTCAGTTCCAACTGCTGCATTTGGCACTGGAGGTTTGTTTAGTTTAAAGCCAAGTAAAATAGACAGAGAATAGCTAAACTGAAAAACTGAATTTAATATGTTAAGTATTGTGCTGCAGTTTATATAATATCAGTGCTCCCTAGAGTTATATATTATTGTTGTAATGTTCTTTGACACAGATTGATATGAATCAGAAGTGCTTAAAGGGCAGGTAGAAGCATTAGGTTTGCTCTTGGGGAAAACAGCCTGAAATAGGGTATCTATCTGGCTGAGGAAGATGCTACTGCAGAGCTCTGGTCATGCAGTGACAGTGGCTACATGTGGTTTGACAGCATCATGGCTGGTAGAGTCATAATTCATAATTTGCGACAATAATGTCAGGATTACAAATGGCTCCCAGCTTTTTGTTTACTACTGACACAGATACTACTTAACTTCCTCTACAGGAAAAAGAGAGGAGAAGTATTCAGATAAGGACAATAGTTTTTAATAAGATTACATTATCTCAGGAATTTGGGAGTGCACAGTGACAGGGCCGTATTCAGTGGCATCTGGTTTAACACGCATCTCAGAGATGATATCCCAGACAACCGAGCAGTCAAGCGGAAACACAGCAGTGCAACAGTGTCCTGGTTTCAGCTGGGATAGAGTTAATTGTCTTGCTAGTAGCTGGTACAGTGCTATGTTTTGAGTTCAGTATGCAAAGAATGTTGATAACACTGATGTTTTCAGTTGTTGCTAAGTAGTGTTTAGTCTAAAGTCAAGGATTTTTCAGCTTCTCATCCCCAGCCAGCGAGAAAGCTGGAGGGGCACAAGAAGTTGGCACAGGACACAGCCAGGGCACCTGACCCAAACTGGCCAAAGGGGTATTCCATACCATGGGACGTCACATCTAGCACAGGAACTGGGGGGTGTGGGGGCAGGGAATCGCCACTCAGGGACTAGATGGGTGTCGGTTGGCGGGTGGTGAGCAATTGCACTGCGCATCATTTGTACATTCCAATCCTTTTATTATTGCTCTTGTCATTTTATTAGTGTTATTATTATCATTATTAGTTTCTTCTTTTCTGTTCTATTAAACCATTCTTATCTCAACCCATGAGTTTTACTACTTTTTCCCGATTTTCTCCCCCATCCCACTGGGTGGGGGGAGTGAGTGAGCAGCTGCGTGGTGCTTAGTTGCTGGCTGGGGTTAAACCACGACAAACAGTTAGCTGATAGTAAGGCACAGAATCCTTCTAGGAAAGAAACTATTGCCTTTTATTGCAGTAGTGCACTGGCTACTCTTTATGACTTGAACATGAACCAACTTAGTGTTGTGCGGCAGTCTGTGGCCTTTCTTGCACTTAATAAGTTCTGCAGAACATTGCACAGTTTGCCTTGTGCTGGGAAAACTGCAAAAAGGCTTTGGTAGACCAAGCCCTGGGACACATTTTAATGCCTTCGGACGATCAAACCCTCGCATGTAGAAAACGACATTGATCTATTGACTCCAATGTAACTCTGGTGCTTCTAGGAGCTGAGAACCCAGCCCAGAGCTTCCATCTTTTATGATCTTTCTTTAACTGTCATACTAATATGCAGTCTTTTAATAGACAAGCTGTTCATTTAACGTACTCCAGCAGGTGAGCTCTCACTGACCAATTCTTCTCAAAAAAGGTGAATTTTGGAATTTGTTTTTTTGCTGCTACTTATATGTAGCGGTGACCCTATATTTGAAGCATTTGTGCACAACTGCAAAGGTCGCAGCCTCAAGGGAATTTTCTCCCCTTGAGCCTAGACAACTGTAAGCCTAACATGAGCTTAATGGGTAAATGGGAAGTTGAACCTGGCCCTGTTTTTTAAGGAGAGCCTTGTGTGGTTCATTCCTGGAGTTTGGATGTCTGTCTCACAGATGTGTAACTGTTCAGGAAGATCATAAACTGGAAGAAAGCACAAGATGAAGATAAGAATATTTGTCCAAATTTACTATTACTAACAAGTGTTACTTTTATCTCTAAATTTATGCCACCAGAACTGTAGCACATGATTCTATATTTATATTATCATCTTCTCAAATATTACTTTTCTTTAAAACCAAGGATCTAAGTCCACTTACTTTGAATTTAGAGACAAAAATTCTCATCATGTTCAATGAGAGGAAGACTAGGCCTAAGTCTGCTATTTCTCCTGAAGCATTAAAATGTTAAATGCTATAAAGCCTTTATTTTTTTGACATCTAAGCAGAATACGTAGATGAGCAAATGATTTTTTCAGTTAGCCTAGAAAAATGCTTGTCTTTTTAACATCTGAAAGTGACAGCTTTGCAGCTCTATTCTCATTTTATCCATCATTTTTAACTGCACAGTAGAGTGCTACTTTCTCAACTGCTTGTAACTTCTGTGGTCATTTATTCCACTGCAAAAAGGGTGGAAAAGACACTACTCAATGCTGTTTAATTCTTAAACTGCCTATATTGATTTTTTTTCTTTTTGAAAACTAATATTTATTTTACTCTATCTGTGACTGATTGATAGCTTTCCTAATCATTGTAGTTACAGAGAAGAGGAAAATTACAGTGCTAGATAAGACATCAGAAAATGTGAAAATTCATCATGCTTTTATTTTTCAGTGCTCCTTGTGCTGAACAAATAGACTGTTATCCTCTTTTGGTAAAATTCTAACAAGAACCCTGCACTGGAGTCTGGGAGAATTATCATCCTGAAGAGTAACATAACTTCAGAAATCAGCAGACTCTTGAAACAGAAACACCAGCTAGCACATGCAGAGCAGCATTTAAAAGTCTCCTCTCTCCCCTGCCCAGAATCAAATAACTTTGGAATTAAAGCTTGAAAAATGGGAAGTTGCAATGTTTAAGAAAAAACATCACTACAGCATAGTTCAACAAAAGAAATATTGAAAAATACAGAAAGATATTCACCATCCAGAATAGCTTTACTGCATCAAATTCACATTAGCTGATGATCTGGTCATATATGAATATTTATTACAAATATTCTATTGATATGTAATGAAGGGGCAGGGCTGGAAAGAAAGAGATGATCAAATTTATGGGTGTGACACTACAGGTTTGCTCCTGCTATTTTGGCTGTGTGCTTCTCCAAAAGGGGGGACCCTCTTATTGATGGCAGGAATTACTGAACGCAGGAAGAGTTGTCCCCAGCCAACCTGGGGTTTACTTTCATTGTGCAAAGCTGAACAGGCTGGAACAGTGGTTGAATAGGGCTGTTACAGACAGTTAATTGACTTCTAAGTCTCTCACTGTCATAAGTCATGGAGAATCTAGGTCAAGAGAAGGAGCAAGTATGAGCAACCCTAGAGAGACCCTAGCTTGTCCCAGGAGAAATAGAGGACATTCAGTACATTCTTGTACCAGAGTGGGCATGGAATGAGCTACAAAATACTCCTTCATTAGCATTAATAAATAACTTTACTCCCTTTGCATTCACATTTGTGGTGGACATTTGTGTCTTAAAGTAAGTTAATTCTCTGCCTTTTGTGGTTTTGATGGCAAAAAACATTGATTATTTGGAATGTAATTGCACTGACTGTTCCTATTATCAAGGTTGACCATATTGATTAGAAATTGCTTAGCCACTATGTTATCACAAATGGATTGGTGCCATTCTTTGGTTTATGTTTAACGCAAATGTTTTGAATTAGGAGTCTGTATCAGATTTAGGTGTACATTTTCTTGCTTCTGTTTCTTGACCATGTTAGTGGTTTAACAGGAATGTCTGCATTTGTCAGTAGGAATCCTCCAGTCTGGAGGCCGATAGACAAAGGCTTACCATGAGCACCATGCGGCTGACTTTGTCATTCCAAATGATTGATTAAAAAGCTTGGCAATATTTTGCATCTTTGAAAATCTCAAATAATGACCAAAGCCAGGTGACATGTGGTTGTCCTACATTTCTTATTATGTACTAGCTGATGTATTAATTTGTTAATTTCATTTTCATACAAAACCAAGAAGTTAAAGCTGGGCTCACAGGCTGGCAGCCAGTATCTCAGTGGACAGTGGCAACAACATAAACCCAAAGTCTGGAGAACTGAATGTGTATACTAAATATCACACACACACAATTTTAATTGCCTCAGTATACAGTCTAATCTTTATGATCTTAATGGATCACCTAATGATTTCAGTAAATAGGAAATGTGAATTTATCTTGATCAGTCCTGAATTACCAATAGGTCTTTCTAGGACCCTCAATTTAGTTTTCAGTGTTTCCTATTACAAAAAGTAGGTTCTAAAAACATGCTGCAGATTGCATTTAAGGAAAAGGAATGTCCCAACTTCAGTAATACTTGGATTAAACCACAATGGATTACCATGATAACCAGAGTAACCAAAGGGACCAAAACAGCCATGGATAGAGTTATAGTATCACTAAAGTAAATTTTTCCCTCTACAGTATTTACTCTTAGAAAATAAATTACTTTAATTTTTATATTAGCTTTTTTCATGCTGTACCTAGCATGGAAAACCTTGACAATTCTAATGGAGGGAGACAAATCTTCATAATCTTACTGATCTGCAAATTTTGGAGATGTTTTTCTTCATCTCTGTATTTTCCTTAAACCTCCTTCTGTTTCTGTCATGGCTGCTCTGTGGAATCCACCAGACAGCCTGCTGGTATTACACTGTGGAAGTCCTGTATACAGAAATTGGTATAAAAATGTGACTTTTCATGCACTTTTCTTTTCAAAATAAAGAGTACTAAATACCACTTGTAAATAACTCTAACAGGAATGTTAGACTCATTTTAGATAGACTTCTAGCTCTGTAGTGGGGGGAAAAGTGTATTACAGCCATTGATGGAATTTTACCCATTTGAAAGATGTGACTCTGAGAATTCACATATATTTATCAAGATCAAGATTGTTATTATTATAATGATATTTTTTGCTTGCTTTCCTGCTGCTTTTGCTGCTGTTTTGGTGTGTGGTGTTCAGTATTTAAATGCAGCATCTTGGGCACTTCACATTATTCTCAGTATATGGAGTACTCTTAATTCTCAAAATCAAGAAAAAGTTGTCTTATTTCCCAATTACAGTTTATTTTAGAATTCTTTAATTATATCTAAGAAAGACCTACTATTGCTCTGCTCTATGATATTAAGACACCACTCTCTGCTACCTTGTACTTGTATCTTCATAGAATCATAGAATATTCTGAGTTGGAAGGGACCCACAGGGCTCATTGAATCCAACTTCTGACTCCATGCAGGGCAACCTAAAAGTTAAACCATATATCTAAGAGATCAGTACCTCCCTCTCTACTCTTCCTCATGAGGAAGTTGTAGACAGGAGGTGAGGTAACTCCTCAGTCTCCTCTTCTCTAAACTAGACAAAACTAGTATCCTCAGCCACTCCTTGTAAGTCATGCCCGCTCATCCTTTCACCACTTCTGTTGCCTTCCTTTGGAAGTTTCCTAATATTTTTATATCCTTCCTATATTGTAGAGCCCAAAACTGCACACAGTACTCAAGGTAAGGCTGCAGCAATGCTGATTATAGTGGGATAATAATTACTTTTGACCATTTAGCTATACTGTGCTTAATGCACCCAGGATGGTGCATTTTGGCCACCTGGGCACATTGATGACTCATATTGAGCTTACCATCAACCAAAACCCCCACATTCCTTTCTGCAGGGCTGCACTCCAGCCTTGTCTCCCAGTCTATAATTACGTCAAGGATTACACCATCTCAGGTGCAGAATCCAGCATAATTGCTCTCAGTAGAAATTGCTTTCAGTAGAAATAAGCAAAGAGTTTTACCAAATAAGTTATCTTCATTATTTTACACCAACCAAATTATGGTGCCAATGTCTTCCCAAGCTGTAGGACAATGGATAATGATGCTTACTGTGAGCATTTTAGATCATAACTCCTAGCAAGCTGAGCATACCTGTTAACTGCTGCCTCCAGATATTTACTGATGAACTGGTGCTGTCTCATTGTTATCCTGCCATTTAGAATTCCTTTCTTCAGGATAAACTGCATCTTTCTTTGTTAAGCATTTCTAAAAAAATACATAAAACAAAGATATTTTTCTAATTTAGTCAATGGATATGTTATGATAATGTGTTTAAAATTCACTGTAAGGCATTTTGTTGATGTCAGTATTATGAGACATCCTATAAATGAAATTGTATTGTATTGTAAACCTGTCCAGTTGATCAATAGATATTATGAAGGACCAAACTAATTTATTTCACCTTCCTCTTAAATGAAAACCTAAATGGTCTGAGACTGAATTAATTGAATGATTTGAAATAATCTTTAAAGAGAGGATTTCTTTTTGTATAAGATTAAAAAAAAAGAATCAAGAAAGAAATAGCTGAAAGATTAATAATAACTCTTTCTAAAACCTCATAGGATGACAATTTTACAGTAGCAGAAGTATATGAGGGAAGAAGGGAGATTGATACTATGCATTTTGTATATTTGTATAAGGTAGTAGGTATCCTTGTGTGTTAGTGCTGACACACTGCTAACTTCTGCTGGAAACAGACCAGGCCAGGAACTGAAATCATAATGAAAATGCATTATTGGTTTTTTTCTAGCCATGAAATGTGTGCATATATACACATATGCTCATCATGTCTGAATTACAGTGCAGATTGATCTAACCTAGTTGTTAGACATTATTCTTGTAACTGTGTCTATAAGATATTCCAACTGGTTGTTCAGCTATTTAAAAAAGAGAATGAGCTAACATTTGGTAAATTAGACAAGTAGCATAGAGTATCTGAGCAATATGAAAAGGTGTTACTTCTCTTTACACCTTCTTAGGTCTGAGAGAATTCACTGAGGAGACCAAGAAACTTTTAACATTTTGTGCCAGAATTTGATGTCCAATTAACTTCAAGGCAGGGTGGTGGTGGGGCTTTTGGTAGAATGCATGTGAACTCTTTTGCTGGTTAAACGTAGAATCCATTTGTCATGTCGGTTCAGGCATAGTGATAATTACATAATCAAATAGCTACCTGCAATCTTTTAAATATCTCAGGTATACCTTCCTATGCTGTTAGCACAGTTAGCTAGATTAACTAGACAAAATAATTTTAAACATAAGCACTATAGTTACTGTATTAGGCCAAAGGCTGCCACTAGATTAGATCTCAGATTGGCACGCTATTGGTACAGCTTGCTGAAGTGAAATAAGTATGTTTGGAAGATAATACTTTTAAACAGCTCAATTTTCAGATCTCTCAGATTGGATGCTTGCCCCAGAAGTAATTTGAAATTACCTAAACCATTTGCAATTTCTCTGTACTTTGGCAGCACTGTGATAAACATATGATTCTTGGTAAGTCATAGGATACTATGTTTATTCTGAGATGTCTTGCGCTTTCCATTTCAGAAAATCACATCACTGTTTGTTGGCATTTGAACTGAACATAGCGTACTAATTCATTCCAGGAGAATAGTGAATTTAGTTATTGAATGAGAGGGCACCTAGCTAGCTCTTACTTATGTACATACATGTACAAAGCAAAGCGCATCTTAAGAAAAATTTTCACATTTTATCTTTTTCCTGGATTTGCAAGTGGGTGGGAAAAGGATTAGAGTCTTCACCGTTGTTTCTCCAGGCTGTGCTTAATGTGTTCCTCTTCTGTTGAGACATCTATGCTCGCATCTGTCATATGCTGTCATATCTTCATTGTCTCCTTCTTCCATTGCTGTAAGATCCCTGTCGTTGTTTAACCCCAGCCAGCAACTAAGCACCACACAGCTGCTTGCTCACTCCCCCCTGGTAGGATGGGGGAGAGAATCGGAAGAGTAAAAGTGAGAAAAATTGTGGGCTGAGATAAAGACAGTTTAACAAGTAAAGCAAAAACCATGCACGCAAGCAAAGTAGAACAAGGAATTCATTTCCTACTCCCCATCGGCAGGCAGGTGTTCAGCCATCTCCAGGAAAGCAGGGCTCCATCACCCGTAACGGTTACTTGGGAAGACAAATGCCATAACTCCAAATGTCCCCCTCCTCCTTCCCCCAGCTTTATATGCTGAGCATGACATCATATGGTCTGGAATATCCCTTTGTCAGTTGGGTTCAGCTGTCCCGGCTGTGTCCCCTCCCAATTTCTTGTGCACTCCCCAGCCTGCTCACTGGTGGGGTGGGGTGAGAAGCAGAAAAGGCCTTGGCTCTGTGTGAGCACTGCTCAGCAACAATGACAACATCCCTGTGTTATCAACACTGTTTTCAGCACAAATCCAAAGCATAGCCCCATACCAGCTACTATGAAGAAAATTAACTCTGTCCCAGCCAAAACCAGCACAATCCCCATCTCTAGTTTCCCTAACTTTCAAATTCCTCTCTCCTAATAATTTAAAGAAACCTGTACTTAAAATCTGTCCCTCAGCAATTTTGACTTAATCAGCCTGACCCCTCTGAACCATCAATTACCCTTGTTTTATCAAGTCAGGTTCAGGCTTCCTGCCTTTATCTTAAGACATCTTAATTCTTTCTTTCTGCAGTATGTCTGTTTCTGTCTCCTAGATTGAGATTTATTAAAAGTATTTAGGCATTTTAAGATGAAAAAATGTGTCCGACTGAGTACTCAAAGACACCGACTACGTAATTCCCACTGAGAGTATCAGTCATTCATTCTCCTCATCAGGAGGATCCACAGTCCAGCCTTACAGACTCTCTCCTGGCTCCCATCCTGGGTTTTCTCTTCTCTTCTTCTGTCAGGAGCCTAGTTTCTTCCCCTTCGTCCTAAGGTCAACAAAATTCAGTGCCATCCAGTCTGAGGAGAAAGTTTGCAGCAATTTGGAACACTGCTCCACCAAACAGTCTCTTTGTCCCATTTCCAACACAATTTTTCAGGGTTTTCCAACTAACCATTGCACAACCGAGGAGGTACAAATTATGAGCAGATTATAAAGCCAGAGAGACTGCTACAGACCAACAATAGCAATTCCAACAAAGAGCTAGATCTAAGTGGGGGAGCCTCCCATTTTATGTGTTTTTCTCTGGCTTTGAAAATCTTTTTGTGTTACTCTGGAATGAAGCCAAGTGTGCAAAAGCTTTTGGCAAAAATGGAACTTTGGCAAAATGTTCGTGTTTGGCTCAAGAAACTCAGGTTTTCCATCTTTTACTCTCATCTTCCAGGAAGTCTAATCTAGAGTTTAGAAATAATCCTGTCAAAACTTCATCAAAGTCAGTATTTGTCTCCAAAATGTTCCAGTTTTGGCATAATGTCAGTTGGAACAGAAAATATTTCGTTGAAAAAGTTCTGACTAGTTCCATAAATGTCATTACATTCATTAAGTACATATATAACAGTAGCTGAATTAGCTATCTGTTTACACACATCAAGTCATCTGAAATATTATGAAGTCAAACAGGGCTCAAGGGTTGGTTAAGTAACAGTGTCATAAATTTTAGTAACCCTTGATCTTAACTTGACGCTCATTATAACATGTCTGTGAACAAAACTAACTGAAACATCAGGAAATGGTCAGAACGCAAATGAAAACATTAGCAAAAAATTGAAAACATTTTAATTAAGTTAGAATATTTCATTAGTGTGACTGGCGAATTAAATTGCTATCTAAGTCCTGATACACTTTTTTATTTGAAACCATAACATGACTGTTTATCAAATGAATTCATTTTCTGTTGGTAGTAATATTAGCTTTTAAGTAACACATAAGGACCTAAAAACAGTTTAATACAAGGCTGCAGGCATCGTCATTCCTAATCCTCTAACATTATTGCAATCAGGAACAGTTTCAATGAATATAATTATACTGTATTCATGGTAAAATATATATAAATGAAATTAAAATTGGACCCTTTTGAGGTTTTTTTACTTTATCTGATTATTCTGCTACCTCATCTAAAAGTAGTCAAGTCTTCTGAATCTTAGTCAGGCCATGTGAAGAAATAATGGATGTTTCCCAGACAGTTACAATTGTATTCATATGTAATTTCTTCTATAGTTTCTCTCTGTTTTGTGTGTGTGTGCCTGCGCATTTATTCCATCTGTCAGATACTGTCTCCCCATCTATCTGAAGGCCTACAGACTTTGGTTGATATTTCTCTTCTGTATAACCGGGATGCCGTATGATGGTGTTATGGAAAATGCATAGAAATAAGATGGCCTGAAGAAATTGGAAGGAGTTGGCAGGAACTTCTTACTCCAAACTCAGTGTATGTCTTTGCTTTCCATGCTTTTGAAACTAGTATCCTGTGAAGTACAATTGTATTTTGAAAGCTATATTGCAGTAATGTTTATCTATGCAGCATACACTACCAGAGAATCACTTCATATGTAGAGCTGTTCTTTCAAATTTGCCAAGCACATTTTTCATTTCTTAGACATCTTTTAAAATGCTGGTTTCTAAAACTACTCACTATGCTGAAAAATCTTGTATATAAGGGTAATAGATGCCATTTTCTAATGGACTGCAATTGTCTTGCTCTCTCAAGGGCCATGCTGTTAGAATATTATTGAAGCCAAAGGAGAGAACCTTTATTTGACTAGCAGAGAAGACCACTGATGTTTAGTACTCTTTGTCTGGAAGGACTTCCAAAAGGCAGACAGTCCTTGCAAACAGCCACCAGAAATATTGCCTGTTCAAAACGTAAGCCAAAATCAGACTGCTTGGGTATATGGTGAGAGGAGCAGTATCAGAAGTAGAAGGCAAATAAAGAGGCTATTGAAAATTTATTCACAGAGAGATGCTAGAAGAGTTGTTGCTCAATAACTGAAAAAATAGTTTTAAAATCGGTTACCTTAAACTGCATACAACTTTATGTCTTATCTAGAATTAAAGCTGTTTTAATTTGATTTAGCTTACTTTGCTCCCAAAGCAACATTAAACTACTTATGTTCACTTAAAATGTGAATAAAATTGTTTATGCGCAGAGAAGTCTAATGCATTTTAACTAATTCACTGCAAAATTTAGTTTAGAGTTAGATAATCTATTATTTGCTTCCTACATGGAAGAAATTCTGATCTCAGAGAGATTCAGGTTGGGATAATTCCATTTTGTTGCTACTAGAAAGGACCTCAGGATGAGTTAGACATGTACAAATGAAAGCAGCTAGTATGAGGGATCCAGTGAAAAGAGCCATTATGTTTCCTGTCCAGCCAGCCAGGAAGCAGCCCATCACCAGAAGAGTGCATGTTAATTTAGGTAGTTGAAATTATATCTTGACAGAACAGTCCAGGAGAGCTCTTCTAGAGAAGGACTCTACAAGCACATATAAGCAGGCCTGTTCTACTCAGACCTATATTTCACCTCACTGGGAGAAACATAATGAGTTAAGTGTCCACTAGTGATGAGGATCTAGAACATGTCAGCATGGAAAAGACTGGACAAGGAGGTGACAGTCAGGAGGAGAGCTGAAAAGGTTTCTGATTATTACACAGTTCTGATACAGAATATCTGATGAGAGAACCCTTTTATTTAGACAGGAAAAAAACCTGCCAGTGTAACTGTGCTATGGAGTCCTTGAGGGGAATGCTCTGGTATATACAAAGTGTAGCTTCATACTGTTCTGGAGACTGACTTTGAGCACTCATGCTGCTGTCAGGGGTCATATGAGAAGCTTTTGAGTGAAAGTTATCTCATTGTGTTTGGGAAGACCAGGCCCTAATTACAAAGCTACTCCACTGAAAAATCACTGAATGATAGGAGGGTTTTGGTTGGAAGGGACCCCTCAAGGTCATTTTGTCCAACCACCCTGCTCAAGCAGGGCCACCAAGAGCCGGTGGCACAGGCCCATGTCCAGACAGCTTTTGAGTATCTCCAAGGATGGAGACTTCACAGCCTCTATGGGGAACCTATGCCAGTCACCCTCGGTCACCATCACAGTAAAAAAGAGGTTCCAGGTGGAACCTCCTGTGTTTCAGTTTTCACCCATTGCTTATCACCCTGTCACTGGGCACCATCTTCTTTACACCCTCCCTTCAGATACTTGCATGCTTTGTTAAGATCCCCCCAACCCTTTTCTTCTCTAGGCTAAAGAGTCCCAGTTCTCTCAGCCTTTCCTCATAGGAGAGATGCTCCAGTCCCTTAATCATCTTTGTGGCCCCTCATTAAACTCTCTCCAGTATGTCCATTTCTCTCCTGTACTAGGGAGACTAGAATGGAAATAGTACTCCAGGTATGGCCTCACCAGTGCTGAGCAGGGGGGGAAGGATTATCCCCCTCAGCCTGCTGGCAACATTCCTCCTAATGCAGCCCAGGATACAATTAGCCTTCTTTACTGCAAGGCAAATTGCTGTCTCATGGTCAACTTGCTGTTCACCAAGATGCCTGGGTCCTTTTCTGCAAAGCTGCTTTCCAATCAGGTGGCCCCAATTATATACTGGTTCTTGGGGATGTTCCTCTGCAGGTGCAAAGCTTGGCACTTCCCCTTGTTGAACTTCATGAAGTTCCAGAGGTCAGCCCATTTCTTCAGCTTGTTGAGGTCTCTCTGGATGGCAGCATGACCTTCTGGTGTATCAGCCTGGCCTCCCAGTTTTGTGTCCTCAGCACACTTTCTGAGGGTACACTCTGCCCCAAAACCTGGATCATTTTGTACTTCTCCCTTTGTACAAACTTAAACATTTATATTATTTTTAGAACTTTTTCAAACCATAACTGAAAGTTTGAGGTCCAAAGTTTAGTTTAGAAAGTCACTTTAGGCTGTGGAAACCAGTATCTGATATGTGGGTAAAGGAAAGATATAAAACAGGTGCTAGAGAACTTGCACTTGCAATGATTTTTAACAGTACATGTACACCTTTATAAATACTGAAAAAAAAATCAAGTAACTTTTATATCACTGATAAATACTGACTCAACTACTTAATTATAAGTACTCAAGGTTGACAGTTTCAGCTTGGATGTTTATCTGAAATAGATGATTTAATCTCTTGGTTATGCAAAATAGGCTCAGGTTATACAAAATAGGTGCAAAGATTTCAGAAGAACATTTTCTTTAATTAGCATTTTGATGTTTGTACGTCAGTTCCAGCTCAGGAGAGAAAAAAAGCAAATGAAACAATTTAAAATAAATTGTTTCGCATCGCAAAATTTCTGTTTGGGTTCCAGTTTTGGTGAAACACTGGACTGACTAATTTTCATTGCTTAGGCATACACACACTATATACGTAAATATATCAAACCTCACATGTAAACACAGTGTGTCTGCCAGTACATAGATCTTAACAGACCCGTTGAGTCTTAAGCACTGTGCATAAAACCTGAGGCACCTTGCCTGACTTTCCCCTGCTTCTAATGCCTTCAACTCACACTGCTGGGAAGACATTACCTTCCTCCTGCTCCAAGACCGTGCATGCTGGGCACAGCTCCTCACATCAGCTATGGAGAGCTGGCTCTTTGGCTGCAGCCATCTGCCAAACTCATTGTGACACTGGGAATCTCATGTGCAGTGTTAAAAAGGTGCATAGAGGTGGCTAGAGATCTGTGCCACCAACACCACATCTCCTGTCCCCAAGACAATACACCAATAGCCCCCAAGAACTCTACAGAATCTAACTTAATAGAGAAATAATGATTAGCTAGTACAATTGAAAAAACTTTCTGAAATATATTATAATATATCCCTCTGTCCCTCCATCAGTCTAAACTAATCATGTGCTATTGTGATTTAAATCTAACTGGAACTAGTGTTCACAACATTTTGTAGAACACAGTCTAAGGTTGATTTAAATGATGTCATGGTGAAAACAGAGAAGAGACCAACCAAGATCTTCAGAAATCTAGCACAGGTAAAAGACAATGTTTGCTTTTTTCATCATTGTTGATATTGTTTCTATGCCAACAGCTTCCTTCTGTATTAGGGATATGATATTCTGTGTTGTGTGAGTAGTCATTAAGCATGTTTGTTGGGGGACAATTATGTGGAGGCCTTAATATCAGTGGAGCTCGAGTAGATGTAGGGCTTGGCTCAGTCCAGGTTTAGGTCTTTTCTTTGGGTCTGTTGGAGTGTGAAGTGTAACTAAATAAAAATGATAACTTTTACTTTCCCTATTCATTTTGCAGAAGCTTAAGTGAAACTAGGTGAATCAGGCCCTTTGTGTAATGTATAATTTACATGATCTCCAGTGAAGGATATTTTCATGTAGGAACTTAAATCAGCTAAAAACTTATTAATGTAATTCCTGTTGAGACATGGTAGAAGTCCAGTTGCCCACCTGAAAAAACATATCATTTTATGATTTCTACAGTGTTTCTGTACTGCAGGAGGTTTTTCTATTAGTGAAAGCGCAGATATGTCTGAGTATATATAAACAAGAAATAAGCTATCCCACCCTTTTCAAAAGAACTAATAAAGTACTACAAGGAAAATAAATGTAAATAAAATATTGATTAAGAACTAAAAGCATTTTAATTATATTACTTTCAGAAATAATTTAATTTAACCTAAACAGACAACTGGGAGCAGATACTTTGCTTTAGCATTTTTCAAATTGCTAATTAAAATTTCCAGGAGGAAATTCAAGTTTAGTGTCTGGATTTTAAAGATAAATAATGTTTGCTTCTTTTCATTATGAATTTATGAAGGTTTATGTAGTGGCAAAATGTAATATTGCATGTGCATTCTTTTAAAAATAATCAGATAACATGGATGCTCTATGTAATACACTGTGGGTATAAAGCAGTTTTTAATTAAGAAAACTTGAGTATTGAAGTGTGATTCTGGTTACATCTGTCACGTGTTTTCATATAGATTTATATCTACATTATTTATGGCATTGTTTGGAGATAACTTTTTTTGGTAAGATAAAAGCAATTATGGTGATGGAGCACTCTTTGTGTACCCACTGCCACTGAGTGGCAATTTCACTATTTATTGGAAAAGAGATGAATCCAATTCTTTATTCTCTGCCATAAAGACTTGATCCAAAACCCAGTGAAGTAAATGGAAATTACTCATCACTCTATAATTTTGTATAGTGCTTGGCTTTCAATGCTGTTCCCTACTTTACACCGTATTATTTATCAGACTTCTGATTACTTCCATATACACTACCAAATGGAATGGGACTACACTAATAAAGATGAACAACATTTCAAAGATTTCTCTGAAGAAACTTTCACAACTATAAATTCTTTACAGATTCTTTATGCAATTGAATTAAACTCTTTCACCATCTGTGGATGAAGAGGGGAAGAAAAGTGCCAAAATAAAGCAGAAAGGATGCTATTGAGCCACCTGTCCAAACACTTAAGACAAAATAGGAGAACAATGAACAGACCTTCACTGATATCCCTTAACCCTAGATTTAGGACCAGTGGCAGATTCCTCTTTATGCCAAGACACAGGGCTAGAACATTTGATGGGGTGATAAGAAGATGCAGAACCACCCTGAAGAAAACCATGACACAGAGGACTCGTGTCCCCTTAGCCAGTGCTTCCTCTCTTCAGCTGTTATGAGTGGGAAGGTCATAGAGCATGTGACATCATACAATTTATATGTATTTTGAAATTGTTTCCCTAAAAATTGTGCAATCCATGTCTATGCTGCAAGCGTCAGTTTGCCTGTCCAGTCCTCCTGGAAAATTCTGAAGCAGTTTCAAGCAACTTTTCAACGAACCTGACAAGTAGGTTGGGGGGACTCAGAATATGAAATTCAGAAAAAATAGAAAGAAACCCTGTTAGAGCCCCTAATAACCTGCAGCACAATTTCACGATTTGCTAGATACTAGATACAAAGCACATCAGTGCTGTGACTCCTGCATCCTGTGAAAAATTTGGTCTGGGCTCACTTTCCTAGACACCAGAAACACACATCTGAGGAAACCAGGCTTCACTACTGTGTTGCTTATGCAACCCATACAATCCTCCACACATGGTAATTCTGCAAGAGTAAGTTTTAAAAACAAACTCCTTTTTCTCGGTGTAGGCACAAAAGATGCAAATTTGGTGGGTCAGAATCTGAAGGCTATCGCCTCAACTGCCCTTTCTACAACTTAATGCTTCCTTTGCACTTTGAAGTGGCTATATTTAAGCTCCTCCCTGTACATAGAGAGTGATCTCAGGATGAAAGGTAACATGAAACTAAAGACTGCAATGCGAATCATAATGCCTGAAAGAACAAGGGAAGTAGGAGAGATGCACTAATATTCATCATTAATCATTCCAGCTGGTTACACCTTCATGAAAAATGTGTGCTTGTGTATTTACACAAATGCACAAGTGTGCAAAGACTGTGGAGACAGGGACAGTGCACTGTCTGTTGTGTACATTGGGTGCATGTGAGGCTACAATGCAAGTAAATGAGAATGAGGTTGAAACATGATGTGTAAGCTAAAGGGAGTGTTTGACCTGCTGGATGTTCAGTGATGTATGGAGAGTCAGAGCTGACATTTACAAATGCAAGTTATATATTCTGTTTTCATTCCTTGACCCTGTCTGTAAAGCAATCCTTTCACCATCCAGCAAAGAGGAAGAAGAGGCAGAATGCTGATAGGTAAACTGCACTTGCCTTTTGTTGATGGGCCCGTCTACACTTTTAACCTTTGCCTGCCTCCCTTCATCCCAGCTTTACGTGTACAAAGCCTGGACACATAATAATATATAAGATATTGCTCATACTTCATTATGTGGAGTTTTATTAAGAAAAGTTTTATTCCTGTAAGTCATATCCATTAATGCAAAGTGAATATTGCTGTAAACCAATCTTAGCCCAATTCAGTATCTTGTTTTCCATTAAAATCAAAGGCAGTTGGGCACTTTCTCTTGATTTGGACAACAGTGCAACGGTTTCCACTCTAATATTACAATTATTTATTTTGAGAAAACTTCAGTTTCTCAACTGTAAGAACAGGATAATAGTGCTCTATTAGGTGTGAGGATGAATAAATCTGAAATTGTGAGATGTTTAGATCCTACAGTTAATCAGGCCACATGAGTAGGTTAGACAGATGGCAATTACCATAACTGAAGACCATAGTACTTCAAGGAGTTCTAAGTAGTAAATGATACATTGTGGTTCCCACTGTGTCCTTTGAACCTGATCAACTATAGCATAAAGAACCTTTGGAGGGGCTTGAAACATATATTCCTTACTCAAACAAATGAACTTCAAAAATGAGTATCATACAGCTGGGGACAATCTACAGCTAACACAGTCATACAGTTGATTTTTGATCTGTCTGAATGGAAAATAAAAGTGATCTAAATATTGGTATATTTTACTCTAAAGCAATTAGGATCAAAAATGTGCCTCTAAGAGATAACAAAATAGAAACCCCACAGTGTTATCAACCAGTGTGCAAAGTTCATGGAACATCATAATTTATAAAAAACACTGTTATTTATTAGACTACTCCATTTGTGTTTGTAATTTTGAATAAACTTCATTTCTTATTTAGATGCTGAATCTGTCCCTCCATTAACAGAGGCTGATGAATATGTATGTTTGCAATTTCCTTTGAAATCTGCACAGAAAGCAGGAGTGAACCCTAAATTCAAATAAATCACTGCAAAGGCTCAGTGGCTGACAAGTATGTCTTGCCTGAACGTGCCTGGTTGCTTGCACATGTGTCTACTCATTCATGTGGCTGACATAGTATCATCTTAACAGCACAATAAAGACAGCCTTTAAACTGTGACCCAGATGTGGACTTTCCACAAAGGCATTTCATTACATGAACTCCTTTTTAAGGTGAAGACAGCATGGCTGCCAAAAGAAAAAGGAGGAAAAAATTGTGGATGACATCAGTGAGGGAATATATGCACCTATTCCCTGAGATTTGTCATAAGATTTTAGTTCTTTGCTGTGAGTTGGATGAATCCTACCAAGAAAGTTTTCATCAGCATAGACTTTCTTGTTAAAACCATTTTCCTCCACCATTTCTACTGTTTGGCTGTTTTCTCTCTAAAAGTAGCTTAATGGTTGATTCAGCTGTGTCAAAGCAGCAAAAGCAAATCAGACTCATGAGGGAGAATATAATAAGCACTTAGGTGAGGCAGTTTTTTATCCAAACATTGCCTTATTTTCCTTTTTCTGTGCTACATGTGCTTTTTCTTTTCTCTACTTTCTCTCTCAACAGCTTTGTCTCCCTCTCAACTTGGCCGTACTGCTGAGGTGACTTAAGCATAGGAAGTGACATTACTATCACATCCAGTAGGCACTCACCCCACCAGGCATTTTCATTCACAATTCAGAGCCAAGGAGGTAAGTTACACCTCTCTTAAAGCATTCAGCCTTCAAATTCTTTTAACTGTGACTGGGAGAAGTACAATTGCCAAGTATATGCCTGGAAATACCAATAGCAGTATTTCGCAGTCCACCTGTAGGTGAGCGATTCTTGAGAAAATTCTCATGTTTCCTGCCTCACAGGTATGGTGATAGGTAGGCACCCACAAACAAGCTATTTGCATACTTCTTACACTGAATAGAGGTTATTTTTCCCTCAGAACAATGTAGGAATATGAATCTATATATTCATTAATATGTCACGCAGTGACTGAGCTGATTAGATTAAATATAGAGAAAATTTTAATAATGCTTTCCTTATTAGTGTGAGATAATGCTTGCCTTTCTTCACATAGCCCTTCAGAGTGAGAGGGAGAGAAGAGATGACTGTATGGTGTCATGGGATCGTCTGTGAGCTGGAACGATACTGGGTTGAGGGAGTGGTTGTGGGATAGTCACTGGGAATGTGTGATGGTAAATATTTAGGTTAGCATGTTACTGCAGTGTCTGCAGAATCCTGAGGATGGGATCTGTGTAGAGATGACCTTGAATTTAACTAAAATTACATTGGTTGAAAGAGACACGGTAAGATGGGCAGGGAGGATACAGATGCCTGAAGCAATAATTGCTGAAGGCTTTGGGGACCAGAAAGATGCTGAAGATGTCAGGGCTGAAGGGTGCAGTGGATTCAAGGATGATACCAGGTTGTGATACTACGGTGTGGTAATAAGGGGAACTACCAGCATGATATTGGCATTGATGGTGCTGGAACAATACTGGGGAGACTAGTGGGGAGGGAAAGCTGGCAGTTCCTGGGCAGATGGGATTACAGGGATGTGAAACCTGGTGTAACCCAGCATGCCTGCTGTTCTCTCTCTTACAGAATAGCAGTGACGATGACTTTATCTCTGGGTCAGACAAAATGAGTGAAAGGAACACAGCCCCTGCATTCATGCTGAAGTTGTCACCACTGTTCAGGGGAGACAGGAAGAAAACTGGACCAAATCTGATGCTCCTCCCAGTAAAGAAGTTTCAGAAGGTGGGATGGAATGGAGATGACCAGTCTGGAGCCACAAATTATCTGAAATGTATTGTCATATTTATCTCAGTGCTGCAGTATTCACAGCAACATGCCCTGGAAAGTATATATCCTAAGGTGTCTATCCTGCAGTGCCGTGGGTATGTGACTAATACCGACTAGTACGTCTTAGTAGGTTAGTAGGTAGATTAGTAGGTTATTTAGTAAATTAGTAGGTAGACATTACCTATTAGTAGATAATTATGCTAGTTAATAATAATGCATAATTGTGGTTAGTTATTAAAAACCAGACAGATATTTTCTAATTCCTTAATGTAACAGAAACTATCTTATGCATATTTCTTAAAAAGATGTCAAACTCAAATACCAGAAGTCACAAAGAAATGCTCATGAACTACCAGAGGAGCAGAACAATGTTTGCAAAAATTTATAAGGAACCTACTTTCAAACAGTATATGGACCATAGAAAGCTGGAGTTTATTCAGACACTACTTCCGAACACAAAAACCACTGATATTCAGTGACTAAATTATTCATGAAAAATTATTCACCTAGTCCTTGTGGAATGGATGTGGTAGTTGCTTTGCCATTTCAACTCTTTGTGTTCTCCCTTCTGCTGGTGAATTTCAGTGTGCACTGTGGCATATTTTGAGATATTAATCACCTTCATGCAGCAGTTAGTTATCTGATTTTCCACTGGTGGAGGTATAGGGGTGAGGGAGAAAGGAATTTCTCAAGGAAGAAGGCTATCTGGACTAGCAAAGTCAAACTCATGACTGCCAGTGCCCTTTTGTTCTGTACAACTGTGCTGTACTGCTGCAGCAACTACGAACCCTTCCAAATGTTTCTGTGGTTGTTCATTTTTCCTGTGTCTTCCTCAAGTTGGAAGATTCATAGAATCATAGAATCATTTAGGTTGGGAAAGACCTTCAAGATCATCAAGTCCAACCATCAACCATGCCCACTAAACCATGTGCTGAAATACCTTGTCCACTCACTTTTTGAATACCTCCAGGGATGGTGACTCAACCACTTCCCTGGGCAGCCTGTTCCAATGTCTGACAACCCTCTCAGTGAAGAAATTTTTCCTAATACCCAACCTAAATCTCCCTTGCTGCAACTGGAAGCCATTTCCTCTCGTCCTATCTCCAGCCACCTGACAGAAGAGACCAGCACCCACCTCACTACAACCCCCCTTCAGGTAGTTGTAGAGAGCAACAAGGTCTCCCCTCAGCCTCCTCTTCTCTGGACTAAGCAGCCCCAGCTCCTTCAGCCGCTCCTCATAAGACTTGTGCTCCAGGCCCCTCACCAGCTTTGTTGCCCTTCTCTGGACACGCTCCGGCACCTCCATGTCTTTCCTACAGTGAGGGGCCCAAAACTGAACACAGGACTCGAGGTGCGGCCTCACCAGTGCCGAGTACAGGAGAACAATCACCTCCCTGCTCCTGCTGGCCACACTATTTCTGATACAGGCCAGGATGCTGTTGGCCTTCTTGGCCACCTGGGCACACTGCTGGCTCATATTCAGCTGGCTGTCAACCAGCCAAGCAGAAGAACTCCCTGTATGTGAGATAAAGAGGGTAAAATATGATCTCCAAATGTACGAAGGCTGAACTAGGGCCTTCATTACTGAGACCTGCTCAGGAGGAATGTGAATCGCATTTTGTAGCTGTATAGCTTGCTTATGATCTTAGTACCTGACATTTTGTTTCACTTTGCTTTTTGGGGGATTTTTTTGTGTAAAACATGTGCTCCACTTTTCTTATTTTAAATGTGGATGAAAGGCTTACCTAAAGTCTTTATTTTTCTTCTATATGGATTTAAAAGAATGTCCTTCTTTCTTTTTTCTTTCTGTTTTTGGCTTTTGATTGGACTGTTTACCACCCTACAATTTGCACAGTTGTCATTACATTTTGTCATTACATTTTCTCTATGCTCTTATCACTGTATTCTGTTGACAATTGTCAGCAAAATGAATAAGATAAGAAGAAGAAATTGATTTGAAAAATAGCAGAGAAGATAGGTACAGTATTTATGAAATGAAGGGAGTATATCAGGTAGATCTAGTAATATAAAAACTTGCAAAAGAATCACTTTCTGAACATTCAGACCCATGTCCTCTGTTGGATGGGGGTCACTGAAGCAATTTTAGCTGTCACATTTCACACTAGAGTATTATAATGGACATGAATTCCCCTCTTATGCCTGAATTGTGAAACAATATAATTACATTCTACAGGCATTAATTGTAATTAGCATTTGTGTTACTAAAATTTTTCATTTGCCAAAAACTTTTGATGTAATTTAATTAGTCTTTATCTTCTATATTTACTAACAGTTCTTACAATCCAAGCTATTCAAATCACTTTGCAAAGTTTATTTTAGACCACTGGAGACCACCAAATTAATTTTGTCTTTTTTTTTCCTGTTCCTATGATGTTACTATGAATTCATAATCTAATTATGAGTCCCCCAAATATGAGCCTTGTTCTTTATCCATAACAATGAAAGATCAACTACAGTGCTACCTTATGTACATTGTAGTTAGGATATTAGTAGCCCTGCTGCTCTTAATACATAAGTAATTCTTAATGTGAAACTCTGAAATCCTGGCTAGACAAGAAAAACAAGTCAGACGTCCAGATAAAAGTCTGATTCAAAGTCTGTGGAAGACCACAGAAAAGCTTTCAGGGATTTCAGATGGTTCAGAACTCAGTCTCAGAGTCCTGTCAGAGAAGAGTGGGAGATACTAACTGATGGTTTTGTGTGTGACCAATAGAAAAGGTTAGATGTAGAGAAAATCATTAAACTTTTCTTCTTTTTTTAAACTTAAATTCACATTAAATTTCCATTGATTGTTGTTCTCATTATAATTCTGAAATTATCATAAGCATTACAGAAAGCAAAATATGTGCCATCTTTTTCTGGTTAGAGTCCATCATAAAAGGATAGTAATTCAGTGACATACTTTGCTCTAGTGTAGATAAAAAAATTACTCTGAGGAATGCTCAGAAGAAAAAACACTAATCCAGAAAAAATAATCATGGGCAGGATTATAATGAGGAAAGGGTACAAAATTACTGAGCATCCTAATGAAACTATTGCAGAAAATATTTTACTACAGGGTTTTCTTCAGTGATTTGGCAAAGTTAGTCTCAGCAGTTCAGAGGTAGGCATGTTCAGTCAGTCATTAGAGAAGTGGATCATAATACAATTCTTTTATTTGTTGTTACTGTTTAAACTTTTCTGACCCACCTTGAGAGGCTAGTCTCCTACTCCTAAGATCTGGTATGCGTTCCTGGGACTAACACTTTAGATATAACCAGAGTTACCGTCTATCCTTGTAGCATAATGAGGTGTGGCAACCAGTAATTCGGTATGTTTTCCTCCAGTATTACTCTTTCAATTAAAAAAAATATAAGTTATTAATTGTTAAAGCCACAACATCAGATTGTCATTTGACTTGGAGCTCAAGTTTAGACTAGAAGAGTTGTTTGGCTGGGGTGAAAGACAGATAGCACAGCAGCAAATGAATTACGGAAAAAACAAAGGAAGAATAACAAAATGCAGTTTTGCTCTACTCAACTTGCTATTTGCACTGTACTTGTACCTCTTGGATTTCTGCTGCATAATGAACTAAACTTATGGGGAAAACCCATGGTTTTTAGAAAGTATCTGCAGAAAAGAATAACTGGATTACTTTATCACCTTAAGTGACAAGTTAAATATATCCTTATGCTACAGGCTAATTAAGATCACAGAAAAATATTTCCCCTACCTTTAGACAGGCTAAGTGAAATATCATCCTTTTTACAGAAGGCATACACTTAAGTCTAACTTATTAAAATAGATTCTTGGTATGGATAAGGCCACACGTGGCCCTTTTTTTTTTAGTATTTGTAGGAAACAGGCTTGATTCCAATGGAAACTACAAAACAAAATTAATCAAAAAATTACTTTAGTGTTTGATGGAGTATATATGACCAAATTAAACAAAATGTCTTGGTATCCAGGAATGCATATGAGTAACTAATGTGATCACTTTGGGATGTACAAGCCACCTCATTGTTCACAACCACCCTGACATTCCTGTATCTGCTCTTATCATGTAGATGCTGCTTTTCCTGGAGTCAACAAGTTTTGCTAGTGTAAGATCATTGCTAGAATTACATTTTCCCTGTGTGTTATATCAATGCAAATCAGACCAAGGAAGCCCATACGTATTATTAATGTTTTCTACAATATGTTAGTGGTTAATATTTTTTAATTCATTGTAATCAGGTAATCTTCCTAAGTTCTGTATGTTGCTGTTGGGGAACATGAAGCATGAACATCTATTTTTTGATGAAGAAAGTATCCTGGCACAAAGAATGCCACTTCAAGGCTGGATGATTTTCTTGACAGAGGGGGCTGACATTAACAGTGAGTGTCAATTGCTGAAATGAAGGCTCTAGAAACCATTTAGCGTATTTCAGACCCGGCTACTATCTATCTGAATAATCATTCAAAGAGTTGCCTTGTGGGTAAAAAAAAAATCTAACTTGCATCTCTGACATAAAACCACACAAAAGGACAAATTAAAATATTAAAAATATCATCATAACTTAGTGTAATTTGCAGAAATAGGGATGTTATGTTGTCTTGTGGGGCCCTGACTGCAGTATAATTGAAATTGGATTATTCTGCAATAGGACACTACAGCCTATTTGATAGTATTAATTAAATTAAAACCCCTGGTGCAAAGGGTAATTCTGAGTTCTTTCAATACATCTGAGGAGCAAAATGATCACCACTTCAACCCAGTCTGAAGAGTCTAACTGTGATGGTGGAACACAGATAGACGTTTGATACATTTCTATCTTCAGTGGGCCCAGACATTCACCCTGAAGTCCAGACTAGCTTGCACACAGATCCAGAGTTCTTGACTTGTCCATCCTGTTTAGAATGCAGAAACACAGAGCTCAGAAATCAAGCCATGAATGCTGGTTTGTGTAGAGATTGTGGGCATTCTTGTGGAGATTCTGCTCACTGGGAACACTGGTGGAACCATCAAGAGGCTCAAAGAATACTCTGAAACTAGAGTGGCATTACAGAATTCAGTAATGGCTCTAATTTTTACAAGGAGATTATATATGTGAAAACAGAGAATGGATATTAACAAATTGCAATTATTAATCTCTCCAGCATGGTAAAGTGCATACGGGCTCATGACAAGAATATAAGAGGCCTGTTAACTGGAAAAGGTAAAGAAAGAAAACACACACTCCAAATGTACAACTTGGATGGAAACTCCAGTTCACGAAGGATGACTATGCCCCACTACAGTGATGTAGCCATGAAAAAGACATATGTGGTAGTATTTATCACAAAGTATTAATGACTATGACATAGCGACCTGGAGAATGGAAAGCATATGAGCCAGATTTGTTCAGTTCAACAGAGCGAGGTCTGAAAGGAGACACCGTGGATAAGTCTGCCTTGATGCTTTAGTTCAGAATAAGAGTGTTCTTTAAAGAGAAGCTTCTGATTATCTCCACTTACCACTCTGTGGTTTACTCTTTGGGAGTACACAAACTGGATTCCTTTCAGATTAAACTAAACCAGGAGATGTGGTTCAGGAATGCACCAATGCACTCCAGTTACTAATGAGTATTCAGTCCACAGGACTAGACTATACTTAGCACAAAGTCAAACAACCAAAATGCATAAGTGCGGGTGTTGGGTCTTTAGTACTGTTATCATGTGCATAGTACTGGCAAGAAAAGGCTTTTGAAGCTGTTAGAGCCATGTTGAGTTGGCTGCTAGCCCTTAAATAGTCTTGCCGGTTTTGGCCAAGAGTGCTGGGCTCAGGCCCCTTCTGAATTTTATATCAAACTGGTTACTTCAACTCTCACCTACAATATGCTAAACAGTCAAAATATATTTGACTTTCAAAAGAAAAAGAATGGAAAGCTAGACCAGAAAAAAGACATTATCTAATTGACTTAAATAAGTGAGCTGGAACTAAGACCATTAGGGATGGTTTAGCTCCAGGCAGTGGAGTCTAAACATTCTAACAAGTCCAGGTTTGTGACTGTGGTGCAGGGCTCTTTGTTGTTATTGTCTTTTAGAGTAGCATGTTTCCAGATCTTTTTCCACAGTTAGCTGATTTTTCAACAACTTTGTTGTTCTGATTTTCCATTTGGGCTTCACAACTACTTTTTAATCAATCAGATTAATTAGAAAAATTAATGAACCCGAATTCTAATAACATTTAACCAAGCTGTATGTGTATAGTGCTCCCCAGACCTAAATGACTGTCTCATACAAAGATCACAGTCCACTGAATATCATTTATTTATGGACTATAGAGAGTGGAAGCTTGTTAGCTTTGCTAACTGAGCACACCAAGCATGTATCAAAATCTCTTTTTAATAAACAAAACCAAAAAAGCCACCTGACTGTAGGCAGTCTATAACTATCACATAGACTAGAGTATTAGGCTTTAAAATATACTTAGAGATGGGTGTAATTTAAATGTTCCATGCTATCATGCAAGAGATATCCAATTACTGCTTCTTTCAAAATGTTAAATGAATGTCTGTTCAAGTTTTAGAAATATTGGGGAACATCTGAGTTACAGAACTTTGAATTCAAGTAAAATATATAATGTGGGATACACACAATAGTTAAAATGGTTATATGCATAGGTATACTTATAGATGTGGGGAGTAAGAAAAAGAAAAACTGATAAATTCTGAAAGCACAGAACCAGATTACCCTCTGGCAGATTAAGTACACCTCAGAAAAAAAGGTATCTGCAATCTTGTAAATTTTCAACACATTTAAATGCCTTCAGAATAAACACTTGATTAAAATCTTTTGAAGTCTATCTGGGATAGTTAGAAGCATTTTAAAATTATTTACAGATCACAGGAAAGAATTCAGTGCAGATATAACCAAATCACAGGACAGGGCTTACTCCTGAGCTCAGATTCCTGCACTCCTGTGCAATAGCTTCATTTGAAGGCCACAGTTTCCATAACAATGGTACCCCAAGAAGCCTAATTTACACATTGCCACTGTGACACATTGTGTTGTTCCTTGGAACACCAGGGTGCGTTGTTCGTGTCACATTACATTTGTGATACAATTAAAGTCACTGGCTGAGTCTGACAGAGTTTTAGATGATTGTCACACAGTAGATTGTGCACTGAATGATCTTAAAAAGTAATTAAAAAAAATAAAACCCCAAAGCTGGCCTGGGCATGGAATAGGTATTAAAGATTAACTTTGTAGCTATTGTATGTATGTCTATGTATATAAAATAAATACACATGTATATGCATATGGTTTGTTCCAAAGAGTTTTTTTAAGTCTTCACCATTTACCACTCACGCTTACCCTCACAGTACACTTGCCTTAGAGCTCCTTAAAGACATAATTAAACCTTCACAGCCAAGTGTTATCTGACAGAATAAAGAAAGTGAATTATCATTAAATATCAGGTGAAGTTGTCAATCCCCTAGTAAACTGACCTGGGGAAATATATGCCCAACAAAATTATGGGGGTCCGCTGTTCAGAGCATTTAATGCCATACTGGCCACAATAGGATGTTTTCACACTGTCAAATTTTAAGCCTCTAATTTATATGATTTCATTAGGAGGAAAGCTCCCTATGCAGTTAGCATCCTCCAAGGAATGAATCAAAGCACCTATACAGAAGCCTATTTCTAAACAATGATTACACAGGGAATCAAAGTTCTGTATTTAGGCACTTTGGTTAAATGCCTTAAAGAAAACAGTATGAACATCCTCAATACCAGAAAATTAACAATTAAGAAAATCTCAGTTTGAATGACTTTTTAAGTCACCTTCTGAGGTGCAAAAAGTTTTTACCAAACTTTAATGTGTAAACCAGAGATGGTAAAAAATTTCACTGAGGCAGTATGATGCCAAGCTCAAGCAAAATATGGATTTAAGGAATAATACCTAATTAATAATAACTAATACCTAATTAATAATTATGGCAACGGCAAAGATAGCTTTGATACAGCCAGATAGCTAGTACCTTTGACAAAAACCAGGAACTACTTCAGTGCTTTATAGAACATGTGATTTAGATGGAGAAGTTGTTATCTGCCATATAGCAAACTCCTGAAATTTAATCCTAGCTCAGCTGAAGCTGTGCAGAATTTGCCATTGATGTCAACAGGAGTTAAATTTTATTTCTAATGCATATGTGATAAAGAAATCTCTTTGTTTTTTTTCTGTGTGCAAAGTAAACTAAAGCAGAGATGTTGCCAGTTTTTACTTTGCACACATATTTCATGCCATTTGTATCATACTGTAGTCAGCTGAAAGAATATACACACGTTTTCACAGGGCACAAACAAAAAAGGACACAAGTTACTAAGATTTTTAATTTTGGCATTTCTAAGACTATTTAGAACATTTTTGTTGCTGCTTCTGTAATACAGGGATCAGTATATGAAGATATTCTACTATTATTGGATCTTAAAATAGCATCAATAGTTAATTTTTGATAATGAGAAAGTTAAGGTTTAAGAATGCTAACTGATGAATATGCTTAATTGATAATGAACACTTGATTAAAACCTTTTGAAGCCCAACATGAAACATTTAATTTATGCATTTTATACCTATGAAGAGTAAATCTCTTCAAGGTAAAGATAATCAAAGATTGTTGATATAAGGTTGAGATTTGAACAGAAGTTTTATAATGTTGATGCTGAACCAAGCTTGGAAGCATACTATAATTCCCTTTTCTGCATGAAAACAGCACTTTGTATCCATGTATTTCTGCTGAAATTGATACCACAGTCATGCCCCCCTATGTGCTTTGTGAGAAATGACTTTTTATGTGTTTTACAGTGTTTTATATTGTTAGGACTGATCAACAACAGATCTATCCTAGAAGTTGGTTTGACTTGAAGACAACTGAAAGAAGTTGGTTGAACTAAGAACAGTGATGTGTGTGTATACATGTGTTGCATGTGTTCTTTAAATTCTCCCAGTAACACACACTGCCTGCTTGTCAAGAGTCATCTTCGCTTCCCCTAACCATCAATATGATGTAGAGAACCCCGCATTACTGCTAAACCAAGCCAGTTTCATGCACACAGCAGAGTCTTATATAGATGGGCCAGTTAGAAGCAATAGAACTGTACTCAAGAAAAAGTATTGGAAGGAATTCAAATGTTGGAAGCAATAGATCTTCTTGCACTCAAGCTGTACTTGAGCTAATAACTACAGACAGAGCTTAGTAGATTGGAGAGAGTGGTCAGAGAAAAGCAATCTGCTTCAGGAAAAAATATGTATGAATGAAGCATGTATGTATGAATGCGTGCGTGCCTCTGCATTATATTCCCCAGCACTGCCCATTCTGAGTGACACTACATAAAGCCCACCTGGATATGCACACTTGATATTCAGCCATTAAAATCAATGCTCAAATTTAGCTCCATTGGGAAATCATGGGTGATACAGGAATCTTACGAGAAACACTGAGTCCAGTGAAGTTTAGCAACTGTAGCATGTTTTATGATGCTTCCATTTTTAGATATAATACTTGCCAAGCAATCCCAAGCCATTAAACTTGAGCTGTATATCAGATATTAAGCAATATGGAAAATAAGGTAAATACTCAGCCCACCAGTTGGTAGTACTGCAGTTGTTGGAGGTAGCAGGTTGTAGGATCAGCTATTTGGCCTTTCCCTTTTTTTAAAAGTGGCAAAATATGCTGTCACTTTAGAAATGATGAATCGGCTGATCATAGCTGATCAAATACTAAGCATAATTAATCATACTTTCTATTACAATAGTATATTTCCAACACAGACCTTTGTTTTTAAGAGGATGCCAATCGATGTTATTCTTTCTGAAATTAGTTTCAAACAGCAAATGCTCTTACTATTCTTTTTTATGAATAAATAGATTTTGTTTGCAGGAACCAGAATTAAATGCCTATTTTCTAGAATGTAATAGGGCTTGTGCAGGGAAAGACTTTTAACAACTTGTGTTATTTTAATCTGTATGCAAATCTGTATATCTAATGTGCTTGCTAGCCTTAGAAAAGAAGATAGACTTTACAGATATTTCAACCAATTAGTACAGATACAGGTCAAACATGTGAACCTGCAAGACACATGCAGGAAAAATCAGGATTACACATATTGTAAGTCTTCTCCAAGTTAATGGCTTTGTCAGAGGGAGAGTGAGTTGAAGACTGGGTTAGACATAAAACAGATCAACTCTACTAATCTGATTTATAGGTTTTCAGAGGAAATAGAAAAACACTGATGGATTTGTTAGTAGGATACCAAATCTAAATCCCTTCTAATCCACCTGTTATCTTCGGCTCAGTCTTTAAAAATTATTCAGCTGACTTTGGGTGGTTTTGATCGCTTTGTCTTACCTTCAAAGTAGCTACATTTTTAGAAAATTCCTAAAGTTTGCTTCCATAATTAGACAAATTAGTGATGTTCCCTAAAGGGAATATCCACCGACCTATTGTTAAAACTTTCTATGTTTTAATAAAACTATATAAATTGGCATTTCTCCAACAGCTGACGATTCATAAGCTCGATAAGGAAAGGAGGCAAACAACTTTGCAAAGCTGTGTAGTGTAACATCCTGGTTTTGGCTGGGATAGAGTTAATTTTCTTTCTAGTAGCTGGTATAGTGTTATATTTTGGATTTAGTATGAGAAGAATGTTGTTTCAGTTGTCGCTAAGTAATGGTTATACCAAGTCGAGGATTTTTCAGCTTCTCAAGCTCAGCCAGCGAGAAAGCTGGAGGGGCACAAGAAGTTGGCACAGGACACAGCCAGGGCACCTGACCCAAAGTGGCCAACGGGGTATTCCATACCATGGGACGTCATGCCCAGTTGTCGTGGTTTAAGCCCTGCCGGTTGGGCGCCAAAAAGGACTGTCGTGGTTTAGGCCCACCCGGTAACAAATCACGACGCAGCCGCTCGCTCGCTCACTCCCCCCTGCCCCTCGCCGCCCCCGCCCCCGCCCCCGGCGGGATGAGGAGAAAACACAAAGGCAGGGTCGCGGGTGGAGGTGAGGACTGGGAGGGATCACTCGCCACTTATGGTCACGGGCAAGAGACAGGCTCAGCTCGGGGAAGAGACCAGATCGATTTAATGTGCTCCCAGTCGAACCGGAACGAGGACCCTGGGAAGGGCACCCGAACCTTAGAACACCTTCCCCCCAGCCCTCCCTCCTTCCCGCCTCAGCTCCCCTCCCGGTTCTCTCCGCCTCCTCCCCCCGGCGGCGCAGGGCAACAGGGGATGGGGTCAGCTCGCCACCCCGGGTCTCTGCCGCTCCTTCCTCCTCACTCAGGGGGAGGAGGACTCCTCGCTCCTCCCCTGCTCCACCGCGGGGTCCCCCCGTGTTCTCCCCGAGGCGCTACCACCGTCACCGACGGGCTCGGCCTGGGCCAGAGGCGGGTCCGGCCTGCAGCCGGCGGAGCTTCCAGCAGCTGCCAGCGGGAGGCGGCCCGGACGACCCTCCCCCGCCAACAAACAAGAAAAACCCGCACCACGCAAACCCGTAACACCAGTATATAAACTGGGGGGAGTTGGCCAGGAGGGGAGCAGGTCGCTGCTTGGGCATTGGTCAGAGGTTGGTGAGCAATTGCATTGTGCATCACTTGTCTTTTCTTAGGTTTTATTTCTCTCTCTTTTTGTTATATTCCTTTTCATTACAATTACTATTTTTATTATTATATTTTAGTTTAGTTTATTTATTGAACTGTTCTTATCTCAACCCACAAGTTTTACTTTTTTGTCCAATTGCCCTCCCCATCCTACTGGGAGGGAGGAGGAATGAGGAAGCGGCTGTGTGGTGCTTAGTTGCTGGCTGGGGTTAAACCACGACATGTAAAAAAGAAAAGAATTTTCCCTCCTCTTGTTCCACAAAACTACCTTATACAAAGAATTTCAGTTTCTTTACCTGCTAGATAAGAATAATGACAGTGCAGATACATTCTAAAAGTGAGGTTCTTGGTAGCATGGGTTTACTGAAGGGCAAACTACTCTGTTACTGTTATAATGGCTGGTTTCTTTCCAAATATGTGTTTTTATGTGGAGGTAGTGAAGGCAATCAGCCTGTGCTGTTTGCAGTTTTCAGTTATGATTTACTGGGGTTTCCTGCAGATTAGTGCTCTCTTTTCTCCCTTGTTTGTTTCAGGGATACATAGGTGACTATTTTTGGGCTAGTCTAAAGGAAGCAACTAGCCTCACTTTCATGAAGACTGAAGCACTGATGTGTGTGAGATTTCAAGACATGACAGTGCAGGAGGGTAGGAGATCTTCTCTAGTGCTTAAGACCATACTCAGAAGCCCAAAGTCAGTAATAGCCTTGCTCTGCCCATGCCACACCAAAGTCAATACTCAGGCCTGCCCTGAGACATTTTCTCAAGCCAAACCACTTAGACCATATATAGTTTGGCTTACCTCTTGCCAGCCTGTTCACATTTTAAGGACTTATTAAACTGTAAATTATATAAGCAATGTTTTCTGGTTCCCTACTTTAAGGAATAGTTTTCTAAAGCAAAGTTAGTATCTCCATTTGCGAGGGATGAGGTCAACTGGTACAGTACAAAGGACTGTGCTTTCAAGAGCACTTTAGTTCCATTAAGTGAGATATAGTAATAGACTAGGAACATCTTATGAATGATTTTCCAATTGCACTCTTCTCACTGTCACATTTTGTCTGTCAAACCTGTGATTCTCAGAAGAGGTCTTTACTGACAAGAATCAAGTCCCACTGCAAATGACAACTGCATTTTCTCAATTTTATTAGTGACTCCAGCCAGCTAGCAAAACTGGCCACTTTGTAGTTTGTCATCGTCTTGGAAACTAATTTAATATTGCCCTATGAAATGACCCCTTACTAGAATGTACTGTATAACTGGCATGGCACGTGGATTTTCCATCCCAGATATGGCAGAGATCATATAATCATAGAGGAAATAGTGACAGTACTGTCATGTCAGTCATGGAGGAGGTTATTTTAACTCACACCAAAAATGCTTTGTATCTCCAATAGAGAAGAGCATTTTCTTTCTCCTTGGATGTAAAAGAATCACTGGTTTAAAAAGAAATCAGTTATACACACCCACTGTTCATCATTTGTGACCTTATCACAGGGTGAAAATTAGTTTTAGCAGTGCACCCAGACTGGGTGGAGGGGAGACTACAAGGATTCAAAAAAGCCTAAGGAAAGTAAAACAGATACCACATTATGAGAAGATACATAGTGACACAATTACACTCTGATCTTCAGCTTGTGTAATATGGGAAAGATTGTGCTGCCATTTGAGGGAAGCGTGTTTGTAATGGTTATAAATGGCAAACTGGGAAGGGAAACAGATGCTTAATTTATCCTTACATTTCCAGAGAAATCTGTTCTTCCTGATACTAGTTTGAAATTTTTTAAAATTTCATTTTATTTTCCTGAGTACAGTGTTGAAATGCTACATTCATCTAAAAAGTTATGCATTTATATCACTGATACCAATGAGATACCAGAAGACAGCAGAGGGATAGAACTGGAATCATGGAGACTGAAAAAAAAAAAAAAAAAGATAATTCTCCAGTGACCTGAATAGTTAAAAAAATCTTTGAGATTTGGAACGTATGTGAAAATGAAGGGGTTTTTAGACATGCTAGAGACAGATTATTTGCGTATTTCATGATACTGATAGTGTCATCAATAATATATCTGTTGTTCAATATTATTATATAAAATAGAATGATATAAAATGTACTCCTATTATTTAACTTTCTGGACAAGTGTTCAATAGAATCCTGAAAACCTATGAAGTGAGCATCTATCTTTGGCTTGCTTGCTTTCTTTTTTATTTATTGTGAAGGAGATAGAGAGGCAATATTCCATGCCTACTATTCCTTCTCCTGGTGGAGAGGAAAAGGCTCATATCAGGGTCACTATGCTATACAAAATAGGTAACTGTGCATATCTAAGGTCCTGTACCATTCCCAAACAAATCCTAAACAAAAATATCAATACATATTTTCAGATTTTGTTGATGCACTGCAGCATGCCAATGTCATTTACACGAGATGATGTCATCAAATGTCAAATGATGACCTTTAGGACTCTAGCACTTCTTCAGCATCCAATTACAAAAGGAAGAGTAATGGATGCAAATTAAGGTTGTCGGTTTAGACCAAAACCAACCAGTACTGTTTTCATACTAAAAGGACAACAGATCAAGTTATTCCAATCAAAGGGAGATCTGCTGCACCTGTTCCATTCACTGCTACTTCATGGATACTCCAACAGGTGTTACCATGCTGTAAAAATGTGTATTATATTAAATAAGCATTCCATTCAGGATGTGTTGTACTTTCTGAAAGGTCAAAATGGTGAAGATACATGTCTCATTAAAATGCCAGTCTAATAATCATTTATGTGAAACCTTTGCTGATACACATGTGTACATGTGTGCATATTTGCCATTAAAGGAGAGAAAGCTGGTAGACAGGATCAAATTTCAAAATATTCCAATTTTTAAGAAGCAGAAATGTAAAGCCTGTTCTAATCATATAATTTGTACTGGAAAAGAGGGTGAGGTAAATAATAATAATAATTATTAATAATAATAACAATTATTATTATTTCCTCTCCACCTGCAAAATGAGAAGATCTTAACAATGGTGAAATAAATGCTAACTGATGAAGCCAAGATTATAAGTATTTTGATAGATTAGTGATAGAAACTCAAAACCACTTTAGAATGTTTACCATTAATGCACATAGCAGCAAGGCAATAACAGGAACTACTTAGCAATTCTTTCCTATAAGGCTTTAAAAGAGTATTGATCAGCTGTCCAGGTATTATCTGTGATTTTACATTAGCTTGTCTGATACTATGTTTCATTACAGCAAATTTTAACCCCAGGGCACTGGGGTATTGGGAACTACTGATACTTAACAGGGAAGGGGAGGAAAGAAAGCCCAATGTGTTTTGTGTGAGTGTTGGGAAGTAGAAAATTCTAACTGCAGACTTCAGAGCAATAATGTAATAGCAGTTAAAAAAAAAAAAAAGCCTCAAAATATTCTGTTCCCTTCAAATACAATTACAAGGCTAATGAGATCCAAAAGAGTTTGATTCTTACTGAAAGCCAATAGACCTGCTCTCCTAAATCATGTTAAGTATTTTTGAATGCTTCCACTCATGTGATTCCTAATTTCCCAATGATCTGCATGAGGCTCCACAAGAACTTCTTTAACTTTTTAAGCATAGGGTGAATCAAGCCTCCAGGACTAAGAAAAACATAAACTCCCTTTAGACAAGATTAGAATGTTTTGCTGGCAAGAGCTGAAGAACTGAGATAACCCACCCACGCCTACCTTTGGTTATGTGCTGTTGTATCTGCCACAAGGTACAGAATTGGGAAGTAGCTACTAGAGGGAATCGGCAACAAGTACTGGCAAAAAACAGAACTGGCATTTCAGGCTTTTTTGTGTTGCTTGCCACACTTATTTGGAATTTGGTAAAGCAGAGGCATTTACTGACTGAACAAGATAATGGAAACAATTCATGTTCACAGTATGCAGGAATCTGAACTGCATGGAACCTGACAACTATCTAAACGTTTACCTTTATGGTTCCACAAAAAGGAGAGACTTTTAAATGAGAATAAAGGAGACTATGTTGGAGACAACCGTTGAGAATGTCTGAAAAATATCAGAAATACCTACCTGGTGAATTTCTGGAGAGAGTTGCTTTACCACTGAATTAGGTTTTCTGACAACTCTTGCATTTCTAACCACAAGCAGATGCTGGGGAAGACAGAATAGAAGAGGCATGTGTAAAGACAGCTGAAGTGAGCCTTGTGAGAGTTTCATAAATGTTTAGATCATTTATATAAAAGCAACAGGTTTTGACACACCCATAAAGTACTCAAAATCCTTATGTTCGTCATGATCTGCTTATCTCTACTATTCTAACAAAAGAGCTGTGATGATGCAGGAGCACATACAACAGTGATTTATGTGAACAAGGGGATCATTGACAACAGGAGGTTTAGGGGTTATTTTCTTTAGTTTTGATAAAAGCATAAATGGGCTATGTAAAATATTTCAGCTGATGGGAATGTATCTCAGATGCTTCATCTGTGTATAGTTTACAGAGAATCTTACAAATAGTATGGGAAAATGGACATTTTCTTCTTTTTTGCTATTTTTTCCCTATGAAATACCAACTTAGAGATTGATTAAGGTCTAGATATCCCTACCTTCTTGCTGGGAAAGTCCCTTCGGCAACTAGTAGCTTTTGCCTTCCAGGTCTGCAAGACTTAAACATTACTAAGTGTGTTGTACTTTGAAAAACTTAAAGCACACATATTTGATCCTTAAAAAATGTTATACTAAGCGTATAAATATAAATAATGACTGCTAGACCACATTAAAATTTTTCATGGCATTTGCTGTACCTTGTACAGTTTAGTTAACCTTTCCTTTTTTCAGAAGAAAACTTTCATTTGGATTTAGCATCATTTAACTAGACTTTACTAAAAATTCTGTGTTACAATTTTTTTTTTTTTAATCCACAGAGAATGCAAAGGTAAATGTTATCAGAGTGCATTTGGACAGAGCACGTAAGAATGTGTGTAAGAATGGTTTGTGATACTACATAGCCCTGGATATATGCTGGCTACTCCTTCAAGACACTTGCTTCCTTTAATGCTGGGTCAGGGAGCAGAATTATATGCCTCACCTAGCATATAGAATCCATGCTAATTCTACTGGGGACTGGACCTCCTTATGGACACCTAGAAAGGCAGGGTGGTGTTCACTCTTCAGTTGCTATTTGTTCCTTAAGACCACTGGTAATTTGATAGGCTTTTTTTGTTTGTTTTTGTAAAGCTCTTAATAAATTATTATGAGTCAGTTTTGGCAATAGTAAGAATTTGGTGTACGCCAGATGTTTTTGTGACATCTTAATCATGACTCCCGTGCTAAGTTATGTGGTTAGGTGGTATGCGAGACTGCTAAGAAATTCAGCATTGTTCTGGAACTGTGAGCAGAGTTTCCCTGTGAAGCAGAACTGATGGTTTAAGTTCTTCATCAAGTTTAGGAAAATTTAGGAGGAAAGAGAGTATATCAACTTTTGTTACCACACTTTTACATAATCAGCTTGCACTTAAAGAGTAAATTACTGTAACTTCAGCTTGTTGTGGGCTGAGTTCTTTACATGGTGCTCATATTTGTAGCAAAAAATCTAGAAGGGAAGAAACATTCATTCCAAGGTTTCATTATAAATACTGAACAAATACGGAAAAGGATAATCCTCATCCTCTTTACCTCCTCTCCAATATCCTGCAGCTCACATGGTGGTGTGGGATGATTTGTGAAGGGAGACAGAAAAAAAATCCTTCCTGTTTTAATGAAGCCTTTAAAACACAAATATTCTCTACTGCAAGAGAACAACAGCCAGCTCAGGCAGGAGCTGCTTACATTACTGAAAGGTAAAAGGCAACAAAAAGCTTGGAAACAACTTGCCTTTGCAATAAATAATTGATTTAAGAGGTGAAATGAACACTTTTTCTCACATGACAGCCTTGAAGCTGTTAAAAGAATGGCATTGAGGCCTTGAATTCTTCATGTACTTGGCTTCTCACAGCAAAGGGTAGAAGATTATTGGATTTTGGGGTATAGGGAGGCTTGCTAAGGGGGTGAAACTAGGTCAGAAGTGTCATAATTCTGAGGTCTGGATATGGATCAGCTGGCTAACTGCAGTCATTTTAACTGACACTACCTGAGATGTCTTGTATGTTATCTGTTCTCTAAACGTAAGATCTGGACCAAGCTTGATTTAGAGCACTTTATTTTAAGAAGTGAGTCTTCTCACTCTTGCTTACACACTGCTGTCACCTAGAGTTCAGGAACATCTGCTTACCTCCTCGAGGGCCTGACTCAGCATGCCTAGTGTGTCTTAATATATTGCATTCAACAGAAAACACAGAAGTCAGCAGAGTTCCATTATAAAATGACAACAGAGGAATTACTAGTACCCTTCTATGGTATAATTGGCCAACAAAGTGGTGGATATGTATATTAGCCTCTTGCAAGCCTCAGAGAGCTTAATCAATGGTTTCCATTTCTCAAGAGAGCATCCTAACCACTAGCCCATGGACAACTCAGGGATCTAGTGATTAGTGGCCTTACTTCTGGTGGGAGAAAAGGTGTTTGTTTCTTTTAACAAACTTGAAGAACAATCTTTGCAAGGACCAGGCACTTTGTAGTCTTCACATGAAGAAGGAATTCAGACCACGATAACATCTAGACTTCACCTCAACCTACTAACATATATGAAAATCACAGGCACAGGTTTATCTTGAGTGACCTCATTCAGATTGCTCTCTGAGGCACAGTTTTGTGGTATTGTAACTATAACATTGTCAAAGCCAGTTAGTATCTCTGCAATGTTTTGATGCACCTATTGAGGCCAGCGTGCATTCAGAGACTGCCGCACTGTGCTTTAATTAGCTTCAATGAGAACCTAATTTGGCCATCATTATCAAAGTGTTGTCTTCTCTACTATAAAAGTAGGACACATACATGGGTAGCTTCCATATGAACTTCCAAATCTGATCATCTACTGTTGTGGTTTAACCCCAGCCAGCAACTAAGCACCACGCAGCCGCTCACTTGATCCCCCCCACCCAGTGGGATGGGGGAGAAAATCAGGAAAAGAAGCAAAACCCATGGGTTGAGATAAGAACGGTTTAATAGAACAGAAAAGAAGAAACTAATAATGATAATGATAACACTAATAAAATGACAACAGCAATAATGAAAGGATTGGAATGTACAAATGATGTGCAGTGCAATTGCTCACCACCTGCCGACCAACACCCAGCTAGTCCCTGAGTGGCGATTCCCCGCCCCCACTTCCCAGTTCCTAAACTAGATGGTACATCCCATGGTATGGAATACACTGTTGGCCAGTTTGGGTCAGGTGCCCTGGCTGTGTCCCATCCCAACTTCTTGTGCCCCTCCACAACAACTGAAAACATCAGTGTTATCAACATTCTTCTGATACTGAACTCAAAACATAGCAGTGTACCAGCTACTAGGAAGACAGTTAACTCTATCCCAGCTGAAACCAGGACACCTACCCACATGGGGGCCTCACTTTTTGACAGCCTATCAGAAAGTGCCGTAAGCTAGCTAATATTTGGTAAATTGTATATTCAACTGTTTAGTATGCTCAGGCATGTCTTCAGGATAGTCCATAGGATTGCACTTGCAGAGTCATGATCTCTACTCCCTGTGAGTGCCTTGAGGTGAAGGTGTCATTCAAATTTTACTGTAAATATGCCCTTGTCCCTAAGGCCTAATATGGATATCAAAATCTGTGGGTGCAGAACCAGAATTAAAAACCAAACCAAACCAAACCCCAACAAGATGATTCTCAGATTACAAACTTAATTTGTAGAGCTGCAGATTGGATACAGTCCCAAGTAACGCATAGGTCTCATAGGTGAGCCTGCTTTGAGCCAGAGGTTGACAGAGATCTCCTGAAAGGTTGTTTCCCACCTGAATTAATCTTGTGAGTCTAAGTAGGTTTACCATGGGATCTCTGAGAAATGGTAAATATTCACTTGCCAGTAACACTTTCAGATTTACTTTTTGGAGTAGAGTTGCACTTCAAAGATGTTCTGTCCTTTCCCTAAGTATCATTTCCCCATGTCCCCACCCCTAATGGGAAGCAGATTGTTAGGCAATTTAAATAATCATCTACTTTCAATAAAATCTTAATCTCTTCACTACTCTTCTCTGGAAAACAACTCAGTCACAAACTGAAATGAAAAGAAAATACGTGGGAACACCATTCACTGGTGGCACAGAAGAGCAACATACTGAGCCTACTAACCTTTCCCCTTACTTATCCAGAGAGCTGTTAAAAGATCAAGGCATAGAACCATTACAAGATAAACAAGCACTACAGATTTTGCAGTAGATGAGACCATCTGGACCCAGATAATGTCACCCTAAACAATCTGCCATCCAGTTGCAGGGAAGGAGAAAGAAGTCTTTTGTGACTCAGAGCTAAAAGGCTGAGATGGCAATGTGGTTTATTGGCTCCCTGATCCCATTACAGAAAATAATGATTATTTATTATTCCAGGTAATGCCAGTGGGTGTGGCCAATCACCATGCTCTCTGTTCGCACTATCTGAATCGTGCTACGTATCTGAAAAACGCCAACAGAACTAACAGATGTGTGCTGATATTCAAATGGCTTCCTCTGCTATATTTCTGCAGACCAATCAGACCACAATCCAGCTTTTCCTTGGTGTTCATGTAGACTACTACAATGATCAGCATACAGTGTTCTGTGCCTCATGATTTGCTCTAGCCTTAGAGAACAGTGCATAGATGGACCTGCTTGTGCCCTGTGAAAGGCCTTCTCTGTTTCTGGCAGAATTAAACACATAACGCTGAATAAATATGAGATTGAGTTGCAGGCTATGTGCAGTGAGGCAAAGCAGAACAGTTCTCAGCAACCAACCATGAGCATGACCCAGTCCTATATAACTGGTAGCACGCTCTTATTTCCATTCGTAAAATACTCTTTTAAAGTGCTAAAGTCAGAGAGGTTGCTTTTGAAGGGCATACAGAGTCACTGATGAAAAATTTAAGCAGGAAGCCATAAGAGTATTATCAGGAGTGAGGCTTGCTCACGCCCTGGAATTTTAAGAGCAATTTTGAAAAAGTTCTGAGCAGCATAAGGAACTAACACTTAACTTCCTGTGCAAGAACTGTCTTGTTGGAGTCATTAAGTTTTACCACACACAAATTATTACTAATTAGGGTCTAAAGCTGCTTCAAACCCCAGAATCCTGACTTGTGAGAAGGCAGGCAATTCATTTGCAACAACAATAGAAATACCATAGGATTTATGTGATACCTTGCTGTACTATTCTTCCAATTGTGTGATTCATAGTCAATTAAAAATCACTAAAGAATACAGAAACAGAAAACAGAGCCAGATATTCATCTGATGTCAATGCATTGTGCTTCCAGCTATGGGGTAGTGCTACATGAAGATAGGAATGTTTGCAGCAGACCCACAAAATCATTGTATTATGTGAACCTGGACTATTTCAGGCTACAGGTCACCTGTTTCTCTGATTACATGTGGGTATTTTGAAGCGCAAATTAGAGGTTCCAGGGCCTACTTGTATAAAGTATTCTGAGTAGGGAAGCATGAATGCCTTTGCAAGATCTTCCTAGTTATTGCTTAGATTATATTGTTTTGATAAAAAATACTTAGACCATAACTGGGAAAGCAATTCCAAAGGTATTATTGTAAAAAAATAATACTTTTACCCTGAGAGAAATGTTGATATTAGATGAAGGCATGAGGTAAAACCAGCAGGTGTCAAATCCATTACAAACAAAAAAGACAAAACAGTAAATGAAAGAATTGAAATAAGGGCTTCATTATATTGAGATTACATGGGTGAAAATTTCCTTTTCTTGTACAATCTCAAGAAAAAGTCCAGTCTAGTAATCTTCACAGCTAATCACCAAAGCACATTTCACTCCCTGCTCCTACCTTCGCTTTTTACCATTACAGTTTTTCAGTGCAATGGTTGTTAAAAATGTACACAATTATCTACTTGGTTATCTGCTGTAATACATTGGATACAGACAATCAATTTTGACTGTACTTACGGTTAAGAAAGCTACAAATGCCTTCATGCCTTAGCTGCCAGCATTCCGTTTGTATGCTGGCATGCAGAAAGTGCAAATAAGAAAAAGCCAAATGATAGTTTGAAATAGAACACAGATCACAGCATAGTCATGTGCATATCCTGTCTCTGTTACAGTGCTAACTTCCTCTTTGTATTCAGGGATCTATATTCCTCTTGAGTCTTATTTTAATCTGATAAACATAATTGGGCAAGCTTTTGTTTTGACTTCAACCTGTTGTTTCTACAGTGCCCTCCACAAGTATACACTTATTACTATTTTTACTTTAAAGATATGCTAATTTATTTTTAACAAATTAAAGGTAAGGAGCAAAATATTGTTTCATCTTAGAGCTAGAACCTGCATTATATAGCTGTGCAAGGATGTTCCCTTTGTTTCATTGCATATATCACAGGTGCTAGAAGATGCAATACCTCTATTTTCAGTTCCCCATTTGTCACTGAGAAAGGAACTACCTCTGGGTTCCTCTGGCAGATGCACTAACTACAGGGTTACAGAATCATACCTGAGGTCTCTTTCCCCTGTGAATGCTAATGGCTTCAGAAGAAGGAAGAGACACAGACTGTTCAAGATCCTACATGAGTTCAATGGGAGTGCTGTTTGGGGAAGCAGGAGATCAGGTTTATAACCTTATCTTAAATCAAAGAGATAAGATATTTTACAACTGTTTAAGAAGTTGGTTATCAGGTTAGGACAGTGGCTGTAACTCTAGCATCTTCTTGCTGTGCTATCTTTATAAATTTCTGAAGCGGGCAGTCTGTAATGAAGGCTACTTAGGATTTAATGACTGGATGTTTGAGGCCAGTGGCAAAAATATATGTACTTGGGAAGTTTTCCTGGTGGTAACTTGGGTGGGAATCAATCTCAGTTGGCAGCTGAGCACCCATTGGACAGACTGAAACCCTAAGGCCTGAAACTTTTAGGGACTCTTAGATGCCTAAGTATCTTGAAAGATCTATGTTTTGAGAAATGCTCGTCATTAGCTTATTTGCTTCCTTAAGCACCTAAATATATTTGAAAATATGGCTCAGCTTACTCTGACGCTTCTTTCAGGTGTTGCCTGCAGCTGTTGCTCGTAAGGGCTAGTCCAAACCATAATGGTTATTCCTTCTTCCCATCACAAATATTCCCAGTTATTAATTAACCTTTTATTAAAGGACAACTGCCTGGAATTCACACTAATGAAAACAATAAATTTTGTTTGCTTATTTAATCCTAGTATTTCTGTTGGATTTTGGCCAAGTGGATTTGTAGTCTAATCACTTATTATTTGTTTTCTGCTCCTGTCACTTAAACACTTATTTTTGGCATTCTGATGCATTTCTCAGAAACACTAAAACATTTTGATTTGAAACTCTGAAGGCAGAATTTTTTAATTTTGAATTTTGAGATTGCATTTTGTATCTAAAATCTTTCTTGGTGGGAAAAATAACAAGAAAAAAACTGCACTGAAAAGATTAAATAACTCCCACTCAAAATCAAACACCAGGCGGGAAAAATATTATGTTTTCAGTGGAACACTAACTGATTTTTTTTTCTTTCTGCTTTTTCAGTTCAGGCACAAACACATCATATCTATCATTCTCCCAGTTCTAATCGCAGACTGTACAGTGCCTCACCACTACATTCAGTGCCACCTGCTGAACTACTAGCACCAATGCGCATTGCATCAAGGAGCACTAGGGAGGTCTCGCATCCAAGTACTAACGAAGTTTAGCTTGTGCGAACTGACAAGATCACAAGAGACAGTAATAAATAGGGTTTCAGACAGCCACTCTATGCTTTCCTCTGGAACTCATTCTTATAGGATTTAGGTTAAGCTAACACAAGCTTCATTATGTTACTACACTAGCTCTGAGATACTGAAATAGTCAAAGCTCCACTGTTTGTGCAGGAGTCAAGATGCAAGACATGCAATGTGGCCTGCATAATACCTGAAAACATGTGAACCAGCTATTTGGATCTGCATATTCGGGCTTGCCTATTTGTTGTTTTTCTGTTGCTTTTACTCAGACACAACTCACCTCTAAGCAAAAATCTAGAATGTTTCATTATATTTGATATAAGTAATTGAAGTAAACAATCCTTTCATTTTCCAAAAATAAGATATAAGTAAGAAAGAATGTGAGTATATGGGCTGTTGTGTTGTTTTTTGGTGGGGTGTTTTTCCCTTTCTTTTTAAAGTCAGGTACAAGAAAGCTAATACAACTGTTTCCAGCCCTTCAGGGGCTGGATTTAGTTCAAATTTATGAAAGATGCAGAGCATCATCTTAGCCAAAACAATTCCTAAATTTGTCTTTTTGCTAAAATGAGGCCACCTAGAAGATTAAAAGCTTTCTTCTTTTTTCTGCCTTAAAAAACATAATTACACTCTAATTTAAAACTCTAATTGAGTGCACTTGTATTGGTAAGATGTTCTTTTTCCCTTTAGGGACAGTATTCCTATTAGTCACACAAGCTATCTAATCATTTCATGGTTCTTCTTTTTTCCCACCCTACACCTCCATTATAAATGAGAAAATTAAAGCTTTTTTTTTTTTATCTCAATTATATCCTCATAAATTCAGCAACTGAACATTTTAGTTGAAACAGTAAGCCACATCTTTAGCCATTGTAAATTATCATTACTCTGCTGATTTCAATGAACAAAAGGTAACTTGCATCAGCTGAGAATCTGACCCATGAAGACAAAGTCACTGAAAAAGTATAAAAGTAGATTATTTTTTCAAGCTTGAGAATTTATGTCCTGGCTATAAAAACACACCAGCTGTGCTATTATCCTGAATTTTATTAATGTTATAAGGTTTTTTACATTAAAAAATGATTGATCAATTTGCACACAATAATACCACTCAAAATATGACGACTGCATCTTTCTGATTAAGGTGATCATAAATTTTCTTAGACTAGCAAGTCATATAGACAGCATTACCTTTCCTTTGGTTGTGTAAGTGACTTTATTTGCATCTTTAGTTTGCAAACAGATCAAGGGGAACACTTGATGGTATTCCTTTGCCCATAAGCACATCTCTGCAATCTTTACACTTAGCTTTCTAGATCTGCCATTTAACCAATTGCTGACATTTGTGAGACTCTACAAAAAGTACCTCTTTACAATCAGATCTTACATTTTACTGAGTACTTTAAGGTGGCAATATTCACCTGCATTTTACAGGAGCATTTTAATGCTAGGTTATTAGGAGACTACACTGTTTTTCTTCCACCAAATCACCTGGAATGCTGTTAAGTCTTAGGGAAAACAAGTAGGTGAACTTCTAACAGATTTTCTAAAGCTAAAGAATTAGTTCTGGCTTCTATAGCCATTGCATAGTCTTTGTAAAACAAAAGACATTTTAGCATTTAAGAACTATCTTTTATTATTTTCCATGCTATGCCTTCAGGCTTTAATTCACAAGCATTATTTTTGTTCTAGGTTTAAAACTTTTAAGGAGAAACAAACTTAATTACATATAGCATATGGAAAATTTGGGTTTTAACCACTAATCTGTGGCTTACAATGAATTTGGATGGAAGGACTTCAAGGCTCTCTAGTATCATGTTTCTCATGCTTGTCTCCATTGACTGCAAGAGTTCTAGGATTTTTCAGTGAAAATCATTTGCTTAAATAAAAGATAAATGAGCCACCATGATTCTTTAAATTTTTTTAAATCTTTCATTTTTCTGTGTTTTTCTTTGGCAAACATTTATCTATAAATACTTGAAAGAAAATATTAAGAAGGTGAATAGTTCTTGAAATAATAAAAGCTACCAATAAAAGATTTATTGAAATTCATTGCTGATAAGCATTCATCTCTCAGTATTTTCTGCAGTGGATGCAGAAAAAAGTGCAGATCATTGTTACTTCTATTCTTCCTGCTTTCATGGCTTTTTAGGTATAGAAACAAAAGATAAACAGAAATACCCTTCAGAGTAGAGGACCAGATATGCTGGTGAACATGTACATAACTCAGCTAACATCAGACTGCTTTCTTAGTTTCCACTAGCTGAGGATCTAGCTCAGGAAATGTTACTTTTCCAGTGCCAGTTATTATTATCCCACTTATTGCTCTATCAGATTTGGATGTATTTGGTCTTATCTTAAAAAAACACATCTGGTGGTGAATCTGAAAAGATGGCTTGTTTCAGACCCTGAACCTCCCTTCTACACATATGTGGACCCTGAGGAGGTTCAATATGATTCAGGAAAAATTCCAAGGCTGTAAGAAAGGCTCAGAATGAATATTATTTTAGAATGCTAGCCCAAGGCTGCAGTATTTAATTGAATTCATTGAATTTCAGCTAAGTAGGCAACTATCTTTCTGACCTGAGGGAGGCCTGTATGTATTAATAACATCAATGTTATTAACAAAGCAGCTAACATAGCACTGGAGACATAATAGGAAGTTTTATATCTGTAGATAAAAAAAATACCTTTGATTGATATGATTCCTGACCAGTCATTTATAACTCACTGTTGTGACCTCACTGACGCTCACAGTTCTACTGCATTAGATTTAATTGCCACACTGTGCAATTGCTATGTGCCCATTGTTATCATGCCCGCTGTACATGAGCTATTTGTCATCTGACTGTGCTTAATTAACAGTACAAAATCCTAACTCTGCATCCACTTTTGACTGCCTGAGTTCATGATGAATTACTTGCTATTTAGTTATTATGATACTGTGCAAATGACTAGCTGTCAGCTTAGACGGAGCTGGATAAAGCACATAGGATGTTTGTGGTATGGCCCATGAACAAACTTAGCAGAATGGTTAGGAATTAAAAATGCTGACATATCATCTATCAGATATCATTTGGGCATCCAATGGCTCCATAAAAGACATTTAGAGGAACAGTTTAATTTTCATGTGTGAACATGCTCATTTTGAAACTCACAGGAAGTACTTGTTAGATTAAGTTTGACAGAGGATGAAATACCAGCTGAGCTTGTGTTAGAAGCAGCACTGGGTAGGGAATTTATAGAAAAAATGACATGTCCTGATACTCCAGAATATTGTGTTCTTTTCCAGTAGTTGTCCATAAAAAATAAAGTTCAGTTGACTGCTATATCTAGTAAGAGTATGAAAGATGGAGTCTGGTTCTACTTTTAAAAATACCTTGAAAACTTGCAGCTGCTCTATCCCTGCCACTCCCTCACCCTCTTCCTAAAAAACCACAGTGTCTTTTGTTTGGTCTTGAAAAACTACTGTGAAAAACCCCAAAATTCTGAATCAAGAAATAGTAAATGAAAGGAAGAAACACTAGGGAGAAAGTGAGCCCTTGTATACTTCTATCTTAAGCACACATTTACTCATGAAACTGGCTCAATCAATGATTGGTTCTCTGTCACATATCAGCAACATCTGCCTTTGCAGGTTTTCTTGAGAGCTCTAAATGAGTAATGCTCACAGCTAAAAATTAAACCCATTGTACTGCTACCCACTGTGCAGACATCACAGATAGCAATGCATGTCAATGGTTCTCAACTGCAGTGTGTTTCTAAAACTGAAACTTGTGATTCTTAATAATGTCTATACATTTCCTCCCCAGGCACATTTATTATCAAGAAAGAGGTGACACTTTTCAATAGTCTGCTTGGATACAGCAGTGAGGAACTTGGCTTCTCTGCCATGGTTGGGAATGTGTGAGAATAGTTTAGAAACATTAAAAGCATCTGCAAGAGAGGTTTTGGCACTACCTGTTCCTATGTTGTGACATTAGCAATCCTTTAGAACCACCACAAATAGACTTTCAGGCTTGAGCTCCCTGCAAAGAGGTGGCATCATCAGCATAAGTCAAAGGGGTGGCAGTTCTGTCATTTTTTTCAGAATGAACTGGAATGTTTAAGGCAAATGAAGTTCCTATAAGCCTAGTAATTGGCAGTGGTAGCTTATGGAGGGGCACCGTTTCTCACTGCATCAGCTTCAACAGGCACATCACAAATCATGTGGCATTGTGGGTTTGTTTTTTGGCATTATATCTCTTCTCACCTAGGCAACTCTCAGATGGATTCAACGCACCTGGTTAGCTTCTATTTATCACTGTTGTGACAGTACAGAAAGATACTTTATCCAGCTTGGCATTGGCATCCTTGTTCAGCACAGAGAATGTTTTTTAAAGCCTAAAAAATCTATCGAAAATCTTAAGCTGCTCTAGATCTGCCACAGAATGCAGTTAAATGTATTCTGTGTATTTACTCTGCAAAGCAGAGACAATGATGTCATAGAGCAGAATATGACATTTCATTTGTTTTAAATATAACAAGATTTCATAGGCAGAGGTCATACCACTGAAATCCTAAAGGTTTATGCTGTGTCAAGCTGCGTTCCCACATATCTGAACCATGACAGAACCTTTCAATTATGTGGTATAAAGTATCAGCATATAGTAATAGCAATGGCAAATGTGAAAACTGTGGCACTACCTTCTTCATGTAACTTCTGTGTGTATAAATTGCACCAAACAATAAGGGATTATTGTGTCAAGCTACTTTTGTAATGTGCTTGAAATCTTCAGATAAAAAGAGTTTTTTCTACTTGTTATTTACTGTTCACTGTTTCTGAATAATCATCTCTCATCTATAACTTAGAGCAGTGTTTACCATCTTTCCTGCTGGACAAAATATGCAGTTTTTTGCCATCGCAGCCAAAGGCCACAAAGCAAATACAAATTCCTGCCCCACTGGTATGACACTCACTGGAAGTACTGGTGTTACTGTGCCTGCTCAAATTAACTGTACTGTGAGTGCATTCAACTGATAGTCAAAATGAATGTCTCACCTAAGACTTAGGAACAGCTGGGAAAAAAGGTGACCAGAGATAGGCTGTCTTCTGCCACAATCCACTCCTAGCTAGTCTTTTATTCTGCAAAATGCAGCTGCCCTTTTGAACAGTATTGCTAATGCAAAGTAGGAAAGACATACTGTAAATTTGGTTTTGTAATTTTTGATGAACCAGTGAAACTTCTTAGGTTAGATAATTATCAGTGAGGCTATTCTCTAATATTTTATGGCAACAATGTCCAGACTCTAAATTTATTACTTTGAATGTTTGTTCTTCGTGATTATCAGCTAAATCACATGTCGTGGCCTTACTTTCTCACTGTTTTGGACTGGAGCAGGAAATGAATGCAAGCACAGCAGCAAATAACATACACTGTACTTTCAAGATGGATTTGAGCCAGAATGATTCACAGCTACATTTATGAAGCTTTGGGGATTCAAAACACTTTCATAAACATGCATCAGTTTATTGGGTTTGGGTGGCAAGGTTTTGGTAGAGGGGGGGTTACAGGGGTGGCTTCTGTAAGGAGCTGCTGGAAGCTTCCCCTGTGTTCGAGAGAGCCCATACCAGCTGGCTCTAAGACGGACCTGCCGCCGACTAAGGCCGAACCAATCAGCGATAGTGGTAATGCCTCTGGGATAATATTTTTACTAATAAAAAAAGTTGCTGGGACAGACAGAAATGGCAGCCAGAAAGAGAGTGAGAACATGTAAGAGAAACAACCCTGCAGACACCAAAGTCAGTGAAGAAGGAGGGGAAGGAGGTGCTCCAGGCGCTGGAGCAGAGATTCCCCTGCAGCCCGTGGGGAAGACCATGGTGAGGCAGGCTGTCCCCCTGCAGCCCATGGAGGTCCACGGTGGAGCAGATCTCCACCTGCAGCCCAGGGAGGACCCCACGCCGGAGCAGGTGGGTGCCCAAAGGAGACTGTGACCCCATGGGAAGTCCGCACTGGAGCAGGTTCCTGGCAGGACCTGGGGATCTGTGGAGAGAGGAGCCCACGGAGCAGGTTTTCTGGCAGGACTTGTGACCCCATGGGGACCCACGCTGGAGCAGTGTGCTTCTGAAGGACTGCACGCCATGGAAGGGACCCATGCTGGAGCAGTTCATGAAGAACTGCAGCCTGTGGGAAGGACCTATGTTGGAGAAGTTCATGGAGGACTGTCTCCCATGGGAGGGGCCCCATGCTGGAGCAGGGGAAGAGTGTGATGAGTCCTGCCCCTGAGGAGGATGAAGCAGCAGAAATAACGTGTAATGAACTGGCCATAAACCCCATTCTCCATCTTCCTGCACCACTGAGGCGGGGGGGGGGGGGGGTTGGTAGAGAATCTGGGAGTGAAGTTGTGCCTGGGAAGAAGGGAGGGGTGGAGGGAAGGTGTTCTGAGATTTGGTTTTATTTCTCATTACCCTACTCTGGTTGATTTGTAATAAATTGAGTTAATTTTCCCCAAGTTGAGTCTGTTTTGCCCATGACGGTAATTGGTGAGTGAGTGATCTGTTTTTACAAATATGTTAAGAGTAAAAAGAATCCCAAGGAGAATATCTGTCCTTTAATGGATACAGAAGGGAACGTAGCAACCAGAGATGAGGAAAAGGCTGAGGTACCTAATGCCTTCTTTGCCTCAGTCTTTAATAGTGAGTCCAGTTATCCTCAGGATACTCCACCCCTTGAGCTGGAAGGTAAGGATGAAGAGCAGAACATACCCCCCTTAATCCAGGAGGAAATAGTTAGTGACATACTACACCATCTGGACACTCACAAATCTATGGGACCTGATGGGATCCATCCAAGAGTACTGAGGGAACTGGCAGAGGTCCTTGCCAAGCCACTCTCTATCATCTATCAGCGATCCTGGTCAACAGGGGAGGTCCCAGAGGGCTGGATGCTTGCCAGTGTGACTCCCATTTACAAGAAGGGTCGGAGGGAGGATCCGGGGAACTACAGGCCTGTCAGCATGACCTCGGTACCAGGGAAGATTATGGAATGGTTTGTCTTGAGAGCACTCATGTGGCAAGTCCAGGATAAGAAGGGGATCAGGCCCAGTCAGCGTGGGTTTATGAAAGGCAGGTCCTACTTGACCAACCTGATCTCCTTCTATGACCAGGTGACCCACCTAGTGGATGAGAGAAAGGCTGTGGATGTTATCAACCTTGACTTCAGCAAGGCCTTTGACACTGCCTCTCATGGCATACTCCTTGAGAAACTGGCATCTCGTGGCTTGGATAAGTGTACTCTTCACTGGGTGAAAAACTGGATGGATGGATGAGCCCAGAGGGTTGTGGTGAATGGGGTGAGATCCAGTTGGCGGCAGGTCACAAGTGGTGTTCCTCAGAGCTCGGTGTTGGGCTCTGTTCTGTTTAATATCTTTATCAATGATTTGGATGAGGGGATTGAGTGCATCCTCAGCAAGTTGCAGACAACACCAAGTTGGGAGTGAGGGTTGATCTGCTTGAGGGTAGGGAGGCTCTACAAAGAGTTCTGGAAAGGCTGGATTGGTGGGCTGAGGCCAATAGTATGAAGTTCAACAAGGCCAAGTACCAGGTCCTGCACTTGGGTCACAGCAACCCCATGCAGTGCTACAGGCTTGGGGAGTGGCTGGAAAGCTGCCCAGCAGAAAAAGACCTGGGGGTGCTGGTTGGCAGCCGCATGAATATGAGCCAGCAGTGTGCCCAGGTGGCCAAGAAGGCCAATGGCATCCTGGCCCGTATCAGAAATAGTGCAGCCAGCAGGAGCAGGGAGGTGATTGTTCTCCTGTACTTGGCACTGGTGAGGCCGCACCTGGAGTCCTGTGTTCAGTTTTGGGCCCCTCACTACAGGAAAGACATGGAGGTGCTGGAGTGTGTTCAGAGAAGGGCAACCAAGTTGGTGAGGGGCCTGGAGCACAAGTCTTATGAGGAGCAGCTGAGGGAGCTGGGGCTGCTTAGTCTCGAGAAGAGGAGGCTGAGGGGAGACCTTGTTGCTCTCTACAACTACCTGAAGGGGGGTTGTGGTGAAGTGGGTGCTGGTCTCTTCTGTCAGGTGGCTGGAGATAGGACAAGAGGAAATGGCCTCAAGTTGAGGCAAGGGAGATTTAGGTTGGGTATTAGGAAAAATTTTTTTACTGAGAGGGTTGTCAGGCATTGGAATAGGTTGCCAGGGAAGTGGTTGAGTCACCATCCCTGGAGGTATTCAAAAAGTGAGTGGATGAGGTACTTCAGCACATGGTTTAGTGGGCATGGTTGATGGTTGGACTCAATGATCTTGAAGGTCTTTCCCAACCTAAATGATTCTATGATTCTATGAGTCTATCTCTCCTGTCCTTATCTTGACCAACCAGACCTTTGTTATATTTTGTCTCCCCTGTCCAGCTGAGGAGGGGGAGTGATAGAATGGCTTTGGTGGGCACCTGGCATCCAGCCAGGGGCAAACCACCACAATCAGTCACTCATCTACTAGCTAACAACAAATAAGAAAACATACAACTGCAAAGACAGTATTTGGATATCAATCCTGAAAATATTTGTGAATTGTTTTTTGCCTTATTTAGCCAGTCTTATCTACATTAAGATTCTTTAAAAATATTACTTCTCTAAAAATTAAAGACCCATCTTACTATTCAGCCACAACTGTTTCACGATTTTAGCAGCTTTACAGCTTTCCCTGATGCTTACATATTTGTGTATAGTGTTCTTTTCCTCACCTGCATATATTTCCCCTAATTTATCAGTCAAAAGCAATCTGGTTCATTAGATAATTGAAATTACTCACTCTCAGTATTTTGAATTCAGCTGATATGCTATTTTTTTGTTTTTATTGACACCTTCATACCTTTTGAAATAAAACCCAGCTAAGGAAGTTATTAACTTTCTTGAGATAATTAGTAGCTTGGGTTTTTTTTGTTTGTTTAATTTGTTTGCAGAAGCAATATTTCCTATAAAGATCCAATTCAGCAGTTTTCTGATTTCTTCCCTTGATCTCAAGCTAGTCTGTAACATTGTCAAAACAGCATGACTGGGATTACTAATTCAAAACTTTCCTTTTCCAGTATCAACGCAACCAGACAACCTACTTTCTGTAGAACAGCCATATTTCTGAGATGCTTGATATACTAAAGTATTTTCATTTAGTCCATATTCATGCAAAACACTGAGCCACATGCCACACCACATAGTCAAAAACTCTATGAATTTAAATAAGGCTAGAAAATAATGTTTCTGAGAAGCAGGGTTTAATAGCTTCTTTCTATGAGCAAGTATTTCTTCAGAAAAGACCCATTCTGTTGTAAAAACACTTGTACATTTTTTAGGAACCTTGAGCTAAATTCTGAAGTTCAGACTAATTGCTAATTCCTCCTCATCTTAGAGATGTTTTGCCAAAGGTGACAGTGGGTAGAATTTGGTCCTGATTTTTTTCAGCATGAAAAATAACTTGCTTGATATTAGCAAATCATTAATCTCTTTTACCTCTCCTTTTTATATAAGTAATTACTGTATTCTGTATTTTACTTATTTTCCTGAAAAAAGTTGTGGTTTGCCATCATCACCAGCTTTCAATCTCTTAGTATGAAATAACAATCTAATTATTATTAATAATTCAAATAAAAATTTTTCATTTTGCTGGTTGAGAAATAACAAAATAACTACAAAGATATAAAACCCCAGGTATAATAGTCCTCTACTTAGAATGTCTCCAAACAATTTTCTAACCTCCATTTATGTATCAGCATCTCAGGTATAAAGTACACACTTTTACTGATCTTTTCTCCTACATACATTAGACTTTGTTGTGTTATATTAAAGGAGTTCCATGAAAAACTGAAAGCAGGTAGTAAACCTACCATTAAACATCATTGTCATGGTTCAACCCCAGCCAGCAACTAAGCACCATGCAGCCACCCACACACTCCCCCCCACACCCAGTGGGATGGGGGAGAAAATCGGGAAAAGAAGCAAAACTCGTGGGTTGAGATAAGAACAGTTTAATAGAACAGAAGAGAAGAAACTAAGAAAAGAAGAAATTAATAATGATAATGATTAACTAACTAATTTATTAGTGTTATCATATGCTAATAAAATGACAGCAGTAATAATAAAAGGATTGGAATATACAAATGATGCACAGTGCAATTGCTCACCACCCACCAATCGATACCCAGTTAATCCTCGAGCGGCCATCCCCTGCCCCCAGTCCCCCCAGTTTCTACACTAGATGTGATGTCCCATGGTATGGAATACCCCTTTGGCCAGTTTGGGTCAGGTGCCCTGGCTGCGTCCCCTCCCAACTTCTTGTATCCCTCCAGCTTTCTCGCTGGCTGGGCATGAGAAGCTGAAAAATCCTTGACTTGAGACTAAACACTACTTAGCAACAACTGAAAACATCAGTGTTATCAACATTCTTTGCATACTGAACTCAAAACATAGCACTGTACCAGCTACTAGCAATTAACTCTATCCCAGCTGAAACCAGGACAAAGTGTCACAATAATATACAATTAAACTATTGCATACTTATGTCTGATTAAGGTATGGAATTGATTTGTAAATTCTGTAGTGACTTGAGTTTAACGTAGGCCTAAGACAAACAATATCAGTACTGTGTTTGCTGTAGAATTTGTATGCAGCTGTATTTTAAAAATTTCTCAAGCAGCTATTATTTGTGTTTGCGATTATTAGATGTGACTAAAAAATAAAAAAAAAAACCACCACCCCACCCCATAGATGTTTGTAAAAGTGTTTATGCTATAAAGCAATACATTTCAAACTTAAATTATTTATAAAAATATCATACGCTCACAATATTTTTATTGCAATAACTCGGACTTCAGTCATGATAGTGTTCTTCCTCAGCAGTATTCATAGTGGTCCCAAAAATAAATCCTAGGCAAGTTTAAATTTACTTTAGCTTTAATAGAATTATGTCAATTTACATCAGGTTGAAAGCCGAAGTAGAGATTTCAGCTGAATAGCAACTTGGCTGCTATACTGACTGGGAGGGACTCTGTCGGTTGAAAATAATCATGTTGTGATCCAAAATCAAATCTTGGTCATTATCCAAAGTCCATTTGCCTTAGGGCTCAATGAAAGTTGAGTGTAGCTAACAGAAGCACCCATGTTTACTTCAGTAGGTTTTTGAGGAGGCTGTCAGAGCTAGGAGATAGGGACAGTCACAAAAACATACCACTGAATACATCTGGGATTGGTTTGGGGTTTTGTTTTTTGTTGTTTTTTTTTGTTTGTTTGTGTGTTTTGTTTGGGGTGGTTTTGCACACTTTTAACTGATGCTTGAGTTAGCAGAGGAAACTATGTAAGCATAACTGAATCAGAGCACTCTGTGAAATCTCATAAAAGACAAAAATACAAGTGAATGGTTCCAGAACTTTCATGAAACAAGGAAATCTACTTAGTTTATGTTTTTAAAACAAGCAGTCTGCCTAGTGTTAAGAAATGCAGGCATTAGAAATGTATTAACATAGGAGCATCCTTCCAGACAACAACAAATAAGCACAACAAATAAAAAACAACAACAATGTGCAGTGTTTGAATTCCATATGATCTAGTTAGTTTTATGTGTCCAGTTATCTTTAGATATCCAATTAGCTCTAGAAATCTAGCCCCAGATTTCTAAACTCAAAAGAAGGGAAACAAAACAAAACATGGGGAGAGTTCCAATATGAAGCATATATCAATAATTGTCTAAGAATGTGTGTGTACATCCTAAACAAGACATTATTTTATGTTTATTTATTAGATGCAAACCTAGTAAGATAATATATAGGCTTAAGCTATGGTCTTATTAATTTTGAATGGTACTAACCCAGGTCTCAAGAAAGCTAAGTGGCCAAAATATACATAAAAAAAAAGAGTTTGTCCAATAAATCAAGAGTAGGTAATTATGTGGTTGTTCAGTGCAAATTTTCTCACTCTATATTTTGAACTGTCTGATGTAGGCCAAAGATGACTGAATAAAAACACAAGAGTAACACCCATTGAGGCATTTTTATATCCTAGTTGCGCTTACACCAGACAATGGCATATTTTTCGCAGAGAGTTAAGATGTGATAAATCCGATATGTTTGGTTGATGTGTAAACAATCTCTTTTCATCCACTTTGAGCAGTTTTCCCATCCTGTGCTGCTTTGACCCTCAGTCATGTTATGTATTGATAATCTGTAATGAGATTCAGATATCTGAAGATTGATGATTGTCCTGGTTTCAGCTGGGATAGAGTTAATTGTCTTGCTAGTAGCTGGTACAGTGCTATGTTTTGAGTTCAGTATGCGAAGAATGTTGATAACACTGATGTTTTCAGTTGTTGCTAAGTAATGTTTAGTTTCAAGTCAAGGATTTTTCAGCTTCTTATGCCCAGCCAGTGAGAAAGCTGGAGGGGCACAAGAAGCTGGCACAGGACACAGCCAGGGCAGCTGACCCAAAGTGGCCAACGGTATATTCCATACCATGGGACGTCCCATCTAGTATAGGAACTGGGAAGTAGAGGTGGGGAATCGCCGCTCGGGGACTAGCTGGGTGTCGGTCGGCGGGTGGTGAGCAATTGCCCTGCGCATCATTTGTACATTCCAATCCTTTTATTATTGCTGTTGTCATTTATTAGTGTTATCATTATCATTATTAGTTTCTTCTTTTCTGTTCTATTAAACCGTTCTTATCTCAACCCAGGAGTTTTACTTCTTTTCCTGATTTTCTCCCCCATCCCACTGGGTGTGGGGGGAAGTGTGTGAGTGGCTGCGTGGTGCTTAGATGCTGGCTGGGGTTAAACCACAACACGCTTATAAATCAGAAATGAAATTCAGAGGTATGAAATTGGGGTGTGAGGCATGCAAATCCTTTTAATTTACACGAATTTCTTTTTGAGTAGTGTTTTATACCATCTCGCTGTGACTAACGAAACTACAAGGCTGTCTTGTCAGTACCAATGGACTACTCCTACACAACAGGGAGCACAAATCACCCGTGTTCTGCTTGCTTAGGATTTCATTTTTTGTACCATAAAATAGACCCTGGAAACAGTAAAACCTCAATCCCTTTACTGCCATATTTACTTACAGAAGAGTTCAAAGAGTGACTCCGTCCTTGTAAGGCTCTTGAGGTTTCAGCTGGATATTTTCTTTAAGGAATAAGAGAAATTATTTATGGAACAGATATATTAGTATTCCATGCAACTATTTTGTTAAGTCCTATTTGTTTTTTTGTTGATACTGTAGAGATATCACTCATAAACAAACTCCTGCCAAAATATTTTTCTCCAGATATTGTAATGATGAGGAGGGCGAGTGGTTTGAGAAGGTAGAGGACAGTTGCTGTATTGCTTTGCCACATCTGCATTTGAAAACTCCTGCATACTGTGAAACTCTTCAGGCAGTTGAAGGGATCAGTGAACTGCAAGTGAGCTGGGCAGGAGTAAAGCAAAAACCAAAGAGAAGCAAGAAATTCATATCTAGATGGAGATGCTTTGGTAGTAACATAATGAATGTAGCCATTTAATGGAGATTTTAATAGCAAGGGAAAAGCTGTTTGTATGAGTGAAAAGCTAATTCTGCCAGAAAAAATGGATGAAAATTCTTCATTATGAATTGCACATATCCTTTTGGTCTTAGTTACTCTAGTGGATTCTAAAACAGATATTAGTCTCCTTCAGGGTTATGTGTAATTCTTGTATTGGTGTGTAGGCACACATAGGTGTGTTTGTGCATACATGCACTTCTGAAAATAAATATACTGGGTTATGCAATTACAATTTTTTTTTTTTTTATTACTTCATGCCAGCAGATACTTATGCTTAAAGGTCAAACTACTAGAAGATACAATGCTAACAACAGTGGCAGAAATTGCTGAGGTAGCAGAACTTAGTAAAATATTTCTCTGAATGCTTGTATTTGCTACTCTGTCTAATAAATAAAAGGGTCAAGAAAGTCTCAGAGGAGACGAGAGTGTCTCAGATTGTTAGATGAAAGCAGCTGGTGTGCTAGGATTAGAGCATGGGAGTTTGTAGGTCTCCTCTGGATGCAAGGGTGCGATGGCTGCAGAGACAGGCACCAGAACAAAGCTCACAGGCCTGATAGGGAGGACTGATCTAGCCTTACTACACTTGTTTCCCACTACAATTTTTTTTCCAGCATCTCTTCCCAGCTTCAGGATGCATTTTTTTTTCCCCAGCTCAATGACTATTTCTATCTGGTCCATGCTCTAAAGCCAGCTTAAGAGTGCTTAACTTCATATTTATTTCTCCTCTTAAAGAATCCAGTTTAATTATAGAAGCACAGATGATCTATAAACCATCAATATTTTGATGTTGCATGTGAGGATCCTCAAAATCTGCTTACTCTTCCATATTCTTCTGGTGAGCTTGTGAAAGTCTGACAAATTATAGTCAATGTCTCAAACATTCGTTAAAGAACTTTGGTGGAGAAAACGGCCTCTGTAAAAACGCTGGACTTTTGTGAACAGGACAATGATGTGGCCGGAGGAGAGGGCCTCCCAGAGGGTGGGACCACACTTCTCCAAAGCCGCAGTTCCTTATCTTAAGTGACCAGGAGAAGGAGCACAGCATATGCGCCTGGAGGAGGAGGCCCCATGGAGGATGGGACTGTGCTTCTATCTTAAGCGGTCATGCCAGCAGAAAAAGAGAGGCAACTCCGCAGTCAACCCCCCCACCCCCTGCAAAGCTCACCAACCGATTCCAGAGAACCCAGGGAATGGGAACTGTGCATGTTGAGACCATTGACTAACACACTATGAAAGAAGGGAGAACGAGTTCTCAGTGTGTGCCCTCTGGAACTGGATCTCTACACTGGCTGGACCAACGCTGGACCCAGGAATGGTGAAACCCTTTTCTTCTCTCTTTTTTCTTTCTTTCTTTCTTTCTCTCTCTCCCTCTTTTCCTTCTCTCTTTTCCACAGTCCCTACACCTCACCCTCTTAAACATAAACCGTTGACCAAGTCTGAGACTAGCAGTGGATCTAGCTGCTCCTGGGCTCCTCTTTGAGAAGGAGTCCAGAAAGCAAGGGGGTCTGCTCTGAACCTCGTGACTCAACGGGAGGGCTCTCCTTCTTATAATTTTCATGTTCCTTTTTCCATTTCTTTTTCTACACCCCCCTTCTCTTTTCAAGGACATGTTGCAAGATTCATATTGATAAGTTCGCTTGTACTTGGGCAAGGTTAGCTAGGTTGAATAAATGTTGATTGTTGTTTGAACTCCCCTGGTGTCGTTTCACCTTAATTCTGACAAAGGAAATCCACGAACCTGAGTTGCTCCAACTTTGGGATGCGACAGAGCTCTATATTGATATTTTGATGTGTTTCACCACAGGCTCAGATCTGAATGCAGAATAAAAGGTTACAATTGTGAGAAAATATGATGTTAAGTGAAGTCAATCATGCCAGGCTGAGCACTCCAAATGCCTTTTTTTTCTTAAAGAGAGGAAACTGGATTCAGTACTGTATTGGGTTTGTGTGGCAAGGTTTTAGTAGTGTCAGGGCTACAGGGGTGGCTTCTGTGAGAAGCTGCTAGAAGTTTCCCCCATGTCTGATAGAGCCGATGCCAGCCAGCTCCGAGATGGACCTGCCGCTGGCCAAGGTCGAGCCCATCAGCGACAGTGGCAGTGCCTCTGGGATAACAGATTTAAGAAGGGGAAAAAAACCCCCTGTGCAATTACAGCTGGGAGAGAGGAGTGAGAATAAGTGAGAAAAACAACCCTGCAGACACCAAGGTCAGTGCAGAAGGAGGGGGAGGAGGTGCTCCAGGCGCCGGAGCAGAGATTCCCCTGCAGCCCGTGGGGAAGACCATGGTGAGGCAGGCTGTCCCCCTGCAGCCCATGGAGGTCCACGGTGGAGCAGATCTCCACCTGCAGCCCAGGGAGGACCCCACGCCGGAGCAGGTGGATGCCTGAGGGAGGCTGTGACCCCGTGGGAAGCCCATGCTGGAGCAGCCTGTGCCTGAAGGACTGCAGCCCATGGAAGGGACCCACGCTGGAGCAGTTCATGAAGAACTGCAGCCTGAGGGAAGGACCCATGTTGGAGATGTTGGTGGTGGACTGTCTCCCAGTCCTTCTCCTGCTGGAGCAGGGGAAGAGTGTGAGGAGTCCTGCCCCTGAGGAGGAAGGAGCGGCAGAGACAACGTGTGATGAACTGACCACAACCCCCATTCCACATCCCCTTGCCCTGCTCAGGGCAGGGGAGGTAGAGAAATTCAGGAGTGAAGTTGAGTCTGGGAAGAAGGGAGGGGTGAGGGGGAAGGTGTTTTAAGATTTGGTTTTTATTTCTCATTATCCTACTCTGATTTGATTGGCAATAAATTAAATTAATTTCCCCAAGTTGTGTCTTGTTTTGCCTGTGACAGTAACTGGCGAGTGATCTCTCCCTGTCCTTATCTCAACCCACAAGCCTTTCATTATATTTTCTCTCCCTCTGTCCAGTTGAGGAGGGGGAATGATAGAGCAGCTTTGGTGGGCACCTGGTGTCCAGACAGGGTCAACCCACCACAAGTATTTACAGATGTCACCTGAAGTTGACATATTACCCGTAAGACAGTTCTCCTATTTTAAAAAAAAAGTTTTCTGAATATATTATTAAAAAAATCCTGAAGGTCTATTTCTATTGTCAATTGTCCTGACTCTTCCTTAAGACTTTTTCTTCCATCATTCCTTCCTAATATAACATTATTTAGACCACTAACATGAAAAAAATGGCATTATTCAGAGCACAAGCCTTTGTAGAACTAGCATTAAAGCCCTATTTCATAGCCATTGGTCATAAAAGTAATGTTTCAGAACTTTCTAGAATTGATGTAGGAATATATATACTTGCCCACATAAACACACACAAAGTTATTATTGTTTTAATATATCTATTGTTCTTATAAGACAAACAAATCTAACAAAATAGTCTTGATTATTATATAAATACTACATGGAAGACTAACATAATATTCAAGTCTGAATAATAAGAGATGGTCATCTCCTTCAGATTTTGCATTTTTTAAATTATTTAGTATTTCCCGGTTTAGACTTAGGAAAGTGAATGTCTTATTATAATGAGAAGTCTGTCCATTTTTCTCTTTCTTCTACACTATGACAAATATTGGTAGCACTGCAAATTTTACTATCAGTAACTGCTTTGAAACCCATGGTCTTTATAATCCTCTTTCTGACCTTTAAAGGAATGAAGGATTCATGATACTTCCTAGAAAATCTGGTTTAGGTATCAGATAAATTGGTAAAGATTATGATGCAGTAACTGGTCAGATAGTGAATTACAGAAAAAAAGTGTTATGAAACTGTTAGATTTCCTGGAGCTCAACAGAAGCTTTTCAATCTCCAGAAGCCATTCTCGTTTTCTTTTTAACTTGTCCAGTTTCCACACCCTACTTTTGCTCATAGCCACCTTTGGAAAGCCTTTCCAGTTTTTTGAAAGTTCTGTGAAAAACTGTTCTATTGGAGATCTTTTTAAGTGAACGTAGAAGACATTTTAAGAAAAGAAGAAAATAATTTAGCTAATAGACATTTTAATATATAGCTGAAGGGATCAAATAAGATACCTGATATAAACCTAAATGATTTAAGTGTTGTTTCCTGGAAAAGGAAAAAAATCCTGTGTTTACTGTTAATCTGGAATTGCAAATGGTATGTCCCATGCAATTCCTACATATCTATCAGAGGGATATAATACTAAAAAGGACACATCACAAGTTAAAGCATCTAAAGCCCATTTTAAGTAGTTCACTCCAGTCACTTGAAGAAGAGGAGAACAACAACATGTTTCGTACTAGTGAAATATGCCAAAGCTGTTGATATGAATGCTACTAAATTGCCCAGTACAACCTAGTGGCATTTTAAAGCTCACCCACATTTGAGGAGAAACTACTTGTAGGACAGAACAAGGAGTTTAATCATCACACTCATTCAGTATCTAATCTTGTGTCTTCTACTGTCAAAATGATGACTTCACACTCAGTCACTGCCTCTTGCAAACCATTTGAAAGTCACCAGTTCATTTTGTATAGGTGGCTACATTAATTGCCATATGCTATCTTCTGGACACTACCACAGTGGATGTCCTAAAAAGATGATGGAAAACCGAGCCCATTTTTTCCAGTTCTAAACCAGAACAGGATACAATTCAATCTCTAAGCCATGCAATTTTCCTAGTACCTTTACGTATACTTTTGGTATATTTTGTAAGGGTGGGCATATCTATAGAACAGGCCAAAGATTTACAAGATACAACTGACACTAAGAGAGTCACACAGTTACAGCTCTAGTGTGAGGTCTCTGCCAAAATTGCAGAATGCAAATGAAAGGGTTTTCTGATGTTGAAATACAATCTATGATTCTGTATGCATGAATATTTATAAACTAGTCTTAATAATATTGCTGGACTGGGTAACAGATTTATTTGAAGGAGGAAAAAATTGCTTAATTAAAATTAATATTTAAATGGAAAAAGCTCATTATTTAATTCACAGCTGGTATAGCACAACTTTGTTGACTACAGGTTTTTAACTTAATATCGTCAGTTTCTCCTGGAGAATGTTACAGAATTTATCAAACTCCATTTCACTGATCAATATGTAAATCAGGAAAATTTTTTACCATCTGAAGTCTGAAAAGAAAGGTGCTGCCCCATATTGTACAGTGCTGTAACTCTGAAATAGAAATTGCTTGCTGTCTGACATCAATTCTTTTGCAGACAAAAACTGGTCTATTAAATAATGAAAGGTGTTGGTACAAACAAACTGGAAATTAATGTTTTAAAATGGTTTATATTTACTGAGATGAAACAGATTGTATTTAATATATATTAAAAATTTATTCCATAAACAAAACATGATAAGTTTGCATGTTTAATTATTGTAAAAAGCATGAGTATAATCCTAAATCTGAGTGCTGGGATTTGTTTTGAATTATTTACACTGTCCTTGAAACATCAGTATTACAGGTTTCAAAGAGGAAGATAAAAAATGACTGTTCTTTCAAGATCATTTTACCATTTTAGAAAAATACTACTAAAATCAAATTAGCTATTCCCCAGTCATGTGTCATAAAAATATGCATGCACATATTGATGCACATTCTCTACTTATGTTCCTAAAAAAATACAACCATCATACTATGAAGGCTGTTATAACACAAAAGGCCTGCACTTTTCAGTTGTACTGTGAAAAATACATTCATTAGGACAGGAATTATGCAGCTCAGAAATACCAGATGCCAGCTACCTTTCTCCGAATAACTTTTCTAAAAAATATTTGTAAAATCAGACACAACTACCATCTCTTTCTAATAACTGAATGTTTTAGGAGACATCCTGTCCATATGCTCACTCACACTGCTGGAGCACCTGTGCTGCAAAACATGGAGATTTTTTATTATCGTTATTGTTTTCCTTTTGGCACTTGTTCCAAGCTTTGCCACATGTACACGCGCAGTAGATTCCTCAGTTTTTTACCAAGTTTGCCTTGCTGTTAATAAGGCAGTAACTCCAAGAGAAAGGATGATACTGAAGGTGTATAGGACTGCATATGGGTTACATATCTCTAAGCATCAAGATTAAAAGGCTTTGGCCTGTGTAAACAAAAGAACAGCTTTTTCCTGACATATGTTGTGCACAGTGACACCTCGCCAGTATCACGCTATGTATATACACTTATATATGTCAGGGTCAACTTGCCACATTAGCATAGCTCCTTCAAAAGCAGTAGAAGATACAAAACATGGAGGAAGCCCTTGGACAAGTCAATAAACTCAGCAAGCCCATACTGATGAACGCACCGACTCCACAGGCACTGTGCAGAAAATCCACTGAATCCCATCAGCACAGTTGGTGAAGCTGTACTAATACTGTGCCTACTTAGGGCAGGAGATTTCCCATTTAATATGCCCATTTAATGTGTGTGTCCTGCATGCCTATTCCTGTCTGGAATGTTAAATTTTGGGAAAGCCAAAGTGTTTGTTGTGTAGTCACAAGGGCAGTGTATGCATAGGCAGTCACTTAAGCCTGATCCATTACTCGACTTCCCAAGCAAAACTACTGAGAAACTTGCAGTTACGCTGTCCTTCGCAGTCTGCTTTGGTTCATTGCAACTCTCTTAGTGTGACAGAAACCGGGACTGCTTCCCAGTTTCTAGGTAGATGCATACAGCTCCACAGAAGCTTCTGCTGAACACAACCCGGGGAAATGACCTGAGCACACACTGCTCTCGTCGCCCCAGGGCAGGCATCAGAGGTGCACAACAGCCCTGTCACAGGCTGACCAGGGGCTCATCTGTGTTGACAGATCACTGCACTCTTTTCTTTCTCAATATCTAAGTGCAGATACAGCCTATAAACCCCTGATTTCCACCAACAAAAACCCCAGTCTTGCAAGCTTTTCCTGATTAATTTCCTAGTCAGTAAGAAGTTGTGGGGGGCATAAATCAAAGTGCTTTACACTTCGATACATTTGCCTCAAAAGATCATACTCTCCACAGAGGTAATGTAAGTATGAAATATCTACGATGCTTGGCATCATAACGTGATTGCAAACAGCAGTGTCAGTAACCCTGTAAAATCCTTGACACTTTAACACTTTAACTTCCTTTTTAAGGATACAAAATCAGCCAGTAAAAGTTAGGAAAATGAATTCTGCCTTCCTGTACAGACAGAATATGAAATATTCTTGGATTTCATGATCACCTCTTGTCTTTTCTTACACTACTTAAGTCAATTCACAGGATAGACTCAATATTCAACAGATAATGTCAACACTAATTTCTTTTCCTCCCCCTCTCATCCTCACTATTTAATTGTCTGATATTTCATTTTTAAGAGAAATCCACTATAGGTCATCTTCCAGTTTTCTTGCATCAATTTTTAGTATTGTAAAATCTACTAAATGATGTAATAAAGCCTACACCTATATAACTGTAAGCATCAGAGCATGATATTACATGCATTTTAAGTGGAATGTAGCTCTCTGACAAGCAAATAAAGATCACACTCACTTTTCACTACCCACTAAAGCATTGTTTAAGTGTTTCCCATTAAAAACAAAATAGTTTTTAATGAAGGGATACTTTAAATTGCTGAGATGGTCTGCAGAAGAACTCTTGGACAGTGTAAATGTGACAATTAACACAGTTTAGAGGAGTTCTATTGGTGGCTCTTTGGAATGAAAAATTCTGAGTCTGCACTGCTTCCTAAAGAATAGACTGTTTCCTATTCGACACTGAAACAGCTGGAGGTGGATGGAAGAGAACTGTAGGCATTCTAAAACTTGTTGAACAATACAGTTGGCTTTGCAATCACAAAATTTAACAAAAATGAAAAAAAAAAACCTTCTTCAGGAACACAGTTCACTTTCAGGAAGCAAAAACTACTCATCATTAATAATGCTTCCCCCCCCTCTTTTTTTTCTTCTTTTTCTTTTTTTCTTTCTTTGTTTTACCTTTTAGAAGAAATCCTGAGAGGGTTTCTTCTCTGCAGTAATTTTTCTAGAGAAGTGAGGAAGGCACTGAACACTGCCAAGCCATATCTTGGAAATGCCTAGATATTCTCACCTATATAGTCCCTCACTGGCATACTAACTCCCAAGAAAGAGCTACACTTTCTTCTTAATGTGAATAATCTTAATCTATGAATAAGAATGAAAGCATGAATGGGTTCTGTCAAGAAGTCACTGTTATTTCTCTCTCCAGATTATGTCTACTGCCCATTTCTTACAATGCAAGGGGGAACAGGAAAAAGACACAGCCTCCCCCCTCTCCCCTCCACCTCCAAAAAGGGGTGTTGCTTTCCATAAACACTTACTTGTTTTTTTCCAGTCTTATTTTTCATTTATTATCTTACAATTTACTACTATCTCTACTTTATGGAGAGATTCCTGGCCTAGCCAAATATTAAAATACTAAAATATCAGTAGTTGTATCTGAGAAGTTGTAAACCTATATTGTACAACATTAAGTGAATTAGAGAAACTAATTTTGAAGACTAACTACTGGCAAGACTAACAGAAGTAAACTGCAAGCACATTCACAATACTTAACAAAACTACACTGATTTTACTTGCAAACATTTTCTGCTATGTAGTCTTTAACACGCCAAGTGTGATCCAAATCTTACTGAAGTTAATGGAAGTCTCTCCACTGAGTAGTATCATGCTTTGCATTAAGTCACTCATACAGCTCATTAATTTGCTGTATCTGACCCTAACGTTTTAATATTTCTACTCTTCTCCTTTTAAAGAACTCAGAATAAAAGTAGATATAAATTGGTGATGTTCACTTAATTTCCATATTTTTATCTACACAAGGGTGTGCCATTTCAGAGCATTTGACTGTATTTAGAAATGTAAATTTAAGAAATACATTATCTTCCCATTCTTTAATTCCTGCTGAATCAGGGGAGGCTAATTAAGAGAAAGCATCATTTTAATTGCTCTTTGGTAGAACTGATTCAAAAGCCAGGACTATGTTTACTGGACCAGATTTTACATTATTTTATGTTACTGTAAATTAATTGACTTAAGAAGAGATGCACCAGTTTAGACCAGCTAAGGTCTCACTCATCGGTCTAGCCATTGACTTCTATGCATCTGTCAATAAAAAAAATGAAAGAATGGTGTTCCAAAATGTATGTGTGTTTCAGATTTTTTTAACTTCTCAGAAGATGCTCTTTCTGATAACTGGTCCATAATGTCTTCTAATCTTTATCACATGGAAGGATGAAGATAGACCAATGCCAATACTCTAGCATTCACCGGACATAGACAAAATACCTCTAAAAATACAATTTACATGCAGTTAACTGTTACAGACTTCTGACCTGTGCTAAGAACCTGAAGTGGCAGAGTCCTTGTGCCACCTTCTAGCATCCTGCTCACTGATACACAGCTAGTAAGAATTTCACTCTCAGCAGATCACGTGTTTATCATTCATATTTTTTCATTAAGTTACAAAAACTCTTAATTTTTAATTTTCATACATATATTCTAAATTCAGGAATTGGGGAGCTTAATAAACAGGAATAGAAACTAGACTTTATGAGCATTAAAATTTTTGGAAACACTGTTCTTATAGTGAGAATGAAAATGGGTGAAATCAAGCAAATTTCTGCTTAGGGAATGATTTAGTGGTAACAGTCATGCCTTTTGAACAAATGTAAAGGATGTGGACTTATTTATCATCTGATGAGAAAAATCAGATTATGGTTCACTTAATTTCAATCAGGAGTGTGAGGATGGAACCTAGGCTTGTGCTAGCACCAAGACAATTGAGGCTAAGAGCAACCAAAAGAGTGAAAACAGAAGAGCTAGTTATCAGGGAAGAATACAATTAGGTTGCATAGAAAACTAAGACATCTCTGAGAAAAGAAGAATGAACTATGAAATGAAATTAAACAGCCTATAGACTAGCCAAAAGACCCACCAGATAAGTACTGTCCTGAAAGACTAAAAAAAACCACCATGGTTGATGCATATAGTTGATGGATGAAGCCCTGCAATGGAGTGGCAAGTGCAAGATGAAGGAGAGCAAAAAGGAGATGTAACTCAGATGTAACTCGGAACACTAAGTACAATAAAAGAGATAAAGAGATAAAGATCAAAGAAAGGGACAAGGAGAAAGCATATCTTGAGGGCCTAGGATCAAAGAATGAGGCATTAAAAGGATGACATTAAAAGGAAATGGATTAGCCACAGCCCAACTGGAAAATTTAGCAACATGTAAAGAGATTTCGAGAGGAAATGGCAATACATTATTCTGAGTAACTTCCATGCTAATATTAAAATATGGAGTGGAAGAGTAGACTGAGGAAAGTTAGTGAATTAAAGACACTTCAGCTGGGTTGTCTGAATGGGAAACTTAATTTCAAAACTGAAAAATTAAACTTCAAAAAATGATAGGGAAACCTGTGATAAAACATATACTGTTGAAAAATGCTCAGGAAAGATGGTTTTATTGCATAAAGAATGGGTCTGTAAAGCATGTCATACTAAAGGAAAGAAATGAAAAGTTTCAAGAACCAGGAAGGACTGAATATGGTTGAGCAGATACAGAAAAAATGATATGGTATAAAGTATATACAGACTAGAACATCTATGAAAACTGTGCAAAACTGAAAGCAGTGAAAATGATGTAATTTGGGTCTATAATCACTTTTGGACTGACAGATAAAAATAAGAAAAAAATCCCTTGCAGGAATGTGTTACACAGGAAGCAAGAAAGTTCCTACCTTGTCCAGACTTTATATTTCATTAATACTCTAGCAAGCATGTTCACCAAGATCCCATACTAACATCATTCGTTCTTTACATTGTTATGGTTTCAGGAACACATTAAAAGCAAAGAAAAAAGGAAAAAGATTTTTAAAAACTCTGAAAAGTTCACATCTAACACATCTGTCTCATTCAGTGATTTCCCTAGTGGTCTTTAAGTTCACTCTGGGTGGCATATTTTAAGTTTAGGGCAAGTCTTCTGCTGGAGGTGAGGTTTTTAATTTCATATTGTGGCTCAACTCAATGTTCAGTTTGGCTGCTTTGCTGCGTAAACTTCTGCTAAGAGCACTATATGTTGTTAGTGTTAAAAAAATATGTTGCTCATAGATATATAAGGCATAGAATTCCTCTATAAATGTCTCTTTTGCTAGAGGTGTTGAAAATGTGGCCCAGTTTGTCAAAAACACAGCTGCTTTCCTTGGGGTTTCAGAATGCTCATAACAAATAGATTTTTTTATGAATTTGTGAGAACACCCTGAGGAAAACAGCTGCATTATTACAGAACCCATGAAATCTCAGATGAGTCTGAACTATTGTATTTTAAAGGACTGCTACTTTAAAGCCTTTTTTTGTTTCAAGTAATATTTTATTTTATTTCTAAAAAGATATTTAAGAGGAATATACCATGTTGATTTTTTCTAGTTGACTAGGACAAAACTGCTAACACTGAAAGACTTTGACTGTTGATCTCACCTGTTCAAATGGAGACAAATCAATATGCTACACACGAAAAATAGTGGTGGTTTGTGCTGTTAGGTAATATTTTCTGCTGAACACTCAGTAATGGGGCTGGGAATGAACCAATCCAAGAGGCCGTACAGGTAGGTGGAATCACCTCTCAACTAATCTCAATGTTTCACTAATCTCAATGTACACAACTAAGTCAACAGATTCAAGGCTCACTTCATGGCTGAAGTCCCTCACAGCAAAACCCTTACCAAGAGCTCTCCATGACAAGTACTTATTACCTTCTTCTATAGCCCCTACATAAAATTTTACTGAAATATTTGGGGAAATCAGCCTTCTGTCTTTCTAAATGCCTATTTATTCACAGAGCAATGAAACTAAGACCTAGGACATTTCTCCTTCAGTTGTGCTCTGCTTTTTCTGTGACCTTTTCAGATTCACTAGCACTTCTTAACACCTAATTATTTGTGCCTAGAGGCACAAGAGAGTGTTTCTAACCCTCTTCACAAGAGGTATGACATTAAGCACGCTCAGTCATCAGAGGTGCTGCATCTCTGCTACAAGAGCCTTGATAGGATTTGGCATTGGATCCTACATGAGTACATTCATGTGCATGGTTGCTTGCATTAAAACTACTCAATGAAGGAGGAAGTGTGGGGTGATATCCCAGAGATGTTCGGTACTTTGGATTCTCAAAGCCATCATTTATAAAGCACTTGCAGATTCTACAGGTAAAGAATGCTTTGGAAATTAAAAGTAGTCTTTGTAGCAAGGAATTATTTCTGCTAAGTTTTGAAAGCAATGGTATTTGGCTAAGCAGGTAGACTATTGGCAAAGTTTATGCCTCTGTCTATAAATTCAGAAACTCTCTATGGGCACAAGACAAAGGATGATGAAAGATGGTGAAATCATTTCTTCCTAAATATGTCCTAAAATATACCTGACAGGACCATGATAGACTATTTATAGGCTATGAACAAGATAAAAAACAGCCAGGAAATAAATCAGTATTATTTTATTTATAGAGAGTTTATTTAATTAATTTACAGCCAGCAGGAGAATTAAATGGCTGTAGGTACCTCTGCCATGGCAGACATGAAACTTATTCAAGAACAGTGATCCTGAGTCTAATCATTAAAATTGAGTCAACTATAAATCATCTTGCACTGTTACAAAGTCTGGCATCATATGGCCCCGTTGTGCTGAGGTGTTAATTTCATCAGTCTGATACCGAAACCTGGCTCCAAGCAGTATGTATTTGGCAGGTACATTTTGTAACTAACACAGGTGAAAGTTCCACGACCTAAACTGCTACTGTAAGCTACTGTAATTCACGGCCTTTTTTTTTTCTTTAAAACTTGATTCTTTCTACCCAGCCACACATTATTTTGTAATTAGAACTGTGCAGCCCATTTTTCAGTTCCTTATGCCTTTACAATGAGAAATCCTAGAACGGTTCTAGATTGCAAAATTCCTAGATTCTAAACAGAAGAATTCCTGGAAGGGAATGTGAGGGGCAAATACCTAGAAACCATTGGAATTTTCCTAGAAAGGCCCTAGATCAAGAAATTCTTGGAGAACATGAAAAAAAACCCCAACTTAGAAAGCACTAGGAAACTCTTAGAATGGTTCTAAACAGAAAAAGTCCTAGAAAGCAGTTTTAAAATCCTCAGATGCAATGGTAAATTCCTCAAAAGTGCACTGAAATTCCTAGAATGCTCATTGAATGTCCTGTAAAATTTCTAGATTAGTGACATTTCAGAAAGAACAGTGAACTTCCTTGAAGCCATTCAAATATTTTTAGAAATGTTCTAGAACTTGGAGCAGTGGGAAATTTCTAAAAAGGTTATGGACAGAAAAATTACTCAGAAGTACCTGGAAATTCAAAGAAAGCAAGGCACATTTCCTGGAAATGTTCTGGAATTAGAAATTCCTGAAGAGGACTGGGAAATACCTAGAAAAAGACTAGATAGAATTCCTAGAAAACAGAGAGAAATTCTTGGAAATCACAAATACCTAGAAAGGTTCTGGAGAGCAAAAATTTACCTGAAGTTTCCTGAGTCCTAACCCAGTATGGCATTTTAAGTTTCACTGCTTCTTGTTCATTGGGTATGTATAGATTAGAAAATGTTTAAGACTCAATTAAACTGAATTACCCTCAGAGATTTTATCATGTCAAGGATTTTTAAAATTGTTTCTTTTTTGGACAGGGCCTTCATACAGAGAGATTCTCTGAGGTAGTTGCATTTAACCAGAGTTCTAATCAAGTAGAAAATATTTATTTCCTTTCAAATATTTATTTTCATGCCTCATTTAGTTCAAGATTTATTTCTGTAAAAGCTGAACACTATAAAGTTGTAAAAACACAAGGTAAACAGCACTACATAGGAAAATAAAACTACCTAGGAGAGGGGTAAAAGAAGACTCCCCCAACTCTACAGTGCCATGGCAGTGAACCGATAATCCAGTGGCTTCATGTCAGAAGGAGGAGGAAACAGTGAGCTGAGAGAGAGAGAGAGCTTACTTTAATATACTATGGAAACTTCTGGAATATTCAGTAAAGAATATAGTGACATATCCTGGTGCTCTTGAGCATCCTGATCAAGTACTTCTAAGAACATAGGCAACTTTGAGCAGTTCATGAGTTTAAGAACAGATTTGTTTCACTTAATTCAAACCACAGTCTTTTTCTGTCCTTTTTAAGTAAGACTGTTTAGCAAATTTAATTTCTAACAATAATCAAATGCACCATTATTGCTGTCTATATCATACTTCTTTTGCAGACAGCCTACAAACTTGATTAAGACCCCTTTGGCACAAAGATGCAGTGAGAAATAAAGTATTTTATTAGTTTTAATGAATTGAAGTGCAGAGGTCACGTGATTTATTTAAAGTGGCATAGTGCCTTGCCTGGATGGCTAACAGCAGCTAGTAACATGGAAAAAAGTTGCTTTAAGAGAGCTAAAATCAAAACACAATGAAATTTCATCATTGCCAATCTTCAGGAAAAAAAAATATTTAATTTGGGATATAGGTGGGGATGGATTCTGGTAAGATTTTTTGCTTTTCCCACACACATCTGCAGGCATTATGGGTCTCCCCCTCCTTTGAATGTTAAGTATAAACAATGCTAGGTAGGCAATATAGATTAGCCCTTGCTCAGCCAGAGATAGTAATTCTGTTGCTGCGATTAGCGTGAACAATGCAATTTATTCATTTTAAAGCTTGCTATATTTTCTCACATTTCAAAAGGAAAGAATAAAAAAAACCCTAAAAGCCTATGCACTGAAGAAGTCAGCGCATAGGCCAACTTGCTAGACTAACTATGAATTTAGGACAAGAATGCACTTTCAAAGTTGCAACAGATGCTGCTAAATTTGCAATTTCTATATCTTCTAAGGTTTTAGCATAGCCCATGGAATTAGCCAGGTTTGACCTTCCAAGATTCCCCAGACATTGTTTAAGGCTCTTGCTCTATCATTTTCTGTCTTACAGACCCATTGATTTTTAAACCCCTCCATTTATGACCAAAATCCAAATGGAAGATATTTGTGGATCAGCAAGCATTCAAACATGTAAATCTACAATAAATTTACAATGGCATATCACTGAGAGCCATGTCATAAATCTTTAGTGCTTTCATCCTACTCTGGTACGGATATGGAAATCAGCTTTAAGTCCTTGCAACAAATTATACTTTATTTTATTTAAAATAATACCCTTTCATGTCTGAGTAATTTGCGTGGAACCGCATATTTCTTTAAATCAACTAAATTGTACACATAACATTGAAAATTCTCACTCTATGGAAAAATTCTGTATGTTTTGTAAAGATATAATTAGATTTCATTTCTTGATAGTGTGTGTACAGAAGGCAGAACAGATATTAAAACACATGCAAATAAATTTAACTGTAGCCATTTTGCAAAGCATTTTCGAAGAGAAGCTGGGCATTGATAGACCTGTATGCCACGTGTGCTGATCTATTATTGGACTTTTCAGAACCCGGAAATATAATTTTTCAGGCACAATCAGTTTAACTGTGTCATTCTAGCATAGCTAAATTGTTTCCTTTTAACTTTATCAAGTTGGACTTTAATGTTTTAATTACATGATTTGGTTTTCAATTTATAATTATAATATAGATGTATATTTTCAGCCTTTTCATATTTTTATTTTGTTTTATTAATTTTTTGCTGAATGTTTCTGAAATTCATATTCTAATCAGTAATTTGTATTCTTATTGCTCACTGTTAGCATAACAACTGGCATTCAATTTGGTTTTGTATGTATCATGAAACAGTCCATTAGGTGACCTACCTGGTGACTGGAATTTCTAGTTTTGGCAATTTATCTATTAAATACACATTTTATATATATAAAGATAAACATAACTTTTATATACATAAAATTATATATTTAGCAAAATGTCTATATATACACAAAGAGTGTAGATATATACCCACTGTATGTAACAAAAAGCTTCCTACTTCCATTACATACACTTCTATGCAGATTTCATAATATTAAACTTTATATACTTATGTAGAGTTTTACAGTAATAGACTTTATCCATTATTCAGCGCATTCCAAGTGAACAGTAAGAATATCAATTGTCAGACTGGAATAAAACACAGGCACAAGCCTAGAAGTTGAGGCATTCAGGATGGGAAACCTGTAGAGTCTTCCAATCCAGATTCAAAGCTCTCAGTGCATGACTAGCTGGCCTGTGCAGTTTGCCCACTGTAAATGTCTGGAAGGTAACCAAGTGGCCTGCCTGCCTGCCGGGTTTCCATCATAAATGTTAAATGATTCAACACATGCCAGTAGAAAATTTGCCCTTTGACTTTTCTATATGTAGGAATCAAACGGAAGGATATGGTAGATGCTCTATTAATTGTTGTCTGCAGTTTCATCACAGCATTGAATATTCTCAGCCTTGTTTCTTTCTGTGTGTGTGTGTGTGTGTGTGTTCCTAGATTCTGTCCCTGAACCTAACTGAGACAATTACTGAGTCTGGTAAAGTTGGTGTAACAATTGAAAACAGGTTATTAGAAAAAAAATGAATTGGAGGGTAAGAGAAATTATATCCCTGCCCGCTTTCATACCAGTTTTTCCTCTGACAATTTCCTCCAAAAGTACTCGAGAAAAAACCCTCCTAAATAACTATTATAAATTTATGTTCATATAAAGCTTCTTTACCTCCATGACAGGTCACATCAAAACTTAAACATCCCTTTAGAGAAATTCACAAATAAAGTATAAAGGCAATAACGAATTAATTGTGTTTTATGTGTTATCATTCAAATTGCCATAAAGCTTCTAAATTAAGAGCTGATTAATATGAATGAGGGCTACACTGTTGCTACGGGAATAGAAATGGCATAAATCTATACAAAAAAGTACACTCAGACCTCCCAATGCCATTCTACCAGTCTGTCTAGCCCAGCTACAGACAAAACAAAACTGTAGAATTAAATCACACCCTGAAATTTATCTTTGGAACTAAGGTCACATTTAATTTGTAGTGAAGTTAGAGGGCTGTTTATAGATTTCAATGGGATTCACAGACACATGTAACTGATTTAGGAGCACAGGTCCCTCACCTAGACATTTTCTGTAATGACATTCAATCACACTTAGATCAGGCCCAAGAAAAGATAAAAAGCAAAAAAAAAACCCGCCCAACAAAATTGCATGAGTAACCAAAATCAGTTGGAACTTACTACCTGCTTTCCTGTTTAGCTACAGATTATAATTTACACTTTCAAACATGAAAAGTAAATTGACAGACCTGCAGGCTGAGAATTGCTGACATACATATGAGCCAATCACTGGTTTCAAGCAGATCTCATACTCCTTAAAGGCTCTTATTCGTATGCCTTGGATGGGATGAGAAATAGGACCTTTTCATTTTTGAGGAATGTCTTGTGCTTAAGTTACACAAATTCTGGTTTTGAACTATGTTTATTCATTATGACTATAATGTCATATTCTGTTAAGTCTACTGTTTATTTTAAAACGTTGCAGCAATTCAGCAGTGAATCAAAATAACACAAAATTGATAAAAACTTTGCTTGCAGGATGGAAAGCAATTTTTTTCAAAAAATAATTATTTCCTAAACAGGAACTGTTACCAGGCCAGTTTCAGGGAGTCTCCAGTTTAAAATATTTTGGGAAAGATAGAAAAAAACAAAGCAAAAAGAAAGAAGAAAAAGAAAAGATTGAAAAGAATCCTTCTTGAATTTTTTTTTAAATGTCAAAAGTATATGTAGGCCTCAGAATGAATTGCTATTCAAAAGTGTTTATAATGCATAATAAAATAAAATAGTGTTAAAAATAATTTTAAAAATAGAAAAAAACAATTGAAACATTTCAAAGCTACACTTCAATCCTCAAAAAAAGAATTGTTTGCTTCAATCCGTTCTCATTCTCTCGCCTGATTGTTGCTCACAAAAACATCAAGATTTTTTTCCCTAACTTTAAACAAAGGCAGGAGGAGGCTGTGTCAGTTATTGCCTCCTAATAGGTCTCAGTGGGTAATAAGGAGGTACAATATTTTCCCCTTTTCGCTTATGTAGGACTGTAAGCCTGCTTTTGATTGAAAGGCAGGAAGTTGCCTGAAATAAAGCTGGCAAAATTTCATCTTCATTAAAAAAGGCTGAATAGAGGTAGTGAAAACAGGAACTGACAGCAAATTATTTCAGCCCAAGAAGTTCATACCAACACTCAGTCCATGCAGTGATCAGAAGTAGAGTGTAAATTAGTGTGAAACCAACAGATTCTTTCTTTTATTCTTTATGTTCCTTCACTAAGTTTTCCTGTCTATTTTTATTTTCATCTTGGTCAGTATTGATACTTGATATAACGATCCAGTAGTTTGCAGACATTATTAGTGGTATGACGCATAGCTTAGCTTTATGTAAACACATCATTATAAACAAAGGTTTTGTGGTAGCAGAGTCAGGGAGAACCTTCCACAGCTCTCCACCAAAGGTGTCATCTGATCTTTTGCAGAAAAACTTTAAGATGCCGTGGTTAAAGAAATGTCAATTCCACCAACGAAGCAAATGAAAACAAGTATTTAGTCAACACATGCTTTATAAAGGACAGGGACAAAGTAATAAGCTAATCAGTAAACTGCAGTTTGCTTGATCCAGTAATAGAGAGGAGAGGAAGCTTCAGGAAACTCTTAAGAATGTGGAGATGAATGGGATAGAAGCCCCAAATTGAAATGCTTCAAACTTTGTATTTGAAGAATGAGAAGATCCAAAGGCAACACACTCTGCTTCCAAGGGTCTCTGTTAAGACAGAAGGGGAAGCTTGCCACTCCCTGAAACAATATTTCATTGTAATTCTTTTCACTCTGTCATAATTTCTGAGAAAGACTGTAAGGCAAGTTCAGGGTCAGTGATCAGAAACATGCATAAGTTATGGTCCCCACTTGTGCCCTTGCTGGCCTTAATTTAACATGGCCTCACAGTCACATTCTCCAAGCACTTAACTTTTAACCATCCACCTTAAAGGACGGAGCAATAAGTGATTAAAAAAAAAAAAAAAGAAAAAAAGAAAAAAAGAAGAAAAAAGGAGACAATGACTACAGTCCTGAAACATCTCAAGAAGAGGACAGGCTTCTACTCAAGGGTATTTGCAGACAGTGGGATGCCTCAGATAAGAAAGAAAGAAAAAATATGGCTTGATTTATATGAAAATAAACTTCTTAACAAAACAAATTTTATGACTTGAACAAAGTCCTTCATATCAAGAATCATAACAAAGTGTGTTTATAAAGTTCTACATATGAAGAGGAGTTATGACTTTTGATATGAATTTTCAGTAACTTGTGAAACAAAATTACTGAATAGAGTCATATCTAAGAACAGGAAAAACCTGGTTAGTTCATTAAATTTCATTCTCTGCACACACAGATTTTCTTTTAAACTGAAATACAGTTGTCTAAGCTAAATTTAGAATTTAGGACTTCCATTACTTTTGGGTGGAAATACTATTCCATACTCTATGTTCTACAGCTACATTTTGTGATTTTTTTACAGCATATTTACAATTTTCCATTATTAGTTTCCATTAGGTTTCCTCCCCATGTGTCACTTATTTCCTCGTTCTTGGTGCTTCTCTGAATTCTGTCCAAGTTTTTATTATCTTTTTGGCAGGAAAGTGCCAAAACAGTGTGAATCAGTCTGGGTATGGTGGCATGCAAAGGAAGTTACATGGTGCTATCCCATGCTGTGATTCCTGCTGACCATGGATCCCTGAGAAATTCACTGGCCGTCTGAAACTTTCTGTTCCATTTGAAATGTATCTGTCTGTCACTGTTGATAATTTTGACATGAGCTTGCAATGACCAACAAGATTATGGCATTACATATTTCAGTATTGCTTACTTTTTGTATGTCCAGGTGCTCCATCAAGTGACAACAATGAATATTAAAAAAAAAACACTGAATGATTCCACATGATTTCTTTTCTGGACAATAAATGGACTCATATAAATATATGCTGATATGATTCCCCTGAATTTATGCACAGTGCAAAAAACTCCAGAGTTTAACCTCGACTATGTTGCTAATAAAGAAAATTATGTTTGTATTGTTATGGAAATCAGAAAGAAAGGCTTGAATGGACTGGTTTTGTTCTTTGGGCCAACTACCATCTAGAAAGAGAGAAATTTTAAAGGCATTGTTTCTAGGTTTTTTTTTTTTCCCCATTGGTTTTAAAATGAGGATATTAATTATCTAATCCTAATAGGTTTTTCAACTAATAGAAATACCTGGACTGGACAGGACTAAACTGATTTCAGTTAGAACCTTCATTTTCAGTGAATGCAAGTAACTGTATTTTTATAACAGATTTTTGTGTGAATAATCAGAATATTTTATACACTTTTTCCTCATAAAGCTTGGCTCTGGAGATGGGAAAAAATATACGCACCTTTTATGTTTATGTATGCTAAATCTCAATAACAAGTTTTCAGAACGCTAGAAATGTAGGGGTTTATTGTAGCTGTCTTTTGGGGTTGCAAATTGTTAACATCTGCCTTTTAGTATCATTTTTTACAATAGTCTGCTCTCTAGATATCCTGTTAATGACTGTAATTTTCTAGTCAGCTGCTATCTGTCAAGGTAGTTTAAAGGTCACTTCTTGCTATGTATTAGAGAACCTTGTAGAAAGTGGGCATGGGTTCTTTAGAGCAAACAGAGCTTATGCTTGGATTTGCTTTGTGTTTGAAAACAGGGAGTTCAGCAGCCCCAGGTTACACTGATCTTTCAATTTCACTCTCCTTGATCTTTGGTCATACATTTTTCTATATGTGTTTTTTCTAGCAACAGCTTGCTACTTCTTTTGTTATCCCTGCTGTATTCATAAGACATTCCTTACTCATGTTACTGGTAACACTGTGTTAAACCAGAGATGTAAATTTCTCACCCACCTTTCCCTTAGTGATCTCATTTTCTTGAGTTTTTAATTCAATTACAAATGTCATTGGACATATGCAGTCTTTTCAGTGATATTTATAAATGTTATACCATAAAGAAAATGAAGGAGTTTGTGTATTTATAGCTTTGTTTGTATGTATCAAATTAAACTTTTCAGTGGTGACTAAAAGAATGATTGCACATTTGCCTTGGAAACACCTGCCTTTCCCCCTATCCCAGGTATTCACCAGTTTGACTTAAAATTGAAAGAGTGCATTTTCCCCATGGCTAAAATTACACAAAGATAATGAGAACACTTTTATCCTCTTTTAGTGCAAAGGCAGCCTTATATGAGGCATCTGATTCACATTTGAGGCACACTAAGCTGAAGGAATCATTATGCTATGCTATCCCTCTTTTGGAAGCTGAAAACATCTCCCCAAATCATGGAATTGCTGAGGTTGGAAGAGACCTCTGGACGTCATCTGATCCAAACCCCCTGCTCAAGCAAGGTCACCCTAGACCAGCTTGCTCAGCACCTTCTCCGTTGGGTTTTGAGTATCTCCAAAGACGGAGACTCCACAACCTCTCTAATGTTCAATTTCCTTTCCAGTAAAAAAAGTTTTTCTTATGTTAAAACAGAATTTCCTGTATTTCAATGTTGTGTAAAGAGTCACAACGATTTACAGTTATGCATTAATCTAAACTGTAGTCATTAATAAGCTAGGTTGTAAAATACAGAAACTGAGAGCTGAATGAAGTTTATTCAGTGCAATTTAGTTCCTTAAGCCTTATCAGCAGGGGCCTAATCCAGCTGTCTCTGCTCTTCAGTGGAATAGAGGAACTCACCTGATCCCTTTGTGCAGGGACTCAGCTGTGAGAGGATTGCATCCTATAGATAAAGTAAGACAAATAAGTAAAGGCAGTGTTGGCTTTTGGTTTGCTTTTTTTTTTCTTAAAACACAAACAACAACTTAAAAACTACACTAGGCTTCTCCTAAAACTTTGAGTACATAGTTCACAGATGAAAAATCAATTGCTTTCTCTTCTCTATAGTAAGCTCTATAGGTATATCTTTTACTGCAAGGCTGACAGCAGGTTGAATCCCACACACAGCAGCAGAAAAGGAAATATAGAGAGGCCTTGATTGTATTCACAGCCTCACCAGGCATTCTCAGAAAACTAGACTTGACTAAACTAGGACCTGGTCCAAAAGAAGATGGTGTTGGAACTATCATATTTCCTTTAGGTTAAAATCCTTAAGGTGAGACTATATCTCTGCTCTCAAGAAGATAATGGCAAAGATTTAATCCAAGCTTCTTTCATTCTATTGCATCTAGCTGTTGCATTGACTTGTATTTAAGTAAAGTCTTAATCATCACAGCCACCTCCCTATGGGGTTTTATAGCTCTAAATTTTGTCTGGAAGAGCTGAGGCCTTGTAACTTGCCTTGTCCTCAGCACTTCATCTTGTCATCTTCATCAGTCCTTCTAATTAGGTGATGAAGCTGACCAGTTGGTCTGTCTAGGTGCCATCTTAACAGGCAAAGGAGTGACTTAATCCAAGATACCTATTTGTATAAATTTCTGTTCTGATCTGCCCTCTGAAGGAGCCTCTCTCTTTCTCTCTCCATTATTTACAGAAGGAATGTAAGGAGTTTAGCAAATTAGATTTGTTAGATAAACTGTGTAAGTAGTTTCTTCCTGCTCCTTGTCCTTAACTCAGGCCTGCAGATCCCACTAAGATTAGTGTATATAAGTAAAATTTTGCAATATTGAGATTTATGTTCCATTTTTGGTGTTAGCTCTGAGCCTCAGAGTGTTAGTTTCCCTTCAGTATGCAAACTTCCTTATAGTAAGTGTGTTTGCAGCCGTAAAAAACAGGAGGCTGGCAGACCTGTGTGTGCAGGGTTCCACAAACCACCAGTCTAACAAATTCCAGAGACTATGAAGGCATAAGCTCTTCATGAAGGCATAAGCTCTTCATTAATTGAATGACTGAATAGTAGGAGAGAGATCTTTAACTTTTGAGAGAATACCAAAGGACTTCTGTGTTTAAAAAGTCACAGAAAAAGTCTACATAGTAATGGACATAAAAATATTTCAGAACTCATAAAAAGAAAGATACTTCCGTTATAGAAATGCTTCTATTGGAATGAAAGCTGTTTGCGCAGACAATTTCTGAAGAAAAATAAGACATTGTTGAAGATATTCACCTTGGTAATCTATGGCAAGTTACCGCCTGAAAGCAGAATTACCATAGAAGAAACCTGGGCTAATATCCTTCTGGAACTTATTAACATTAAGCCACAGACCAAATCTTTCAGTGTAACCAACAGGAGCAGTTTGGAGAATTCTTTTCCCAGCAGTTGACTGGAAATGATGAACAATAATAGATTTTGCATATTGAAACTAATTTATGCAGGAGTTGGTGCTCTGGGACAAAAATGAATTCCTTAAAATCGCTCACTTCTTAGCTGAATGTCATTAATGACTGACCTTCTTAATCCATATTCAGAAACTCACAGATCAGAAAGGTCATTTCTAACTGCCACCACCTATTCATATGTATATTCTACATCAGACTTACAAATGGGGTTGTTGTCTTCAGATTAACAGAAAACCAACAATGACATAATTATTTCTGGGAATATACTGTCTTGAGAATGATACAAGTCTTTGCATAAAAACAAGCATTTGAATATTTCTTGCAATAACAGTTACAATCTGCAAAAGCCACTCAATGGAAAGTAGCACATAGAGTTTTGTATTGCATGAAGTTCCCAGTAAAAATACCAGCTTTCAAATGCAGCATTTTACTAGCTATTGAGAAGAAGAGATACTCATTAAAATGCATCATTTGGATATACAATATCAACCAACTCTTAGTAAAACTGAGCTTTTGGCTTTAATGTAGCCTTCAGTTTAGTGAGTCACAGAATTTAAAGAATAACAAATGTATGTATCCTAAACTTCACTATATTACATGGTACCATTGATTATTTTACAGGTAAACTAAAACAAGTTGCAAAAATGAGGCAATAAAAATAGAGATTTAAGTTATTTCATTAAGTGTTTTATACCACTGCTCTAAAGACCTTTTTTCTTAGTAGCAAAGAAAAAAAAAGCAGTGCAATATTAACAATTTTGATAAAATCTGAACAGCTCTAGTAGATACAGTAAGTCAAAAACCAATGGTATCTTTTAAACAATCATAGTGCAAAGGCAGATTAAAAGCAGATGTTTATAGGTGAAAAAACCTTTCATAACAAGTAGCTATTAGGTTTCCAAATAAAATTGAATTTACCATGGCTGTGAACTTGGCAGGTTTTTTTTAGCATAGGAATGGGCTGTTGTTTATTGATTTTTAACCTGAGAGTGATATATAATTTGTAAAGCATTAATCCAAATTCTATAGTCTATGTATTAGAAAGATGACTAATGGAACTGACTAGAAACAAATATGGTTCAGACTGGAGATTTCGGACCTAGAAAATATATTATTCTATTGAAGAAAGCAGTGGTCTTCAGCCTCCTGCATTTAGTCACATGAAATAGCTTCCGAAATCTGAGAATCTTTTGAGCGCCAGCCTTGCTCACCAACCACATCATGGTATTTGTCAGAAGTTGTATTATAGAAACTGGGATACACAGTTTGGTGGACAGGATTTGCTCTCCAAATATTGAACTTAAGCTTTAACTGTTATGTTATTTTTTTCTTGTGAATTCAATGATACTGTATTAAAACTTACATATTAAACCTACAGTAAAACAAGAATACATTCAAATCCATTTGAGAATGGAGTTTCTTTGCTTGTTTATTAGGAGTTCACTGTAGCATGGCGGGTTAATAATTGTAGTAAGGTAATCTGTTGGAGAGCATACTACAAATATAGAATACCTTACACTCTGCCACTAAATGTCTGGATCATATTCAGCACATCACAGCACCTCCTTCTATAAAGCCGAGTTAGTGATATTTAACTATGTACATAGTGCTCTGTTGATGAAGAATTATAGAAATCATAATTTCCGTATGTAATTCTTACTTTGCTTAGCTGTGCCTTCAGTTTAATTGTTATATTATGTAGTTATATTATGATATGGGTACTTACCATGGACCAGGCCATCTTGATGGTATGTACTACACAAGCACAGAATGAAAAGTTAGTCCCCATTTGACTTTTGCATCACTGACAACACTGAGTGGGTTCTAGAATTGTTCTTACCATTTCCCATTTTCCAGTGTCTATGCCCAGGTGTCTTCCAATGGTATTTGTCTCACTATTATTCTTCTTCTCATCCTGGTCTCTTCTCCAATAACCACATTGTGCATCGTGGAAGTACAAAAATGCCATTTACCTTAGAAGGTGGACTACAAAGCATCTAGAAGTTTTTTGCTTGCTGAAAATGCTGTACAACTCATATGTGCAGAGAAGAACTTCAGCCAGTCTCTGTAACTTCTAGTTATTTTCAAATCACTGGATGATGTTCGAGGTAGTTTAGACACCACTCATGTACTCATGTAGATTCACATTAGCCTTAAATTCAATGGACAAAGAGGTAGGCAACCAATACAGCTCATGGAGCACTGAAGTTAAAAGAAACTGTAGTTTTACTTTTTTCTAAATTTTCTTTCTGTCTAATTACCCCTACCTTTGACAGAAACCAGGTGAACACATTGAATAAAAAGTATCTAACTTCTCTGATGTTTCTCTTTATTTAAGCAGTCCCACATGATCAACCATACTTTTAAAGCCATTTTATGCACAATACAAATGGTCACCTTGGGACCTTTTAACAAAATATTAACTAGTACTGAGAGATCTTCCTTTACATTGTCACCCTTAAACTGGTAACAGAGGATGGCTATTTTCCTTTGCTCACAATCCTTAAGCTGAGGCTTAACTATGTTCTGCCTATAGCACATCTGAAAATCAGAATCATCATTCACAAGTTGTTTAGTTCAGAGCTGACTTCCAATTACTTTCTTTGAATGCCTAAGTGACTCTGATGGAACTACTAAATATTAACAACCAGAGACAAAACTGGAAAAAGGTACTGCAGCATGGAATCTGGAATTTCAGTTTTGCAGTGCTTTGCCATAAATGAGAAAAGGGACAGAAAAAGAGCAAGCAGGCACTCACACTCTGATACTAATACCTGTGACTTTTTCTGTTAATTTTTTTTTTGAAGCCTTATTTCAATTAAAAAAAACCCCAAACCTCTGTATACTCTCAAGCAAATAGTTGCTACTTTCCTTTGGCTAAAAAAGTCAGTCACAGTCTACTCTCCTAATAGAAGTTTCTCATAGAAAGGACTCTGTCCTTAGACTATGAGCATGAGACAGACAGTGCCAGTAACACAAAAGACACCAGTCTCTGGTGTTGACTTTGGTGTTGTAAAAAGACCAGCAGTCTCCTTAGATGCGGACAGCTTATATTTGTACTTAGTCTCATAGTACTTCAGCTATCTCCTCCTGTCCACTCTAAATTATTAAGATTTGCATTCAATGTCCATTGCACATGTATGCAGAAGACATCTCCTCAATTGCTATTCTGTAATTAAAATGAGGTACAATTTTTCCTAGGCTGATCATCATTTCAAGATACAGCAGTTGGGAAAAGAATGTTGTTGATATCCTTGATAGGATCTACCTCTTCACAGTATATACTAACATATTTCCCAGATAGAATTTTCTGTTGCACAGAATTTATGTATTTGTTCAGTTTCATTCCAGCAACTTCAACTTTATCCAAACCTGCTCACCGTTGTGGGTCATGTTTATTTATTAAATACTCTTTTCTCCCTCAGATTAAAACATAACCTGGTTGAAACATGAAACATTTGTTGTATTTTCCTGTGAAATAGTTTGGGCGCCAAGCACAATCCAAACTGCAGTCTTAAGAAAGACTGTCTCCCAATGGGGTGCTGACCATGCTTAAAAATATGCTCTGTTTTTCCAACAGAACCTGCCAGATCCCCACTGATCTATCAAGCTTAGGAAAACATTGGGCATCAGCCACCTTTCCTAGAAATTATTCTGTAGTGCATGGTAGAAAAAGCAAAATTATCCCCCCCCCTTAATTCTCCTGCATTTTTCAATCATTTTCTGAGAACTTCCCCTTTTAGCCTATGTTTGGATGAGAAAAATTTTCCAAAGCAAATTACTTGTGGGATAGCTGAGATCTTTAAGCTTTATTCGGTGTCCAATTGACAGCTTTCCTATTTCAAGAAAACACTCCCAAACACTCTGTAGGTGTTTTTTCCCCCACCTGCAACTCTTTGAATTAGATTATTTTGACCTAATGCTTTTTTTCCTCCTCTGGAAGTGTCACAAACTGTATCTTCTTCCACTTGTTTTTCACTCATGTACTTTAGAGACAAATTTGGCTAACGGAGATAACATCATGACACTAAGCCCAATACTCCACTCATACTGCAGCCTGTGGCTTAAACTTCAGCATTAATACTACTGATTATGGCATAATGCTGTTCCATGCACAATCTCCAAGTAAAAGTCAGCTTTCTGTTTGCTTTCAGCCTGATTGTTTCTGTGGAATGGCAAAAAGTTTTCCAGTGAACAGAGACTAGAAAATGCTTGTGGTATTTTTTCTAAATACAATGTGACCTCAGCTTTTTAAAAAAGTTTCAAGAAGCATAAAACCTAAACATTACAGGCACAGTTCTAATAAACAGACACTCTCTATGTTATTACTGTGTTCAGTGCTATTGTTTATACTTTGCTAGATGGCTTCTAGAAAATTTCTATATATCCTCCAGTTAAAGTTATGGAAAAGAAGAATTCTTGTAGTTGATTTTTATGTTAAAATGTCTCTAACTGTTAAAGCACTGAATTTGATTCTGTGTTACAAAAAATTGCCTGAATTCATTCCTGTGCCACTAGTAAATTAAGCTGGAAACTATCTCATCAGCATATGGATTTACCAGCCTATTTAACTATCACACATATTTGGGAAAGGAAAGAATTTCTTAAACCTCCCTCCTCCCTCAAACACACTACTAGGTCTTTATTTTAACTCTTTCGTTGCACAATTTATTTTTAGAAATGTGTTTCATTATTGAGTCAAAAATGTTATTTATAGTGCAATCTCAAAGCACAGCAAGTATGCTGAGCTAAGTAGTATTATTATTACAAAGCATGGTGGCAACCAGGCTCACATATAGAAGGTCAAACAATTTCACCTCTGCAGAAATATTTGAGATTTTTTTTTTAAACTGCATTGCCAAGTATAGGGTAGGCCAAATTTTACCCCCCCCCCCCAAAAAAAAAAAACCAACCCCAAACAAAAACCCAAACCAACCAACCAACCAAAAAAAAACCCAAACAAAAACCCCAGAGTCTAGTCTGGTGGTCATAGAGATACACTTAGTCATTTTTTAGCAGTTTCTTCTGTAATTATGATCTCAAGAAACCACAAAAATTAAGATAAAGACAAAACTGATATTTTCATAGTCACTTAACTGAATTATCATGAAACTCACAATTATAACCAGTAAATAATAATAATAATAATAATCAGTTGAATAATTATCAAAGACATAACCTCTGCTAGAAGTTGTTTTCTCCACAACCTTTCATTATTTTTTTTTCCAAGCAAGTAAATTATTGGTTTAGAGTCTATTTAATGTTACCTATTTAACCTTTTTTAGGTCAGTTGTTGAAACAGACCACTGATACGGACTTCATAATGGCCTTACGTGAATTTTCATAAATAATTTCATAATAATTTTTTCATAATATAAGTAACATAAGTTGCCCAACACTACCTAATGGATCGCTGGAAGACAGGGGCAAGATGTTTACTACTGGTGCAGGGTATTTTCAGTGTTAAACTAGTGTGCTACAAAACTATGGAATGTGAGGATAATTTCAATAAGATTCAATCAGGTACATAAATAAAATCACATAAGCACATATTTTAAAGTATTATGGCCATGATACAAGGAAGGAAAAAAGGCACATAAAAGAATAGTATTTACAGGAATTGCGAAACAGCACAAAACTAGAGCATTGGCAGAGAACTGTGCCTAAGCAGAATGAGATAGATGAACATTTGAGTCAAATACCTTATTCACTGGGCAAATAAAGTATTAAAAGAAATGGAACTGCTTTGTTCGGGAAACAAAAGGAATGGGTTTTATATTCTTAAAGAAAAAAAACCACAAAGAAATCACATTTCAATTTAAAAAAAGTCTTTCAGATTTATACTCGATTTAAAAGCAAAAATATTTGTAGTTGCACATATACCAATGACATTCCAGCAGCAAACTGTAAAAGCACAGATTAGCATGAAATTCCAGGCAAAATATAAGGGATTCTAATTTGTTGAGGTCCAACTAATGGACTTTCAAACCTAAGTTTAACCCTCAAAGTTCACTGTTGATTTCTGCTTTTTTCAGTTAGCCAATAAAGAACTTGTCAGTCAAATTATCCAGAGATTGTTTGTTCCTCTGGATATGATCATCTCCAGGAGACTGCAATTGTTCTATACCAGTCCTTTTGCCTGCATTCAGTAACAGCAGGCATCGGGCACAGATTGTCCCTGTAAATGATTTGCCTTTAGGTCTAGAAAAAGAATAACAATCTGTAATGTCATAATATTTTTGGCAGATCCTCATTGTTCCAGGCTCTGCTCCTTCCTATGAGAGAAATGAAGCAAGTGCAAAGGAGCATGACTATATTTTACAGTGCTAAACAAATGATTCAGATATCAAATCACTGGCAAACACTTCTACTTTTTTCAGTTCCCTGAGCATCCCTGCACAGCCTTCAAAAACAAAGACATTTTCAAAATTATCAAAAGCTATGTACCTTTCATTTTAGAATTTACTCTTTGGGTCCCTTGATATTTTATATTTGAAACTCAAGATGGACTGAATGTATGCATTGGTTTTCTTCACTGCTTTTGCAAACAAAGTGTGAAGGAACAGTTACCAGCATTTATTTAAAATTAAGGACTTTGTCTAAAATGTTTGGTGCATTAATGGGAATTTAAAAGAAATAAAGATGCCTTTGAATAAATCTTATTGAAAGTTTGAGATTACTTATTTTGAAAATTTTAAATTTTTACAAAACATCTGATCAAGCCATGTTAACTGTAATATTCTGTAAATGTTTAGACAATTAGCACTGCATAACTTATCAAAGTAAAGCAATAAACAAGAAAATAGGATTCCTGGCTTCTACTGTAGAATCTATCACTCAGGCAGGTAATTGCAGTTCCCTACACCTTTGCTGTTCATTATTTATATTGCTTATTTAAACTGAGATTATCTGGACAAGAGCTGCCTTTCATCAGATGTGTATATGGTATCTAGCACAACAAGGTGACAATCTTTGGCAGAGTTAGGAGGCCTTCTGATGTAAATAAACCTTCAATAACACAGAGAAAATATAGAAAGGTTAGGAATTTCTCCAAACTGTTCATTTACCTAAGAACCACATATGCAGATAAAGATTAAACCTAATTTCTTACCATTTGACTACAGATACACATCCATAGCATTACAGTTTAAGAATTTAAAGTATACTCTAAGGATGAACTTCATGTAGAAAAATAAAATATCCAGTCTTACGGCTGACTGAATTATTTGCTGTAACTACTTTTTTTCAAACATTTCTTCTTCCATATATTTTTCTTTCATGACTATATGGCTATACAGTCTAATATTTCCCAGTGAAAAATGTATTCAACTATTTCATTCATTACCCAATCAATTGTTGAATAAATTATTCATTAAGAGAATTAGTATCTTTGACCTTTGGAAGATGGAAGATACATAATGACCCCAAATAATTAGGAACTACAGTTATGAATATGGAGGAAATAGGGAAAAGTGTGACCGCACTTTGAATAAAAAGTCTCGCAGGCAATAAGCTGTTAAGAAAAAAGTTTGCATTTGATTTCCTTTCTGCAATAAAGCCATGAATATTTACAGGACAGTAATATTTTACTCTTTGCAGACAATTTCTAATTCCAGTACAACTTTAATTCAGAGAAACAAATCAATAAGCAGCTACAATTATAATTTTTTACTTTACCAATCAGAGTTCAAACAAAACAACTAGCCAGCTCTTCAGGAGGCCGCTCTAGGAAAAGCTATTCTGAGTGCATGGGCAGAAATTCACGTGATTCATGACATAAATATGTGATCAATGTCTCTTAGTATAAAATATCTATGCATCTCACTAGATGACCAGCACATATTATATGTGAATCTTGCCACTGGTATACTTTCTGGTGGATATATTTACCAAAAGTAACTTCTCAATTTTCTCATTTTTCTCTTTTATGCTTAATGAACATTCCTTATTTCCCAATTAGTTGTTGTATGACTTTTTACTACTGCAGAAATACTTGAATGTACAAAGATGTGCATTTATTAAACCTGAACCTGAAACCCCTCCTTTCTGTAGTCAAGTAATGGTTGACCTGACATTGCATTTTAACATTCTCCTTTCAGATTGCATGAAACTGTGCTCTGCTTAACAGATAGAAGCTCAGATTCCATACCTGAAAGCTTCTGAAGCTTTTGACTTAGTTCCTGAAGAAGCAATAAACTTGAAAGTCATATTTTTGTACCTAATTATAGAAGAGTTTTACTGCTGGATGTAGTAAGATTATTTTCCTTACTGCAGAGGTAGTGAGAATTTTATCCAGGATATGGTATGTAGATGTAGAATCCTTGTTCAAATTGCACATAAGTACTTATGAAGGGTCCTCCAAAACATAGTAGAAAATGACAAGCATTTTCATCCAACTTCTAAACCTGCCTGTAGAATATTAAGTGCGACTACAACTCTTTATCGTTGTATTTTAAAAGTAGCTTTAGAAATGCTAGAAAAAAAATGTTACTCTGTTGTATACAATAGTTTTTTGGTTTTGTCTTTGTTTTTTTAAGTAATCGCCCTTGCATTTCACTACTTTTTTTTCAATTAAATTTTACAGAAATTATGGGAACACATACAGGAGTTTATTAGCATACAAGTTAAACTAAAATGTTACCACATAGATCATTTCCTGTGATGTTACTGCAGTGGTTACCAACAGCAGGATTTCTGTATATTCTCTGCCAAAAGACCACTCAAAATATCTAATGGAACAAGAATTACATGGCTTCTACAAATAGCTCTACTTCACTTTCACAGTTAATTCTGGAAAGAGATGAGACTAAGGTGAAGAAGGGCAGACTGACAAAAGTCAGACAGGTATTTGCGCTCAACAGCTTTGTACACAGTTCTCTTTTCTTATTTCCATGTCTACCTCTGAAAGAACAAAGACCTTAAAACGGTGATTTTCCCATTTCAACACTAATTATATGGCAAATTTTACAAAACGTGTATAATGACTGATGGTAATGGACTTTCTTGGGGGTCACCTCTAACAAGCGTGTTTACCAAAAGAAAAGCCATGTTGCTGGTTTGTTCTCCCTTTTGCTAACTGCCCCAAATTGTAACTGTACTCAGCTTCTTTCGCAAAGTTCTCTGAAGTATTACAATTACTAAATTCACAAACTCATCGTGGCTTGTGGGGCTGGATGGCAAATGGAAGTTAAAAGTCTGCCAGTCCAAAGGTGCTGATCCATGAATGCCAATGAAAGCCTCTTTCTTTCTGAATATCATCAGCATTAGAAGTTAATTTATGGACTACTTTTCTTGAAGTGCAGACTCTTAATCTGAATTCACTGACAGGCTGGCAGTTTTAACACTGAATTGGGTATCAAAGTTCTAGACTGAGAGGCAGGAGAGCAGCTTCCTTGATTGCCTGATCAATATTCCACTTGAGCTGAGATACTTGCTACTGGTTATTGTACCTCCTGACTACATTTTGCTGTTTCCTGCTTAACATTTAATCTGTGTACCTATCTAATACAAAACCAGATGCAGAAAAATGTGGACACTCTTTTATTCACAGATTCTAAAGCATTTTTGACTGCTGTGTCTCTGAAAAGGTTTGCCTTATAAAAAAAAAAAAAGTTAAAAGGACTCAATTCATCCATTGAGTCTCTAATTCAGAAAGAAAAGAACAAGGAAATTCACTTCAGGTCAGGGTTTTCTTCACCCACCCCAGCCCACCCCCCTTTTAGTGTCTTAGAAGATAGAAAGATGAACTCAAAGCCCACAGCTGGGTTTCAGGGGGTCAGGAGCTAATCTGGCCCTCATTTGGAGTAAGTCTGTTAATGCTCCATTGAGGGACTAAACAGACAACAACTGAACTGCTGGGTTCCAGTTTTGACTGGGCCTTAATTTTCCAGTGTCACTTTGGGCACTTTTTAAAAATGTCTTTTGCCTCCAACTGCCATTCTCTAAAATGGAGATAGGTATTATAATCAGCTCAAGATATGGTATGGTGTTTACTTCACTAAGGACTCCCTGTTCTGAGACCAGAAAACTCTTAATCTATGGTTAAGGCAAGGTCCCTCTTCAGGATCAGCAAACAGCAGGAATGTTGGCATATCAGATTTTCACTTGCTCTCTTAAAAAATGAACCCCCTTTGCAGAATCAGATTTTAATGAACAAAATCACGCCAGCGCCACAGAGACCAGTCCATTCCTACTTTTCACTGTGTGAGCTGAAAGAGGTGTTACTGAGATTGAGGATGAGGGCTGAACCAGGAAATCAGACTGGGAGATATTTGAGTAAGCAACCTTGTTTTGTAGTAAATTATGTGAGATATTAGATTAACAGTAGAATTATGTACTGTTAAAGCAAATAGGAAACCTATGTTATGTCATCACTCCCTGCTGACACCAATGACTCTCACTGTGTGAGTAGCCTGCAGGAGAGCAGGAGACAAACAAAAATATGAAGAGTAAAATAACGAGTGGAAAAGAGAAACATTATGAGCAACTGGCTGGTGGTGTTAGGATGATATTCACAAGCATTAAGAAGAGCAGATACAGATAGCTTTGTCGGGCAGGCTAACCAATTCCGAAATGCTTTTTTTTTGCTCAAAGCCTGCCACATGTCCAGCTAACAGACTCCGAAATGCTTTTTGCTACGAGTCTGCCACATTTCCAAATTAATAAATACATTCTGGGACTCCATTGGTCTAGATTATTTGTCTGCTGTAATAAGCATGCTTGATTGTCTGGGCCTGCCATTCCAGAGGCCAAATCAAAGATATGATATTAACTTCTTTCAAAGATGCAGCAACCAAGGCAATAGAAGAATGCAAATAAATCAATTCTGCATGCTTAAGCCCATCTCCCTTTCATGCATGCCTGGTGATGGAAAATGATTTTTTTTCCACTCTGCCTTATGATTCTGAGGTATGAAAAAGAGATTTTGTCACAGTAATGAAGCACAGGAAAAGAGAGCTTGTTATAGACTGATTACAGTTTAGATTGAAGGGCAGGATTTCATTAGCTTTGTTAGATTGGGCATCATCTTTACACAGGAGTAATTACCACAAAAAACTTCTGAAAGAGAAGGTGGGTCCAATGGGCAATGCATGAAAGTAAAAAGCAAAGACCTAATGGGTAAAAAAGAAAAACAGAAGTTCTTCCCTTATGCAAAGCTAAAGCTACACCAATAAAAAATGTTAAAATTCTCTATTAAGACACTCAACAAAGAAGTTAGATGTCCCATTTGGGAAACAATTTCTTTTTGTTGTTTCTTGCTGCAGTTAGCTATTCAATCTTAGTTTCTCCAAAATGTCCAGGGATATATATCTATTTTTCCATCTGCAATTACTCAGGCATTAGTAGCAGGGATACAAGTTAGACTGGTGACCATGTGGTTTGCTTAAAGTCAGAAGCACAGTGCATATAGCTAAATCTGGCCTTAGTGAAACTTCATGTATTTACTTGCTCTCACAGAGTACCCAGTGTAATCTGCATAAAACTAAAGAAACTGTCACAAATTTTATTTCTTTCCTCAGGAAGAGACCAACCAAAAGATCTTTATTTCAAACACTCAGAAGAAAACTTCAAAAATTTGCTTACTCAGAAATATTAGAGAATTCTCTAAAGGACAAATTGTTCATAAAAGGAGAAGCAGTTCTGTATAAAATAGATTAAAGGCTGTAATGATGGTATCATTAATTCTCTTACAATTCAATCTTATCTTTATAGAAAGCACTGACCCTCTCCACTCTATTATGTTTTAGGGCCTGATTTATGAAATAATCCCAGAACATCAATGATGCCACAGGTAACAGTTGTAATATTTCAGGTGGTTTACAGCACTGCTCTAACAATGGAATACATTTTGTTTGAACTTTATTGCACTTTATTGTTCATTGTGTAATACTTGCTTTGGGGAGCACTGAGCAATACATACATGGTTTCAGTCACAATACTTCATAAATTCCTTTCCTCCACACTTTATCCTCTTGCCCTACTCTCCAGTGGTTGCCCTTTAGTCTTCCCTTGGTTTCCTTTCTACACACACACCTTTTGTCTTGCTGCATATCTGGAACAGCCTTCATATTCACATACACCAGATGCCTTTCTCCACATTCTTTAGCAAATCTCCCCATCTTCTTCTCTCATCAGTAATAATCCTCCTCAGCTCCTTTTCAAGTGTGGTCCTGTGTATGTAGATATACACATACACACAGATAATTTTTTTTCCTCTCATAGTTAGCTTGCAGTTTCTTGCAGGCAGGGTCTACTGAGAGAAGAAATAGTTTAAAGGATACATCATTTGAGAGGGGCCAGATCACATGGGTTCTGAGCCTCACTCAACCTTATTATTCCCTCTTCCCTCCTCTGTGATGCTTAGCTTCTGTCTCAGCTTGAACAATCCCAATGGCTCTTCATAACAGGGCTTTCTTTTATATGCTAATAGCGGTGCTGATACTACATCACTTTGTCCAAGAGAGCCCTGATCTCAGATTGGGCCTTTACAGACTATGATGACATAAACAGTACTGGATTTAACTGCAGACTTCCAAACTGAAGATCATATGAGGAATGGCAAAAAATTTTCTACTCCACAAAAATAACTGAATTTCCAAATAACATTTTATCCTGACTCATCTTGAAAAGCTGAAATCTTAAAGTGTAGTACAGATAAGTTCAGAACAGCTACACGGATGCTCTCAATTATGCCTTGTGCTACAAATGCCCTTAGTATGCCCTAAATATTCTTTCCCATGTTCTTCCCAACTCACTTTCCCTGTCTTTTAACCTGTATCTATCTTACCACAAACTATACAGTGTCACAATGTACCGAGCTGCACCAAAGCTCTCCAAAACAGAGCTATGTCTACGCTGGGATCCCTTTGTGGTAAAATAGCTGGTGTCAGTTTAGCCACAGTAGCTGGTCCTTTCCCACTTTCCTCCCAAAACTCTTTCCTTGTGGAAAGAAAACACATTAAAACCTAATCCTACTCAGAGAGAGACATTAATTGAGCCACAATTCTTTTTGTTCACTAAAGAGGCTGCTGAACAAAATTACATCCATTTTCTCACTCCAGAGTAAGCAGATCTGTAGTACATGCATGTAGCTGAAGGAGCTGTATGCTGGATATTTCACTTTGGTTAGGCTGCAGTCTGAATCCTTTATAACAGGAGTCTATACAGTCATTAAGAAATCAGAAAACTTTGTAACTTGTTAAGAAATTTTCTGTAGGGTTCGGCGTTCGGAAGATCTCGCGATGTCACGGAAAGTTAGAGGGTTAGTCGCAGCCTTGTGATGTACCTGTAATCCTGCCTCCCCTTGTTAGTATAAAAGGAATTAACTGCGCAATAAAAGGCGGAAGTTGGCGCTCACACTGTGTGTGTTATCTGTCTCTTTCCCTGGTCCGGGCCGACCAGTGATCTAAGCGTGGCACCTTGATATGTAGCGAACGCTACACTTTCTCTTCATATTTGTTTATTTTTTTAAAGAATACTTGCCAAAGCAATTTTTTTAATTTTGCCTCAAGACCTCCTCCAACTATATGTATTCTTTTGTGACTCGTGAATACCCAAACAGGTTACAATGTTAAAAAATCTACTCACTTTTTTCCAGGAAGAGCATGAATTTTTACTAACACCACTTTCATTCAATAAAAGGATTGCCTTTTGTCTGGTGAGTAAAGAGCTTTATAAGACTTAATTAAGTCTCAAATAACTTCTATATATTAGAGAAACAATATTATATTCACGACTTGTATCTTGGATCACCTAAACTGAAGTTAGTGAAAGAAAGGATCTTGATCCTGAATTTCTCAAGCAATACTTTGGCTCATCACTGTACAGCACAGAGTAATTCCTATTAGCTTTTGCATTCATTGAGGGCTAAATAGGACAGAATAGTGTCCGTTGCAAAGTGCAGTCATGCATTTATTCCCATCTGTTTCCACTTGATTAATATCACAGTATTCATAAGGCAAAAACTGAACTAGAGCTGGAAAAGAGATATATCAGTAACAGACTAAGATCTTGTTTCTCATTAATATTAAACTTTGCATCAAAGTCTTTTCAAAAGACATTCTAAAATAGTCGATGCAAATGATCACACACACATGGTCTCTCTCCATTTTCCTTGAACAAAATTGAGAGCAAAAGTGTTACCTATTCTTCTATTGCTAGTTTGTATGACACAATCACTGTACTGATTGCCATGGACATCCTGCTTCTTCCTACTACTACAGAATCAAGTTTTCAAAGGTTGCTGGAAGAATTTAACCCCAATAGATCCTGCCATGAAACTTCACTTTTTCATGGTTTGTTATTTCTACTGTGCTTGACACTGTGAAAGCAGAGGTCAGACCCCTATTAAGACAAGTTACCAAAAGCTAGAGGAAAGTGAATTCATACCACCACCATTAGATGCAGTGACCGCTTGCCTCTCACTGGTTATTGTTTAAGTCAAACCTTGACCCAGCAGCACAAAAAAAGAAACTTTACTGCCTTCTTTATTCCCTACTGATGAAAAAGAAAGCCCTGTCCTCTATTTACAGTGTTGTAAAACTAATATCCATTACAAAGACTATTTTGCAAAACTTAGGCCCTAAAATTTTGGCCAGAATTTATCATATTGGGCAAACTACTCACAGCCATGAACACCATGTCTGAGAAAGACTCAGTGTCCACTTGAATATATAAAAGGAAAAAGGCCTGAATCTCTATATCAAGGTGTCTAGGCCTTTTTTACTAAAAACTAAGGTTTTTACTTCGCTTCAGTATAATAAATATTCTATTGTCCAGTCATACAACTATCTACTGCTCCTTATTCATAACACTGATATCTGCACCACAGAAAGCAGATTATCTGGGCCTTTGCCTTTCTTAAGCACAAGAAAGGTTAGAAAGTGACAGGGAATAGGCAAACCAAGACACCTGAGCAAATAGGCAGGCTGAGGAGTTCTGCTGCTGGTCCAGCACTAGGGCAGAAGAGTAATATTCATCCTCCCATGGATAAGGGGCAGGGTGGGGGAGTGTAATGAAAAGGATGATGCAGATATAACCAGACTTTTGGTAACCTTCACAACCCCAGTTTCAGGAAATGGAAAATATATAAAGAATTCATTCTGGACTCTGAGAAAAAGAAAACAACATGGATTACACAGTGGAGGTAGGCTGCAAGAAGCTTAATTGGGGGTGAGGGGAATTATTAGTCAGCTGTAGAGACAGATGGGAGGCTTGAGGTTTTCCTTCTGCTTCCTTTGCCTAAAATCTCATTGAGATCCTTGCACAATGCTTCCTCTGTAATGCTTGAGAAACTCAGATTGTGCTTCAAGTCTATGGAATAGGTATGCATTAGAGGAAGAGAAATAGAAGAAAAACAAGAGCAGTCAAGACAGAATTGAGGGAGGTAAGGGTCAAAGGAGATAGGAGAAAAAGCAGAACATGCTATTTATTTCACTTGAAATAAATCAGCCTTTTTCTTTTTTCAGCTGTGTAATCTGTGTCACAGAGATGCAAAGTTTGGATGCAAATCTGACAAAACTGAAGATGGATGTCTTCTATTTACAGAACTACTATTCCAATTAAGCAACAGTTATTGCCCTCAGTTTGAGATCAGTTCTCTAAGATTAAACAGATTCCTGATTAAGCATGTCTCGATCAAGTAGAGTGCACTGTACAAGTGTTGTAATACTATGCACCAGTAGGTGTTTTAAATTAATTAAACAATTCCTAAATTAAAAAAAAAAAAAGGAAGAAACAAAACTCCTCCATAAGGAACAATGGAAAGGTAATTACAACTTGGTGCCACTTCCTTTGAGGAAAAGGGCATTGAAATAGCTGAGGTGATCAAGATGTACATCTGTTCAAGATTTACAATATACAAAATAATGCCCTGGCAGTGGCAGTATTGGCAGATAGTACTAACAAATCAGTGCTTAACATGCTGATCTATTAGACATATTACTTAAAACTCTCAACATTTTTCAAGCATGAAAGATTTGAAAAGGCTCTGGACAAGAAAATCTCCATCATTTTATAAGGATATTATGATTTTATTATTATGTCAATGCAAGATATCTTTTCTCACTTTCATATGCTTCATCATAATATCTTCCTCTTGTTTTCTCTGCTGACATTGATTATTTTAATTTATTGTCACAGCCAGACCACTTGGAAAAGCAATAATATTTTTTGTTCCTTATTATAGTACAGAGATAAACACATTTGAACCCATCCCCTCTGACAATCACTGGATGATGAAAATAGATTTTTCACCTGATGCACTAATTATAGCCTGGGTTTCATAAACCAGCAAGAAATGTAATGACCTTTCATATATCTTTCATTGCAGGAAAAACCAACAAGTTCTTAAGTCTCCAGGAGAACATTCATAAACAGTAATGCTAATTTAAGATAATTCAACATACAATAAAAGGTAATACAGAGAAGAATCCTTATTAGATTCAATAAATGGAAGGGTATAAACTCATGCTGTATATATTTTCATTTCTAAATAATTATTTAAGACAATTTATATAAGAATTTGGGATACATCTCCATTCTCTACTGCAATATAAAATACATTGCTATAGCATTACAGATATTGCTATTTTAAAACCAACATTCACGTTTAATCGGGGTAATCACCCTCTAGTCATCCCCAGCATGATTAAAGATTCTTCAGTACTCTAGCCATCCCCACCAGTTAAGATGCTTCAGTTTGGCATGGATCATGAGCCATTACTGTATCATCATTATGCTGTGTTTCACCACTGCACCAAGTAAACAACTTGACATCCAGTCAGCAATTCCACTAAAAGAGATTTGCTCATGTCTCTGACCTCACCATGAGATAGCAGTGCTATTAGGAATGGCTATTTACGTTCTTAAACTAAAAGAGCTATGTAAATGATCTGTTGTACTGGACTCTACAAAAGTAAAATTCCCCATGCCATGCCCTGGATCCTGTATCCCACAGGCCAGATTTTCTTCCACTTACAACAGACTTGCCCCAGCATAGTTGCAGACTTTATTGGAGTTATACTGGTGTAAATCACAAAAAAAGTAGGGAAAGACTCAAAGATATTTAGAATAGAAACTTAAGATCATTTGCCTTTGCCATAAGAATAAAAAAATACTTTGACTGCAGCTCTGAATCGCAGTTCTTGAAATAAGGGAATGTTTTCAATTCCTCTGATAGCAAAAGAAGAGAGTGCTGACTAAACCTATTATCTTTTCTGTGTGCTTATTTTCACTTTGATGTACAATAAATAAAAAATGAACTGACAATTCTAAAATATGAAGACACCATATCATTGTCACTGTATTCTTACAAATCTGATCCACTCATGCTGTTTAAGCTGTTGAAGCCTTTGAAGTTGGAAAATACTACCACGAACTTCTAGCATTGGTAATTAAGACATAGTGTGGTAAATCAAAGGAGACGTGCTACCTAGCATCTACAGTTCCTTCCTAAAAAAATGCAAGCTGGGAGTCATGATAATAAATCAATTGGTTCTGCCTTTCAGTAGGAAAAGACCTGTAACTTGTTATATTATAACTCAATCCCATCTTGTATCCAAGATCAATTCCTCTTTCTCTTCATGCTTTATGATCTTTGAATTTCTTTTTCTTAAGACTAATTTTTCTTATAGAAAGGGAGGGGAATACTGTGGGGTTGGGGGGGGGAGTCTCTTATCATTTGTCTTCTCAATGGGGAGAACAGGAACATTTTCTTTCCCTTCTCCCCTTACCACCACATTTTTCTTCTTCAAGCTGTTGTTGTTTTCCTATAAATTTAAGCAGGTTGAGCTTCTGAGGCTGTGCTAAGAGCTGAGCTGGAAAACATAGTATATAAAGGTTTATTAGCACAACTGGGTTAAGTAATGTGTGTGATCCTCAGAAGCTTTATGTTCCAGGTAGTAGACTCCCTTACATTTCATAATGTATTAAAAATATAAACTATACAACATTTCCATAAAAATAAATTGATATGTGCCCTAATTGGAAAGCTCACTGCCATATTAATTTGCTTACTACAATAAACCATCCTATGATGTATGGCTTTTGGCTGAGGTTAAGTCATGCATTTCATTAAAACATTTCTTTTTTCCCACCTCTGTTATGTTTTATGGTTTAGTTTTTGCTTCAAAATGGGTAGCAGGATAAGGAGTTATTAAAAATACATATATACCTAGAGAGCACTGATCAGTTTTTGTTTGATTCTAAGAAAAAAAAGAAGAAAACCTTTGCATAGTGATAACATTATTCAACATTTTCAAACCTGTGGGCTTTTACTTGGCCTTTCCTGTCTAAGTTTCCACCACTGAACTCAAGTTTTGGATTTCTTCCCAGAACTGTGAGCTTCTCCAGCTACTCTAGATCTGTGCTGGACTTGTGGGTGCCCAGCCCAGTCCACCAATTCAGACAAATTTTACAAACCTAATTGCATATGTGCAGATTAACACTTGCTGGTCATTTCCCCCCTCTCCATGTACTTGTGTTACAGTGGCAAAGCCTCAGAGAGCAGGTCTAAAAGGAATTAGACAAACTTTTACCATCTATACTCATACATGCAAAAGGCAGATCTCATATGCTTACATCCTACCCATTACCTTGGGCTCCTTCTCACATTTATTAGTGCATTACCATATAGCTTGTTGATTTTTCCTGCAAAAACACTCAAGAATGAGCTTCACGCTCCTGCTGGTACTCATGGGTACTACCTGAATAGTGCTGAATGCGACTTTTCTATCATGGTTTGACACTTACTTCCTGCATGATCCTGCATAATCCTGCATAAATTATTTATTCTCCACACCCAGGAAAACTCCTTTATTTAAATTGTAAGACACTCAGGGCAGAGCATGTTTCTCATTACACATTTGTACAGTGTCTTTTGTAATAGGACCTGTCTTACAAGTGTTATAAAAATAGTATTAAACCTCTGTCCCAAAACGCTGTGCATTTTGTCAGCCTTCCACCACAAAATTTGGCTTGCCTTCAAGTACCACCAACTTCCTTATTTTTAAGTTATTTTTCCACAACACCTGGATTTAAATGCTTCCAAAATGGCAAAACATCACCATTTTCTCTTGACTTCTGAACCGTAATAATAAGTACACAAGGCTACATAACTTTCAGTGTCCAAATGTTTCCTTATATTTTGCATGGCAAATACATAAAGGAGCTAGTACAGAATTCTGCCACTAGAAATTCTAAGGGACAATAACTGTCATCTTCATTTTAAAACATGAATGTAATGTTGAACATTAACGGTATTTAAAAAAAAAAAAGAAAGAAAAAGGATACTACCTTATGATAAATGACACTACTGCCATCTCTCTCTCTATAAAATATATAGATATATGTATAAACTAAACAAACAAACCAAACAAAAAAAAAACTCTCTTTTTTTCCTTAAATCTACTCTATTTCTGGAGAGACTTTGCTAAGAAGACAGTAAGATACTGCAGTGAAATGAAACACACAATCAAATACCATCCAGTGCACGGAAAGGGTCGTAGTATTCATCCAAGCAAGTATGCCTATAATAATACAAACTCACTTTGTTGGTCTAGACACCTCTTTCTATCCAACAGATTATCCCTGCTGCTAGCAGAGAGGGTCAGTGCATGGGAATTCACTTAGATATTCCTGAATGAGATACATGATCGTTCTCCATGGCTTCTCTTGTGTATGGCCTTTCAGACAAATTTGGAATGATATTTCTTAACATAAACAAGACCACTTTCCCTCTAATTCAACAAAATTAAAAAAAAAAAAAGAGAGAAAGAAAAGCAGATAAAATTGAAAAGACATTTTGAATTGACATTTTGAACTGACATATTCATCCCTTATGCTGTTCAGGCAGCTTCCCAGCCCAGAATTAAAAACATTTATTTGGCAGTGACCCTTATTCAAATCAAAACAAAACTATGATTCATAGCTAATCAGGAAAACTCACAAACCAAATGGAAGAATGGATTTAAAATGCAGCAGAGAGACTGTACTGAATATAAACATCCCACATTTCTGATTAAACAGTGGTATCAGCAGGCTGGTCAATTAAGCTTTCTAAGTTACACCCTATTTTCCTTTAAACGTTACAATGCCCTAAAATAAAATTGTAAGGAAAACAACAGAAATACTTTCCTGTAAATACAGTAAATACAAATTATTTTCAGTTACAAATCAGAAATAAATCCATCAAGCTTTGTGACACCCATTCAACTAAAACAGTATTTAATAAATAAATATTACTAGACATATGTTTTTTAGATTGAGAATGCCTTATTTCAGGTAAATTAAATCCTGTAAAAAAATGAAACCAAAGGGATTATGTTGTTTCTGAAGGTGAATATATGCACACATGCGTACACACGTAATTGAGTGGATATCATTGCCCTTCATTCACCTGGTCCTGTGATTTTATGAGAGTCACAGATTAAAACCTATAGCTAGTAGTAATACAACATCTTAAGTTTATTTTTCCACAATAACACCATAAACTAAGGCATATATATACATGGAATACACTTGAATTCAGTTAGGGTAATAGAATAAGAAAACATTTAAGATTTTGAAGGCTGAAATGGTTTGTGACTTTCCAAGAGCAAAAGGTTATAAAGCCATCTTAATTTCATAGTAGCCAATTAGTATAATCTTATACCTAATTTGGGTAATGATAAGATAATTTTAGTCATATCTAATTGCCACACATAATTTTCTCTTTGTGATTAAGATATTAAAAAATTGCTCTGCAAAGCGGTCCTCCAGCATGGAACTGCCCTCACACAGAAGTTCCCATTTGCAATGCTCCAAAACCTTCTTGCAACCTTATAAGCATTCAAATAAGATTTTCTTTCCTAAATTATTACTTCCTTATTAGTGTTCACCACAGTACCCTTTGGTTTTGGATTTAAATACCTCTTCTTTCTTCTATCAGCTATTGTTATTTTATTTAGTGTCCACATAATCTCTAACTACATAAATTTTGTATCATTGTATCCTATGAATTTCCTGTGTTGTATCTGTACTCCATTATCATTTAATTACTCATTGGATTGTGTGTTTAAATAAGGTTTTCTTCACTGGTGACTGAGAAAGCCTAGTCTCTTCGGTTGAACTCCTCTGATGCAGAGCCTGTGTCGAGCAAGTAAATCAAATAAATTAAATGCCGAATTTAAAGTTTCTCTGCAGGAGATGTGTTGATACAGGAATATGCATGCTACATAATCCTACCATGACTATGAAATGCACATGTTCAAAGGACTTTCAGCATTGCCACTTCAATTTGGTAAAGAACCTAGTTACCACTTAAAAATATTTTATAAGGCCATATTTTTTAGCATACTCCACAGAAAGGTCACATAGGTGGATTTTAATACCTTGAAAACGTTTCTTTTTTGTTAAGAGAAATGCTTTCTTATGCAAAATATTATTAGGGTCAATTTGTGGTAAAATGAGAAATTTGGTCAGTTCTCTTGCTTTCTGATTTTCAGCCATGGTGGAATAAGTCCAAACCTAAAATCACCATGACATTATTCTATGCCATGTTTGAGTGAATTTCTCCAGCTACCAGCCCGATTTACTCATCGTTTGATCACAGTTGAGTGATTGTTGCTCCTGATACTCACTTGTAAGACTTCCTAAAAAGAAATGCCATTTTCCTGATTTTCAGAAATGCATTTGTAAGGCACAAGTCTTATATATACGTAATAAGATATCAAATTGTTGAAAACAGCTGCCCGTTTTTTTCAAGTAATCTGTTTCCCTCCCACTTCTAGAAAAGTATTTTTCTTTCCTTTCAAAGATGTTGCTACAGAATACACATATAAACAGTACTTTTATAATACGTCACAGATAATAGAGCCTCAGCATACTGAAACAGTATTCAGCACAGGAAGAGAAAAAAACCATAGAGAAATGACTCGCTATAAGAAAAAGCCCAGTGAAAGCCATACAGGTTTGTGGATGATAATATTCAGTCACAGCATGCCTTGAAAGTTAACAGCACTTATAATAAAAAATCAAGGCTACAAACAAGAGGAAATAGGGACAAGAAAGGCCAAGTCAGTTTTAAATGCATTTTAAAAGTCCCCTAGAAGAGGTAAGGGTCCTTATGAAATGATGCTTAATAGATAATATGGAAAAATATCTAATTCTTTACAGAAAGATTTTCTGCAGCCTCAAACAAAAAAAGGAATTTTATCTTCAGAAAGAAAAAAAAAAAGAAACCCAAAAAACCCAAACCAAACAGAAAGTTGAGCTGCTTAATTGCTACCATCAATTTATATCAGGTCTTGTGGAAAAAATCCATTCACAGATTGCACAAAAGGTCTTGTAGGAACATGTGCATGTGCTTAAACTTTATGCTTCCTTCCTCTCTGGTTGTTAGTAGAATTATGTATATGCTGAAGCATTTGCAAAATCAGATTCTAAAATTAGAAACCTTAGCTGCACCTTACTAAATTCCTGTTCTGTGCCTAGTCAGCTAATATCCTCCCAAACAGTCACCATTTCACCTTTACATATGTTATGGAACTTATTTTCTACATAAAGAGACTCTCTGTCTAAAACGAAAAAGAAAAAGAGACCATCCTCAAGATTTTCTGATCCCCTGAAGGATTTATATCTCTCCTCTTCCCTTTTTATAAGCAAGGAAATTGCTTTAACAAATACCTGCATTTTACAATTAACCTACCAAGATCCTCTCAAAATCACAAGTTAGGATGTATATCTCTTTCAAAGAAGTGACATGACAGATGTTAAATCTGACAACACTCCTTTTTCCCCAAAAGAAAATATTCATAAATGCTTCCTGCCTCAGTGATTCATTTCAATTTCAGTTTCAAATAGATTTTGTTTCACACCTAAGGCTGTCAGATACATACTATGGTCTTGGGTTTAAATTTAAAATGCATGAAGGGAATGAAGGAGATAACACCTCTTTTACTATAGTTTAGGGAAAACAATAAAAAAAAAAATCACTTTCAATATCAAAGTAGGCCACTGACTACCTGTATAGGCTTCACTTTGTGCTTGAAAGGATGAAAAATACACACACATCAACTCAATATAGTAAAGGTATGCCACTACTCCTAAAATATCAAGTTCATGGATACGTAAAATATCCAAGCCTTGACACACACAAAACTGAAAGAGAAGAACCACTGTATGTGAAATATCTCTTCTTTCTCTGCAGCTCCACCCTGGATCTCCCATCCGCCTGCCACTAGGAGCATTGGCAGCTATGCAAACTATTGAGAACCATCTCCAGACCTGTAGAAACTCCCTAAGCTTTGTCTGCATCCAGGAGTTCAACACTGCTAAGCTCAGCATCATAAAAATATTCCTATACTATTCTATGCTTAAATCACATAATCTTTCTGAAATGCCAGTGGTTTTGTGGAGATGGGCTTTGTCTAAACTCAGAAGGACGCTTAAACATTGAAAAGAATCGGGCTTAAGTGTGCTGAGCTGCTTTCCTAAATAAGGTTAAATAAGGAAGTGCTTTACACGCTTCCCAAATCTGGAGACTAATCAGAAGCATGATGTAGGAGGAAATCCTGCTCAACAGAAACAAACAGAACAGATTTTTTTAAAATCCTCTTTTCCTGCACTGGATATTGATATGGCCATGTTCAGGATGTACAAACATGAGCAAGATCCTTTAAATGGCTTCCTAGACACACAGGAGAAACTAGTAGCCAATGAAATGAAGGAAAGATAGGTAGAATCAGAAAAAAGATAAGGAACAGTGAGGATTTCGTTCAGTCTGCAGAAGACATAAAATAACCAGGGGGGAGAAAACATAATAAAAGAATCTGTGGGACTTACAGAGGAGGTTTCCAGGTAAGGACAATTCAAAGAGCTTGTTTTATTTTGGAAAAGGGAGCTTGTTTGTAAGATGGGGCTGTGAAGTTTCCACAGCTCTAGTAGTTAAAGTTCTGCTAATTAAATTGCCACATTAGTGAGGCAGACATTGCACGTGTTAACAGGATGAGAAGACACCTACACCAGTGGGCTCTTTTTTACAGTTTGCCAAGGTTGGAACATCTATTGATTAAATGCTGCAACCATCCCTGGTAAATACTTCAGTCTTAGTAAACTATCACTTTCTCTCAGTGTCACAAAGGCGGTAAGCAGAAGCTGATGTCTGAAAAAATATATGTCATTTAGTAAGAATCTAATACTGTAAGGTTACATTATGTTACTGAAAATTACTGTCTTCACCCAAAACTAACTATACTGTGTCAGTGCATTAAGGGTGTGTTATATTCTGCTTGGAAGAACCAACAGCAACACCCCACTCCACCCTCAGATTATGCTTGCAGTAAAACGCCCATAGTCCTGATGAGACCCTTTCAGACTCATTTACTAATAAAGACCTCCCTGCTGTAGCTGGCAGGAGCTCCAAGCACTCTCTGACTCCTGGGACCTTTCCTTACATCAACGGATAGATAATAAAATATTAGTGGTATCTAAGTAGTACTATGTAATCTTTCAATTCTTTGGGTTGTCTAAATAAAGGACATAGTGTAAGTTCTGACCCTGATCTTCCAAGTCCTCTGTTGATACCAGCCTAGATGACCTCTGAAGTTCACTTTTCTTCCAGTATTAAGGTGATCTTATGAAGAACAGTCAAAGTTTTTGTGACTACAGTGACATTTTCTTTATTTCAGAGATTGAGCATTGATATAGAATTCTGTACGGTTATTTTATGGGCTTTGATACTTCTAGAACCAAACACAAAACTATCATTTTCATCTCTCATTTTCATATGATACAATAAAAATCACCCAGCCAGAAATTCAGACAAAGTAAGATAGGAGAAGGAAGAAGGAAAGGGAAGTGAGAAGGGAGGTGAAAGTAAGCAGGAGGGAGAGAGAGAGCAAGAGCATGTAAGAGCAAGAAAGCAAGAGTGTGAGAGCACGTATGAGAGTGCATGAGCAAGGCAAGTGAGTGAGGAGAGAAAAGAGCAAAGATAAACAGAGGGGGCAGAGAGAGATGAGGAAGAGAGAAAATGAGAAAACAATTCCCTTTTGGCTGAATCCTGAAATATGACCAAGTGAAAAAACTGGTGAAAAGGACTTCATGAAACAAACACCTGCTTATAATATAGGAAGTAGGATGATTCTTATACATTTAATTTCTCGTGTCAGAATTGTTAGTAAGAAATTGTAGTTAAAAGCAGACCAAAAGTGAGGGGTGGTGATTTCAGCCATTCTCCCTCCAAAGGATTATGTATTTTAAAAAGACTTTAATAGTCCTAAGATAAACATGTCAGAAATGCTTAGTTCTAAAGAGTTCTCAGAGCTTCTTCACGTGGTCTATGGCAGGAGGAGCTCCACTGAGTCTTGCTGCAGCTGGAGAGCTCTGCCCACCCAAACCCTCACTTTTCCACCCAAGATTTGGTCTTGCATACCAGAATTGCCAGCTGAGGTGTGTGCCCCTGTGTTAGACTTTTCAGTTATCTGTTCAGATAATTAGCTCAAAATTGACTTCACTTTGAAAGAGTCATCCACAACTCTTTACAAATGTTTATTTTTTTACCCCTCATCTCTTTATATGGAACCAAAATCCAAGCTCTGTTTGCTAAAACATAGTTTGACACTTTTAGAAGAATACGCAACATGATTTTATTAAGTCTTTAGCCATGGGAAAGCAGGTACTCTGATACACTCCTACCTCTGGCAGGGATCTTAGGTTACTCCAGGTGGAAGGAGAGTTTTAGCCCTCTGAATGACCCCCGGGGGCTTCCATTTGCATAATGAGACTAACACACTGCAACACACTTCAGCAGTTCTTCTGAATCAGATACTTTGCATTTAATATGGTATTTTGGTGTACTTTTAGCAGGGCAATTAAATTATAAATATCCATAGATAGTTTAAAAACTGAATCTGCAGATCATTTATTACTGGCCTGTATTTACTGATGCAGCAACAAACCCATCTGGTTAGAGCTTATTCCTTAATTAGTTCATTTAACATTTTTGTCTAAAGTGAAATCGACTACAACTATATGTACTGCACAGGGCATAAATCAATCTCTCTATATTATATAATCGAGTAACTTAATGGGGAGTATTTCTTGTTGAGGCCAATTTTTATATATTTCATTCATTGTGCCAGAATTGTCAGTGTGAAATTGTGACAACAGCTGGTTAGAAGTGAGGGATTATGACCTCCTCTCAGTGATTACATGCTAAAAATTAATTGTGTTACCCCCCAGCACTGTAGCATTGTGATTACTTGAAGCAGAGAGCATGGGTGGGTGTGGGCGAGACACATGTAAGAACAAATAGATTACAAGGCACACAAATCAATGCTTGTTATTGCTAACTCATAAAAAATGGTTTCTAGCTAACAAATACTGAAAGAAAGAAACAAACAAGTTTAATTTAATTACCAGTATATCTATTTTGTACTCTGGAGCAAGTGAACTAAGATAAATTGTGAGACTAATATTCATCTGTATGTTATATTAAGATGCTGGTACAGCCATATCTTTCATAGCCCTGAGTTTACTCCACCAATCATTTAAAAAAATACCTCAGTCCTTTCTATGCCGTAAGTAATATAGTAAATCTTGTTTCTTTTAATGTTACAACATCTTTCTTCTTGATGCTACTTTTTGCTAGCATTTGCTGTAGGAAATATTGATCTCTGCTTCTTCAAAATGAGTTTTCCTTGTACTCTTTCTTACTCAATGGACTCTACAGTTTGTATGTTTGATATTGCACATTCTCTCTCTGGGGAAAGCTCTGTTCTGCCACTTTACAGTTTCTTTCAGCAGAATTCTTTTCACACTTTAAATAGCATTGTGCTGTGCCAATTGTGAAACAAACAAACAAAAAACCCCAAACTGTTTGTTTTATTGTATACATTTAGTTACACTCAAAACCATTAACTGGAAACCTGGAGGCCAGATCAAGCATTAAACTATCTATGCCTTAGTCGTAGCCTTTCCCAGAGGTTTACAGCATGGTAAGCTAACACAGGAGCTTCAAAGAAGCTTCATGTATTTTTGCAATGATCAAAAGCCTATGAAACATCTTTATTTGCAAACTCATTCACTTGTCACAAAGTAGTATACTTAATATAGGAAAAAACTATATCTTGGGCCACAGCACAGTAGATAAGCTCATTCCTAACAAAGGTATGTAGATACTGCTCTGTACTTTTTACACATATATTTTTTTATTACTTTAGGCACGTGCTTCAACAACCCTTCATTTTTGGGTTTAGATGTCTAACAGACATGAGTAGTTTCCATCTACTTACTGACAGATGGTAAATTAGCTCAGCAATACTGTTACTTCAATAGGTTGAAACTGTGTTTTTTGCTCAGTACAGGAACAGCAAATAGAAAGTACTGTAAATAATACACACAACATTTTTTCATCTGACCACTGATGTTGGCGGTTGGAAATACAGCTGTGAACACTGGTAGGGGTTTGGCTGGAGAAAGAGAAATTTTCTTTTGTTGCCATATCCTTTTAAACCATTGTCTTTATTTTCCAAAGCCTACATATTTATTTTCCTTTGCTCTTAGAATTACACGAACTGCTTTCCAATATGTGACTGACTTTTCAAAAATGCTTAGTCAACACATTTTCCATGACATCAAGTAAGAACTGCTGGTCTCTGAACTCTTCCATATTTATTTACTCTTCTTTAATCAAATTAATTAAAAATGGCTTTAGAGAGTACCTTTAGGTCCTCATTTTAAGAACGTTACTAATAGTAATATCTGTGGGATCTTTTTCCAGCAGAACAAAACAATAACAACTTTCAGTGCTCTCCTTTGAAGAAGTATAGTCTCACTCAAAATGGTTCATCCAGCTGTTCTTCCACTGGCAGTGGGCGCATGTCAGTATGTCCAAGTAGAGCAGAGACAGATTCTTTCTTTCTTACTAACACTGAGAACTCTTTATTTTGCATTTTCATGATAGTTTAGAGTTAAAAGCCCAGTTAGACAAAAAGTTTTTATAAAAGCAATTACTTTTTTTCCCCCAGGCCATTGGGGCAGGGAGTTTATTCCCTGTGATAAAAAAAGCCATTTGTTTTACTGTAATTGAAAATAAAACAGAAAAAACCACTTTCTTCTCTATGAAATATTGAAACTCACTCACAACGGACTTTTCTTGAATATTCTATTTGGAAATATAGCCATTTTAATAGAAAATTTTGATCAGATCAATATTCTAACATAAAACAATACAAACAGCTTTATTAGCAAGCTGTGCAATGACATAAAATTACCCACAAAGGTAATTTTTCTTCTGCTTTAAGAAAAGGTTGTGTACTTTACACAACCATTCACATCGCCCCCAGTTTCAAATTAGTTTTTTAACAGAATGTAATTTCAATTGCCAGCTGGCAAGCTAATTTTACATGTGAGATTATAATACCCTATAATGATTATTTAAGGTGGCATGTTTGTACTTATCTTCACCTCATTTATTTATTGCACTGGTTACATGTTCTGTCTTTAAATAAAAATAATTGGTTGAATTTACATTATCAATTTGAATCTTGGCAGGTTTTTGTGGTTTGGGTTTTTTTTTTCCTTTTAAATAAAATTCAATGGTTTCAGATACTACATCTATACCTGTATTTAATGTCTGCTTTTGTAGTTTTTATCTCTAGTCATTACAGTTTGAGATTATTCTATATTTAATCCTTGCTGGATTTTGCTGAGCTAAGTAGATAAAGGCATCCTATATTCCATTGTACCTTAGGAAGTAACTCTATTCAGGGCTACATGGAGAAGAAATGAAAACACAAGATCTACAACAGATATCAAGAAGTCATGTATTCTAAATAATATACCTCCTGCCCTGTTATTGGGAAGTTAGGGTCCTTCTAAAAATTGATTTTTTTCCCAGTCCAAGAAAGTAATGAGTTTAAATATCGACTCTTGGGGGGGGGGGGGGGGAAGAGAGAAAAGACTTCCTGCAAAAAAATGACTTTTTCATTTATACAGAATTGCAAACAATGCCTGGCAGTTACAAAGTCATCATAACACACATGGACATAATTGCATAAATTTGTGATATATATATAAAAAAATAGGTACGTGCCATTTGTTTTTGTAAATGCATGCAGGTATCCATAAGCATGCATGATCATCCCTACAAAGTCAGTAACCAGACTGAGATTCCTCTTGGTTCGGATTTGCATGCAGCAAGGTATCAAGGTTATCACTTTTCCTGGTAGAGCTGTGGCTCCAGGGCTGGCCAGCTCCTACTGACTCCCATAGGGCCACGGGGCCTGTCTGCAACCATCATACTACAGTGAAGCTGCCAATCATTGCCTACCTGGAGTGCAGGCTTGTGTCTACTTTATCTACAATCTCTTTGAGTATAAATGGATGTTTGCTGGGCTCTAAGACCACACAAATCACCTCAGGCGGAATAATAATTGTACTTGTAGCAGCAGCCAAGCTATTTCATGGACGTATTGGGTTGGCAGAAAAGTGAATCAATTTATAAAAGTGTGTGCAGCATTAGATAAAGCCCAAGCCCTGACGGCTTTATCTGATGGGTTCAGTTTGTTTTTTAGAAGTGAGCAGCCCTCAGGCATTTTGCTGAGTTTTATCAAATAGTCACTTTATTTTAAGCAACAACAGAGGCTTAATAGGAAGGGGGAACTTGCTGAAAGGTCACCTGTAGCCAGGTATTATCATATGAGCACACAGAAACTTTGCATCATGTAAATCTCTCTACAAACTGACAATAAGCATTCATCTCCTATATGCTGTTTCATCCCTATGCTCATGCTTAAAACACTGTTGAATTGTCTTAGCTATTTAAATATGATTTTCATATAACTGACATGGATGGAGTAAGAAGCTACATTGTAATCAAAAAGAGAGAATAAATGAGAGTGGAATTTAGTTCATTCAGTAAAGTTATTTTGTAATGTAATACATTCTAAGATAATTTCCAGAACAGCAAATTAGACAGACACAGAAATAAACTTCTATACATCTTGGAAGTATTATGATCACACAAAGTAATTACCACTAGACGCTAATTTCAGTTACTGCTAGCAAAACCATAATTAAATATTGGAGATGGTAGAAAAAAGAAATGATAAAGGGAAGGGAATCTCAGAAGTTTTAGAGACTATTTTCTCCAGTTTTTCTTTTCCATGCAAAAGGTTAAAAGTTCAGACTTAAAGCAGATGTATTTTGCAATTAATTAATCTAACCACAGAAGCAGAGATGCTCAGTCCATTGAACCAATCCACAAATTACATGAAGAAAGCTTGCAAGACAAACCACTGCAAGAGCATTCAAAGGCTCTTTCATTGCTGTTATTTTCAGTTACCCATTTCATTACAACGTATGTAAGGAAAAATAATACATAGAGATGGTACTATGGGGAAGATACATTTCAGGAACAAGAACATGATTTTTCCTGAACGTCTTCACAGCACTGCTCGCTCTATTACTCACACAAATAAGTCAATCAATAATTATAAGGTACTCAAAGACAGTATGTTTACAAGCTTTAAGTTAGTAAACCTGTCTCTTAAGCGAGAAAAAAATCCTAACACACAACAAAAAAGTCCTGTAAATTATAGCTGAAGACTAACATTTTCAAACTTTAACACTGGGGCTTGCATCCCAAATCCATATTCATGAATCAACACAAAAAAGAATTTACATTAAGACGTCAAATTCTAAGTAACTAAATGGGAATCTCTAAGTTTTAAGATTTAAGAAAAACCATGATCAGTATTTAGGAAACTAGATTTTTAGTGGGTGAGTACCAAGAATTGATAAATTTGTTGCATTGTTCTTTAGAAAGTTTGGGGTTCTAATGGGCAAATATTGAAAAGGAATAGTTGCTTCTGTTTAGATCCCTAGGATCCCCAGACATCAGTCAGTAGCAAATCCCTCTGATACATATCCCTCATTACATATCTTTTTTTAAAGCTCTGGTTTTGGTGGAAGAGTCCAGATTTTTATTTGTCCAGGTAGCATCCAGATCTCATCCATATAAGGACCGTATCCCCACTTCATCGAGTTAGTAATACTCTTAATAGTAAGTATTGGTTCAGGCCCTACAAGAACACAGGGACCCTGTCACCTAGGTAGTCAATAAACACCTCAGCTTTCTACATAACTTTCATCCAAAGCTCTAAAAACATTTCAAAAATGAAAGTGAGTTGTATTTCTTACTCCTCCCAAACAGTATACTGCATTTTACAGATACAGAAACTAAGAAACAGAGGAGATGGAGAGCACGTCAGCAATGCTGACAGAGCAGACAAAGTCCCGGTCTCCTCATTCTAAAGATGCAATCTTTATACCCCCAAATATCAGTAAACTTGAAAACTGAGCTTTGCAGTCCTCCAGATATTCTTCCCTATACTAAAGAATTTTGAGCTGTGCTGTCAGCAGAGACACACAGGGTCTGTACCACAGACATGTGCAAGCAGTAGCAGAGTTCTGACTCAAAGTCACTTTTGTCATTCATAACACAATGAGCTTGAAATATTTTGTTTTGCTTACTCGATATCATTGTGCACTGGATTGTATTTTTTGCAAAGTGACAGATACATTTTATTTTATTCACAGCCAACCATACATTTATTTTCTGGCATCTTAATAGAAATTCAAAGTATGAAGTTCAGGTTGATTACTATACTTAAGAACCTAAAGAGGATATGAGAAGGTTGGGGGTTTTTAATTTGATTTTTTAAATTTTTGATACACCATTTATTCAGGAGCATTTATTTAAATGTCCATTGAAGCTCTTTATCTTTAAAAAACCAAAGCTTTAGTTGAGAGGGAGCGGGGAGTAGTGAGAAATACAACAATCCCCGAAAAGTCAAAACCCAGCTTGGCAATTTTTTATTTTTCCACAAAAAATATGTCAAGTCCCTTGAATTATTTAGGGTATGCTTTTTGGCCCCCACCTCACACTTTCTCTTGGTTGCATATGTTGGTTATTCATTAGCTGTGAAACACTGCAGCACCTCTCCCCCTCAAAGACCCGCCAGCTTCCTCCATCTAGCACCAATTCCCTGAGAGGAAGTGAATCTATAGCTGCCCTGTTGGAGCCCTGCATTCAAACAATCCCCAGTACAAGCTCTTTCTTGGTGCAATCTTAAGATACTATTTGCCATGACATGATGCTGTGCCTTGACATGACTGATGCACAAACATGATGTTACTGTATGTCCTAACACATAACTGAAAAAGGCAAGTGCCAGTACTCAAGGGATCCCTGAATGTGCATGTGCTTGTGAACCCAGAGAGTGTCGTGTGTGTGTGCTTTCACTAGTGACCTTCTGTCTCTACCAGCTGAAAAGGAAGAGGACATAGCTGTCTGTGCTTATGTTTTGTGTGAGTCCTATATGTAGGCGCTGTTGAATGCAGCAACCTTGTCCATGGCGTTCTATGTGTCTGGCCTTGTCAGCACCCTCTGTGTGTGTGTCTCTGGGATACATACTCAGCTTTGCTACTGGTTGAACTGGCAAACGGGAAAGTGGCAGCTGTGTCCCTCAGCCTGGGTAGAGACTCCAGGTCCCCAAGCTGAGCTCCGTGCAGGAGCAGCCAGGCAGGATGGAGCTGGGCTGGAGCAGGCAGCCACACTCTTAACATGAGCCACAATCATGGGCCAGTGACAGCCTTTGAAAAATTCTCTGATCATTTACAGTGTCAGCGGATTCAGTAGAAATATTGGTGCTGTAAAGCAAATATCCAGTGTGAATGAGGCCATCAAATTTGTCTCAAAACATGTCTCATCCATTAATTGTCCAGATCTAACTCATATATAATGACTGCATTATATATGTATTTAGGTGACTAAGTGGCCCTGTTTGTTTACGGTAGGGCACTGGATTTTGTCACATGCCAGTGCACTGGAGTGGAAAACCTATGGCATCTTCAACTACTGAATAATTAATTCTTTTACTGAATTAAATATGAAAATGGTACAGGTCATATAGAATTTCTTACACTATTTAATAATAGCCTCTTCAAAACCCATCACATCACTTAACTTCATATCAACATCTATTTTATTTACTCTCCATTTTTAATATGTAGCACTCTGCAGTATTTTGTACTAACAGCCACATAAAAACATCAGGTACTGTCATGTGGGAAGTGAAGGTTTTGAGAGGGTGTTGTCAGCTTGGAGGCAGCTTGGGATTATGGGTTAGGCGTCTTAGCTCAATTTCCAAAATGAAGGCAGTAAAAGAGTTAATAAGGATATTTAACTAGTAAAAGCTGGTTTCCTGGGGAAAAAATTGTTTAAGCATATGCATCTGTCCATACTTCTCAGCACTAACAATAGCCTCCTGCTGCCTGTATACTGAGGAAGAGGAAATAATATTGCGGTAACCTTCATCACAACCAAGAGAGCTAGAAAAAGGTAGAATTAAAAAAAAGGGGGAGAGGGGGAAAGTAAGTGTATTTAGGTCTGAGGCTCCTATGCATATCCTCATTAGCCACATACCGCAAAAATCACTTTCCCAGAATAATGAACTCTGACCTGCCCCTTCTCCCTAAGCTTTGCTATGGGAGGAGCTGTTCCATCCATGTATGTGGCAGCCTTACCAGCGGTGGGAAGCCCTTCTTCCATAAGCAACCCAACGTGCCGTGAACAGAACTACCAGGACTCACAGAAAGTGATTTGCTACAATGGTTCCTAGCAATCTGGGCACCGTACCTTTCCCCCCCCCCCCCACTCCTCATTTACACCTTTTGCCAATATTTGGAATTTTACAGGATAAATTCAGCACCACACCTCCCCACAGCTGCACCCAACCAGGACCATGGGGGAATCTGCTGGAGAGGCTTTGGTTAACAGTACTCTTTGCCAGAAAATCTGAGATGAGAAAAAAAGGTCATCTCTCATCACTGGGAATATTAAGGTGACTAATGCCAAAATATAATAAAAATTCTGAGATTTGGTAATACGACAGCTATAGTGACTCAATTGCCAAATTTAGGATTTGTACAATAGCACCGTTTCATTTGTGAGAAAAACTTGTGCAACATTTGCATTGGGGCAAAGACATGAAACATCCCAATAGAATCTGTTACAGGCAGGATGTGAAAAATACATGCACAGAACTTAAAAACTCATCTCTTTATTAGAAGCTTAACACTGTAACTTGACATTATGAACTTCTAACACTCACTTCTGTACTTTTTGGGTCTACTCATGGAAGTATTAGAGTAAAATAAACCAAAGATAAACATGTTCAAAGGAGAGAACAAAGAGTCTACCCACTGCTAAGGTCCACAAAATAACACCACATACTATAGAACTATATACCAATCCTTGCTATAAACTTCTTCAAGCACTTCCTATTTTCTTCCAATTTGTCTACCCATACTTCAAATGTGAAGTTCAAGCTTTTTGCTATGATGGACAATTAAACAACTTGTATAATATAGTTGCTTATATAAATAACAAACACCAGAACAGCATATAGTTGATGGAATGAATATTGTTTCCTCTTATGATCAAAACCACTTTGTCCCTAAAACCAAAAAAAAACTATCTGGAAAACAAAACCGATGTTGTTCAAGTGATATTTAAAGGGTGAACATTATGCTTTAATAAAAAAACCCAAGCAATCCAACCAACCCTGCTACAATTTTTACAGTTAAACTGAAAACAACAAAAATGTTAGCAATAAAATCCAGTCAATGCAGGCTCTCTCTGCTTGAAGTTGAGGATCCGCCAACTCATATAAAAAAATTTGCATTTCAAAATGAAACATGAAATCCCTCTCTACCTGTTTGAAATTAAAAGAAATCCCAGCGGAGCTTGCAAAATATATGCCCATTGTTTAATGACCTTCTAATACTAGTGAAAGAACGTCCAAGAACACTGCAGATAATTCTGGTCTAATCAGGTTAATGACGGAAGCCAAGGCCAGGACTACAGCAAGCTGTTCGTTAGCATTTGATATTTCTGGCAAATAAACTCACTGCTGTTCATCCATTAAGTTCACATCCAACAAATAGTAACAACTGCTCCTGACATTCAGTACAGAATATTCTGCTCCCATATAGAATCCTCCTGCTCTAAAGAAGTCACCATTGGCTTGAAAGAGGAAGCCAAGCTTCTTTCAATGGCTTCTGTTAAACTGGTACAGCAGTAGTAAAGCTCCAGCTGAACAGGGCAAAAACTGATCATAATTTACTTTTTCTCAGTGTGTAAGGAAGACTCTGGGGATATTTTATTCTTCATTGAGGTGCAGGACAGGGAAAAATAAAAAAGAACCACAAATTATTAGGTTCTCAGCCTTTGTTCTGAGATCATGGTTCAGTGATCATGTTCTGAACATGATATTATTATTATTCATAAGTACTGTTCCATCCACCATGTGCAAGATTCCACATTTCTGCTGGCCTTTAAGTCCAAGTTTTATGTCTCTCTTGCAATCAGTATGCACTGGTGAGCTAAATGGACATGATCAAGCTTGCTAGAGCTGATCACTGACCAGCTTTAAAAGGCCCAGAAGAGCTGTTTTCTCCAGCTGGATTGTCGATTAAAGCTATCTCAGCAAACATGGTATATATGAGCACTCAATTTCTAGCCATTCACCTACAAAGTATAGGGAAATGAAAGACTTGCTGAGGTCAGACTGAGATGTGTATAAAACTGATAGCTTGTTTGGCCAGGAGGCATTACTTCCCTGTTCACTAAAGGAGTTCCTGTTCTGCACACCAGCAGCCCTCATTACAGTTTGGAGTTGCAAAATGCCTCAGATTCCTTCAGAGTCTTAATTCCCTTTGCAGCCAGTAGACTCCTGAATGACATCTGTCACTGATAGCCTTGAGGACTTGCTCAGGTAACTCCTCATTCCACAGGCAGTGATGGACTCTTCCCCTTGCACAGGGAGGTCAATGCTGAGACGGAACTACTCTCTTAACTCCACCTGCGAACAGCACTGTGCCAGCGCCTGGAGAAGCTATCTGAAGGACTGCTTTCTCCCCATTGGAATTACTCCCCACTGTAGCAGCCATTCTACTGATCTGTCCTCACATATTTTTCTGCTGTCATGAAAAATATGCTGGAGGTAAGCATGTACACACGTTCAGAAATCCAGATAAAGGAAACTTTTTAAGGAGAAACTTAAATATTACTCAAGAGTCTGCTTATTTTTTTCAGAAGAACCTGGATTCCTATGTCCAGATGCAGGCTGGACATGGAGTTCAGCTAAGCATGTCAAGCAATATCTGAAGTTCAGTGGAAGTCAACAAGACTCAGGCAAAAGATCAAGACTTTCAGTTTATCTAGATTGTTAGCAAAAACTATAAAAACATACAAATGACAAAGACAACAGCCAGCCAACAGTAGATATTAAAAAGCAACAGTTCCTGTGGTAGGAAAGCAGTCCATTTCCTCACAGTTGGTTTCTCAGCATTTCCCTTCGGTCCTCTCCAAAGATAGAGGATCTTTATCTGGAAGCCTCAATGTTCCTAGGGATGATGAATGACTAGAGGGTGGGGTACAATCTTCTCATTCTGCTAATCTAATCTACTTACAAATCAATGAAATATTCCACCTGTCTCTTGCAATTGCCTTGCAAACTGGTTGACAATTATTAACTCAAGCTACTCTACCAAAGCAGGTGTTCAACTTTTTGCTCTTCAGTTTCAGAGTGATCCATATAAAGTCTGCACACAGCACGGACTACATCTACACTGCACAGGGAAGCACTTTGCAGAGAGATCCATTAGGTTCCCCTAGAGGGCTACACTGAAACTGCTATGGGATCCAAGCTACTCATCTCTCTGGCACTAAAATGCTACCTGGGTATCACTGCTATGTTCATTCCTTCTGTTGCCACTTTGTTGTGAAAAACAAAGTGTAGGACTTTACAAAGCACAAGTAGAGTACATCTAATGGCTCAGAATGCAGAAGAAAAATGAAAACAAGAAGTATCCTTATAATAATTTTGGATTATTTTTTTTTCCATAACTTTGGAATTGTCAGTACTACATAAATACACTCCCCTTACACACTTCTTCCAGTGTTGCCACTGTATCCAGTGGACACACAGAACTGAAGTCTCTTTGATAGGAAGCAAACCAAACTGTTTGCCAACTGAATCAGAAGAAGTGAAAGGCTAGGGGTAAATACTCTGATAAGGTTTTATAGTCTATTTATGCAACTGCGCTATATAATTTTAACTAGCTAAAAAGACACCTTCACTTTTCTTACTGACAGTTACCCATCTGTACAGTCTTACAGTTTCCTTTGAGGACTCGTGAATAGTCTTTACTATACACTTTAAATGGTTACAAATATGGACTCTCCAAAACTGCAATGATTATGCAGCCAACATACTATAGGTGCATAACACAAGCAGGTGAAAATGTGGTAGTGAGGGCTGACTTGACAGTTAAGTACATTTAGCACATTCATTCTTGGTACAGTGGTTTGTCACATATTTTAGTAGGGGTGGACTGTCATCTCATTAACAAGCTGAATAAAACTTAAATGAAACTAAAATCATATAGATGCTACTAAAAAAAAAAAAAAAAAAGGAACAGCCAGCAATACACAACATTGACCAAGAATCTAACAGAAGATAAAAGAGCACAGCAGCTCTGACTTTCTCCATGACAGTTGGAGAAAGATTAGGAAGTATATCATTTATTAGCTATTTATACCATGCTTAGAGATGCATGCTTAGATATACTGCAAAGGTCAGCTGATAGTTACAGCTCCAGCTCTCAGCAGGTAAGAGCAACCTCCAGGCTGCTCTAAATTCAACAGTCTGGCCTTGATCCTCAGGGAAATATGGTCTAGCCATCTCCCATTTCCAATTCAAAATGATTGATGTACTTCAGCAATTGCTGAAGGAGAGATGAAAAAACTTTCCAATCTATCCAGAAGAGCCCATCAAGGGGTATTTTATGTGTAAACATTTCCTGATTTGAAGACAACTTAAAGGATAAATAATTTGCCTCACTATGTTTTTAATTACTCAGTCTAGACAAGCTTAACTGCAATTTATTTCAGCTGAGGTGAGCAAGAGTATCAACAGTATGCATCTCGTATTAAGACAAGTCTATATTCCCCTTGTCTTCTCTCCAAACACAATGGAGAGAAATTGTCTTCTGCTCAAGGTACTCCTTGCTTGCAGCTACAGAGCTTATCATCCCCCCATGTCTTCTTCTAACTGAGTCCCAGCAGGTTTCTAAAACCTGAGGCCTAAGAGCTCAGTCCCTGTGGGGCTCTGTTTCCTACATTTCCAGGTTTGCCACCATGTCCGCACTTTGATGAAGGAGGCACCTCAGAATTTGAAGGTGAGAAACTGCCTGTAGCTCTGAAAGACTGCTATGCTTACCCGTGTCAAACTACTAAAAGTGCAGGTGGAAAGGGAGCAGCACAGAAAGTGAAGTGTAGCAAGGCAGAAAGCAGAAACTGATGGAGCTGGTGATGAAATCAGGTGAGAGTGGCAAGGCACAAGATCATGAGCCATTGCCATTTTAGAATGAGAGGAAGGAATCGTGACCGGATTGTAGATTAACTGGTAGCAGTGAATAAAATAAGGTAGAAAAAGCAGAGGGAAGTGGCAACATACTTTGGTACATTATAAGACATTCATTACAAGATTGCCTGCAGCGGAGGCTGAAACCTCATTACTCATATGTACTTCTCTGCACCAAATGTGTGATATTTACAGTTATGATTAGTTTATAGACTAGCTGAAGCTTGGATCAATGCCTGGTTTTGTTCTTTCAGAAGCACTTGAGCCGTCTTCAGTGTTAACAGATATGACTAAAATAATGTAGAGTGGCTAAGAAGTAGGTCAAAGAGCAAAGCCAGCAAGAATGGGATCTAAAGATAGAAAAATATTAAGAAAATAAGAGATGAAAGCAGACTGATAGCAAACACTGCAGGTGTAAGGTACACATTCACATCCAGTGGGATGTTAATGAAATAACCTATACAAATGAGACTGCCTTTTAAAAACAAAAATTACTGCCTAATATAAGTTGAATTGTTCCTCCTCCAGTTTGCTGGAGGTTTAAGCAGTACTGCAGCCTATACAGATAGTAAGTTCCTTTCTCTTACTGTGGATATTATGCATTAGACATGAAGAAAATGGGAAATAGCAGGCCACATTGAACCCTAATCAGAATTTTAGTATTAGTGGAAAAAAACATTTTTTTTTAATAACATTTTCTTAATGTAGCTCAAAGCACTTGTTCATTGAAGGCTGGTTCTGAATCAGGGCAGAATCTTAGTTGCTAGTAGTGTTTTAGGATGCTTCTCACACTAAATGATGTATACATGAGCTGGCTGAGGGCTTCTCAGTTGCAAAGAAAAAAAAAAAAAATCAAGGTTGTAACTGTGGCAGGGAGTGTGTGCGAAGGAAGGGGAGATGGAAAGGTAGCAGAAGGACCAAAAGGGATCAGCTGGCTCCTCATGGGAAGAGTAAGACAAACCTAAAAAAAGTGAAGAGTGATGAGTTTTGAGCAAGATGAATGCTGGTCAGTCTCTCTCTCTCTCTCTCCCCTTCCCTGCCTATTCCAGCTTGTCTCCTGTTTAGGGAACTCTTGACTACCTAGGGGACAAACCTGCATTTCAAAACTGCTAAATCAGGCCTCCTGCTTGCTTCTTTCCTTCAGCCTTCTCTACTCATCTGTACCCTACTGTGCAACAAGCAGCCAAGTGGATAGCCAGTCCCTGCCTTAACAATGCAAAAGGGAGATGCCAAAAATGGAGGCAGGGATTAGCAGCTGAAGATGATCTCAGAGAAAGGCTTTCTATTCTTCTTCCAAAGGGAGCAGAAACAGACTGTTGCTGCTGGAAGAACCTGACCCTTATAGTAGAGTTAATAATTTGTTTTACTGCTGATTTAGCGAGTTGAAGCAACTGACTGTGAGGCCACATGAGTGCTAGAGCTGGCACTGTGAGTGAGACCATATTAGAATCAGGAATGAGCCTAACTACCACTCTCAGCAGTAGCAAGTTGTTGGATCAGCTCATTTTGGATCAAATGCTGTCTAGCTGCACCTTAAAATTCCCTGTCATTGCATGCTTCTCCCTTTCCAAAGCCGGTAAAAATGCAGATCTGATCATAGAAGGCTAATATTACTTGGGTGAGAGCTGTCTATGCTGAAAATGAGCTCTCTCTTGACTTTCTGATTCAATGCATTCAGCTCTTTGATTGACTACTTTTAGGAGCAATTGTCCCAATGATTATTAACTAGAACTTCCCCTAAGTCTCAGTGAGGAGTTAATTAGCTTCTGTCTAAAAAAATTAGTGTCATACTATGTTAGAATCTTACCAACCCAACACAGAGCCCAGTGTGTCATGTGAGAACAGGCATCAATTCAGCTGGTTTTGAAAAAGACATTCTCTGAACGACCCCAGGTTATCTGAGTTCACATTTTATTTTTACAGATTTAAGGCTGACCATTATTCCCATGCTTTGTTTTATATCAGCATGTGGCAAAAATGGATAGGTTTTTACTTCCTTTCTCTTATATTTTCCTTGGAATGCTTCATACAGCAAATCTAGTATGGTGTTTAGAAAGTCAACTGATGTATGAAGACCTTAATCTGAGGAATATCAAATTGCTTGGAGACTGGAGAGCAAAACAAAAATAGGAAAATTACTTGGGAAGAGGTGAGCACAAAGGAAAATATATACTTCTCAGAGCTCTACATCAAATGACTTTAGCACATGTATGCACATTTATGCTACTTCCCACAGAAAATGCCAAAGGACTTTTCCACAGCTCTTCTAAATGAAGACAGACTTTTCTACAGGTGAATACTTATTAAGAGTTAGGGAGTTTTAAACAATTATCTACTCTATTAAAACAGATAACACATGCTTCATGCAATCCTGGCAGCCCTTAGGAGAACCATGAAAAAGTTTGTTATCTTTTTAGGTTGGACCTGGTTTGTTTATATCACACACATTCTGGATTCAGTCTCTTTTCTTTAACAGTGAAGACAAAGGGAGTCTCCATGATACAGTAAAAGAACAAATAATCCAAAATGTTCAAGCAAAAGAAAATCGGTGTTTTCTCTGTATATAACAACAAAAGGATACCCAAAAGAATTGAGAAAATGGGATGCTGAAAACAAAATTGAACTGCAAAGTCTACTACAGGAAAGCTTTTGCAAACAAAGCTTAAGATTCAAAACCGTTACGAATATATGTAGATAGCAGACTTACCTGGAGTTGCTATAATTAGTGACAATCTATATATTTTGGAAGGAAGATTGAAACTTGATTAAATCCTGAAGCACAATCTCTAGCGAGATCAGGATTAGACATGTGCGAAGATGTGCCATAGTATGTCTGCCTGGTACTCTGCTGTCTACTCTTCTAAAGAATCTGGTCTTGACCACTTCTAGAGGCAGCATATTGGACTGCCTGATTTTATCCAGGATGAAATTTCGGTGTTCCTATCAATTTCTTAACTAAATCAGGGTGTGTTTCCAACTTTTTGTTGAGGGCAAACCTTTATGAAATTTACTTACTTCCCCCCCACTGAAGTTTAAACATGATTTAAACAACACTTGGTATGCGGTTATTTTTACCAGGAAGCCATTTATAAACTCAGCTCTATGTAATTCATGCCAAATAGTTCTTATTTTATTTATTGAACTCAATGGGTTGGAACTGCACAAGTGCCTCAAGCAGGATTTTAACCTGCAACTCTTCAGGAGTTTCTGATGGTCATTAATGCAATTAAAAAATATTTATACTTTCCTTATATTATGTGGTTGCTGTATTCAATCTCTAAGTTTTCAGAAATGAAGGAACAAAAAAACCCCCAAACATACTGGAATAAGTAAGGGTATGATGTCTCTGTAGAAAATGTTGTTACCATATTGAAGAATGTTCCCAGTATTGAGCACTGGCCTTTGCACAGAACATGTATTGTGTCAGCCATACCTAGAGTGACTCATTTTGGTTCAGCCTATTCATTTTAAACCCCAGAATAATTAACAGAGTCAGTTAGATCAGCCAATCCATTATCTCTAAAGATAAAAGAGATAGGGCTTTAGGAGAAGCATTTGTTTAAGCCTGTAAATGGAGTCACTGAGTGTCACTGACTCAGCCCTGAAGAATGAAAGAAACACTGAGGTTTACCACTTTGCCTCTTCTGCTTTAAACTTCAAAATTCTAATTTTCCCTTTGCAAGTATTAGTGTATCTCAATTGCCCCATTATTTGTGAATGTATTGATGAAGAAATTACAGCGCCCTCATGGCTCAAATAATGATGCATCTCAAATATGGTAAACATTTTGCACAGCATCAAAAATTTCTGCCTCTTAAGCCTCCATTTCCTGCATTCTCCACCTCTACTTTCTTTATGCACCCAGTTTCAGCAACTGCAAAGTCCAACAGATCAGTTTGTTTCTAACTTTTAGAATTTTAAATAAAGTCTTGTATTTTTTCTCCTGAAATTCACATGTAAATAAACTACATCAGGTTCTATGTCTTCTTTAAAGACAGATAAGCAAATAATGTCCTAGCCCTTATGATCTAAAAGATGCACCTTAAAATGCATACCCTATATATTAAAAAAACCCAACCAAACAGAAAACAAAGGAAAAAGCAGCTAACCCAAAACCTAATCTTGCTGGTTTTAGGAACGTCTAATTGTTTTTCAAAATCTTGGTCTTGAGCAACTTGAGCAACACAGCCTGTAATACTGTGAAAGCCAACCTATCTTTCCCCTAACTTGCATTTGTTTATTTCCTAATATCTCAGTTTCAGTCATTCTCAGCAGATGTTTACCAGAAAAATAAAGATGACATGATGTCTTCTGGCATCAGTCTATGTCAACCTATGCTACCTGTGGCTCTGCTGCACATGCTGTCTTCCAGTGTAATTATTCCCTCCCAGTTCACTGGGGAACAATGCCTCTCACTGTGGAGCACACATTAAAATCAGTTTTGGAAGTTCTTACATAGAACTTTTCTTTGCCTATTTATTATTTAAAATTAAAATCATTATCCTGCCACAATTAGAAGGAAGAACGATTTGATTGACAGTACAATCAAGTTGTCTTTTTTGAGCCAGACTAAAACAAGTAGGCCAAAGCGATACTATGCTGATACCATAACATTCTACCATCATACAAAACCTGACAATTTGCAGGCTTTGAAGGAAAAAAAAACCCCCACCACTCTATGGAAAGTCTACTATTTCATTAATCTTTTCTCATACTAATATTATGATAGCTGTATTTATCATAATGCAAGAATACTACAGAATTACTAAGTATATTTTGCATTATTCTAGTGCCCAGACACATTTCTAAGTGATCTACAAGCTCAGAACAAAACCAAATCCTTACTTCCAAGAATTTTACAATCCTGGTTTAATGTTAGTGGATTAGTGAATACAGAATCATCTGCTATCTAGCACTAGGCTCTAGGACTAGAAAGGACACCATTCAGATTAGCATGAGACAATGTTCTCTGTTTACTGGCAGTTTAATGTTTGCCAAATATTTCTGAGGGCAGACAGAAGTTTAGAGAATGGTTTGCAGAACTTTTTGGAGAGCACCTCTCAGGTATAGAGTCCCAGTAAGAAAAAGCCCAAAAGCACTTATTAAGTTTTCAAATTGGTAAAGAAGGAATGATCAGATTCAAGAATAAAATTCTCTGGTGTGAACAAATGAGGATAAGTTGGGCAGGGTGACAGCCTTGAAAGTGAGAATAAGTGCTTTCTTTTTGATGCAATGGAAAATCAGTGGAGAGATGCAAAAACTGAATGATGAGCTAGAAAAATGATGCTGTCTGCGATCTTCTGTATGGATATGTAGGAAGCAAGATCGCATTTCTCTAGACAAGAGAAAAAGGAATATGTAGTAATCAAGATGTGACCTGATTTATCTGGACAGCAATTTTAGCTGTGTGAACTGACTGAAAAGGTCCTGACTTAGAGCTGCAGGCCAGAATGAGACAGCATAATCAAGACATAGGGAGGATATGAGAATCTGCAGAGATACCTAAAGACAATGACTGGTTTATTTTGAAGTACAAAGACTGAAAATCCTGCTTTAAAATGAAAGAGTCTTAAAAAGAACAAAACATATTAAGAAGGAAACTGAAAAAGCGTACTAAATCATAAAACATATTACATATCAAATGGGATTGTTTGGTTCTGTCTTGGCATTGACAATGTTGACTTGACTTTCATTCTTATATACATTCATCAGTATTTGAAATCATTTATGACTACAAATAGAAACTTCTCTCTTCCGCCTCGAAAGAGATCCAAGCTTTAATATAAACATATTTTTTAAACAACAAATCGTATTTAGTATAAGCTGATGACTTGCTGCTTTTTTTTGCACATATGTTTTTGCTATGACAAGACCATGGTTTTTAATTAACTTGACAGTGAGATTCAATGTAATCCAATCCAGGTATATAAAGAGAACTGCATATAATGCAGAAAAGTGCTAAACCAGAACTCTTCTGAAAAGGCATTTGGTGTGATGGTGAAACTTCAGGAAACTGAATCAGAAATCTGAAGCAGGAAACAGAAATCTAAAACAGTGCTACAAATCCCAGTGGGACAGCCATTTGTAGATGTGAAGTATTCCCACCACAAATATTGGTATTCATGCATTATATAAAACTAAGTGTTCTTCTGGGAACAAAGAGAGGAGAAAAAAGAATCTTAGATTGTCCTGAAACATTAGAGCGTTATTGTTCATTCTCATGTAGTTTAAATTCTCAGAGCATTCCTGTTTTGAACCTCTATTTTTAGGGATACTACCATCAGGTTTTACTATGCATGTTCAGTTGCAATTTGGCATGCAAGGTATAAGCCCAGAAGTGAAATTCTTTTAGTTAATTGAAGGGGAGAATGTAATCAGTCAGATTCTTTTTCTAATTAAAAACTGGAAAAAAAATAAATTCTAAATGCTTTCTCGCACAAAATAACTCTAAATCAGATAGGGATTTAGGATGCACAATTTAAGCTTGAACACAGACTTGAAATCCTCTCCAGAAAATTCCAGGGCATCCAGATTTTGGGCTGGGAACAGTTTCTGTTCAGTCACTTTAAAAGATGCAAAACAAGACAGTTATACATACTATAAATATGTTTTGAGCCCTTTAGGGAATATGAAATTACAGTATGAATAAAACACCCAGGGGCTCGGTTTGGACTTGAAAAACCCCAAAAGCTATGAACACATTGATGTATAACTACTTCATCCACAGAACAGAAATACAGATTGTAGGTGTAAGTAGCACTTTGAGAGGTAAAATACTTCAGTCAAATTCTTCATGATGTTTTTCACTAGGAAGTTTTCCTTCGTCTAATTTAAATCTTCCTTACTGTATTTTAAGATCATGTTTGCTTATTTTACCCATCCTAGACAGGGAGAATAAGTTCCCTACCTCTTTACATGCTGGAAAACATTTTCACATCATGCCCTTGATGCTAAAGTGCCCATTTCCTTTCTTCCTTCTCTTCCTGAAGGTTATGCTGATTTCATTTTTCAGTTTGTCCAGCCAATTTATATATCCCTACAGTGCAGTGCCTAGACCCGAACACAATAGGCAGTCTTTCCTAATGCTAAGTACAGCAGAGAATGATTTCATGAATTTTGCAGGCTGTAAAATATATCATGGGTCTGGGCACTGCATATATAACATTATTGTGATATATTGTGTGGGTACTTACTCTCTTGTGACAATATGATATTTGTCACTCATGATTTATATGTGATTTCCTATAATCACCAGGTCCTTTTCTGAAGGATTTCCAATTTTACCTCATTTTGTGAATGAACAGCTTATTCTTATCAAAACATAGTAGATTGTTTTTCAGTGAGTACAAATGCAATACATTTTTAAGCAAGATCTTGAATTTGTCATTTTGAATTCTTCTACAGGTTTTTTTGGCATATTCTCAGCTCCTTTCTCATTACTATAACCTGTAACTTTAATAAGCATTAATAAAAATATTGACTATCATCAAAATTCATGACAGAGCACTTTAGAGCCCTTTCAAAGCAGAAGAATGAACTGAGCAATGAATAACTGAAAAATTTTAAATCATTGGTTCACCCACTTGAGAGCTAGACCTCATACCCTAAGGCTATGAAGATTTTGCAAGAATACCAGGATGAAAGTCAAGGTAGAATCCTTCTGCTGTTACGTTATCTAAACAGCCTGCTACATCATCAGACAAAATTAGATTAGTTGTACATGATTTGTTCTTTACAGATCTATGCTGGCTGTACTCCTCTCTCTTGTTTTCTGAAGAGCTTAAAAATAGACTGATACTTTCAGTACTTTTACAGGAATTGAAGTTAAGCTGGCTGTTCTATAATTCTCCTGTCCTCCATTTTTTTTTTAATTTTTATTTTTTACTTAAAAATCTTTCCTAACTTTCTCATGTATAACCTACGCTTGACACATTCTTAAAGATTTGGTGTTCATCTAACAAAGTTTAATTGGTCCAACTGATTAAAAAACTCCAAACAACAAACACAAGCAAAAAACCCAGTGAATATTCTGTGGAGATATTTTGTCAATGCTGTTACAGGATTAGCTTGTTCTTCTGAATCTGCTCATAGCAACAGATTATGATCTCTTAAACTAATTTCCTTTCAGCTCGGTCAAGAAGAGGCTTTACAGGCACAAAGTCAGAGGTACTGCAATAACCAAATCAGGAGTAGAGCTTCTGTCATCGTTTGTTTTTTTCACTTTACTTAATAGCATGGTGAATGTAAGCAGATCAGTATGAGGACATCCTTCCAGAAATTTCCTGGTTGTCTGTCCCTGAAGAAAGCAGTACATTGTTTACTACTACTTGCTTTGTGGCAAATTTTGAATGTCCCTAATACAAATAGAAGTGCTTGGTGCTGTATTACCATACATTTGAGGCAAGATACAGCAGAAATTCTTTGCAGGTTTTTCGATTTATTTGTTTTAAAAGATGATGGTTAATACTAGGGTTTTTTTGACAAACTTATAGTCTGACACATTCTTTACAAGACTTTCAACTGACATTGCCTTTCTTCCAACCTTTCCACCATTATTTTCAACTATACTAGCTTCTGGAGATGCCTACAAGGCTTCCATATGTAGGTAGGCTAAGGTTTTTATTTTCATTACTCTGGTACTTTTAAAGGTTACCGTTTCAGAGTTAGGTAGCAGCTGTCACCTGAAGATCTGTCCCAGTGGCAATGTTTCTGCATAACTAAAGCACTGCTCAGAGCTCTGCTTTTCAGGCAGGTAAAGCTATTCTGGCCATGAAATAGTATTCCTAAGCAAGCCAAGGTAACAACCTTAAGACAACACACTGGGTCATCTGCTTATGGACCTGTGGCACTCTTCAATTGCTTTACTACTTTGCTCCGGACTAGATTTGCTGGTATCATATTGGCAAACTTTTCCTAGATGATCCCAAATCTGTGTGAAGAATATTGACTCAAAATATGATGTAGCAATGCTTGAAAGGAGTTGTAACTAAAAGCCCAGCTTGTTATTCACCTTTTTACCTCAGAGATGGCAGCACTGAGCAGGGGCTATCCTGTGAAGCCTATTAATTAAATAATGAACTAGATACAGTTCTCCAGCAAGATACAAATCTGACAATCCCAGAGCACAAGAAACATTGAATGGAAAGTATCCAATGTTGAACAACCAAACGTTGAATATTTGAATTCTGAACAAAGTCCAGCAAAGGGATGTGCAAACGACCAGTTACTGTTTGAATCACACAACCTTCGGAAGTGTCTGCTGAGGTTAAGGAATCTCTTTGTCTTGAACACTCAGCTGAATAAAGAATACACACTTCAGCATTATAGGACCCTTTTGATACAGCCCTGAACAATGGTGTTCTAGGGGAATGTGCACCTCCCTGGAAAATTACCTCTACCTGAAACAAGTAAGTGCTAGTGAAGAATAGCAGCTAGAGATCAATCTCCGAATTAGTGTCATATGTTTGAGTGTGGTGAGTCTGGAGTTTCTTTCTGCTTTGCAAAGTAAAATTTTATCTGATGCTTTGCCTTTAAAGCTATTTGGAGTTTGAAGTCTTCAGCAGTCTGTGACTAAGGAAGTGTATCATCTTGGTAGAATGAATTGTTTTCTTGCTGTTGAAAATGAATTGTAGGGTTATCACAAACTGAGAAATTTGATCATTTGAGATCAGGGAGAAGGAGAAGGATACGGTTTGAGTTGGCTTTCAATTAAATCATACGTTGATTCATTAAGTAAATTCAATACTTTGTTAACTTAAAAAAATAAAAGCCTCCAGGGCTTTCCTAAAGCTCTGATTTACTTCTAGCTGAGGTAGAGGATTTTATTCTATTTTCAAACCCAGAAGACTCTGGCACATTTTCCATTTGCTCAAGATTTTACAGATAAATAATACAACATCCCTAACAGGTTTTAATTAATGGCTGTTGAAGGTACATACACACTATGAGGTGGTAACACTGTAGTGACTGAAGTGTAAGGCAGGATGTCTTTTCAACAGATAGATCATGAATGAATATTAGCATAGGATATTTTTTCCAGTACAGGCAACAATCCTGTAGACTTTAAAATCAGAGATTTTATAATATAGCAAATCTTTTGTTCTATAGTCATTTGTGCATCCTCAGAAGATCCCTTTCAGATTTGTATGTCAACTTGACCTTTAGAAGAAAAAATTAAACATAATTAGTTCTGCAACTGGTACGAAAATCTCATGTCCTCCCACAGTTACCATGTTAAGTTTGTAATAAGATTAAAATACTGTTCAGGACTTGTAAATTTACTTCTTTAGGGGTTGCAGAGAGAAAAAGATAGGAATGATCACAGTGACTGTGAGGCCAGCAGTTGGTTCAGTCCCGTATCAAGAGTAACCCAGAGCCAGGCAGATGCAAAATAATTTTCCCCCAATGTAAGTAGTCTTCTGCTCTCTAGCCCTGAAGCATAAAGTTTAATCTCCCTTCCAGAATACATAATGTCACTGATTCCAATGACACACAATTTAGATGGGATGAATTCATAGGCCTAATCCAGAATTCTTAAATTAAAGAGAATCTCCCCAGTGGGCCTTCAGTCAAGTTCTGCAGATGCATAATAGAAAAGTTAAACTGTCAAGATTATGTCGTATGTAGCCTGCTGTCTTCAGAAAACACAGGCTGTCCACTGATGTGTTCTGAGGAGTTGGAAGAGACTCTTCACTGCTGCTGCACTAAGTCACCATTCCACAAAGCCTCGTTAGGGAGATGAAGTACAGCCACGAGTCTTTTTGAAGTGGGACCTCAGCAGCTCCTGTGAACATGATGAGAGCAGCTCTGACCCTCCCTTTGTTTGACCTTCCTCAACTATGTTCTTACATTCTTTGAAGGAGAAGCTTATTAGAAGAACAGATTCATTCATCACATCGGATAATGCAAAGTGAGGGTTTTTTTTCTTTTTCATCATGTTCCCCCCCCCTTTTTTCTCCAAAGAGAGACATTATTTAGCTCTGTAACTAAAAATCACTTTGGTTATAAGCATATTAAATATATTGCCTAATTATAATGTAGTTGTTTCATGAAGAATTCTGTTCTGTTGTGCAATCTTATCTTTTTTCCTCTCTCGTCTATGAGAGAGATTTATGGATTATGCATGCAAACATAATTAAGAGTAACAATTGGTGAATTTTACTCTAGTGGCATTGCTCTGTCTTTCAGCATCTGGCACAACTGTAACTGTACTGAGTTTATGCAAGTAGTGAAGGTTCTCTTATAAAATCGTAACTACAGTGTCTAAAGTTTCTTAGTATGCCAACTGCACTGTATGTGGGGGGCTAGTTTTGCTATCTGATTAACAGACTATCTTCTGAACTGGAGAAATATTGACCAGGTATATAATTTAGTTAAATTCTAGTGGGGGTGGTGGAGATGGGTGTTAGAAAATAGTGCTGCTTCGGTTTTAAGTATTTGATCGATGTATCACGAATTGTTAGCCTGGATTATGAACTCTCCTAACATAAATTGTATTATTCACAGTCGTCCTATTTGATACAGTTAGAAGATAGTTGCATTTTGAGCATTCTGAATACATTGTACTTGTCTTTTGTCCTCTTTTGAAACGAATTTCTTTACTCAGAGCCCAAGAATATAGTTTTACTCACAGCTGATCTGAGATCAGCCTGCTGAAGTTTATCAGAAATTATTCTGAAAATGTCAGATCTGAATTAGTCTTCCATGCACTCTTACAGTTCAACTGTAATCAGATCTACGGTTTTGTTCAAATCCTTTTATTATTAGAAGGTTGAGATCTTTCAAAGGAATCACTCCAAACAAAGGTACAAAACCCATGAACACTTTCTGTCAGCAAGCATGCATCATTCACTAATATAAGAGTTGCTACTTATGCAAGATAGGCCACTATGATAAACAGCTCATTTTTCCACTCTATATATGAATGAGTTCTAATATCTTGCCCTTATTTCCTCTTATTTTTAATATAAACTGGTGTTTTATGCTATATAAAATCCAAAGTTTTATTTTAGACACTTTATAAAATAAATTTATTTGCTTGTAACTAATATGATGGACAAAACCTGAAAATATGTTTTAATCCAGTGCATGAAAGGGTTGATAATACAGTGTATAAAATGCAGACTTTACTTCTGGAAAAGGGTCTGCATATGTGCCCTACTTAGGTCTATGGGAGTAACAACTCAGGGCAGAACTGGAACCTTATTTTGGACGTAACAGGAAACACTAACCCAAACAAAGCTGGGTCAAGAGGTCTATACTGAAATACACTTTTAGAAATAATCCAAGACATCAAAACACACTGTCTTTGATGATGTGGTACAAGGGGATCTGTATTGATCAGATCTGTATAAATCACAAGTCACCTTAAATCAATGCAAAAATTGCAAACTGTTAGAATTTAATGGCTAAGTGATGTTTTGTTTCATCATTGCATTAAACCAGCACTTCATTACCTGTGCTTTTTTGCCTTACTCATTCAAGCTTGACTTTTATGATTCTAGGTTTGACTCATAAGACCTTAAATAGAAATACAGAATCTCTATAACACCCCACAAAGTACATACATTCTTTATAGTATATTGCCATTGCTCTGATCAATAGCAGTTCAATAGTGAAACTGAAGATAAAATGCTATTAATTAAGAGTCTAGATCGTACTTCCTTCCCTAGTTCCTTTATGGTCTTCATAATTTCAGGATGTGTCACAGATTTGTTTTCCTCAGCCAGTTCCACTTTCTATTAAGACTCTGCTTTAAAAGATGGTTTAAAAATTCACAGAAGCATAGGAGAAAAGTAAATAGCATGAATTATGGGTGTAAAAACACAGCTAGAATATATTACTTCTGTAAGCAGTCTACTGACTCCAGCTACAAAGCAATCTATTCAAATTGACCAAACATTTATGAAAACATCTCCTAATTTTTTAAATTTTTGAAAGAGTTTCTAAAGAAAAGCTTAGCATAAAGTTTGGAAGGAGATCACTTCAGAAGAGTCCTGGATGGAAAGAGTCTGATGAAATAATTGTCAATGTAGTTTATTCTGTTATGTTTAATTTACTAGATAACAACTCTTATTTTATTAGATATATGTCTCTCTTTTGTTTATTTCCTTTATTTCCTGCTTTTCACATTAATTTTGTGCCACTGACACCCACTAGAAGTACTCAATAGTGAGAATAAGACAAGCACTTTTGAACCTGAATGCCCTTGAATCCTTTCACCACTGCTTAACTTGTATGGGTCAATTGATTTTTTCCTCCCGACACAGTGTTGGTGCCAGATTTACGTTTCCTTGCTTTCAATCTCCTGATACACCTAACATCATTCTTGTATCATTCTGCTTTGCTTGTAAGAATTCCCTATCTAGAAATGTTTAAGGAAGGAAGAAAGCCTGTCTTTCTATCTCGCCCTCCAATTTCAACACAGGTTGTTTCATAGTGCTTCAATGCCTTTTATATGAAATTTACTGAACAAAAAATGAAAATGACATTATGTGACTTGGGGGTTACTGGAAAACTAGATCAAAAGCAAAGACAATTAATTGTAAATGATCTTCATATAAACATATATACACAAACATATATTAAAAAAAATTCTAGAACTCCAAATTTATGCCATCTCCACATTAAGGAAAATAATACATTACTATGCTTCAGAGGCATTAACTACTTAGAGACCAAGAAGGAAGGTAAGGAAAGAAGGCAGAAGAAAGATTATTGCACATCTGGGTTTGAGCTGTTTTGTTTGTTTGTTTTGTACAGGAAATGCTAGAGCATCAAGAATTCTCAGCATCAAGAATTCTTGACTAGGAACAAAAATGGTTTGCAATTTCCCCTTTCACAGTTTGAAAAATAACATTTTTAAGAGACTTTAGACTGGGTGGTTCCCTCAACTTGCCATCCATCTTCCACCTGCTTGACTCTACTTCTCTCTCTCTATTACATATAGGATTTTTTTTTTAAGTGAAATGTAAAGAACTTTCATCTGATTGATGGCTTCCTGTTGTCATTAAGGAGTGGTAGTATATTATCAGAAAGAATTTTCTGAAAATGTAGTGCTATTCTGTCATAAACCACCAGCAGGAAGCTATCACTCACAGAATTATAAGGTTTATTTTAAAGAATTTAAATCTGTTAATTGACACACAGAATTAATATGAGAAAGCAAATCAGGCACTACTTAAAGTTTTCATATCACTGAGTGATAGCATTGAGTTGGGAATCATGAAGTTTTGGGAAAGGGAAGGCAAGATGACCTTTCTCTTTCAAAACCAGGGGATTTTGCATACACTTATGTAAGTGTTAGGAAAGCATAAATAACCATGTATATTTACATATGCACTTTTTAATATAACACTGCATGTGTTATGTACATATACATAATATATATTTTATATCCATAGGTAATATTACACTTATGTAATATATAAAATTAGTTTCAAACATAAAGAAGTTGAAAAGACTTATAGAGCATAAATCTCATTGTATGCTTACTGGCAAAACAACATCCACAGCAAGATTTGGTATGGAAAAAGTATTTTAACGAACACTGAGTTTTATTACATTGATCAACAAAGATAGCACTAATATTAAGATGAGAGGCATAAGCCTCTTGACTTTTCTGATTTACAATAGCAGATGTTACAGTTCATATAGCACATTTTTCAGTGTACCACCTTGCTAAACAAAATCTGTTTTAAAAAAAATCAAGTATGTCAGATTATTTCCACTTTAGAAGGATCTCACTGACACTCTAAAAGCACACACTTCCAAAGGTAAAATTTATATGTGGTTGGAATGGAATTAAGGGTTTACTGGTAGAAGTTAGAACCCCAAATCGTTCTGTACTTTCATATAATCCTCCACCAACATCAACCCACAAACACATTTGCTAAACTTAAAGGTCATCTTTTAGGTTTACAGCAATACTGTGTTGGAGGCATATACAGATTATTTGATTTAAGTGCCTGGGTACAAGGGAAAACTCAAGAAGCAAGCATTGTGAAGACTCTCTTCAGCAGTCAAAGAGGAAAAAAGTAGTGCATGAGAGTGCCCTAGCTGTGTTTCACCATGATGTAGTCAACAGTGCCCTCAGCACAAGCATGAACCTCCCCACCCCAACCCAAGGAGTTACTGTAAGCCCAACCACCAACAAGAGCAGTAGAGGAAAGCTCCGCTCTTGGCCAGGAATGAATCCACATCCCTAATATCACATGGCTAGTATAATTCCCCGCATTTTTAAGGTTACACTTGAAAAGGAACTTTCATAGCAATAGTATGTCTCTCTACAGAGTTTATTTTTCTGTTTCTAAGAGGAATATGAGATTATCAATGGCACGGCATACGATGTGCTCCGTAAAATGTCTTGTGTGTTTCTCTAATCTATCCAGTTTCATTCTTGAATAGTATACCAAATCTGTAAGTTATGTCATTGAAAGTTATCATATACTTAATCAAATTTCATTAAATTTTTTTATTTGTACTAAATAGAGCATGAATTGATGACAGTAATAATAATTGCTTAGCAGAGTGCTAGTGTAACCCACCAGTTCAGGAATTATGTTAACACATCCTTTATATAGAAATGGCAGACCTCTAGTGGGTAGTGCTACAGCAGGAATTAACCAGATCTTTCAAACTTTCAGTTTTGAAAGAGTTCTGGACACATTCAGTATACTATATACCTATCTTCTATTTTATTTATTTATTTTTATATCTCAGTTTAAAAGCAGAATATCAAATGCATTAGATAGATTTTTTCAAAGATGGACATACAAGCCTCAAAACCACTGTATTTCAAATCCAGTAAATCCTATGGTGATCTTCCACCACCTAGATGAACCTTCTGAGGTCCACCTAACACAGAGAAACCCACTACCCCATTCATTTAAAAACCTGTAGAATTATGAAGCATAAGTACTAGGTAAGAAAAGTAAGGTAAGGTAACGTCAAGGTAAGAAAGATCCCTAATAATTATTTTCTCCCCATATGTGTGGTTTGAGTACACTGCTTTGAGTCCATAAGAAATCATGAGTGATGACTGAGAAAACAATATAAACATTTTACATTCTAAATCTGTGATTTACAAAATAATCCATCAGGAAAAAAACCCCCCACCAAACCAGTCTTCAAAGACTCCTTAAAACATCACTTTGACAACTCCAAAATGAATGAAATGTCTTGGGTGCAAGACATATTGCCAAGATGTCTGGCTGGAATCACAATTTAAAATACTAGTATTCTTTTACCCCAAACTTTGAGACAAAACTTGAAGTAGGCTGTTCTAAATAAGTTTAAGGAATTCTGTAAAGAGTAGTATTTATTACAATTTAGAAGGAAGTATTAAGCAGAATTTATTACAATTTAGAAACTGTAGTATTAATAATTTTTAAAATGCAAATCTTTTTGTACAACCTACAAATGAAAAAAAAATACAGTAAAGCTAGTTTGACATTGATTTTTTTTTAAGTTATTTTCCCTTTTCCTCCCCAGCTTTCTCTTAACACAAAACTTCAGAGAATTCTTGAATTTCTCCCCTTTGCTACACATCAAATTATGCATCCTAAGTACTCGTCTTGCTCCAAGGAAATCAATATTTTTTTCAAATTGCTGCCTCCCCAGCAGGCTGAGGAAACTATTGAGTGTCTTCTAATATACAGGAAAGTCAGCAAGTCTTGGTTATTTCAGATGGGAAGAAGGGAATATCTTCTCAGCACCCTCTAACATGACTGAATGCTCTACCAACTAAGCATGAGTAGAAAAAGAGAGGGAGTAGAAGTTTCTCAGATAGCAAGGATACAAGAGTCATTTAGGGCTCTAAAACTCATTAAGGTTATAAGTCTAAGTTCAGACAAATTGGATTCCTTATTAGGTTTTCTAGGTCTCACAAACTTACACCTAACAATTTTATGCCCCAATCAACATGAAACCTAATCATCCAACAGCTTTCAATGTGTTCATCCCTCCAAAACCTTACTTTTACTCCCAATTTATTGATGGGGACTGAAGCACAGATGTAGCAAATTACATGCTCAGCTCTGTGGCAGAACAAAGATTTGAGCACAGGTTTCTCAAGCCTTAAAATTCATCTGGTCCTAACTAGATCTAAGAAAAAAGCAGATTTCTCCCACCTCAAAATCTTGAGATTTTAGAAATGCCACTATTCCTGATACAGATAAAACAAAATTGTCTTTTTTTTTTTAATTAATAAAAAAAAAGAAATAAAGAAGGAAAATATGCTATATTCACTACCAGTTTAACAGCTTTCCCTGCACAGTTGGAGGACACCCAAATCAGACAACTTTTTTAAAGCTACCCTCAACAGAAGATGCTCTTTTGGCTCATTCTAGGGAGACACACAGGACACAGACCCATTCACTCTCCTCTACTGCACAAAAGTGTACAGTTCCTGATACCAGTACTGAGGGAGCCAACATGAAGGCATCTTCTATGGGTATCCGTGAAAGCATGTTTGAACAGCATGACTGTGTACATAAAGTGCACCCAAAAAGGGCAAGAACAAAGCCAGCACATGAGATTTAAAAAAACCCAAAACAAACAACAAACAAAGCACACACCCCCCCCCCAAAAAAATCAAAATCCTCCCCAAACCCCCTGTAAATATTTGTTCCAATTTAATTGTTTAGGTGTTGGGGTTTTTTTCCTTTTTTTTTTTTTTTTCTTTTAGAAGAAATCAGAACTTTTGGTTATGATTTCTTTACTACTATCTACAAAATGGTTGCCCAGTGAATTAAACAGATCAGATTCTGGATCAGTTCTGCAGACCAGGTGACAGAAGCTTTTTGCTTCCACGCGTAAGGATCTGAATTTTTTCCATCTTGAACTTTAAAAAGTCAAGTAAAAACAGAAGTATGAGTTTTTAACTCCCTTATTTCAAGTCAAAACTCTCTAGTTGCCTCATGTACTCTGAACTCAGACCAGCTAGAAGGTTGAGCATGTTAAAATCCAAACAAATCAGCATTATCCCAACCCTGACAAATCCTGTAATTACAGCACAGCTCTCAGACAAATGAATATTCTAGAAGTAAATACATTACATAATAAAAATGCACATACCAAATAGTGAAAGATTAATCTAGACCCCTTAATAAATCCATTCTACCCCAATTTATGTCAATGATTTTCATATAATAAAATTGTCCTTGAGCAAATAACTGATAAAGTAATAAACCTGTCAACTGCATAAATTGACTGCTTGCTAAGGCTATCTGGCAGTTTGTTCATACAGAGGCAGATGCTCTGGTATAACACACTAGCTGCAGGAAACATTTGTCTGTTTTGTGATAAGAGGGGAAAACAGTAAAGATTAGCTTTGATTTTACAGCGGGCTAATATTCATTGCAGAAGAAAGGAAAATGCTCTTTAAATAATTGATGTATTTGATGCTAAAAGAAAATCTGTGTATGTTAAGTTACTTGGATTAGACTACTTTTTCAATTGGTCTAAAAAGTTTAAAGATGGTTTTCTGAATATAGGAAGAGATTAATAAACTGAATATTTGCACTAACACTTATTTTGTACAGAACACTTCATGTTAGTCGTATTACTTAATGAACAACTAGCAAGTAGTAAAGAGCAGAATAAGAATCTACATACATAAGTTAGACTATAAAAATCTAAATCTAAAATGTTAGTCATCATAAATCATGAAATACTCATGTTCTCAGTATACCCATTTTATAGATGATTAAACTGACACATTTACCCCAAATCTCATGTTAAGACCCTGTAAGATGTTGCTGTAAGATGTTCAACAGTCCTTTCCCTCAGCCAATGGCGTATATACACAAAGGATTTCTTGCTCTGAGGCAAGCCTTGAAAATGGCACAGCCCTGTTTAGTATGACATGAGACCTACATTTTAAGGAAAAAATGGAAAAATACTGAGGAAATGCTAGTGTTAATTGCAAACTACTGTTTCTGCCCCTTTCCTTCCCATCCCCTGTGACCACACAGAAGCTTGGAACACTGTTCATACAAAGGTGATAAGGTATGAGCATTTACAGAGTTAAATTATTCAGACAAAAATGGTATTTGTTGTGATATTTAGTTTCCAGTGATGATATTCTCCTTGAAATATGCTCTCTATAAAAATCATGTGGAGTGAAACTAATGTGAGGGATGATAGTAAAAATGCAATGTTTCTGAGATTTGATAAAATAAGAAGAGCTGTTAAATTGTGGATGTTCCTGCCTTCTTTTCTGCTCCCTCCTTTAAAAAAAACCAACAAAACAACACCCCGACGCACACACACACAAAACCCCACCCTAACTTTTTCTTTAAGCTACTGTTGAAATGCAGACAAAACTCCTGAAAGCATATGGATTTCTTGCAGTTAAACACAGAGCACATTAGGAGAATGGCAGTCCTTCACTCTTCAAACTGCTGAGAAGTGAGATTTTTCAAGGAGTTTGAAATGATAAATGCTATGGATGATGCCAGCTATTTATATGATTGTGTCCAGTTGGAAAAGCTAATTTTCAGCATGCCTGCTCCTGATATACTATGGGAAACTATGCCTCACAAGCAGAAAAATCAAAGCTATACAAGAATCTGCTCTTGGTAGAAGTGAGGAAAGGGTGCTTATATATAAGGAACTGTCAGAGTAAAGTGAAAGAAGTCACCTTAGCAGCAACAAAATGACAGAGTCAAAACTGATCCTGTTCCAGGTATATTACAAGCCTCAAACTCACCCATTCAGACCTTAAGGCAGCATTAATATGTATACACAAGTACATATATTTTTAGAAAAAACAAACACCAAACATAAAACAACAAACTGCACTTTGCAAGAAATAATTATTGCAGAAAAAAGCTGCTGTTATATATATTGACCTCATGGTTATAGCAGGATGTATCATCTTTCATATTATCTGTGCTGTATATTTGTATTATTGAATGTTAAACCCAAAGCAATCAAGTACATATGTGTTACTGTAATTTATCATTTCTGGTTATAATGAAAAAATTGCTCTTGGTTCTCCAGAGCTTCTCAACTTGTGCTGTTGTACATCATTGGAGAGTTTAAACAAACAGCCCTGTTTCAACACAGCCCTGAGAAATAACGACTGCTGATATTGTCTCTTCTCTAGCCATTTTGCTCTGAATGGGCACTATACTTTCAAAGCAGCCATGCTAAAGCTCTTTCTCCAAGTGACAGAAATCAAGTAACTTGGGAGAAGAGACAAGTACCAAGCTCCAGCATGTCAGGGCACACATTAGTATTCTCTTTTCATAAGAGCACCAGCTCAGACATTGTCAGTGAACAGAAAACACAAAGGCTCAAGCAGGCCCCTGCAGAAGGCATTGTCAGCATGTTTAGGCTTTATTTGGAAAACATCTTTGCATCAGGCTCTATGATCACCCTCCACCAGTGTTGGAATAGAGAACTTCTATTCAATATTGTATGTGCTGCCTTTTTAAAGAAAGAAAAAAAAAAAAAAAAGACTTAAAAGCACACAGTATAGACCTCAACATAAATGTATTTGGGCATCCATTTCACATAGCACTTACATATCTTTGAGGATCTGGCCTTCATATTATGCTTGTGCTAGTTATTGAGACTGGATACCTCATAGGAGACTGGTTACTGCTCCTTAATTCCTTGCCAGAACCAAGAGGCAAATTACAAGTCTGCTTGAATCTGCAACAGCTGGCTGCAGTGCCTCTGGAGTCATGCAGAAAATAGAGACTGCAGCATCTATTTCATTTTCCCTGCTTAACCCTTCTGTTTCCCACTATCCCCCAAGGGATCCTTGTGTCTTGAAAGTCAGCATATTAAGGAGTGTGTGTGTGTGTGTGTGTGTTTTGTTTGTTTGTTTAATTAGTTTTTTCCCCCTGCAGAATCTATATATGCTCAGCACATTCTTTCACTCTGATTCCCACTACCCTCAGGCAGAGTTTCAGACTGTGATTTTACTCTCTCTGTGCTGTGAGGGGAAGTGGGGTGAAACAGGGAGCCCACCTGAAATTCCTAAGGTATGTTTGAATGAATTTGCACTGTAGTGAGCTTGATTTACATAGCAGCAACAAGGGGACTCGGTCATTTTAAAAGTCTTGCTAATAAAGATGCATCTAGATGCAATTTATCTAATATAAACAATATACGATATAGCTAGAGACTTCACGGCATTTTCTGAACAGAATGACAGAGAGTAGTTTCTCATCCCCCACTAGTACAAGAAAGTAAAAAATTTTATTCATTTTAATGGAATTACATAGGTATGTGAAAAATTAGATCACAGTCTATTTCCTGAGGTGCTTAAAACTCTGCAACACTGAAAATCCAACACTGAAAATCCTCCTGACGTGATAAAGTAGTTCCTGTGTGAGCAAGTCTATATTTGTGAGTGATTCCCTAGGTGTTGCAGTACCTGCAAGTGAGCAGCTTATATCAAGATTGGCTATTAGAGTACATGTGTGAGGAGAGACTCAAAAGTAGATATAAGGAAAATCAGAAGGATAGGTGAGAGAGGGGGGATGCCTAAGAGTTATACTATTGTGCTTAGGCTATATTTATCTTTGTAATAAATTACTTGAAGAACAAATGAATTACTCAGATTAAGTTCGTGTTTAATAAATGTCATGCTTTCAGAGATCTGTCATGATGCTTAAGCTGATAAAATTCCCTCTACCCTGCAGTACCAAGGAGTATCTCTACCTCAGAACATAGGAGTTCCACATATGCTTGCAATACTGCAATGGACAGCCACAAATGTTTATAAGTGCTAACCAATCCTGTTCATCTGTCTCAAAAAAAACCCAGAGCAAACACCTGACCATTATAAGTCTCCTTTCATGTGTCACCTTATTTAAGTGGTGTCATTCCATCTGTGACAGTTAAGTCAAAATTCAGCATCAGATTATGAAGTAGGAGCTTCTTCAGAAAATTCAAAGAATTCTGAATTGGCTTTCTCTCAGAGTTTTCACATTTTCTCACTTATTGTTGTGTCATCTGACATACAAAGGTCAGCCACACTCATCAACACAGAAATCCTTGTATGTCATGTCTCCCTAGGCTGCTAGAACACACTGGAGCAGGATGAGGTGCAGGGGAAGCAGGCTCCAGGTGTCTTCCACCTCCGTGATGTTTGGCAGGGGAGTTTCTTCCTGCTAGGTTTTAACATTCTCAAGCTCTCTGTCATGGCAAGTATAAGTTCATAGATAAGTAATTATGGTGCCTAAAATTAAAACTCCTTTTCCTTCAGAAAAGATTTTAGGCTAAGCAACCATTTATTTAATCTTCAATGAACACAAAGGGAAGAGCTGTTCTTCACAGGTTGTTCGATGGGTTTGGAGCTCAGAAGGGTCAAGTTCTGATCTTTAAATCCCTAGTCTAGCAGATCACAATATGTCTCCTGACTGTATTGAAACTACTCAAATGAATTAGGGTAAGTGACGTGTTCATGGCAGCTGCCAATCCCAACATGTTGAAAAGGCAGAAGAGGCAAAAGGATTAACACCATTATGGGAATGTTTTATATGCACGATAACATTATGTGACCCTTTATTAGACACCATTCAAATTCCTGGTAGTGTAAGCATAACAAAGTGGGATGTTCACAGGGCCTAAAGAATAAGAAGTATAAAGTACAAATTGCTCAGACTTTTAGCAATTATAGTTTCTTTTGCTAAAGGTACGAATTATGATTCCAGCTTCATAGTGCTCAGTGGAAGTTTTGCACTGATTACAGAGTCCCAGTTTATATATTCTCAAAAGGAAATGAAAGACAGAATGAATCCTTCCCCCCTGTCCACAGCCCCTGAACTACAGCTGTTGCATTTGAGAAAAGGAAGGGGAGAGAAGGTATATGGCACGCAAACTGCATATATTCCAGCTCCTTAAAAGGCAAACTTTACTGGACTCTGGGCCAGTCAAAAGATTTCAGTATCACAAGGTTTGTAACCGTGAAGCGAGAATAAGGATTGACATTGCTAAACTCCCACTGATCTCCTACTGTCGCTTTCATGTGCGTAAGAATGTTGTACTTTAACCTCTAGCATTTCAGCAATGCTTCTCCATGGGATCTTTCAAGAAACACACAGAAGTCACGTGGACTACCACTGAGATACTAGCACTTGATTTACTTCTATGTTTCAATTGTTCTCTGAATCAGGGGTATCACTCAACATGTCAAACAGGTCTCATAAAACAGTACAGCTTATTCAGACAGTCTAAATTCTACTTCAGTTTTTATGTTAAGCCATCCTATATATCAGCTGGCTCTGCACAGGCCTGTACTCAGCACCATACATAGGCCCTCTGGACTAGGCCTTTACAGAGGCCTAATGTTAGCCTTGGCCTAGGTAGGAGGTTTAAGCTATCTAAGTATGCTAGCAGCTGATGATCATTTAATGCTTTCAGAAAGGTTTACCATGTGAGAGTGGAGAGAAAAAAACCCACCCAGAACAACAACAAAACCTCCAACCAATCCATGATCAGAAAATCTCTGCTCTGTTGCTATGTCTTCCCTCAGGCACCCTCCACTGGCCATTGTGAATGACAGGCCAGAGGGTTGGGATGGTTAGTCTGACCTGATATGGCTGTTGCTATGCTGTGATGGAAACAAATGGCAAGTCAGTCAAAATTTTATGGCTGAACAAATAAAGCACATAGAAGAGATCCTCAGCTGGGGGAAAAAGGAAGCTGCAGTGATTTACACCACTCAAGTCTCACTCTCGCACATTAATGGCTTTTAATCAGTTCATCAAAATAGATGGTTTAATGTAAAACTAGTGTTCATCAATAGAAAAGAGCAGCTTTGGAAACAATGAACACTTTTTCCTAATCAATATTCTGCATCTTCTATCAGCTCTCACAAAGAATCAGTATTACATTTCTTTGTTCTTTATAACCCCTCAAGTATCCAGAGACAGAGTTCTTCTTAAAAATGTTGGAATCAAGTAAGGACAGAACTGTGTCTACAGACTCTAGTTCAGCATCCCCCAGATCTGCAGGATGTATTTCTTACTCTGGATAGAATCTCATTTTGAATAATTTTAGTAATCACTGTTTTAATGCTTATTCTGGTATCTATACATATACATAATGATGTCAGTGGTAAATGACTGTATAAATAGTATTGTGTCAATACATTTCCTCATCCACTATTTTTAAGGATGATTGAATTAATAGTGGGAGGGAGTTTCTGTGAAGGAAATAGGATATACGGGGAATATATTCTCCCATAACCTCCTTGACTCTAAATTTAATACACAGATGTAAGCACACCTGGTTTCTGCTGGGAATAAAACCATGACCATCTCAAAGAGGCATGGAGCCAGGTCCAATAAAGGACTTCACTGCCTACAATTTAGGCACTGCAAAGTCTGTACTTTAAGGAAGTTGGCCCCAAAGTGAAATCCAAAACCGTAACAGGCTTCTAGGCTTTCCGCATGTTTGGTAAAGCATCCAAATCTCCCCACGCTGGTGCTGGTTAGAACTATCCAGTATGGAATGCTAAGCACAGAGGTACCTCTGGATTCCAGACCATGATTTCAGGATTATTTCCCATTTTTCTCCAAGAACTGTCTAATGTAAAATTCAGAAATCAGTCTTGCTGGCAGGGCTTGCCAGCTTTCACTTAGGTACTTTAAACTCCATGACATCCCTACTGGTTGTTGCTCTTTTAAATATTGCATTGTTTGTTGCATAGTGACCTAGATTCAACAAGATAGAAGCAGAATTGTTCTGGATGCCAGAAGTGCCTTAAAAGAACGCCCTACTTGGTCCCAAATAGCTGTTAACTCTAAATCAGGTCTCTCCCCTGAGAGATAACAGTATGAATTTAAATGTCTCCAGCCTCAGGGCAACAGTGAACTGTACTATTCAGCTTCTTGGGCAACCAATTTTAGCTACCAGATGATGCCTAGAAGGCGGCTACTGCTTTCTCCTCAATTTAAAGAAAGTGGTTATAACTCCTTTGGGTGAGATGTATGTTTCTGTCAGTGGCTATGCTGAGCTCAGAACCTCCTGTTAGATCAGACCATTCACTAGAAAGCCAGTGGGGTTTAAGCAGGAGCCAGATATTTGATCCGAGGCAGTTTTGGGCATATGAACAACATATGAACATGGGCACCTGCTAATTTTCATATCAAATGAGGTACAGGGGAGGGCTGTCTTCTGGATAGTGATGCTTTGACTTCCAGTTTTGGTCATGGGTACCTGAAGCCTGAATGAAAGCCATGGTTTAAGCACAGTGGAGGGGAATTGGGTGTGGGTTTGGGTTTTTTTCTTCTCCTTTTTTAATATGCAGTCCTTGCCATATTAATCATAAATAACACCGAAACAAAATTTCCTCCTCTGCAGCTGTTTGTAGGCAGAGCCTATTGTCACTATCTTAGTCATGAGCTCATCTCTTACAATTCTGTCTCTTCATCTCTCTGAATGCTTTGATCAGGGATTTTATTGTTTGAGAAAAAAATTAGCTGCCAATCTTCCAAATCGGCTGCTCTATTTTATGTTCATCATCCATCATTATTTAGCAGCATGTGTGATCTTAATATGTACAAATGTGAGGCCCTTCACATTTTAAGATTAAGTGTAGACCTATGCAAACAACAGAAAAAGTATGATATGCCTACCTACTTCTCAGTCAATCAATAGCTGTGATAGAATACTGCCTAGCTAAGAACACAGAACAGATGCAGGACTAACATTGTTGATCTGATGTATTTTATTATAGGATTGTGATTCAAAATGTGCTCATTCTTCCAATAACCCGATAGGACTGTTTTATTTGTCTATTTAATTGTTTGACTGAAATACATAGTTTTCTGAACTAAATTGGAATGAGAAGTCACATTAAGAATGGGTCCTTTAAAAACTTTCAATTTATGGCACCAGAAAGAGCTATAATATGAAACTATGTACCACAAGACATCAATGTCAAATACGTTTTCAAAAATTATTTAGGATTTTGGTCTCTTGATTACAAGAAGGTAAATACTAAGCACCCTGATAACCATGGCTTTCTCTGGGTATCAAGATTCATATAGCCTAAATTACTGTATTTCCCTTCAAGAATGTATGTTTTGGTTCATTTTTCCATTACAATGACTGTGATTCTGCTCTTCCAATGGATGCTCTGGAGGAGAATAATAGTGTGATAACATAGGGACAAGAATCTATTCAGATCTTATTAATGGATTGGAATATTTTGTAAAAAACGATCCCCAAATAGCTATAAAATGTATTGCTCTTAATGATTTATCAAAAGTAGTGCATGACTTTTGGTATCTTTCAAATTAATACCACCAATTATATAAATACAAGCTTTTGCAAAATACACAGAAACACCAAGAGCTTATGGCTCATAATAAAAGATATTCAAGAATCTCAAAGACCAGTATCAGGCACAGAACTGCCTTGATTAGATAGATCAGACATAGGTAGTATCTGCCTGTTTAAAACAAGGTGCTTATGATTGTGCTATATAAAGACAATTTTAGTTAATTACACACCTCGAACTCCGTATTGTAATAGTTTTAATTCCAATTGTTTCAATTATATCTTGTGATGGCCTTTGACTAAGGCCATCTTTGGATTAGGAGCGCAAGACAGAGCTGAAAATACTTGTTCTAATGGTCAGCTTTGCCACCCTTTAAATTACTGCATTCAGGGAAATAGCCTTGAGGCATTGGATGCTCATGGATATGAAAAAGGGTGAAAGACCTCTCACAGTCTCTCCAGCCCTGCACCATTCTGTAGTTCTTCATCTTTGTTAATGGTAACGATGTGTAACAAAGTGTGTCGTTTGATGGGCAGAGCTCACACAGAATGGCTGGCTGTTAGAGTTTTATTTACCAGATGAGCAACTTCAATATGGACATCAGTGAAGCACAGTGCCTAAGGAATCCCTGCAGTGCAAGTTTTTTCCAAGTCAATTTTTAGGGGTATTCATGAGGATATTTTGTGCACAGATATATCTAGATTATTAACTCCACAGGATCTGATAAAAGGGCATAGCAATTAATCTGCAAAGGAGTCCATCCTATGTTTTAAAACTCATCTGTCTGTGGTTGTCATAGTTACTAAACTTACTATAAACATTGTTTGCTATTTGCAATATGTTGCCCTTTCAGAGACACAGAGCAATATATGTAGCAGGGCTACATAGAAAACCCACACGATGTTTGCAGTTGGAATTGATAATTAGTGTTGGCAACTTACACTGCCAACGTGCCTTTCCAGATGAGGGGACAGTGCTTCTTGCTGTGGAAGCAGTGCTCAAACACTTACAGAGAAAGAGGCAAGCAGGCCCACATGTGTCAAAAGGTATTGTGATATGAACTAAACAAAACAAAAATTGTCAGGGCAGGACATAAATTCATAAAGCAGTATTACATAAGTAAACTAATCAAATTGGTATACAGGACTGATGTTCCCTGTTCTTTATCATTGAAAGACTGTGAGTATCTCTGTATACCTAAGCATTGGTTGGTACTCAACCACAAAAGTGACTAGGCATCTTGATTGAACAGATGAGTAATTCTGTTCTCCACTCTTACAAATTTGAACGAAGGCAGTTATATCAGTTTGGTAAATGTGGAAGACTCATATTCACAACTGAGGACTGCACACAGATTGCAGCCAGCATTTTAGGCTTGCAACCATCCTTAAGTGAAAGTTTCATTATACAGTAGCTAGAAACAGGTTTGTCAGGGTTCTTTCCCATTCTTTCAAAAATCCCAATTCACACATCTCTCAACCAGTCAGAGTCTACAGATGAAACTATTCTTGCCATAATTCTTGACTAGTCCCACCATGTTACATTTTGCCACACTGATGATCATGCAAGCTGATGTGGTCAACCTTTGAAATCTTTTTGGCTGATGATAGAAGCCACAATTGGACTAATTCAGTTAAGCTGTTGGAAACCAGAGTTCACTGAGCTAGCAGATAGAAGGAAGACAAAATGTCTGTTCATTTGCAAGCCACAGTTAGAAATCAGTGCCTCAACAGATTAAAAAATACCAAACCCAATTTTAGTCAAGTTTCCTGTGCAATAATGCCATCTGCTCCTATTCAGTTCTTCACTGATACAATGGTTATAGCATGAGTTTACCCCTTACCAGATATAGGATGATCCATAAGGAAGAGAACTGTTATGAATATTACAGCTACAGGAAATAATTCAGAGCCTGACCCTTAACAGAAATCAAAGAACAACCAAAAGGACAAGAAGGATAGAGAGTTTCCATTGGTTTCAGTCCTCTTAAACCTGCTGCTTGACGAAGTCACTATTCAGGACAGAATCATCCTTGATAGGCCTTTCAATACTTAAAGGGCGCTTATAAGAAAGATGGGGACAGAACTTTTAGTAGGGCCTGTTACAATAGGAAAAGGGGTAATGGTTTTAAACTAAAAGAGGATAGATCCAGACTAGATATAAGGAAGAAATTTTTTTACAATGAGGGTGGTGAAACACTGGAACAGGTTGCCCAGAGAGGTGGTAGATGCCTCATCCCTGGAAACATTCAAGGTCAGGTTGGACGGAGTTCTGAGAAACCTGATCGAGTTGAAGATGTCCCTGCTCATTGCAGGGGGATTGGACTAGATGACCTTTAAAGGTCCCTTCCAAACCAATCCATTCTATGATTCAAGACATTTTCTGGAAGTATATTTTATTTGAAAGAGAATTTATAACTACTCAGATATACTGCTTACCTTTGGCCTTCTGGAAGCATGTGAAAAAAACACTTTGGGCAAAGCTGACATATTTCAGGCTCTCCCAGCAAGGAGAGCCTGCTCCAGGGCTATAAGCCAACATATCTACAGCACCATTCTGATAGGTGTTTTTTCTCCTGCAAGGCTTTCCTATCTCTGAAGACTATGATACCAGGGGAGATGTAACCTGATAATGAACTCCTCCTTAGAGTCTTCAAATAATTTAAAAAGTAGAACAACCTGTGCAAACTCTGAATTCAAACGAATTATTTTCTCATTCAGCACTGAAGACACCAGTGAAGGTGCTGCTTCTGTGATGCATTTGTGTTACGATTCTGCAAAAAAAAGCGAGGAGTATAAATACATACATACAAATAAATATAAAATAAAAATGGTAAGTCTCATTTTCTACTCTATTAATGCTAATGCTTTCATGCTGTATGAAGGGCAACATGTTGACAGACAGGGCCATTTGATACACATTACTTTCTCCCATGTGTCACCTCATTACTTCAGCTGAGCATGCAACAGTCTTAAGGTATACTATAACACACACAACAAGTTGGAAGTATCCCTGCTCCTTCTACAGCAGTCAGCCTTGAATGAATGTATTATGTGAAGGGCTTTGCAAGATCATTTAGAAGAGCTTGTTTCTTCAACATACTTTTTAATCACTGTTGAAATCGTGTTCTCTTCAAGAGGACCATTCTGTCTAACACTCATCAAGTAGGGGCAGCACCCATATTTACAGGTGACATAGGCAAACCCTTCAGAACTCAACCTGTACCAAAAGAAAAGTACAAAGAAACCAAGCTTATACTGCCAAGATGTGTCCAGGGCAATATTTCTTGTCAAAGGCTAGTCACTTGGTACATCAGGGCCAGTGCTTATCACATGGCATCAGACCAATCCATTAGGACTAGAAATTAGAGGAATATTTCTCATCGGGGGGGGGGGGGGGGGGGATACTGCTGGATCTGTCTTTAATGGGAGAAAAATCAGGCAAAAACCTCTGTTCTTTTCTTTCCAAAATTCGTTTTAGGTAGAACTTTCAAAATTTCTGAATGGAGACTATACAGTATAGTAATCCAGGAAAAAGAACACCATGACTTAGTGAGTCACTTTCAAAAGTACACCTTCTATTCCATTTTCACTCGCACATTTCTCTGTTTCTGTCCATTATGTTTGCTTGGTGCCTTCCTATGGCTAGGATTAGTTCTCTGGGCCAAGGAGAGTCCCATATAAACTAAGGGCTGTGTAGGTACAACAGGGTCCCAGACCTCTGATGGAGCTCACTTGATACTGCTGCTATACAAAGACACCAAAATGAGAACAACAGATTCTTAATGATCTTTGCCACCACTCTAATGCTGGGCATTTCTCATTTCAGAGTTGAGGATTTTGACTGTATGACAAATGAAATACAAAAACCTCCTGGGCTAAGAGAAGACTAAGATAAGGTTTGACACATTTCACTAGAAAAATACTTTTTCCAGACAGAAGTAAGCTCTTTTTACCCATAGTTATTTTTATATCATTAATGTAACTAGACCAATTAAACTGTGACAATAAAACATTCAACAAATTCTGTTGCTATTCAAAACTAGTATTTGACCAGCCCTACTCATAAATAAATACTTGTCTTCAAAAGGTTTAAGGGGGGGGGGGGGGGAGAGCACAGATATATCATGTGAAAGTCTTCTGATTACAAGGAAAGAGTTTTATCTGTCATTTTGGACTACATAATCTCACCAAGCACAGACCAGACAAACTCAGTCCTGGCACAGAGGAGTTAACAATTATTTTATGTGTTAAAGACCAGAGTTTCAAAGCTGAAAGTCATCATAGCACATTGCAGTGTCCTGGCATTTCAAACTAAACTATTGGCTTTGAATATTTGAAGTGCCATGTTTCAGTGAAACACAACTGTAACATCTCACAAAGAGCTGAGGCTAAAAGCCACTGTATTACTGTGGAGTAGAATAAAGAAATTAACACTAGTGTCTAGGCCAAACCACAATATGGATGCTGTCTCCTCTCTGTAAAAATATCCCTGAAATTTCAGGTGGGAAGAATTATTTACTGAATTAAATTGCTAGGGATAGATCATCCCTGAAGCAGTTTTCTGATATGTAAATGAAAGGACTGCCTACTGGGAGATTCAGACAGATTTTGATCATCAAATAAAGCCCACTGTAGTTCAGATTATCTACCATAAATTTTAGACGTCAAAAAGAACTTTTTGAGTAGGTATAAGAAATTAAACAGCAGCCAGAACAACCTCTGAAGCATAACAACATATTTCCTTTATTCTTCCTGTATCCAAGTAAAACAGAAGTGAAACAACCATGAATAAAATGAGTAAGTAAACTAGTAATGCATGCAGTCTCCTGAAGCAAAACTGCTTTCTGAAGTTTATACTACCTGAGATTTCTGAGTGTAATCTATATCGGATTTATCTGACAATAAACGAAACAGGAGGTGGTGGAACAGGGGAAGAGTATTATTTTGAGGCTTCAAACAATAAAATTAAAAATTCAAGTTCAAATCATTTTCCTGCACTGGATTTGAACTGTAAATAACCAAAATCAGTAGCAAATGCCAAAACAATTTTGTCAAAACTTCTAATCAAGGGTTTGGTCAAGTGCAATATTTTCAAGTTAATCACTTGCATTTTTTAAATTATCAGGTTTTCATATTATTTACTTTTTTATATGACTAGTCAGACTAAAATATGGAAAAATCTGTCTTCACTTCTGAGAGTGCTGGGCTAATTTAACCCCAGATAGACTTTCACTAATTTAACTCAGTGGCTGACAAGTTTCTATGCATGCAACATAAAAGGAAGGTGGCTGAAGTGGGAATAGAGTCAATTTCGGTCACTGGCTCCTGAGGAGAGGGAATAATAGAAGCTGAAAGATCAATTAAATTATTTCTTGAATGAGTGTTTAAAAATATTTCATCTCTAGAGAGGAGCAGCTTCAAAAATTGGTGTGGGATATGGAGCTTTTTGTTACTTGGTTATTAGCTAGAATCCCAAGCAGGTCAATAGTAAATGCAAGTCACTTCCACTTAGTACTGTAATGTATGTGAAATGAGTAGGTAATCTGGCCAGCTTCTAGAAGACAAGCATCCATTTCAAAAAACACATGAGGCTTAATGAATGTATTGGCATCCTTCTGGTAACAGGACTGAGTAATTGTGGAAACTGAACAGATACCGCATAAATGGCCTAGCTCCATCAGAGTGCATTAAATCACAATATGGGAATAATACCATTTTGGACTTAGAAGTTTTATTCTCTAATTCTGCCAGTATGGCATCTTTTCAAAATCTTTTATGGTGCAAATTTCTAAAGAAATTATAAAGGCATCAAAAACTCTAGAAGATCCAATACTTTCATTTTGTATGTTTGATGAAACATAATCAATCTCTTGCTTCTCTCATACATTTTCAGATACTTGTCTCACAAAACAAAATGCTTTGAAGGCAGGAACTTCTGCACAGAGAACCTCTCTATTTGTCACAAGTGTCATGTGTCAGTACATTACAATGAAGAAACAACATTCTTTACTCATGCAAGAGTATAATGTCAGTCATCTGAAAGAGGGTTACGTCCCTTGGCATTTATTAATTACACTAAAAATTCCCTTGACTATTTGAGTACACCACAATCACTGTTTCTTATGACATTTAGATAATTGAGGCTGCACTGTATTTTAAATTGGATTTTTTTTTTTTTTTGAACTATCTAAAGACTGTTTCTCTTTGGCTAAATAGTTACCTTAGGCCAGATGATACTGTTTCAGGGCAGAACTCATTTAAGATTTTGATAAATACACTCAATCTCAGGCAAAGAACAATGAAATTAGAGAAAGCTAGAGAATCTCCTTAGGAAAAACATCTTCTCTAGGATGCTAGTGTGGCACTGCAACAAGTTACCTAAATCAGTCAGGGAATCTCGATCCTTGGAAGTCTTCCAGACTTTGGTAGGCAAAGCTATAATTGACCTCATCTAGTGTTGGAGACTATCTTGCTTTGAGTGGGAGTCTGGACTAGCTGACCTCTCCAAAGGTCTCTTATGAACAATATTTCTGTCATCTTTCCTTTGATGAGTTATTGCTATGACAGTTTTGATTCAATTAGTGCACAGAAGCTCCAATTCAAGGAATCGCCTAAGAACAGGCAAGGTGACATGAGCATTAACAGAATGGATTAAAACACTTGCTTAAGTGATTTCCTGAAATAGGGCTCCTGTGCCCAGACTGCAATGGCTTTGGTATCATCTGTGGGCAAAAACAAAAAACAGAAGAGTGAAAGTAGGAGACCAAATATTGAAATGGAGGTCACCTAAAGTAAAGTGAAAAGAGGATTAAAGATTTAAATTATCTGAATAAAGCACCAATTAAGGGGCTAGGGGGGTATGGAGACAGACAGACAACAGACACGGGACAGGACACCAGCCCAAGCTGCACAGCATAAACAAACTACAAATAAGAGGAGAAGAGGGAGACAGGAATGTGTAGGAAAGGATACAGAAGTAACCTCCCCGTCATCAACAGATACTCTCACTAAAGGCAAAACAGATTCTAGAAAAGTTTATAAAGGATATGTTTGAACTACAACTGTAGGCAGCAGAGGCAGAGTTCATGGAGGAGAATTTTTCACTGCTAGGGCTACATTGGTAGTAGTGTCCTACCCAAGTAGTTTAAGACTAATTCAGATAAGTCTGCACAAAGCTGCTGTGAAAAAAAGCCACACCCAAACATCAGAGTTGGAAACCGTAAGTGAACTGAAGCTGCCGTTTACTTCTTGACTGCACAGTAAATAAAGCACAAAAGAACAAAAGGAAAGACCAAAAAGGGGAAGGCTGTTTCATTTATGACTAAAATAGTCCAGTTTTCCATTTCTAACAGAAAGACTCTAAGGGGAAAATTCTGGTCTGCCACCTTTCTACCCATGGGTGGATGCCTCCCTTTTGGGAGGCAACAACTTCAGATGCAAACATATTAGCTCTTTTCTCATTCTCCATTATTCTCAGCTGTAGAGGTAATATCCAATTTTTGCCTACCAGGAGCTTTGCTACTAGATTGCTCAGAAGGCTTCTGCTTGCTTGTCCTGAGTAAGGCCTTTTTTGGCAATACTCCACGACTAGATTCCAGCCTCCATATGCTGTTGTCCTTTCATAGCAGAGAAAGACACTTAACTCTGATTTCTGTGAACCCAGCCCAGATTTACAGCTACACATTTGTAGCTGGGAAGCAAAGGCTTGGTTGTCTTTCAGAGCTTCTGTGCAGTCCACACTGGAATCTGTACAGTGTATTGTTTCCAAGTTCCCCTCTTTACGTGCCAGTCACAAAGCAATCCTATTCAATCTTTTGAGGATGGCATAGAGAACAAAATATAAAGAACAGAGAATTCTCTTAGGATAAAGAGACATAAACTGACTGCTGTTCTCAGGCTTACAAAGCAGACTTCAGCCAGGTGGCTTCACATTTTTGTTTTAGTCAGTAGGAAACTCTGTTTAATATATTCTGTTAAGTATTACAGAATTACCAGGTGCAGCTCACTGAACTTAGCCAATGATGTTCTTTTGCTTGGACCCTTTTCTCAGGAATTGTCCCATGTTGTCTGGATGTATGCCCACTGTTTTTTATTGCTCTGTTCTATAAGCATAATGCTGCACATTTTAAAAAAGAGAGAGAAAAGCTGCTAAAATAATTACTGTTCCACTGAAACTACCCAAGGATTGTTTTTTGGATGGAGAAATATAGACATTCTAAGTTCCAAGACTCCTTTGACCCTTGCTGGATTGAAGGCAACATCTGTTTTCCAGGTTTCCAGCTGTGCTTGGCTAGCCAGAGGTAGCCAATTGCAGACATGTGTGACATTTCCTCAGCACATAATGTTGACATCACCGACATGCACCTTATTAGAACAATAGGCAGCAAAACTTCTCAACATCTTTTAAGTCTCAAGTAGCTTCATCCCAGGGAAGTCAAATACTTGTCAGAGGCTTTTTTTTTCTTTTGTCCCCCTCCCTTTGGGGATGTTCTGAGCTCCTAGAAAGCACTCCTTCACTATTCACTATTTCAGAGCTGTAGATGCAGAGACCTACATTCAATAAAGCTGGCATAAATTAACCCCCCCACACTATAAGAATGAGGGAAACCCCATACGAATGGGCTTAGTGGAGAACAATGCATTATCAATGCACTGCAATCAGATTTTATTTTTCCCTCTGTAGGCTGAGATGATGTCCAGTACAACAGGAAGCCAGGAGTACACAAGACAGAATGTTCACTCTGTAGCTGCAGAGAAACTATGCAAAAAAGCAGTTTAGGATTTCAAACCTGCAATTCTGTGGAATCTGAAGGTAGGTCAGCAAAATAAAGATTAATATATCAATAAAATACAGCCGGTTCTGAGGCTCCTAATAATAAGTAATTTTAAGATCAATACACTTCTTTGTTTAACAGGCTGCTGAAACAGAGGTGTCTAAATAGAACAAATGTGTAAACAGCATCCTTTTCAGGAGCAGCCATTTGATAGCTCCATCTGGGACATGAGATACTATCAGGCAAGTCACAGAATGTGTAGTGACAATAGCTTAATTCAGTAGTGAAAGAAAAATAAATGTATGCCTACTTTAAGATTAATAACAGATGAGACCCATTTCCCCTTACTCTGTCTCTCCATAGCTGCAGCTCTTGAGAAGGTAGGAGGAGGTAGCAGCCTCCTGTGGCTGTGACAGTTGGATACTCAGATCCATTGCTGAGAATGCAGTTCTGATTTAGCTTGCCCTGGAGTCAGTGGTGTCACTTCAGTTTATGCTGCTTGAAATTCATTGTCAGACACAAAGCCCAATTACTTTAGTTCTGCATCAGGAACCGCTCTGATCTTTATCCTGGACTACCTATTTCTGCCACTATTTATCCTCCATCTTTGGTGGCAAAGCTGGTGGACCTCTTCCCTGTTTTAGGCCTGTCTACCTCAATAATGTCATTCCCCTGGCTAATGTTATCCTGAACAACTTACTCCTTCCAGCATATGTAAACTGAAAGGCAAAACAGTTAGTTTAATGAGCAACTTTCACCTATGGCCAGACCAAAAAAGGATCTATGTGCTTTGTGCCTAGAATTGCACGTCTACGTGGCAAATGCATTGGCAGAATTAGAAGACTTTCTCTTGACAGCACAGCTAAGGAGGAATGAAAAAAAAGTAAAACCATCAGTTGCACTAATTCAAGGAAAAATTGCCAAAACAGGCAACTGACTTCTGCTTGCTTAGATGATATGTATTCTACTTTGTCTCATTGTAGTGACTGACTGATGTGGATACTTCTTTTAAGCATTCAATAGTACCCAAGCACAAGATAATATGTAAAATAGAACTGGATAGAAATAATTCTTGTAACTATACTGTATGCAGATTTAATTGGGTCAGTTAAAGAAAACCCTGAAGTTAACAAGCAGACAAAGAAAGGCTTTGGCAGACTTCATAAAGTTTGGGCCTGGAACTGAATCAGTATTCTAAGCATTATCAACACACATAGCATCACTAGATATTAACTGTAATTACTGTGGTAATTAAGGCAAACAAAGATTGAATTTTCTTCTAATTCTCAAAACTAAACACATTCAGGTATGTAGCATTTCCAAGTTTGGGATATCTATAGACTTCATGTTACAGGAAATATGCCAGGTTTCAAAATCATACAAAGAAAAAAAAATTTAAAAATCTGTCCTTACTTCTATTACATACATCACCTTTCACTACTGAACTTAAAAGCATGTTTTAAATTGACCTTTCATTTGACCAATAATTCTGCTTGTTTACTTTTCCCATTTACTTCAGAAGTGAAAATAAACTAGCCATTTATACATTTGTTTAGACTTTTGAATGAGTTTCATTTTCTGGTTCTAATAAAGTGTTTGGGTTATATGCAGCACAAGGGAATGCTTGTTTAAAAATTCATTTCAATTGGAAATTTTATATTCTGGAAGTTACACAGGAAAATCTGTATTGGTCTTCAATTAAACAAAACTGCAAGTCTAGCCTGATACTGTCCATTTAAATTCCACTTTCTAAACTTTGTCTTATTGTTTATAAAGCATTATGCAGCTAATGAACAGAAGAACCTGCTCAATTTGTCTTCATTACTGAGCACATCAGCAGTGGACCCAATGGACATCACCCAGTGGACTGGGGTGGTGGGAACAATTGTCTTACATTTTTGTGCTCATCAGCATTCAGAAAACCCTACGCTCTTCATAAGTGGAGCCAGCTCATGTTGTAAAACTTTCCCTCTTTGCAGTAGTGTTAAAAAATAAACAAACTTAGGGGGTAGTGGCACATGATATGAGTAAGGATATTTGTGACCCAGTCAGGGACTTCTTAATTGACCCTTAGGCCAAATCATTAATGTCTTTTATTTATTTGCATATGTGAGTAGCAATGCTGTACATGTGTTCAAATATGTTATTGAGATATGCTCTAGTTAGAGATGAGATTTGCATTTCATTCTGAAAGTTTGTTTAATAACATTTTCTTTCTGATAATATAATAATGCACAGGGGCTTTAGTCTCCAAACAGTGCCACTTAAAGATAGGCATCATGTTGCTTCAAATAATACTAAGAAAAAAAACTAATACCCTGTGCGAAGGAGGAGTATGTGAGCACTGCTGACAGAGAGCGAAATGAACCATGCAGGGGAATGGTAGTAATTGCAACAGGCAGTGATCTTAGCAAGTTAACCCTCTAACCATTGCCAAATTATTTCTGAGCATCAATTTATTTACAGGCAGCTGTGGGAGAGGCAGTCTAGGATAAAGCTGTAAGTTTTGAAAACAGTACATGGGTGATAAAGCCTAGCAGGATGCAGGCAGAAGGTTACTATCATCAGAATCTGAAATATGACCAAACCTTACTCATGTTTAGTATAAAATAGTGAGGCTGCACCAAGATTTAAAGCTGGGCAAATACTGCGGTGTCTTTTTCAAAAGTATTCCCACAAAGTTTTCCTACTAATATGTTCTCTTCAGGCCCATTATTTCTATTGCAATTTTTAAAACAAAACAAAACAAACAACTGAAGCAAGTTTCATAAACATAGGTATAAACAGAAAACACATTTCAAAGCTGTGATCTGTGGTCTCTACAAATTACTTTACTTTCACGTAGACGCATCTGTACTTACAGCATAATAGCCACTATACAGCTGACACATGGCAAACTGAATCTCCAGGAGTAAAGGCATGAGTTAAGTTATTGTTTGCTGCCCCTGGTTGTAACGGGCCCTTATATTCCTGTGAACATGCACAGAAAAGACTTTCTGAGGCACGTTGATCAGATGTTGTCATCATTCAAGTAGGAACCAGAAACAGCACCACACAGTTCCTCTGAACAATAATTATTCCCCAAAATGTTCAAAATTATGACTATAAAGTACTCAAGTAAAATTGCTTTCAGTCAGTCTAAGGGATTTATGAGATTCTTGAAATACTTACAATCTGAACATAGTTCAGGTTAAAGGAACAAGGATAAAAATCATTGAGCTATCTGCAGAGTAATAACATGGTTGAAGGCTTGCATCTATTTTGTGAGGTGAGAAACAAACACCATTTGCCAGTCAAAGCTTGGCAGTGCTTGTTGGATTAACCAATCTTTCCCTCAAAATGCTGCATATTTCCTGCCTCCCATAAAACATTTTGTTGTTGTTCTGATGCTTTTGCACACTAGGTCATGGAACAGGTATTTTTCCAGACTGCACATCCATTTCAATTCTTAATGCATTATCTGAACAAATTACTTACACCTAAGAGCCGAATGTGGTCAAAACAAGTGTCAAAATCAGACTGGAAATGCTATAACACATTTGAACAAATCAAAGGATTGTGTGATCTAATTACGCTAATCCAAACACTGAAAATTTATTAAAACAATTTAACAAGTGGTGAAAATTTTTAGACAGATAAACAAGCATTCTGTCTAAAAATAAATCCACAAGGTAGAATTTATTGGAGAAATGCTTAACGGAGGCAGGTCTTTCCATAAAGTCCTTTTAAAACCTCAGCCTAAACACAGAAGTTTCATCACTTGAATGTATTGCAGCTTATTTACCCAAGTGTAAAGTCAATGAAGTTATACTATACTAAAACTGCAAGAACAGAAATGACCCCACAATAGCCCATTAACACTGACACTTTACCTGAAAACTTAAACCAGGAAACATTTCCCCAAAATGTCAAGCTGGGACTGCATAGTTAAGACTTTGACACCTGCCCAAGAGACTAACACTTCAGTTCCAAATTTCCCAATTCCAAATACGCTTAAAGGGAATTCTATCTTCCACTATTCAGTACAAACTCTATAGCAATTTGCAGAGTCTACAGCCTTCTGGACACAAGTGGGTTCTCTCAATTATTGAGCCACAATGACTTGCATCACTCTTAAGAATGACACCTTAAGTCCATAATCACTTCTTTCCTCATACATGCCTGTGTGAATCTCAATATTCTGAAATGTCCGAGTCAAAGTGGAACAAAAGGAATAGCATCTATAGAAATCCACATCCTTTGGTACTCTTCAAAATAAGGTGAAACTTGATCACCAAGACCAGGTAAATGCAGATAGTTCTTTATCAAAAGTATTTGTCAATCCACAAATCTTTAACACCTTTTTGTCATATGAAACAATTGTTCAAGAAATGCTCTTACGATTTATCTGTGCGTGATAAGCAAGGAATAACAATTTCTTGTGACAAGGCAAAGCCATAGCCCATATTCACAGAATTTTTAGCTAGGACTAGTGCCCTAAACAAATAGGTTCTAAAGATGAAGAATGTTTTCTGGAAACAGCCCATCCAGTGGATGGAAAAGGGGAAGAAAATTAAGAAAAAAAAAACAACCCCAAACCTTCTTAGTTTTGGAGTACAAATTCTCCTCAAACAAAATATCAGTTAGAGTCACTGCTATCTCCCCAAAACACTCACAGCATACAGCAAGTTATACCTGAGCATTCATACACTATACTGACTGCTCACCTCTTTGAAGCTTCTGCTGCAAGAATTAGGTAGCTGCTCCAAGAAAACAGCTAGCTGCTTTCATATGGTTTACTCCAAGGAGTCATCATTCGACAGCAGTCTCTCATGTTCTTCATTGCTGAAGTAATTTGCCAGAAATCCTGAAGTATTGCAGTTTCCAACCATCACCATTCCAATCCTTTACTTCCTTGATAACAGTTATAACACAGAAAGGCATTCCATGCAGCTCAATAGTTTCTGGTGAGCAGTTCCAGAGACATCTGGCACAAACAGGATCCTACACGTCATAACATCCAAAAGTCTATGTAAATGCTTTAGTATGCAAGAGCAGACAAAAACCCGAGCAGTAGCTTGAACAGTCTCAGAGATAACAATACGGTGGCGCTTTACAGCTGCTGGTCTATTCAAAGGTCAGCTAGAGCTGAGGAACTTTTCCAGATCAAAAAATAAGCAAATATTATTTACAGAGAATATGCCCTCTTAAGAGTGCATGAATACACCAAACACAGCTAAACTCATACTCAGCCGATAAGGGAAGAGAGTAAGCAAGGTTTAATGTAACCTTGCAAACATCCTACACTAGATTAGAGTTCCATGAAATGGCTTGGCTAAAAGACATCTCATTGACATTTTCCAAAAAGACTTTGTCACAGAACTCATATACAAATGCCAAATTGATGTTCCTCAATAAGATACATTTTTCTGACCTACTCTATATCAGGACTGACATATACACAACTTATTCTATTAATCACTGCAATAAAGAACCAGCTTCAGCCATTACTGCTAATAGGGGTTTGGCGATTGAAAGTATTATGGATAATATGTCTCAGTATTATAGTTGCATACACTCTATGGACAAAATTTCAGAGTTGGGTTCACTGAGCTGATAAAACCAAATATTTTTCAAGCAGTAGAATTAAATCATAAATTAAGTATCATACTACATGTCAGTAACAGTCATTTGGAGCTGAAAACACTGAAAAGCATTCCCATTTATGTATGTATAGAAAAAACAGTGGGACTGTAAGAAATACTGAGCAGTCATACATACATTGAACATTATTTGGTGGGAGCATGTTAGGTAAGAGGCTAATTATAAGAGTTGCTGAAATGGAAATGAGTATTTGCCCCTTCTTTCAAAGGAAAGGAAAAACAAATCTTTTTGGATCATACCATTTTAAGGAAGATATTTGCATCACAACACTGCTCCATTCCATCTGCCAAGGGGGAAGCTGAAACCACTTTAATTCTGTGATTTTGTTCATGTGCCAAAGTATTTGGATATAGCTAGCCTAGAAATGAATAAGTAAACTGTAGGATCAACTCTCCAAATTATTGCACAACCTCTAAGAGAAAAAAGAAGGAAAACAAGTCTCCATATTTTCTGGGAAGAGAAGTTCTTAAATATTTTATTTCAGAGAAAAATCACTGTTATCCAAATTCTAACTACCTAAACCAGTGGACTGATGTGCTATGTCAGTACCAACCCTTTTACATGCTGAAGCTCAGTTTACCTTGACAGGAAAGCTGTCTGCAGAACTGGACAGACATATAACATGTAAAAACTGTTAAGGAGCCAGGAGATTTAACTCACATGAATCCCTGCAAGCAAAACAGTTGAACTTACTAACATCTTTTTATCATCTTCAGCGCTGGCCTGGAGCTTGAAACATTAGTTTGAATATTTGGTAGGTATGAGAATATAAAAAAAGAAATGGCACAAGAAAAAAATAAAAATACCAACATTTTGATCAAACTGTTGAATAAACACTACAGAAGATATTTGCATTTATTATGACAATTTAACTCTTCCTACCAGCTAAGAGGCACAATATTTATGTGAAGACTGACCTATTCACATCTTATATTGAATAAATGAATACCTTTTTATTAGTTCAGATTTTTCTGAGGTACAAATATACATATATAACTGCCCTCTTTACAAAGACTGTCAGCTGATTGAACAACATTGTTACTGGCAATATTTCCATCTCAGAGGATTCATTTAATACCCCAGCACACAGTTTACATTAATTTCATTTTTTCTTTTCCTATTCCTTTATACTTTTATGGAATTATCACAGGAGGCATTCCAGACCTATTGTGTGCTGCTGCACTCCAGCTGCAAAAGGGCTGGGATTGGGGCCAGCGTATGTGAATACTTGAAGGATCACAGGGTCAGGAGAAATTGGCTGCTTCTGCTCTTTCAGTCTCCCCCGAGAAACTGCTCCACACCTCATCACTGAGAAATACACTTCCTACAACTGCTTTTGCCTAATGCTACCAAAACACACCAGGACAGAGCGTGAGGTACTGGAAGGCTGAGGTCACATTCCAATCAAGCAGATGTTGAAAAGGAAAAAAGTACCTTGAGCAATACCTTGGGAAAGTAAAAGCATTTCTATTAATATATTCATATTATTCGTAAAGATGCGCTTTATTAGCCAGTGGAGCAAAGCCAGGGCAGAAAAGCTATCTGACTGTGCTCAAACATGATAAAGTATTTTCTGTGTGTTAATGCCTAATGGTGGTAGTTTTTCCTGTTTGTTTACTTTTAACAGTTTGGAAGTAACAACCCCAAAACCTGAATTCCTCGACGGGATCATACAAGATGCACAACAGTGAAAGCATTGGATGTTTACTTGCATTCTCCCATCTCCTCCTCCATTTCAATCCTCTGCCTTCACTGTGGATACTTCCTTAGATGTGACCCATTAGTACTTATGCTGGTAGTTTCTCCCTTGGGTAGTAGAACAGCATCCCCATGTTTATTCATGTGATTTCATAAAAACAGTACCAATTAAGCTCAGCAGTAATAGGAGCAGATTTATATTCGGTGATCAAGTGCATGTGGGTCTATTTATTCTTCTCTTTAGTGAAAGATAAATGAATCTGTACTAGATGAAGGAATGTGGCACCTTTCATCTGGACCCTTGGAGGAATATTTATATTATTTCCACTGGCTCATTCTGTCAGCTTTTGCCTACAGCATTTAAATGGATGCATTTCAATCATACTGCCGTATCCAAAATACATTTTTCTTATGTATTGGATGTCACCAACATTGGAGCAGGTATAATCCTCTCAGGTGAGTTCACTGACTTCTTAATTCTAGAAAGCTCTCTAGATAAAGTCAATGGAAACTTTCTTCCCTATTTTTGTTTAGATACTTCATTAATACTTAACAGTCAATATAAAACCTATGTTTTCCTGGACTTCCATCCAGGAGGCACAAGATAATGTTCACAAAAGTTTCATAGTAATTTTTTAGCTTTTTTTTTTTTTTTTCTTCTCCCCAGTTTGATTTTTATTTTTCCACCAGTTTGGCTTATTGAAGCCTGAAGTTACTAGGTTTGGGTGCATGTTTCTTAATACAGCATCAAATGCAGCTGGCTACTAAATTTATTTTTTTAAATGAATGAAGGGAAATATTTAACACTCTTTGACTGAATGCCTGCACACACTTGCAACCATAGACAGAAAGAGATAATTCCTTAGTGGAAAAGTATGGCTATCTGGTAGACTAAATGTTCACAAATGGTCAAAATTGAGTAGAAATTCCCCTGCTCACAGTTTCCAGAAAGAAAGGAATTAGATACAACAACATAATTGCATGTGTGAATGCAGAGACACTGAGGCGGGATTTATTCTTAGTACAACAAGAGACAGACCTTTTCCCCCAGATTGTGCACTTACTTAATTATGAGGATGCCACAGGAAAATGTGTATAGAAATTACAAGAATACTACAGTAAATGAAAATATATGCATTAGTTTGTTAACAATGTAATCCACAAGCAAGACAACATACCAAATCCATTTCCGTGGCTCAAAGGGTAAATGCTCTTGGAGGGTTGGCTACCTCCTCAATCTGCTTCCAGATTAATTCTGCTACTTCTGAGTTACCTGGCTACAGCCACCATCTGAGCTCACTCTCACAACTACTGCAGAAACATCTTCATTGACTTTGGACTGTACTATTTTTCAGCTGGTTATCCCCAGTTTTCAACTAGAAGTTACCAATGCCCAGATGCGCCAACGGCAATCCTTCTGTATTTCAGCACAAAGTCACACTTTTGACTTTAACTGGGGCTGAAGCTTATTTGTACTTCACAGCCAATTTTGCAACGTGATAGGAAAGGAACACTCATGACATTAACTATGCCAGTTCAGACATTGGCACAGTAATTTCTAGTCATGAGACAGTGACAAAGTTCATTGGAAAGTAGCACCTTAAAATTGTAATAGCTGTTTTCACCTGCACATGTGATCTCATTGTCCGTGACAGGATAATGTCAGTAGTGAGACCATTAGACTTTTTGTAGTACAGTAATGCCAGATTTGAATCCCTTAAAGATAGATCAAGAAAGGAATTTAAGACAGTTTCTGCTGGTTTGAAGATATACTTTTGAAAATGTATTACAGAAATAGCATACAAATCCAGATCCAGGTACATCATCTGAACTTAAAGCCCATTTAAATAAATCATGAAAAGTAAAGCATTCTGTCCTACACTGCCATGGTCAAAATATATTAGCAACTGCCTGCTGACAGTAGATGGTTTAAGTTTACTCAAATCAGGTCTCTATACAGGAGTTTCAGAGCTTCATAATGACCTTTTTCCTCCCATCATCTTTTAAAGGTATCTTTCAAAAAGACATAATTTCCACTGTAGTTTACACCAGTTTATTTTAACTATTCTCTATCATTTTGAAATAATTCAGCAAAGCAATGATATAAAACCCAGTGGAAAATATACATTTTTTTAGTAGTTTAATTTTTTGTCACTTAAAAAGGGGGTTATGTAAGTTACTATACGAAAAAAGCGAATTAGAAAAGCAGACACATCCTATCCTCCCTATATTTCTGACAAGTTGGCAATGGCTCAAGAGTGGTCAGAAAGTGGCCTATTCCTCAAGTACCTCAGGAGATTATAAGACTTTAAACCATAATCTTAGGAAAATGCCTTAAGCAATTTTTAAAAAGAACCTTCTAGTAAAAAAAAAAAAAAAAAAAGGTTCTGCTCCCCAAACTGGCAGAGAGACTATAAACAATGGTTTGAGGAAAGCTTGAGACACCCTACCCTGACATGGGCTTAGGCAAGTCTGAACTTCTGCCAGAATAAACATACTTTATCTGGGTGAGAAAAAAAAATTTTGTAACAATGTTGTTCATGAGCAAAAGTAAAGAAATTAAATTGGTCAACAGTACAAACTAGTCCTGGTCAGTAAGAATGGACTGGAAATAAGGTGTTGAGCGGAAGAACAGCTTAATAGCTTTCCAAATTTCCCATAACTGTATGAACACAGGAGAAAGCCCTTAACAAGACTGAAGAGAGAACTTCACACTGTTGTCCATACTATGATGGTAATTTCCCCTTCACTGGGGCAGAAGCTAAGGCTGTGTGCAGGCTGAGCACGTTGACTGTAGATGACTCAGTTGATTAGGGACTGGCCCCAAATTTAAGCATTGCCTTTAAGGATCCACCCTCTTTAATTCAGCCCCTACACTCAGTAGGAAGTATAAAAGCCAAACTTTGTTTATAGTTCCACAGCAAAAAGGTTTTCTGTCCTATCATGCAGCTTCATGCCAAATAGCATCCCTCAACATTGTTTGCAGGACCTGCACTACTACAGTGTTTCAGAACCAAGTAGTTTATGAAATCTGGATCTTAATTCCTCTATGTGTTATTGTCCCCTCTGAAAAGAGACGATATCATTTATCCTCAAAATAGCTTTGTGAGGTTAAATAAATTAAAGACCATTCTTGGTCACCATAAAAGCCTCTAACATGGAGTCTTAAAATGTTCTTCTTTTGGCACATTTTGCATTAATTTCCTTTGGTTTTGTTGTTACCGATTCTTTTGGCACACAAGGTCTCAGCATGAGACGCCAACATAATCCATGGAATGTTAAAACAACTTATTTTAACAGCTAGAAAGAGCTAGTTTGGCCTTTCATGTCAGTGTCTAACACTAAGTAGTTTTAATTAGAACAGGATGGATAAACATGAATATTCATTAACAGAACCAGTAATGTTAAAGTCATAACTTACATACTTTGTGGTATGGGATATAAAATACACAGATTCTCTCTTTACCTAGTTTCCACTATGAGTAGCAGTCAAGAATTTTGGAGTAGACAAATACAATTTTGGTATGTCTTCTTGGCTTCAGCGTAGATTTGCATAGTAGAAAGACATAAGCAAGTAGAGGTGTTATCTTTCAACGGTCTTTACTGATGCTAACATATTTGAGATTATCCATTGGGTTAAAAGTACAAAAAGAAAACAGGCACATGTAACCTTACATTAGTTCAAAATTACTTAGTCTGTTCAAATCACTGCATCCACTCAGGAAACTGCACATTTCTCAGGGGGCAAAGGTGCAATATTGAAGGGAGAATGTATGTATATTATAGTAAACATTATAGTGTCTGTACTGAAAGGAGGAAGAGAAGGATGAATTTTACTCTTATTAACACCACTCGCAAACAACTTTTTACAACTTCAGTCCAAATTAGAGTTATCAAAGGACCCAAGGAAGCCTGCAAAATAGTCGGTTATATTTCTATACAGTTGCTCAATTATATATCATTTTAGTTTCTGAATATTTCTTAAAATAGTAAAATAATATCATCCTATCAGTTTGTAAGAGCTCATAAAAATAAACTGATTGATGCAGCTTTAGACTAAAACTATTATTTTCCAGGGCAGAATTCTTATATAATTTGATGAGATGCTAGAAATAAAAGAGTTGAGATATTTCCTTTCTTTTGCGATTAGTATCACTGATATATAAAGTTCTTTGGAAACAGTAATAATAATAATAATAAAAAAAACAAAACACAAAAAACCCCAAAACCAAAAACTTACAGAGGAGTTTATTTTAGCCCTTTCTTTGTTGAAACAAAGTAAGTTTATTACCTTTATTTCTGACTGTTATTGTCCAAGCTAATAAACCAAGTAATGTTTTTCCTTGGTAAGGCCTCATTCATTTTATGTTCACATTTCATGGATTAGTATCAGTATAGGTTAAGTAATAATAATCAGAATTTATGATAATAAATATTTTGCCAAGCATTTTAAGATGAAGGTCTGAGAAGGTTAAAAAGCCAGAAAAAAACCCCAAACAAACCTCTTTGCAAAGATTCTGCCCTCCCCACTCTCACTTGACAGAACATCACTAGATCTGAGGTTAATAGTTTCAATGTTATTTTGTCTTAACATCCACATGTGCTTTTTGCCATCCCTGTGACATTAAACACCACAACTTCCCATACATCTGTGCACATAATCCAATTAAACAAGACCGTTCAGTCCTCCTGCAAAGAAGGGAAATTATGTACCTCAAAGAATATTGCGAAGCCTCATTCAAATACCTTAACAAACTGTTGATGACCAATGACAACCCTCTTGATTTCAGTCAGACACAGGTCTTCATAAGCTTTTGAAGAACTATCTCAAGTTAATTTTATGTCCCCGGTTCTGATAGTTTTGGCCACAAGCAAAATGGTGTAATAAGAGGCCACAAAGACAGATACATAGAGCATATTTTCCTTTGTCAGTCTCCCACATATAACTGCTTAGCTCAGCCACTGACAAACAATTGCTTTCATTCCACTTTCAAGGAAAAATTGAACATATTCTTTAACCAAAACATTAGTACATGTCTGAGTATTCTATATAATCTCAAACCTCTTCTTGTCAAAACAATTCTTTATGTTTGGGGCATTAAAACATGACAAAAATGGAAAAGTAATCAGAGAGGTTCTGATTATAACTAACTCTAGTTTCTTTGTCAGATAGAATTCTGGTTAAATTAACTATATGAAAAATATATTTACTGTATCTGGCAGAGTAAGGTTTAATAGGACAGGTTTGTATTATAAAAGTGCATTACATTAAAAAAATGCAGAAGCTTATTAAAAACCTTTGCATCACTTCCTTTAGGACAAAGCTATAGGTCTCCAAATATATAGGTTTCTTCAATGACTTAGGGAGCACTTGAATTTAAGTTTGGCTTGTTCTTCTGCAAGCATCTTATTCATCACTGATGTTTCAGACAAACTACAATAAAAGAAAAGCAGTATTTATATTTACTTCTCAAATACATTGCATATATGCAACCATGGCTTTCTCAAATACACCTTCCTTTACAACTTCACAGAACTGAAGGTGGATGCAACTGTTCTACACTGCCACTAGTTCTTCAGAAGATAAATAGAATCATAGAATATCTCAAGTTAGAAGGGACCCATAAGGATTGAGTCCAACTCCCTGCTTCTCACAGGGCTACCTAAAACTAAACCATATGACTAAGACTGTCATCCAGACACTCCTTGAACTCTGACAGGCTTGGTGCTGTGACCGCTTCCCTAGGGAGCCTGTTCCAGTGACCAACCACCCTCTCAGTGAAGAGCCTTTTCCTAATATCCAATCTGAACTTCCCCTGATGCAGCTTCATTCCATTTCCAGAGAGAGATCAGCACCTCCCCCTCCACTGCCCTTCCCATGAGGAAATTGTAGGCTGTGATGAAGTCACCTCTCAGTCTTCTCCAAGCTGAACAAACCAAGTGATCTCATCTGCTCCTCCTAAGTCTTGCCCTTGAGACCTTTCACCATCTTGGTCACCCTCCTCTGGACATACTCTGTTTGATGTCCTTCTTATATTGAGGCACCCAAAACTGCACACAGTACTCGAAGTGGGGCCACACCAGCGCAGTGTAGAGTGGGACAGTCACCTCCCTTGACCAGCTAGCTATGCTGTGCTTGATTCAGCCCAGGACACAGCTGGCCTTTTTGGCTGCCAGGGCACACAGCTGACTCATATTCAACTTGCCATCAACCCAAATGCCCAGATCTCATGCTGTGGGGTTGTTCTCCAGCCTCTTGTCCTCCAATTTGTGTGCATAACCAGGATTGCCCCTTCCCAGGTAGAGAATCTGGCACTTGTTAAATTTCATACGGTTGGTGACTGCCCAGCTCTCTAGTCTATCCAGATCTCTCTGTAAGGCCTCTCTACCCTCCAGAAAGTCCACAGGTCCTCCTAGTTTAGTATCATTGGCAAACTCACTTAACATATATTCGATTCCTGCTTCCAGATCACTTATAAAAACATTCAAGAGCACTGGCCCTAAAATTGAGCCCTGGGGAATGCCACTGGTGACTGGCCACCAGCCTGATGTAACCTCATTTGCTATAACTCTTTAAGCCTGACCCATTAGCCAATTGGTCACCCAACACATTTTGGACTTGTCTAGCTGTATGCTAGACATTTTATCCAGAAGGAAACTGAGAGACAGTATCAAAAGCTCTGTTAAAATCCAAAACCACCACATCTACTGGCTTCCCTTGGTCAACTAGATGGGTTACCTTGTCGTAAAAGGAAATTAAGTTTGTTAAGCAGGGCTTTCCATTCATGAACCCATGCTGCCTGTGACCAATGACTGTATTGCCTCTGTCATGGTTTAAGGCCAGCCAGCAACTAAGCACCACGCAGCCACTCACTCACTCCCCCCCGCACCCAGTGGGATGGGGGAGAAAACCAAGAAAAGAAGCAAAACCCATGGGTTGAGATAAGAACGGTTTAATAGAACAGAACAGAAGCAGCTAATAATGATAATGATAACACTAATAAAGTGACAACAGTAATAATAAAAGGATTGGAATGTCCAAATGATGCACAGTGCGATTGCTCACCACCCACCGATTGACACCCAGTTAGTCCCTAAGCGGTGATCCCTCCACCCCCACTCCCTCCAGTTTATATACTAGATGTGACATCACATGGTATGGAATACACCGTTGGCCACTTTGGATCAGCTACCCTGGCTGTGTCCCATCCCAGCTTCCTGTGTCCCTCCAGCTTTCTCACTGGCTGGGCGTGAGAAGCTGAAAAATCCTTGAATTAGTGTAAGCACTACTTAGCAACAACCGAAAACATCAGTGTGTTATCAATATTCTTCTCATACTAAATCCAGAACATAGCACTGTACCAGCTACTAGGAAGACAATTAACTCTATCCCAACTGAAACCAGGACACCTCTCAAGTGTTTTTCAATAACTCCCAGAATAACCTTCTCCATAATTTTACCAGGCACTGAGGTGAGACTGACAAGCCTGTTGTGCTGGTTTTAGCTGAGATAGAGTTAATTTCCTTCATAGTAGCTACTATGGGGCTATGTTTTGGTTCTGTGCTAAAAACAGTGTTGATAATGCCTACATGTTTTTATTACTGCTGAGTAGTGCTTAAACAGAGTCAAGGCCTTTTCTGCTTCTCACAACCACCCCACCAGCAAGGGACAGCTGAGCCCAACTGACCAAAGAGATATTCCATACCATATGACATCATGCTCAGCATATAAAGCTGGGGGAAGAATAAGGAAGGGGGGACATTCAGAGTTATGGCGTTTGTCTTCCCAAGTAACCATAACGCATGATAGAGCCCTGCTTTCCTGGAGATGGCTGAACACCTGCGTGTCAATGGGAAGTAGTGAATGAATTCCTTGTTTTTCTTTGCCTGCATGCATGGCTTTTGCTTTACCTGTTAAACCATCTTTATCTCAGCCCACTAGTTTTCTCTTTTTTACTCTTCTGATTCTCTCCCCCATCCCACTGTGAGGGAGGTGATGGAGCAGCTGTGTGGTGCTTAGTTGCCAGCTGGGGTTAAACCACAACACCTGTAATTACCAGGGTCTTCCTTCTTTCCCTTCTTGAAAATTGGGATATTTGCCATCTTCCAGTCAACTGGGACCTCTCCAGGCTCCCAAGACCATTGAAAAATTATGGAGAGAGGTCCCATGATGGCATCGGCCAGCTCTTTCAGTACCTTAGGATGAATCCCATTGGCCCCATAGATTTATGTACATCCAGCTGGAGCAGCAAGTCTCCTCTGTTTATTTGTATTTGTGAAAATAGAAGGGAAGATCTCCCATTCCAGAATAAGTGGTACTGCTCTTTCTCCTCTATGTATCATTATGTTGGAACCCATCACAAGACAGAAAATTTATATAAATTCCAGGGACTTTATTTTTTAATTCTAATAATAAATTCAAACTTTGAGTGACAAACACGTCTCATACTGAGCTACACGAATAGGGGGGCTTGCCAACCCCCAAAAGATGTCCAATGTCAAATCCTTTGAAAGTATCAAATGAAATAGTTTCCAACCCTTTTGACTCCCCCAGTTGCTAAGAGCTTTGATCCATGCATCTAATGAGCCCTTAGCAAGATCCACAGCAGCTTCATTATGGTGTCTTGAAATCTATATAAGCTAGCCAGTTAGCAAGGCAGATGGTATCATGCTACTAGCTGCCACATGACAAAGCTGCCTTCGTCACTAACTACAGCTGATCAAATAATCCACTGCAAACCACTTACTGGATCTACCATGAGGTATCTATGAACAAATAATTTGATTGAAGTGCTGACACCACAGTAAGAGTAGATTTATTGGTTCCTAGCTGATTCATTCAAGCAGTAGAATGCTCAGCCAATTTGGATGATGAAGTCAGGCAGGACTTTAGAGGCTTTTCTGTTGTGTGTTTGTGTGCAGCCAGGGTGTCATGCTATGTGCACTGTCTATTAATGTTCTCCAATATTAACCCCGATACTGTGCCTTGATTTCAATATATAGAGGCAGCACCTGAATACAAACAAGGAGAGTAGAATTCAAGTAAGAACATAATTTATATATTCTCTTCTACAAAGTGTAAAAGAAAGGCAAAGTGTCCTAAAGTTTGTTGAATTATTCACAAATATTCCGCAGGAGAAAGAAAAGCACACAAAGGGACAATTCTATGTGAATGAAAATCACTGAGCAAAAGTATCAATAAATTGTCAGGTCAGGACCTGGCTAAGCCTAACATGCCACAGCAAGTCATATAATCCCCTGTACCTTTATCTCTGCTTCCAGACAATTAGACAACCATACCCCTGGGAGCCTCTTGCCCAACACATAAGATGTTGACACAAACTTACTATTTATAATTCAGGTAGGCAATACACTTCAAGATTCTTATTTGCTGACACATGAAGCAGAGCTTGAATACAGTAGGTTTAAGGAAATAACCTGTGCTGTCAGCCTTTAATTTGGCCAGATTCTGTATGGAGCACAGACTACAGATAAACACAGAGCAAGCATAGACAAACATGCATGTTTTTAAAAGTATGATTTAGTCTTGTTTCAAATATAAGAAAAAACATAACAAATGGGGGAGGGAAATAGCAGCCACAGTACAGTGATTTTTCAACCACAACAGCATTGAAAACTATATGCATAAAAGAACATATGGTACTTGTCATTACTTTGGTTGCTATCCATCAGGAGATCAGAGAGCCAAACACCAGTTATTGTCAATATATGATCCCACAATCATATGGAAGTACTAGTTAAATGAATAGTTACCCACACTTAGTAAACTGTAACTCTACTAAGGGTTGAATTGGCTTACTTAGTATGGATACTGCCAGAAATGTTTGTATTTGTATCATGCCCCTAGTGCCACAGGGTTTTAATCAATAATCGAGTATGTGCTTTACTGTGAAAATGTAGCTCATCTCAGCTCCTATCTGATGAACTCTCGTGACTAAACCCCGGAGTCAGTCAGTGAAACAACCACTGAGGAAATGGAATACCTTTGGAGAAACTCTGTTATGCACTTCATCAGTAAAGATGCACAGAACACCAATGTACTGCTGGAAGTTCACACAATTTAATAAATCCCACTAATTAACCCAATTTAAATCTTGGAAATTAATAAACACTGGCAAAAATAGACCACATTTGCCCTCAGTGGGACCTGAGGTCAGTTGTACTATGCTGGGAACATGATTTGACAGTTCAAGTTAACCATTCACAGTCCTTTACAAAGTACAAACTTAGATTATTTAATATCAGCTTTAATCTAGAGACAGTGACAGTGGCAATCATTGCCTTGCACATCTATTTTATATCCCAAGTGTTTTTCTCAAGGCATAAACTGGCAGAAGTACTTGTCCTTGAAAATCTGCTTCTTAATTTTGAAACTTGAAAAAAATTAGAAAGCAATTGATAGTGAAGTATTTTTTAAGGTTTTTCCAATTTTGCCGTCTTGGAAGAAAGGAAACACAGGTGGACAGTTCTACTTGGAGTCTGCATGTGCTAATTTGTAGATGAAACCGAAGATATATGCTTTATGAAATGAACAGGATTATCTCTTGAAATGATAGAAGTGTAATTATATATGGCAGTACAGTATATAATTTGTGAAAAAGATTGATAACACACCAGGCAGAAATAGACCACAGTCTTAAAGTCAAATCCAATCAGGAATAAATATAAAGTGCTTAAATAGTAAACTAAATATACTATAGATCTTATTCAAGAACCATGACATAAAACTGAAAAATAACTCAAATTGATTTTAGTAGTTTTTCTGGTTTTCCATCTTTTTATAACAGAAGTGAACTGCAGAAAGGGGAGGAGTTGAAGGACAGGGACACAATGTCTTTTCCTCAGTATTCTTGCAAATATTTGATTCTTTTCATTCTGAAGTACAATTTATAAAGTTGCTTATAATGAAGAATATAAAAAAAAAGAAAAAAATAGAAATTACTCTGCCATCAGGCTAAGCATGGTTCTTTTTTGTGCTCCAAAAGCTTTCATTACCTCTCTTCTCTGATTTTAGCTAGCATTAAAAATGACTGTCGTGGTTTTAGCCCAGCCGGTAACAAAGAACCACGCGGCCGCTCGCTCACTCCTCCCGCCCCCCTCCGGTGGGATGGGGGGAAGACGGAGGAGAGAAAAGAAAAAAAACCTGGAACCTCGGGGGTTGAGATAAAGGCAGTTTACTGGGACAACACAAAGGAATTACAACAACAACAACGGTACTAATGAACGAGTATACAAAAAGAGTGATGCACAGTGCAACTGCTCACCACCCGGGACCCGACGCTCCGCCACCTCCCCCACCGAAAGAAGGATCCACCCCCCCGGCCCGCTCCCTATATATATACTGAGCATGATGTCACATGGTATGGAATAGCTCCTTGGCTAGTTCAGGTCAGCTGCCCCGGCTATGCCCCCCACCTCCCAGGTTCCTGTAAAAATTAACTCTATCCCAGCTGAACCCAGGACAATGACACAATAGAGAATAGCTAAAGAGGGCTCCTCACCCACTCCCAGGGAACATAAAGAGTGGTAGCAATTCACAGGTCCTTGAAGCCATGAGAATTTCTACTATTATACCCTCCAGAAGACTGAGCAACTACTGATGTGTGCAAGGTGAGGTCCCAGTGAGGTAATCAAAGACTAAACACAGTAAACCAAACTTAAGACTTCTAATTTAGACGATATAAACGTCACCTATTTTGATGTCAAGTACACTCATGACTACCTTTAATTTACAGTTGCTGAAGTTCCAGGATTTGTGTTTTACAAACATTTTTCATTCATGCCTCTCAAAAGAGGGTAAAAGCAACACTGCATTCATTTTGAAAAGGTGGATTCAGATAATTTTATCCCTAGGCCTAGAAATGTCACTAGTTCTGAAGTTTTCAGCTGGGCTCCACCTGTTGATTTTAACTTAACACAACACGTTCCTTTCACCAGGGGGACCACTTTCCTCCACTCTTTTGAGTACCACTGTGGAGGAAAGCCATGCATTTAACGGCCAGTCCCCTATTTTTAAACAACAATGTACGCTTGGTTTCTCCATAGGAACTTCTAAGTTGGAAATACATTCCTTTCCCTGCTCGATCAAGCTGATGTTTCTATTCTCAGTGTGTGCTGCCAGACAAGCCCTTCTCCCAGATACTTGGGAAGAGGTATATATTTGCTTGTGGAATATGTTGGTATTTGCAGACACTCTTATTTTGCCATTCCATTTGCAAATCTTTTGATAGAATTAAATTATGCTAACCCCCCTCTCAGTAATGCTTACTTACATTTTTATTAACATCACTTCCACCACCTTCTCTAAGCAGCAAATTTAGGATTTAATTATTCTTACTATTGCCTAAAGTAGAGTCTTTCCCTGTTACGTTTTGGGCAGATGGACTGTTTCTTAACACCATGCTGCTGCACCTATGGAACGGCTGTTTATATAGGGGTGACAGAATGAACACAAGATGTACTTCTTCAAAGGAAATCCGTATTGCCAGGTTTCTCTCTTTAGTCTCAGAGAAGAGGTAATCAAAATATAGATACCTTGTACAAAGCAGGAAAAAGGATTTTCTGAGCTTTCTTCACACTAGGAAAGCCATACTAGAGAAGGCATGCCTCAGCTCAAATAATCACTACTAGAAGCTACTGTGACTGTATTTTAAAGGTTGTTCATATAACCTACTAATCCTGTATAACTTTATATCATTTTGGCTGACAACTTCTAGCAGATGAACTGACAAAATTTAAGAAGGGTGTGAGAAGAAAACACAGAAGTCTGGTGCAATTGGAGGAAGCAGTAAAGTAATTCCAGAGCTAACACCAAAATTTTATTAATAACTGTAGATTTTGTTGGAGTGGATTGCAGGGTTAATTAATAGTGCTGTATAACTAATAATTAATCTCTCTTAGATTTGGCATTGTATTACTCAAAAAGATTACTTTAGGGACTGAAGATATAGGTTACAGAAGCATGCTAAGGACATACTTTAGGGAATTCTTGTAGGATTTCCATCCTCTGAATAGTTCTATCAATTCATTAAATAATATTTTTTTTCTTTATAAAGATGTAGTCTACACTAGCTGGAATAGCCTTTTGCTTCAGCCCGCTCCCACCTTTTACATCTATTGGGTATCTTCAAAAAGATGTAACATAATTTGCTCTTTTGTCTTTTTGGCCTTGAATCGTTTTCCACTGAAGCCATAGGCAAAATTCCCACTGAACAGAATAGCAATGATCAAGCTTTATGTCTCCATTATTAGACTGTCACGTTTAACACCACCTTCCTCATCTCATCTGCACTGATTATCTGGGCCAACAAGTGGGGGTTTTTTTCCATAAAGAAAGGTGCTGCTTATATGTTTCCATCTTTGGTGACACAGGTAATGAAATAAACTATATGCAAGACCCAGAGACATCTTGTCTAAATAGATCACTACTACATAAAAGCTGAACTGGGAACTTTCCATTACATTTTGTCACTGTTTCACTATCCTTCAAGAATATTAATCTCCAAACTAAGAATTAGGTAATAATCCTGAAGAAATCATCCCATTATAAGTTAATGGCTAGATTTTCAGTTAATGGACCAAGCTGAAGACAAGGGCAGTTAACACTATAACAAACTACAGTAATATAACCAATTTCAAGGGGATTATTGCTATCATAAACCGTATTAAATGGTTTATAAAAGCAATGGCTTGGGCTGCCCTTTTTTTTTTTTTTTTTTTTTTTTTGAGTTATGGGAAGTAGAGTAAATGTACAACTGCTTTGTTATATAAGTTGTTTCCAACCAATTTTCTAAGCCTTTAGGACACAGGGAATGCTGATAGTCGCATAATGAATATTTTAAACACACCAGAGGTTGTTCTTTGCTCTAATAGGTGGGGAAAATCATTAACTCATTTATGTAATCAGATTTCAGTGAAGCTGGTCTGTAACTCAGTGTAGAAAAGCAGCACTAGATTCAGACTATGCTCAGTTCCATTGCCAGAGCCCATCGCTTGACCATTTTAAAATCTCATAATCTGCCAGCCAATTACATTACAAGGCCAAAGGAGAATGAAAATACATAAATTGAGAGCCCTGTTCCGCACTCAGTTCTGCAAGTAAACTAGATCAGTGGCTGCCAGGGAAAAGTGCACTTTGACTACACAGTGGAAATAGATTTTACCTCATTTACTTTCAGATATGATGCATGTTTTCTTCAAGTGATAACTTTGTGCTCAGAAGAATTAACACAAGATGGAAGTAATTTATTCAGATAACACATTGCTTGATGGTTCAATAATTCTGCTTCTAATTTCAATGACCAGACATTCTTAACTCTCATTCCATCTAAACATAAGAACAGCCAAGCTGACACTAACAAGAGAGGATGGGGGGAAAGGGAAGATATCCTTAAGGGATTGGCGGGGGGGGGGGGGGGAGCGTGGTGTTTAAAAAAAAAAAAAAATCACACAAGGAAAGAACATACATAGCATTCTCAGTCTGTACTACCCACTGATGCCTGAGCTACACTGATAAACATTACAATATACACCACAAATAGAACATTAGTCTTTGGCTAGAATGTGACAGTAATACACACCTGCAGAGCAATACCTTCAGACTTCAACCCTCACATTAGGACAGGTGATACGGAATTTTTCACTAGTTCCATCATTTCACAGTAGTAATAAACTGCTACCATTTTTTCTTTCATCTCAACCCCTCCTCAGCACCAGAAGCAATCAGCGATGACATTGCACAGTCTGTACAAGTTCCCAACAGGTTCCTGAAACATATGTCCTTTCTCCAGACAACGGCTTACCATGGGTCTGCCCCTCTTCATTCCTCTACTCCATAATGTAAGATCTCCATTTAGATTATTCTAGTTTAAATAAACACCCTTCATATTATCGATTACACATCATGATTTAGGCTAATATAGCTTTAAATCTGTTTCCAGTAACTAATCAGAGACAGTATCCAACATACAAAAATAGTTGTTCATTAAGAGGGAAGGAATAAGAGGATGGAATGATAATGACTCAAGTTATTTAGATAACAACTAGTATACAAAAAAAACCCATAAAAAATAAGGGTTCTGTGCCCATGGACATGGCAAATGGAGGACAGTTAATCATGTTCTTTTATATTACCTGTGACCCAAATATTTCCTTGGACTATCTATTTGAATAGCTGCATCAGGGAATAGAAGCAAATGTCATGCTGTTGCAAAAGGGCAGTCATTGTAGTGGGAAATATAAATGTGAGTCTAGCCTGCCAGATGCACAATGTCTTTTTGCTGTCCTCAGCACTGATAAGGCCTTCACTAGAATATTGACTATCAAGGGAGATTTGGGTCAACAGCAAAGAGTCCAGAAGACAGCAACACAAGTTGTCACTGGTTCAGAAGATGTGATCAGTAAAGAAAAAACAATCAGACTTATTTAACCTAAGAAAAGGAAGTGCTGAGGGAGAAAAATCTTCAAATACAAGTGTCTCTTGCAGAATAAAAGGAAGTAGTTCTTCATATCCATGCTCAAAAGGTCAAGTGATAAGCTTAATGTATATCTTCCTCTAAGTTCATATATTAGGAAAACTATCTACCAGCAACTGAATGCTAGAATAGGTTTTCTAGAAACATCATGGTGTTCCTATTGTAAATCTTAAGTTCTACTAAAAATTTCTAGCACTGTGTTCCATTTAGTATCAAATCTCTTTATGGACTTTCAACTCAAGAGTCTGGAATACTAAGCCAATCATACCAGGATCATTGCAAAGGAGAATAAATATATTGCCTAAAGGTTTTTGGGGCTCATCAAAAAGTTGTGCTATAAAATACTTCCCATATGAAGGAAAAGCCTTTTGGCAGGTAGTGATTAGAATGGAAACTCTGGAAACATAGGACCCTTTCTAGCTTTTACTGTGACCTGTCACATGCCCTTAGACAAGTTTGCAGCTGTGTTGAATCAGTCAGCCTCAAAAAATTCCCCAAATTTGTCCATAAGATCTTTCATTTGAGATACAACTTACAAAAAGCAACACTATCCATTGGAAACTAATTCTTGTTTCAAGTAACAGCCACTTTCTTATAGAGCTAATAACACTAATCACTCCATGTCCTGGTTTCAGCTGGGATAGAATTAACTGTCTTCCTAGTAGCTGGTACAGTGCTATGTTTTGAGTTCAGTATGTGAAGAATGCTGATAACACTGATGTTTTCAGCTGTTGCTCAGTAGTGTTTAGACTATAGTCAAGGATTTTTCAGCTTCTCATGCCCAGCCAGGGCACCTGACCCAAACTGGCCAACAGTGTATTCCATACCATGGGACGTCCCATCTAGTTTAGGAACTGGGAAGGGGGGAGGCAGGGATTTCGCTGCTCAGGGACTGGCTGGGTGTCGGTCGGCGGGTGGTGAGCAATTGCCCTGCGCATCATTTGTACATTCCAATCCTTTTATTACTACTGCTGTCATTTTATTAGTGTTATCATTATTAGTTTCTTCTTTTCTGTTCTATTAAACTGTTCTTATCTCAACCCAGGAGTTTTACTCCTTTTCCTGATTTTCTCCGCCATCCCACTGGGTGGGGGGGGAGTGAGCGAGCGGCTGCGTGGTGCTTAGTTGCTGGCTGGTGTTAAACCACGACAGTCCTTTTGGCGCTCAACGTGGGGCACGAAGGGTTGAGATAACAACAAACCTGACGAGAGCTTGTTAAAACAAATTTGTTTTAAGCGTTCATTATGTTGATTTATGTATTTTTCGAGTTGTTGCTCTGGTTTTTAAGGCTCTGTTATGTATCACCTCGCTTGTTGTATGTAGTTCCTCTTCTACTGCTTATCATCCGTGGGAGGTGGATTAAGGTTTTTGCTTTGATGTGTGGTATAACTCTGGTTTATGGTATGATAAAGTCATCGGCTGTGGGATTAATCCGGTATTTGCATTTAGCATTGTCACCTTTATACTGTGGGAGCCATCTGTGGGAAACTATTAATAATTATACCATTTACCTTTCCTCCATGGAAAACCAGTCTGTGGGTGGGGTACCTTTCTTCCCCTCTCCTTTCTCCTTCAGTCCAGTTACAATGGTGTTTGAGAATTTTGAAAAATTTGAATACTCCTGGAATGTTAGGACTAGCACGGTCCTAGCCCTACTGCTAGGAATTAGCATACTTCTGAATGTGGTTCAGCTCTTGTTTAAGGTTAAACAGCTATTTAAGAAGATCACCCAGAGATGTGCCCCAAGGCTGGATAATTATGAGTGGCAGGGTGTGTGGGGTAGCATGGGCAAGTACCTAGGAAAGTGGGCACCTCCAATGTTTTGGAAATTCACCCCTGAACAAGTGCAGGATCCAGAAGAGCTAGTAAAATATTTGGAAGAGGTATGCTGTCACCCCGGCAGCTCCAGAGAGATACAAATCACTGCAATGTGCTGGGGCCTGGCCCATGCCTATCGAGCCCTGTTCAACACCACTAAGTACCCACAAGGGGAAGAGAAAGTCTCTGGATCTAACAACAAAACGATGAGCACCGTGGCCACCCAAACCTTGTCAACAGGCGCTGCGGCCCCTCCAGCCCTGGCAAGGAGCATTGCAGGCACCCAGACCTTGGTGACAGGCACCATGACCCCTCCAGCCCCGGCGACGAGAACTCGGGCTACCCAAACCTCAACAACAGGCACTGTGGTCCCTCCAGCCCCGGCAATGAGCACAGCAGCTACCCAAACCTCGGCGACAGACACTGTGGTTATCCAAAACCCGTTGAGGGATACTGCAACTGAACCAGCGGACCAACCTGCACCAGCATCAGTTGCCCCCGTACAGAAAAAGAAATATACAAAAAAATCAGTTCGCTTGGCGAAGGATGAAGATGAACCAGGGTCATCACGGGAACCGGAGGAAGAGGCAGAACCAGAGGTAATAACCCGGTCCCTATCCTTGAGTGAGCTGCGGGATTTGCGAAAAGACTTTGGCCGCCGTATAGGTGAGCATATTATCACCTGGCTCCTCCGATGCTGGGACAATGGGGCTAATAGCTTGGAATTAGAAGGTAGGGAAGCCAAGCAGCTGGGATCGCTTGCCAGGGAAGGTGGCATTGACAAGGCAATTGGAAGAGGGACACAAGCCATCAGCCTCTGGAGGCGACTCCTGTCAAGTGTGAAGGAAAGGTACCCCTTTAAGGAAGACGTTATATGTCAATCAAGCAAGTGGACCACCATGGAAAAAGGTATTCAATATCTGAGGGAATTAGCTGTGCTAGAGACAATTCATCATGACCCGGACAACCCACAATTACCCAAAGATCCAGATGAAGTCCAATGCACACGACCCATGTGGCGGAAGTTTGTACGGAGCGCACCATCGTCCTATGCCAACGCATTGGCAATAATGGCCTGGAAGGATGAAGAGGCACCGACAGTGGAGGAAGTGGCTCGCCAACTCCGTCAATACGAAGAAAATCTCTCCTCCTCCTTACAAGCCTGCATTGCAGCTGTGGAGAAGCTGTCTGAGGATTTCCAGCAATTCAAAGAGGATATGTCCTACTCCACACGTGTAAGGACCAATGTCTCAGCTATTAGGAGTGAGCGTTCCTCTGCCCAAGAGAGAGAATATAGAAGGTACACACCGCAAGGTGCCCTGTGGTTTTACCTATGTGATCAGGGAAAGGACATGAGGAAATGGGACGGAAAACCTACCTCGGTCCTAAATGCACGGGTACGTGAACTGCGAGGAAAAACCACCACAAAAGGGGATTCTACCAGGAAAAATGCCGCTCCAGTTTCCAAACAGAGTAGAAGGGCTGATTTTATTTCCGATCCTCTTGAAGGGACTTCTGAGCCAATTTTACGAGAAGTGAATACTGAATACTCTGACCAGAATTAGAGGGGCCCTGCCTCCAGCCAGGTGGAGGAAAGGGATAACCGGGTCTATTGGACTGTGTGGATTCGATGGCCTGGCACGTCAGACCCACAGGAGTATAAGGCTCTAGTAGATACTGGCGCACAGTGCACTCTAATGCCATCAAGTTATAGAGGGACAGAATCCATTTGTATTTCTGGTGTGACAGGGGGATCCCAAGAGTTAACTGTATTGGAAGCTGAAGTAAGCCTAACTGGAAATGAATGGCAGAAACACCCCATTGTGACTGGTCCAGAGGCTCCGTGTATCCTTGGTATAGACTACCTCGGGAGGGGGTATTTTAAGGACCCGAAGGGGTATCGATGGGCTTTTGGTATAGCTGCCTTGGAGACAGAGGGCACTGAACAGCTGTCTACCCTGCCTGGTCTCTCTCAAGACCCTTCGATTGTGGGGTTGCTCAAGGTTGAAGAGCAACAAGTGCCAATTGCTACCACAACGGTGCACCGGCGGCAATATCGCACCAACCGAGACTCTCTGATTCCCATCCACAAGTTGATTCGCCAACTGGAGAACCAAGAAGTGATCAGCAAGACTCGCTCACCCTTTAATAGTCCCATATGGCCAGTGTGGAAGTCTAATGGGGAGTGGAGACTAACAGTTGACTATCGTGGCCTGAATGAAGTTACACCACCGCTGAGTGCTGCCGTTCCAGATATGCTAGAACTTCAATACGAAGTGGAGTCAAAGGCAGCCAAGTGGTATGCCACAATTGACATTGCTAATGCATTTTTCTCAATCCCTCTGGCAGCAGAGTGTCGTCCACAATTTGCCTTTACTTGGAGGGGTGTCCAGTACACTTGGAATCGATTGCCCCAGGGGTGGAAACACAGCCCCACCATTTGCCATGGACTGATCCAGACTGCACTAGAAAAAGGTGAAGCTCCAGAGCGCCTGCAATACATTGATGACATCATCGTATGGGGCAACACGGCAGAAGAAGTCTTTGAGAAAGGGAAGAAAATAATCCAAATCCTTCTGAATGCCAGTTTTGCCATAAAAGAAAGTAAGGTCAAGGGACCTGCACAGGAGATCCAGTTTCTGGGAATAAAATGGCAAGATGGACGTTGTCAGATCCCAATGGATGTGATTAATAAAATAGCAGCTATGTCTCCCCTGACTAATAAAAAGGACACACAGGCCTTCTTAGGTGTCGTGGGGTTTTGGAGAATGCATATTCCAAATTACAGTTTGATTGTAAGCCCTCTCTATCAAGTGACCCGGAAGAAGAATGATTTTAAATGGGGCCCTGAACAACAACAAGCCTTTGAACAAATTAAACGGGAGATTGTTCATGCCGTAGCCCTTGGGCCAGTCCGAACAGGACAAGATGTTAAAAACGTGCTCTATACTGCAGCTGGGGAGAATGGCCCTACCTGGAGCCTCTGGCAGAAAGCACCTGGAGAGACCCGAGGCCGACCCCTGGGGTTTTGGAGTCGAGGATATCGAGGATCCGAGGCCCGCTATACTCCAACTGAAAAAGAGATATTGGCAGCGTATGAAGGAGTTCGAGCCGCCTCGGAAGTGGTTGGTACTGAAACACAGCTCTTCTTAGCACCCCGACTGCCAGTGCTGGGCTGGATGTTCAAAGGGAGGGTCTCCTCTACACATCACGCGACTGACGCCACGTGGAGTAAGTGGATCGCGCTGATCACACAACGGGCTCGCATAGGAAACTCCAGTCGCCCAGGAATTTTAGAAGTGATCACAGACTGGCCAGAAGGCAAAGATTTTGGAATGTCGCCAGAGGAGGAGGTGGCACGTGCTGAAGAAGCCCCGCTGTGTAATAAACTGCCAGAAAATGAGAGGCAATATGCCCTGTTCACTGATGGGTCCTGTCGCATTGTGGGAAAGCATCGAAGGTGGAAAGCTGCTGTATGGAGTCCTACATGACAAGTTGCAGAAACTGCTGAAGGAGAGGGTGAATCGAGTCAGTTTGCAGAGGTGAAAGCCATCCAGCTAGCTTTAGACATTGCTGAAAGAGAAAAGTGGCCAGTGCTCTATCTCTATACTGACTCATGGATGGTGGCAAATGCCCTGTGGGGGTGGTTACAGCAATGGAAGCAGAGCAACTGGCAGAGCAGAGGTAAACCAATTTGGGCTGCTGCACTGTTGCGTCCCGGCTAGAGGATCTGGTTGTAAAAGTACGTCATGTAGATGCTCACGTACCCAAGGGTCGGGCCACTGAAGAACATCGAAACAATGAACAGGTGGATCAGGCTGCCAAGATTGAAGTGTCTCAGGTGGACCTGGACTGGCAACATAAGGGTGAGCTATTTATGGCTCGGTGGGCCCATGATACTTCAGGCCATCAGGGAAGAGATGCAACATATAGATGGGCTCGAGATCGAGGGGTGGACCTGACCATGGACACTATTGCGCAGGTTATCCATGAATGTGAAACATGTGCTGCAATTAAGCAAGCCAAGCGGTTAAAGCCCCTGTGGTATGGAGGGTGATGGCTGAAATATAAATTCGGGGAAGCCTGGCAGATTGACTATATCACACTCCCACAAACTCGCCAAGGCAAGCGCTATGTGCTTACAATGGTGGAAGCAACCACCGAATGGCTGGAAACATACCCTGTACCCCATGCCACTGCCCGGAACACTATCCTGGGCCTTGAGGAGCAGGTCTTGTGGCGACATGGCACCCCAGAAAGAATTGAGTCAGACAATGGGACTCATTTCCGAAACAACCTCATAGACACCTGGGCCAAAGAGCATGGCATTGAGTGGGTGTATCATATCCCCTAACATGCACCAGCCTCTGGGAAAATTGAGCGATACAATGGACTGTTAAAGACTACATTGAGAGCAATGGGGGGTGGAACCTTCAAACATTGGGATACACATTTAGCAAAAGCCACCTGGTTAGTCAACACCAGAGGATCTGCCAATCGGAGTGGCCCTGCCCAGTCAAAATTTTTACATACTGTAGAAGGGGATAAAGTCCCTGTAGTGCACATGAAAAACATGTTAGGGAAAACAGTCTGGGTTACTCCTGCCTCAGGCAAAGGTAAACCCATTCGTGGGATTGCTTTTGCTCAAGGGCCTGGGTGCACTTGGTGGGTGATGCGAAAAGACGGAGAAGTCCGATGTGTGCCTCAAGGGGATTTGACTTTAGGTGAAAATAGCCAGAATTAAACTGTATGATATTAGTTGCTATATAACCCTGCTACTGTATGTTATCATTACTATAATTGTTATATGCTATATCCATAGTACTATAGTAAGAATCACTTGGATCAAGCAAGAAAGAACTGTGATAAAACTGAGCAAAGTGCCGTAGAGGTGGAACCAGAACTGACTCCAGCATGCAACAATCCAACGGTGCACACCATCCTCCTACTGCGTCAAATGTCATCTGCTCATCACACCGCACTGAAGCCCAATTCTGCTCTACCGACTGAGAGGACTTTGCACCATCCCTTCCAACCAGACAGACTGGTATGACAGATGGAGCCCAGAGTCGGAAACTAAATGAACTCAACAAACATTTTATGAACATAACCCATGAACTAAAGAACTGATATCTCTGTGTGTATATACTTTTATATATATATATATATATATCATTGTTCATATGTCTCAAAGAGATGGAAAGGTGGTGATGATTGATCAGAATGTAACTAAAGGTATGGAAACTGAGCATGATGTCAATGGTATAGAATAAGGGGTGGATACTGTCCTGGTTTCAGCTGGGATAGAATTAACTGTCTTCCTAGTAGCTGGTACAGTGCTATGTTTTGAGTTCAGTATGTGAAGAATGCTGATAACACTGATGTTTTCAGCTGTTGCTCAGTAGTGTTTAGACTATAGTCAAGGATTTTTCAGCTTCTCATGCCCAGCCAGGGCACCTGACCCAAACTGGCCAAAGGGGTATTCCATACCATGGGACGTCCCATCTAGTTTAGGAACTGGGAAGGGGGGAGGCAGGGATTTCGCCGCTCGGGGACTGGCTGGGTGTCGGTCGGCGGGTGGTGAGCAATTGCCCTGCGCATCATTTGTACATTCCAATCCTTTTATTACTACTGCTGTCATTTTATTAGTGTTATCATTATCATTATTAGTTTCTTCTTTTCTGTTCTATTAAACCGTTCTTATCTCAACCCAGGAGTTTTACTCCTTTTCCTGATTTTCTCCCCCATCCCACTGGGGGGGGGGGGAGTGAGCGAGCGGCTGCGTGGTGTTTAGTTGCTGGCTGGGGTTAAACCACGACACTCCACTATTGCTTAATCAACCAGCTTTCTCCACACGTGGTTTACCTGACATAAGCCTATTATGAAAGCGTCACTGATTTCTGAATTTGTTGATTGGATACATACTCAGCCACTGCAGGAGAGAAACATCTTTTCCTTCTTTTCACATGGTAAATAAAGATATTTGGATGGAGGAATATATGCCTTGAATTCTACCTTTTCATATTCAGTAACAGATCAGAGGAAAAATAAAATAAATGTTCACAATATTGCATTTCATGAGAAGTACTTGATTTCTTTATCAGATGGTAGTTTCTCATCTTTATAGTGAAGATTACCATTATTAGATTAATTTAAAGGACTAATTTCAAAATTAGGAGGACAGAATTCTCTACATACACCATAGAGGTTAAACATCATCAATATTACAGATTTTTAATCCATCTATTGTCTTCCTCACACACTTGCATACATAGAATTGGGTTTTGTGCCAGTGTTATTTCATTTTAAAATTCTTCAGATCCTGTTCCTCAAGCAGCTGTTCCACATCCTTAATAGATTTTGCATATTAATCTTCTTCTGGTATCCATTATAGCTTTCCTTTTATCTTCAATTTCTGTCCCTTTGTGGTCCTTTAAGCTTTATACCTTCCAAATACTTGTATAAAACTCATGTTTTCCCATATCTACAGTATAAGTAACAGTTTTGAAAAGATTAGTTTAATCTGTTTTAGTTTCTTTATCATCTTAATTAAGAGCTAGTCTTCAGCTTATTAAAATCTAGGTCCCATGATGCCTCACTTTATTCTGGGCTAAGCAGGACATGAGGCAAGAATTCCTCTTTCCCAGGATATGAGAAGGATGAGAAATGATATTCATCACCAGTATTCTTCCTCTCAAAGAAAGGAGAGCCACAATGATACTGTGCTTTTCCACATTCAGTGCATTCAGCCACAGACTGGCATGCTGCAAGATTCTTGATGGTATTTCCTGCTATCAAAAGGTCTAGCACGTATCACACAATTATCCACTAGCAGCCCTCACTTTTGGCTTTATTAGTAGTCAGCTTTCTTCTTCCAATGGAATACCCACGTGAAAGATAATTTTCTCTCAAAAACGGGTCATCTTCCTCTTTCTCACAAATCCCATTTTGTTACTTTGTGATTATGTTCATAATCTTACTCAGTCCTTCTGTTTAGTTTGCTCTGTCCAAAGGGCTATTTTGCAATTTCTTCAGTTGAAAGCATCATTAGTATGCTGGTTACTTCCTCTTTTTAATCACAAAAATGCATTTAACCCCAGTACCAGCAGTACCCCTCTGTAATACCTCGTCCCCGATGGAGGTCCCTTTCAGTTATGGACTGTGAACAGGCACATCAAATTCCCTCTTTTTGTACTGAGATAGATCATTCACAGTTAGAAAGCTCCTTTGACTTTCCCAGTATTGATTAGGGGAGATTTGGACTTTTTCCATGCTGCATTACATCCTGTATATCTAACAGGCTCACAGGCAGTGCATCTATATTTCACTGCAATCTGATTACAACAGACAACTGGCTTTTGATTCTCACTACTATAATTTGAAGGCAACAAGCGGTGAGGAACATATGGCACCATTGCTACAGCACTAGGATATTTAAGTTTTCTAGAGAACCAGCCGACCTCTGACTTGCAAATGGTAATTTTCTGATTTTTAAAATCTCAGCAGTCTATACTGCATAAAAACTGTCAGTTAGCTTAACAACCTGTACACATACAGCATAATGTCTTCCAATAATACTGCCTGCCAGGAGTCACCATCTGTACTTCCTCTGCTGGGAACAGCCAAACTGTTACACAAAGTTGGGCTAATGTAGGAATAACATACAAGATTTCTCACCACAAATGTCAGGGTGCTGACGCAGTGTGCTCACCCCCTCCCACTTAAGCCGTAACCACCAGTGGCGATTGTGATGGCTGCACCCAGTTTACAGGGGACTCTGGGTTAAGCCTGGCAACAAGGTAGCCACGGGCTGTCTGGAATGTGATCCAGAGGTCTTGCTGGTATGCAAACGCAACTATAAGTCAGTCATCTTACTTTATAAATAGTGGACAGCACAAGGCGCACTGAGCTCTCGTGCACAGCAGCAGGCTGCATGGCAGGATCTCCCCTTCAGTAGGGATGCCTCTCAAGGTTACTCCTTGAGGTTGAGAGATTTTTTGCTGCAACAGATTCTCAGTAAGTGATTAATAGCATGCTAAACTTTGAAATCTTAGCTAAGTGATATAAAAGATTGGTTGCACATATATAATCCTTTAGATGCAAACCGTTGACCAAGTCTGGGACTAGGATTGGATCCAGCTGCACCTAGACTCCTCTCTGAGAAGGAGTTTAGAATGCAAGGGTATCCTTTCTGAACCTCAGGGTCTCCCTGACAGTTTTGTCTGACCCTGTCCTCTATACAGTAAATAATCAAGTGTACCTTGCCATTGAATCTTGTAAGCCACTGTCACATTTACTATCAAACTTTATTAAATCACTGTTTTATATCAATTAACACATTGCTACTTCTTTCTTATGAGTGAAGTGCATCACTCCATCTGCAACAGGTGCATTTGAAGGCTTCACCTTCATCATTTTGTAGGTGCATAAAGATGGCCATTTTTATACTGTTTCCATCAGGTTCCTAAATGACAAGAGCAAGGAAAGTAAGTTACTGGAACAGGGCAAGGTCTTTGGGAGTGCAAAGCTTTTCAAGACTGTGACAGCTGCTTATGTCTTCATATGACATGTTCTGGGGGACTGAAAAACAACACAACCCCATCCTTCAGCCATTAGAAACACAGGGGTGATGGAGCCATTAAGATGGTGGGGCAAGCTCTAAGTCTTGCTTTGACTAATGCATGGGCAGCTGCTTAGCTGGTATAAACTGATTGGGTAGTGACAAAATACACAGCTGAGGATCTGCCCACATTCTGTTGTCTTCTATAAGCAAAAATGTCAATGCTCCATATGCATAAACATCTCCACAGCAGCTATGCAAGACACAATTACTCGCCCAAACCCATTATTGGTCCTGCCCTGCCACGACTGGATCACCAAATGCTTGCCACACTGACAGTCCTGCAGGCAGTTCACTAAGCTGCGCACCTCTGGCAGCTGAGGAGGCCTTAGCTAGGTCCCGCCTGCCCAAACTTTAAGCACTCATAACGCCCTACTTTACTCAATTGGACAGCTTTAATTCCTCCTTGCAATCTTTGGTACAAACAGATACCTCTTCTACCTTCTGCTGTCTCCAGGGTAGGATTCTGTTGCACAGTTCTTGGTTCAAGTTTTCTTCCTTGGCTAACATACTGTTTTCAGCTTTATGCTTGCCTTCCTGTTGTCTTTTGAGTGAGCTACATGATTCCCACAAGCAAGCACACAGCTCTCTCTCTGGGTGTGGCCGTACACCCACCCCACCCCCGACAGGAAACAAAACTTCACCAGGCAGGGAGGAGAGAGAAAAACCCAAACCCTAGAGGCCACAGGTTGAAAATTCAACTGACCAATCGAGATGCGCCAGGTACACTGAAGTGACCTTTTGGCCAATAGGAATTAAAATGACCACAGGTCAGATTCAACAAGGGTATAAATGGGGTCCTGCCAAAGAACGTTTTGGGAATCAGTCCTCTTTGGAGCAGCAGGTCTGCAGTTGGGGACTCCCCCTTGGGTTGGGTACTGCCCAAGGTAACTCCTGCAGGTTGAGAGCCCTCATCTTTTAGGTGCATGATACATGCATTTTGAGTCGTCATTTTAAATCTTAAGAATTCTTAAGTTGGCTATATAGTACTATTCCCCTTACATCATTGCGCCTGTGTTACAAATGTTACCGGAGTTTTAACTAACTTTTTACTGAAGAATATATCTGAGTTTTAACACCTGTTGGATTCAGTTGTGAGTGCCTCTGTAACACTGGGTCTCAAACTCTCAGCATTCTGAGAATCTTCTAAGAACAAAAGCCAATGAAACTGTTATTATAAAGCTTCAGACTGAACCCTAGAAGGAACAGAGCTGAGGAAAAAAAATAAAATTAATTCCTTCCTGAGCCTTCCTACTGACATGACAATCGAAAGAGAAGAGAAGAATGCAAGAGTGATTGCTAAACTCACATGTAAATGTGCTGTTCTCAACCAAAACCACACCCTATAGCTATTTTTTACTGGTGTGCATGACTGTTTAGATAAGGGAACACTCGGGAATTTCTGTCCTGCGCTTCCACTACTTTCTATAAAGGTACTTTCCTGGAGAAGAAAGTTGCCTCTATACCTGTGAAAACATCTCTCTGTGTCTGGGATACATGCACAAAGTTTCTCTCTTGCTGTCTGTGAGATGAAGGAGGTGTGGGGAAGGAGAAAAAGCATAAAGGGTTGGCTCCAAAGATGTTAGACTTATTTTAGAAATAATACTGGAATACACAGGTGTTATGTATAATTATTGCAAAAAAAATTCTTAATGCATTTGCTTTACCTGCAGTGCAGTATTTACTCAGCAGATCAGCACATTGGAACACTGATCACTTACAATAGTCACCTGTACACCATGTTTACGGTATTCACTTAGAGTAAGCTTTACTACAGCATTTGGGGCTTTTTGAAGCCCAGGTTTTATCCAATTTTCCAGTTGGGTTGAATGAGGCACAAATAGGTCAAGTGACATTTCCAAAGTCACAGAGAAAATATATTATTTACTTAAAATCAGAAATCCAGGACACTCCTACTTTTAGTTTTCTTGCTTGAAAAGCTAAGACTTAGTCCATATATTCCAAACAAGAATGATAGTCTGAAGAAAAGATATTACAAAAAAACCCCTCTCTGTAATTTGTGAACAAGTGTTTTCTGTATAATAAATAACTATGCTAGAAAACACTACTGTTATTATGCCTACTTGATGCCTTTCCCATTTCATACATACATGAGTAACATACACTAAAGAGACATATGCTACAGAATCTAGCAACAGTTCAGAATTTAGATTTTAAGCTTTAGAGGATAAGGTTTGAATAGTTCTGGAGTTGTTCAACATTTCTGAACAGGTACCCTGATCCCTCAGTAGAACTCCTGGGCCAAAGAATATTAATAACAGAGACTTCATCTTGAACCTAGTCACTCTAGAAAGGTATATCTATTCCTCAGCTTCACCATAAGCCAAAAAGTTGTCCAAGTCATTGGCTACATCTCTCCATTGTAAAGAGGCTTATTGAATAATTAAGCTCTTGACAGATGGCTTTAAAAATCTACTTAAAAGAAAGCATGCACTGCCATGCAAGTATACCCCACCTAGTCAGCCTATTATTTGGAAGAAGCCACTTGTAACATAGCTCAGTAGTAAAGGTGTAATGCTGCACTGTTGTTTTTTCCAATACCTCAGCTAGCTTAGGCTCTACTGAGCCATGAGGCAATCTAGACCGCGGGTCATATGCACAACTGTACCATTCTAAACACAAGGATGAAAATCATCATCATAAGGAGACCAACTTTGGCCATATAACAGATTCAGAAAGGAAGTATTAATCTTTTAGTAATTCATACAATTGTTTGTAATTAGGACTCCTTCAGTCCTGCGAGTTACAGCGTAAGATACCGACATGTGTAGAAACAGAAAATAATCTACAATTACAACTGGTTAGAAAATTTTTGACAAAAAATGTTTTACATTTCAACATTTTATATGAAAGTGTAACTTTTAAAACAACTATTGCCAAAGCACAGGAGGGAATGCAAAGCCAGCTGTTACCAGATGGAGAACCAAGACTTCCAAGACTTGATCGGTCCAGGAAAGTCTTACATGAACAAACCAGGACCAAGTCTGAGCATGACAGGTAGCAAACACAAGTGACAAGTTCACAGTTTCTTCTAAAAATAACACCTAAAAAAAGAAATCTTCCTGAAACAAAAAATGCTATCTAGCTATCCTCAAATCTTTGCTTCTTAAGTGCAGCTGACTTCAAAGCTCTTAGTTGGCATCTGATTCTTTAGGGATCCTTTACAGATTTTAAGGATTTCTAAAGCACCTCCTCTTCCTTCAGGATGCTCAGCACAACACATCACTACTAATACCATAAATAGTTTGAATTACCAAGTTTACATCTTGAACACCAAGACACTCTTAGATAACTTAGCAACACACCACTTCCACACTGATAATAGGTACAATATGTTCAGCATCAGACTTTTTGCATATATATATATATATATGGTATCCATGCAGTTTTGTAGGTGTGCAGTTATCTACTCCAGAACCTATGTATGCCATATTAGAAGTCTGCAAGGGCAATCTTGTTTTTACACTGTCCTGAAATGCAACATAGGCTCAAACTGCAAAAAAATCAACTTATTAAAGAAAATGGCTACCAAAACTCTTTACCAAAGGCCACATAGCACAAACCCTTGCCCTCAAAGCAGATGCACAATCCTTCTCAAGAATCCAACTTACCTCCAGCCTGTGATTATCCTTCAGAAGCCAAAGTTAGCTGTTTTTTCCTGAAACCAGACCACAGTGCTCCTGCTCTTTCCAATCTTGTTTCTCTAAGGAAAACTTACCTAACCTGTTCCTGGTCTTTTATCTTCTACAGCTGGGCCAATTTTCTACCACTCTTTAATTCTAACTTGGGTTAACTCCTTCATTACTGGAAAGAGTTCATGAACACAGATAATACTTAGGAAAATAAGGGTAAGTACTGGATCAATATCCTAAAAAAGTATTGCAGGTGATAGGTCTATTTGTGGCTGTTCCTTTATGGATAAGTCTCTGTATAAACCAGAAAAGTCTGGTTCTGTAGCTGTGCTTATGATTTCTATGGTTTAATTAACCATTTCACATAATTTCAAGGACTGAAGAAGAGACTGTCAGGTGTAAGTATTACATTTATCAAGACAGTTTTGCCAGGAGGCAACAAACTGATGACTGATACATAAAAAGTCAGATCCAGTAGTAATTTAGTGCAGACAGATTTTCACACTCTCTGATAATTTGCAAAATTCAGCCTTTACCACTATTAGAATTTGTGTTGGTTTTATTTACGGTGCTCCCCATAGCTACATTCTGCTCTTCAGCAGTGCGAGAAGCCACTTATTCCCCTAGCAATATTCGGTAGGAGTCTTTCAGAACCCTAAACTGCTTTCTAACTTCACAGAGCATGGGTGAGATACTCTAAATTCAGATTTCTGTATCATATCAAGAAGATTGTTTACTTACTGGCCTTATGTGAAGCTGCCTCTACAAACCAATGCATGCCTTTTATTACCTAGCTGACAGGTAGCAACATATGCTAATATTCTATTTGCACCTGAAAGAGTAAAATTCCTAATCACAGATGGACAGATACTTTGAAATAATGTTTTTATGCGTGTGTTTTTATCACTGAAGTCAATTGGGCTTCTGAGACCTTCAGGGAAGATGAGATTACAATGTCATGAGATAACTTCAAAATTTTAGGAGGTTTAAGTAAGCATTCAAACTGTCAGAGACTTTCCCAAACATCCAGGCTTGGAGAGTCAGAATAGAAATTATTTACATGAATTAAATTATGCTAGAAAAAGGAAGGAATAAGAAAAGCAAAGCACACTGGAGAACCTCAGAGGGAACTCATAGAGGATTCAAGGGAATAATGAAGGAGACCAAAAGGAGAACAGTTTGTATATTGTTTAATTCAATAAACTAGTTCAATCCTACTGAATGATTGCTTACTTCAGGCAAACTATAACCAAATCAGGCCTCTATCAACTGGTTGCTAGGCTATAAATGTTAAGAGGAACCACTCTAAAAATAATTTCTATATTTTCCAGCCTTACAAATAGTTACTGCTGGTTGACAGCATGAGCCACTGTTTGCCTTGTTCCCTAGCTTATTCATACAAGTTCTCCCATCTGTACTTCACTTACTAATTCCAACCTTTGAAGTGACTCTTTGTGGAAGTACTTCAAAGGAAAAAGTTCTGAAGGGCACCACAAATTTGGAGATGAGATGGAAAGAATTGATATGCATTAGAAAAGGTTCATTTCCTCTCATTTTTCAAGGAATAGGATTCTTAATGGCAGGGACAGTATGAAGTCCATATTAATGGTCAGATCCCTTCTTTAGAAAGAAAGAAGAAAATAAAAGGTTAAACACAAACATGACTAACCAAAAGGATGCCACACATGAATACAGCCAATTCACAGAATACTTATCAACCTGTCACTTACTGTGGCATCTCTGTAACTTTTACATGACCAATTGTATTTAAAAAAAAAAGATGTAATTCCACACCTTAAATATAACAGAATGTATGAAGCAAGATGTCTAGGAGAGAGCAAAAGGTGGCTGATGTGATTTTCCTACCCCATGAAAATTTTGTTTTACTCTTTATTAGGTTCTTGCCCAGGACCACCCTACATGGAACTGCAATGCCTTTCTGGTGACATGGTGCCTTTTTCTTTTCATAGCTCGCCACGGTCCACTTGGGTGACTGCTGTGAATTTAGTGACTGCAGCTCACATTTGCCGATCCTAGTGTTATTCATTGTCTGTAACTGCCTAATTGGCACACACTGCCTTAGTCACTGGCCAAATGTTCTAATTAGCATTCACAATATCCTCAGGAAAGGGAGAGCAAGTGTCTTTTGTGGCTTGTTTAGATATCTCCTGTTTCATATACAGGATTTAACCTCAGAAAAACTTGTGATGTCTGACCTTGATATGTATGGAAAATTTTGCCTGGGCATGCTGCCAGACATTTTGTTTGATATCTACATTTTTCTCCCTCTTGGCCGTCTTGTTGTATTTTTTTTCCCTTCTGGCTTCTTGGCTTTTTTCATAACTATTTCAGGGCTCATTATCTTTACCCAAAGATATTGGCATTACAGATCTTTCCAGTCATACCTTTTAAATGTTGTTCCTAATAAAATACTGTGAAAAGCAGGGAGAAAATTTCAGAAGCATCTGATTGAGGAACTTAAATTTCACTGACTTTCAATCAGGCATCTATGACATAGTTATAGACTCACATAGACTATGACAATAATATTTTACACTTACAGTTATAAAAGTACATATGACCACATATTAAAACATTTAATGTAATATGATGTTTGACTATTAAGGTGTATTTTTTTGATATTTTAACAAAAATTCTTGCATAGTGTAAAAAGAAAGAAATGGTCTTTCTGATCCTTTACTGTTGTCACTTGAGAATTAGGATAATTTGGTGAGAAGAGAAAGCATATTTCTTACAGCTACAAACATCTCCTACACACTAGCTCATCCCTAATATCCAAATATATATGTATATTTCGGTTCTCTTTCCCAGTCTCATTGACAAGATGAAAAAAGTGATGTTGCTAATAACTGGAATTTTCTCAAGTCCTAATTGCTTACTTCTCTCAGAAAACTCTTTGAAAAAACAATTGAGATAAAATCCATCATTGTAACAAGGTAAACCACCAGCTACTTCTGAAAGCTAAATGGGTTATCTCTACTGCTTTGCAGTTTGTTAACTTTAGGAATCTTCCATGGCTTTAAAATATGTTCCTTGTATTTACCAAACTTATGGGATAATTACTGCTTTTATCCCCATTTAAACATTGTGATTACATGTATCTTAGACTGGTTGGTCCTGTATTAATCTTATTCTTACAAGTTCTGCTAATGCCAATAAGCTGTGGTACCGGTAATTTTCTGTAGTAGTGACCAAAGAGACCTTGAAATTTGAGGCACTGGGAAACAATATCTGTCATCAGCTTGCAAACATTTTTGTATTGATGTGCTGAAGGTACCATTTTATGAATCTCTTGAGTCTGCCAAAAGGCAGACAGCATCCAAAGGAAAGCTGGAAGGAAAAAAGAGAGAGGGGTGGACAGACAGACAGAACCTTAACCAGATTTGGAATTTTGGCAAAAACAGTTTTTGTAATTGAAGTTCTGCAATTTAGCTTGTCTAGGCAATTATATTAAGAAAGATGCAAACCACCTACTGAAGATCTTGTGGATCTAAAATTTTGGCCTAAAAATCTTGAGTTACTCCTCAAAGGAAAAGGTGGTGACAAAATTCTCTGTATCAAGTTCTAGCCCAAAGAACTGCCTATCTACAAGAGAAGTAAAGGCTATCCAAGCTGACCTTGAACACTCTCTGAGGACAGGGCATGCACACCACCCAAATAGATGCTCCCAGGTCCTTAGGAGAAACTGTAATTTTTCAAGCTTTATACATGCTTATTAAATTTTATGCAAGGTGGAGTGAAGATTTGCTCTTGAAAAAGGAGGAAGTCTCCCTGAAGCTAAAGCAAATTAGTATTGTTGACCTTGGCCCTTACTCTGCTTCTGTTTAAGTTAACAGAAATACTCCTATTAATTCCATTGAGACCTGGATCAAGCCTCCTGTTGAAGTAAAATTGAAAGCTTTAGGTTAGAGAAATTTCAGGCAGTGCTAGGATTACTGAGATACAACATGATGTTCTAATATTGAGTTATTATCTCATGTAGGTTGAGTGTTTCTTTTATTGACAAGAAAGCTTGTGTATGCATCCAAAAAGACAATGGAATCTTGGTTAACTGTGAAAAGGAATTAGAGAAGTTTTAAAATTTTTTTTTTTTTTTTTTTTTTAAGATTAAAACTAACTCCATGCTTTTAGGTATGTAGGAATGCATACATAGAATGTCTGACAGTCCTGGGCAAATCAGGAAGAGTCAGATGACTCCCTTGTTCTGGGTAAACTGGGATATACTTCCCACGACCACAACCTCAAAGTGACTTAAATTCCTACATTTAACTGAACCTCAGGTTTTTTCCTATTTCGATGAGAATAATAGCATTACTTTCTCAGAAATGTCATGACACTAAATATACTTAAAATGCAAAATTTCTCAGTTTCTTGTGCTAAATACAACTACAAAGCCAAGGTCAAATCTGAGTCTAATACTTATTCATTAAATGTTTCAACCCCAGCAGTAGGAAAGCTCACCATATTTGTTGGATTTGTGTTCTTTCCTAAAAATTTGTTTGCTTAGTTCAAAAATCAGCTTTGTATATTCCTGTCACCAAACTTCAAAGCAATTGACAAATAATAGCTAATTGCAGTAAATCAGCTTAAAAAAAAAATTGGAAAGACCAATCCTAATAGGCATGACAGCTTGAATGTATAAGGTGAATTCTGCACAAAAAAATTTCCCCATTTTCTAAAATCATCAGTTATTGTAAGTCAGCTATCTGGACAACACATTTACCTTTCTTATGAGTTGAAGAGTTAGCTAGAAACTTAATCTGATGTCTACAAGAAACCTGGTTTTTGTTCTAGTGAAGTTTAAAGGTGTAGATTCTACTGCCATATTTCTGAACGGTTTATTTGAACCATGAAGGGCTTACCTAAGCCACTGTACATGGGAGCAGAGTTAGAGCTAGTCATCTAGTGTCACTGTTTTAAGTTAATGTAATTTTTCAAACTAGCATTTACACCTTACAGATTTTTATACTAATAAAAATAATACATTCCCTGAATGTTTACAAACCTTGCTTAAGGACTTCAAATTATTATATATAATATTTAATGTTAACTCATTTTGCCTGCTAAAACCTGGAGGGGTTTACCACATTCAAAACTCTAATCCTGTAAAAAGCCTTCTGCTCAGCGTGCATGTGTATGAGGGACAAGCAGCATTCTTAACACTTTTCTGATCTCAAGAATGTGTAAGAGTTGTCTTCTGTCTGTGATCTGAGTGGAGGAAATGACCTATTGTGTAGCAAAAATAAATCACCTCCCGTACAAAGGAAGAAACAGTGCTAAGCCCTGTAAGTTCCCAAGGGAGCAGATTCTTGAATTTGTGTATCTTGATTATTCAGTAATGCAAGGCACAAAGCAGAGCTATGATCGTGGAGTTTAGACAGAACAAACCAATTTCTTACTCAGTTTTCATCAGATTTGACTGCCTATCTTCACTGTAGCATATCAAACCAGGGAGGATATATTTCCTTGGATAATTTTTTCTTAAGGAGTATTATTGGTGCTGGTATTGGGAAATATGAATACACTTTAATTAATAGAAGACTATTAAGACACTCAACACAGGAATAGTCACTGCACTTTAACTGTTACTTGTGTAAGGAGGAACTATAATCCAGTGAATAGTATTGTTACTTTTGCTTTGTACTCAACAACAGTGACTCTGGTTCCTCCTCCTAACACAAAAAAAAAAGACAAATATCTCCAAAACTGCATGGATACAGTGGCTTCGGTACCTGTCTCCCTCCACATCAAAGCATTGACAACAGGTAAGGGACAGGAACCAGAGTTACAAAGCTGTTTTGTTTTGTTTTGTTTTGTTTTGTTTTGTTTCAAAGGGAGGTGTTAATTTTACATTTCTTGATTTATTCAGGTTATAAGGAAAATTCTAACGAGAATTTCTCAGTCTGACACACATACATATGAAATGAACATATTCTATATTTGGCTTAAAGTTTCAATCTCATGGAGATCTAATAAAGAAGTCCAGTTTGAAGGAATTTGACTTAATAACACTAGTTTTGTATATGTTTGATATTAGCTGGTGGAAACATAACACTGGCTCAACATGACAGGATTAAAACATTTTGGGTTGTTTTGAATGCCTTCGTTCTGGATGAGCCTTTACGGGAAAAATTCCAGGTGGTTCAGATGGGATAATAAGTGAATATGGGAGAAGTGAAATGACTGGAACCTGATTTCATGTGGATTTCTGTCCTTTGGCTTGTTAAATCCACCACTGCGGTAACTCCAGCATCCTCCATATCCTGTAACATTCATAGTGAGCAAGAGAAGCTCATATAGTCTGAAGTTTTGCTAACAGGGGACTGATGGTTATGTGCCTGCTGCTAGGCCAGCTAGGTTATGTCAGACAGAGCACGTGATGTCTGAGCTCCCCTGGGATTTTCCTCAGTGAACACTAATTTGAATCTTTCTCCTGTTCCCCAGTAGCTGATTCTCATGAAATTTGAAGGTATAATCCTCTTCCTCCTTGTCTGTTGCAACTGGCTGAATGTGTCTTGCAGTTATTCATTTGGGAATCATCCTATTTGGGAAATCATCCTATATATCATCTGAATATGAAAACTGAAGGTGGAAGATAGAGTATCTGGATGCCGTATAGATAGACATGGTATTTTAAATGGCTAGTGTCATACACTACACAAATATAATACAATTGCATTTTCAAAAGTATTGTATCAATCTGTGTAACTAAGGGATTTCACCTACCAGAAAAGAAAAAGAAAAAAGGGACATTGGTGTTTCGTAAGTCATCCTCTGTTTTCCTAGCCCACTCAACAATCAAACAACAAGTTTGAACCACTCATGGCTTCATTTAGCTTGTAACTTTTAAGTGGATTCCGAAGGTCATGACTTAAACAGAGGGAGCTGTATTTTCTATTTTGGTCTGGTTTTAATTTGGGTAATCTTTCTATTAAATATAGCTATTTATGACATTTGTTAAAAGCCTATACTGCTAATTTAGCTTAAAAAAAAATAAAAAAAAAATCTAATGGAGTTGTATTGGAAGTTTTCCATAAAATTAATGTTCCAGACTTAATGGATGTCTAAGGTATCATTATTAACGGGAATATTCCATAAACTAAAATCAGAGTCTTTGAATTGGTTATCTGATACAGTTAGATCGGAACTTATTGAAAGCTGGAACTATGCCAAAGTACCCAGGAATTCAATTTGAACACCTTATGGAGGTTAATGCTTTTACAGTATTTACTTTAATTAGTGTTTTATTAAATGCTCAATTTCACTCACATACTTGGGCAAGAGTAGCGGCCAGCCTGTGGGTAAAGCAAGTATGACAGAGGTAAGATCACTTTACTCTCTCTACATCTGCCAAAAATACCAATCTCCTCTATGATTTCTAGGGTTATATTGCTTTTCGCTACATTACCACGTCGCTGAGAAAGTCATGTGAAGTCATATGCGTATATCACAGACTGCACACTGGCCAACCAAGATTACATTACAAACTGTAGACCTCCTCACAAACCATTTTGCTCTACAGATTCACTTCTGCTGGTCTGCACTACTTGATAATGTAAATATGGACTATAACTCTTGAAAATTCATGGGGTGTGTGCATGTCTTGCCTTCCTTTCAATGCCAAATTTAAAAGCACCGATTTTATCTGGCTAATTACACTATGTATTTTTATCCTGTGGGGAAGGAATGGATAGCCACTGTAGCTTATTCTTAATACAAAAGAGTTTATTCTTCCTTTACTTTGGGACCGGTCCTAGGTCAATAAAATCAGATTTTGTCCCTGTTGACTGCAATAGACTTAGAAACAATTTCTTACTCCATGTTTTGTCCATAGTAACAGTACTAAAGTAAAAATAAAATTTTAAAATGTACAGAATTTATTTTTATTGTCATTTACAAATTAAGAATAAAAATAAATTGCTGGGCTATGAGAATTTCTGTAATCGTGGTACATGTGGAGGACTATATTTACCATACTCTTTGGACTACCATGTCTGACCCATACGCAAGAAATGAACTCCATAAACATTTAGTGTTCCAACTCTTATATCAGCTTCACAAGGCCACCATATTTAAGCTTTTTTAATGTAAAATAGATACAATATATTTCTGTTATTTCTTCACCTCCAGTGTGGAAGTTTATTCTTCAGGATGCATCTACCAGTACCCAGTAACGATAATGATTCTGTTATGAACCAAAGTCAAATTTTCTACACAGCATTCAATAGTTGATATTCTCTTACTTCTTGGCACCACAGAGCTCTAAAGCGAAGCGTATCCTTTTATGAAAAACATGTTCTCAGCTTCCACATGTCACCTAACAAAAGCCACTAATGTAGATAGATGCCATTATATCCTATTGTCGTCTTCTACAGTGCTGTTACAGGCACCTGAATTCAGTAAGCAATTTCAGTAAAACTTTGCATATAGGGAGACAGATATGTTTGCTTGATTCTCTTTTCAGGTTCATTTTAGTAAGGACAGAACAGTATACAGACTAGAGTATGTACACACATGCAGATATTAATAAATACAAGGAAGATGACAGAAATGTCTTTAAGTATTCATTTTCAGCACTGACGCACAGACCAAAGGCAGATGCAAGTTGTGGACCTCACCATTAGCACAGTTTAAAAATGTGAGAACTTCAGAAGAGTTTCTTTTGTGAAGATGAACTTACGGTGGAGCTGATGTGAAGGCACATTTAAACATGCGCATGGACAGATATCATGAGGTAAGCTATTGAGTGACCTTCTAATATTCCTGCTATTCCCTAGTAACTGCCAGTGATGAAAGAAATGAAAAAGTATAAGCCCCCTGATATTTACGATACAGTACTGAAACAGAAGAATATGCATATAGGCAATAACACTGAGTAGTTAAGGCAGTAAAATTCACACACTATCTTATCCCCTAGAAATTTATTCATCTGGTAGACTCTGCATGTAGTCTGGATTTAATTCTTGTCTTTATAAATAACTTTTTTGTAGTCTGGATCAAAACACTTACTGTGCTGTATTTCTTATATCCAAAGAATTAAGGCCATACCTTCCAGAGAGGAAATGGAATGACTAATGCATTCATGGTTATGCATGATTGAATATTTACTGAGACAATGTTGTATAAATATTTAGATACCTATTTCATATTATGGCCAAGAGATACAGAGGTCCACAAGCAATGAAGTGGAAAAAAAATTAAAGGGATATAAAACTTAGAAAGGATGTGTCTACAAATTAAAGAGAAGTGAATCGTTAAAGAAGAAATCAAGAAAACAGAAAGAGCACTTTTGACCTAAAAAGATAAAAAATTAATATATGGTATAATAGGTAACTAAAGAGATCAGAAGGGTAGAATAGATTATTAGGAATAGAAAGAAAAAACAAACACAAAAACAAAGGGAAAAAAAATTTCTATCAAGGAACATTTACACAAACCAGTAATTTTTTTTTTAACCTGAAATGCTGTAAAAGAAATTGGGTACTATTTAAAAAAAAACAACCACTAACAGCCACCCTCACCCCCCCTTAAAGTTTTTAGAAAGAAACTTCCAGAAAGAGAGTTTTTTCAGATTATTTTTATTATCCAAAGTCTGAGCACAGCGAGTCAAACATTTGTAAGTCACTGGGAGTAGCTTCAGGCTCAGACCATTCCAGTAGAATTGCAATGGTTTACATAATTCTGGAAGGAGAGTGGCTAAGAAAGAAAAATTACTAGTGAAGGAAACTAATCTTGGTCAGATTTTCAGCTGCTGAAAATCAACTTCAGTGGTACAACATCCATTTATAACCACTTGGAATAAGGCCATGGAGATACTGTAATACTTATCTTCTGGAAGCATATTGATGTGTTACACCTTGACTGGCTCTCCAGGGACCTCAGAAGGTAAATGTATTATACTGTGCTTAATCTTAGAAATGATGCAGCAGTTTATGGGAGGTGGGTAGTAGGAGGGTATGGAGATAGGAAAAGGAATCAGGCACACATTCATTCAAGTCTTTCCAGATGCGCCTGCACCTCTGCTCCAGGGTGTCATTGCTGCCTTGTCTGGGAGAGCTCTAGCTGTCCTTGACAGGGGAGTACCTCAGAACAACAATGCTTTCACAGCACTGCCTGCAGCTTGTGCTGCCCATCGCCACGTTTTCAGCTGGTTAGCCTATGCTGAGCTCCATGTTGCTGAAACATTACAGTGGCCATAAAACACGTGAGCACAAGCAAAAAAGGATACAAGAAAAATAACAAAATTTCAGGGTAAAAATTAGGCTCATCCACCAGTGCTGATTTCTTTAATAAAGGCATGCAACACCTACAGCATAAGGTACCTTTCTTGTAGTCTTTCATACTGGTACTTTTTTGTTGTTTGAACAGCTCTCCAGCCCAAGGATTCAACTAGAATGTCAGGTACAACTTTGCTCTAAGGTCCATCTAGCTGCAAGAGGTAGCGGCAACCAGACCTGCAGCATGGTTTAAGTCGTAGGTGCTATCACATGTTAATTCCTTAAGTGACTGAAAGGTTTGAAGCTATTTGCTCAGTTCAATATTTAAAAGTATTGTAACATTTGCATATCAATCCTCATGTTCAGTGAGCCACTGCTCTTTCAAGAAAGATGCCTTTAAGCCATTGCACGTCATCTTCTGGCTATAAATAAAAAGAAATATTTCTGACAGCTCTGAGCCAGGATACAGAAACAGAGCTAATTGCATTTAAGAAGCAAGATACTGCATATTGCAGGTAATTGTTACATCAAGGCCTTTAATTATGATGCAAACTGTCCATGCTTTAAATACCTCAACTTTTATGGGCAAGAGTAGCAGTTAAGTGCTTAAGCAAGGCTGTAAGGTTGTCTTCTAGACATTGGCCGAGAGCCAATGCTCTTATGGCAGAGGGTAGTAGTATAGTATAGTGTATTTCTACCTGTTGACCCAAAGACTGGAAGTTGCAGCTGTAACTTGAACAGGCTGATCACATGCCTACTCCTCTGTGAAACTGGGGGAGTACATAAAACTCTTACCAAGCTGAAGAAGTAGAATAATATCCTTGCCACGTTTCTTCCACCAGGATGAACAGATCAGACCAGACCAGATCAGTCCAGATCAGGGGCCCACTAGAAAGGTTTCAAGCAAGCATGGAAAAGCCTAGATGTGACCAGGTGTCCCGGATGGCATTAATATTGCTTGAGGCATTCCTAGGAAACACCAGGGTGATTGAGCTAATGGTAATATGGTATCTGGTGCTTGTATGGTACCACCCTTCCAGGAAAGATACAGGAATGTAATTGAGAGGCTGAGCAAATGTTGCATATATCAGCATAGCATATGAAAGGTAAATAGTGAGGCAGAAAAGAAACTAAGGGTGAGTGTTAACAGGATGCTTGCTATTCCATGGCACTGTTAGGCTGTCAGTCTACACTGCAACTCTGTTTCTTGGGTGGATGTTTAAAATATTCCTCCCTCTAAACCACACAAAAATTCCTGCCCTGCTGGTGGCCTTCTTGTAAGTTTTGTTATTAGCAGTGGTGATCTGGCCCCAAGCAAGGCATTTTAAAGCAACCCTTGGATGCCAGGAAACACAGAAACTGAAAAATCTTCTTCCAGATTAGACAAAATATATCTAATCCTATAATAGTTAGCATGAGGTGTTTGGCAGACATCCCAGAGTGAAGGACAGAGCTGATCAATATTTAACATTCACAAGCAAGTGGAGCAAGCCAACAAGAAAAACAGAGGACGTAGTCACTATTTTGAGAGAAGAGGGAATGCTCAAGCTAAGGGAAGCAGAGTTTGTATTTGGACACTATCTCAGTTAGATGCAGATTTTTTCATTTGGATTGTATAGCTATTGAAAATGATGAACTATAAGCACAGATTTCTACTTGGCTCACAAGGCCTCCCTGGAATACAGCTTTTGCCAGAGCTCTTCAAATTTCACAGCTGAAATATGACATTCTTTTTAAGAAAGCAGTTCTACAGATATTCTTTTAATAAGAATAGCTTATAGATTCTTTAATAAGAATCTAGTTTATAAATTTTCATCTACATCCTTTGTGCAAAAGAGAAGGGGGGAAAAAAGGTAGCAACCTCCTTATGGAACTTTAAAGTTTGAAAAAGGCAAGTAAAATTAATCAATTAAAGAAAATTATTCGCCATCAGGTTAGTGTATCCCAATAATATGTAGCTTTTCAACTGCTGTTCCAAGAATTCCATTCACCAAACTGCAGAATAGTTATCAGTTCTTAATTCATTCACAGAAGGACACAATGTGGCCCATGCCATTCTAAATCCCCAGGACTGTTTATGATGTCTGTCACAGTTAAGTTCATCTGTGTTTTGAATTTAATTCTTCATTCCTTAGGCTTTTGAGCTTTCATTCAAGAAAACCCATTCAAGAGATGGTCCCTAAGTCTCAATAAATTAGAATTGCTTTGACACACAGCTGTTTTAGACCTTACTGCTGTACACAACAGTTAAAAAGAGAGTGAATGTAAATGTATATCAGGTGCTATAAAATTGGCTTGTAAATCTCTTAAACATTCCTCCTATTCACCTGACTTTCTACACTTAATTTCTTATATGCTTTCAATTTAAACTAAAATCTGAGGTTTTCCTACATTCTTTTAATCCCTCTGTTTCTAGTGTCCTGAATGCCAGACTCACATATTTTAGATGCATACCTTGCATGCAAAAGAAAGGATATTCAAATAATGCTTCAGAATGTCAGCCAAGCATACTTCCTTTCAAACTCATCCTCAGTTCATACTGTTTCTTTTGTACTCTTCCTGACTAAAATACACTCTATTTCTCTTGAGTTTTTCAAAGAGATAGGGAGTGTGTGGGAAACCTGGAACATCTCTTACCTTATCAGGACAGGAATGAAAGGCAAATCTGCAGTTAGCAGCACCTGAACAAAAAGGGATTTCAACTCTGCAGTGGGAATGAGACCAGTATTTCAGGATTACGTCCTTCTTGACCAACATGAAGAAGCAGGGGACGGAGGAGATTCAGGAGCCTTGGTGTGAGGGATGGGGCATCCTCTCCACGTTTGCTTTTACCAGCAGGCAACAACAATTAACTGTTCAGCACATCAGAAAGGGCAGTTGTTTTGGGATGCTTATCTCCAGCTGCTGGTGCAAAGAATAGTCTTACAATTTCCTCTTCATTAATATTTTTTTGACTGTCTGGGAGTGACAGTCTTTTTAATTAATATGTTCAATTTTCCTGCTTACACTTGCCCAGTAAAGGGAACCAAATTAGAGGGCATGACCCAAACAACAGACAACTTTGTATGTAGCTGTTCTCTGTAAACATCAACTTGTTCCTATTCATTTCACTTGAGCTGAATTCCCCTCCAGAGGGTAATGAGACTGTCCCTAATTGCATAACTCCTACGTAGAGGTGAGGTTTAGCAGAAGCCTTAAAAAACTCCTACCATCTACTATGAAGGTCACTTCATAAAAGAGAAGGTTTCTGTAGTAAATAGCAATAAGTAAAAATACTTCTTTAACTTTCCTGGGTGTTTCCTGTCTATACTTAATTATATTATAGTAGGAAAAAATCAGAAAAATAATCAATAAACCCTTAAATCACATTGGAATGGAGGGAGACAAGTGAAGGTAAATTAATAGTTGCTGTGTAATTCCAAAGAAGAAAATTCAAAGAAACTAGGCAGAATGCAAATCTTTTTGTTGCTGTGTGTCTTGGTGAATGATAGCTCTGGGAACAAAATTCCAGCAAGATTTGTCAGTTAGTCAAAATGAATGTTTGTAATTATGAAGTGAAGTGAGTTTTAATTCAATTGTCTCAAAATAGAAAACAGAACATAAATACAGATTTGCATGGGAGAAACTGGAGACAGAAAACAAATCATGATTGTTTACAAAGACTCCAAAGAGATCAGAGTATTTTAACATATGCTCATTTTCAGGAGCTTAGGAGTGGCAAGTGATTTCTGTTGACTTTCCCTGTAGAAATAATAGATCAGATGTCGGACACTTCAGTCAAAGACTCTTCTAATCCCCACATTCATGTTTCACCTGAACAGACAAAATTCACAGCCTGATGGAATTGCAGTCATAGTGCTGATTGATGGAATAACTGTACATACATCGCGTGGAACTTCAGAATTTAATCCAAAATAATAAACACCACCTAGAGACATCTTAAACAACACGAGTATAATACTGCTACTCTAAGACCCAAGTGTTTGCTGTTCCAGTGATGACATAGTTACTCAGTTTACTCTGCTAGGTTCCATAGCATTAAACTCAGCTAAGAGGCACTATCACAATTTAGAGATAAACTGTACATGACCTTTGTAAAATAAAAAATGCTACACTCCCACATCAGCAATCATGTTAGCTCATTGTGTGGCATATCTAATAATTTGACTGCAAATAGTACCCAAATAGCCTATTTATTCTAGAGCATTCCCATGACTTGCCTAGGTCGTTAAGGCTTTTGAACACCTCTAAGAAAGAACCTCTAGCTCTCATAGAGGATCTCTAGTTTCTAGTTGTGACTATTATCACATTGGCATCAGTACTGAAGGTATATCTTGCTACTAAGGGCCACTTCAGAAGCCAGACTTTCAGTTCTCAACAAATAGCTCCAGCAGGACAAAGTACACCCAATCTGCTGAGCTCTTAATTATAACTCTTTCTGTAGAAGTCAACAATAACCTTAAAACTCACTGTAACCATAGGCAAAAGCAATGAAGTATCTCCATGAAGGTATGGCCATGGCACTTTAACTATTTTCTGTACACGTTCTGTCAAAGTAAGATGGACTGAGTATTTAAGAAGCACAAGATCATGGTGAGTATAGTTGGCAGGACTTGGGAAGAAGAACCTAGAGAATGCCTGTGGGCAATTCACATACTCAACAGCTCAAAGCAACTTGATAGGAAGCCTTTTAACATAAGATGGGTGAAGCCACCATCAGTTGAGATCATCGGTCAGTTCTCAGTCTCCTGGGACATTAATTGCAATCAAGGGGCCAAATGCATCTTGATTGCCCTTGTAGGGCTCATAAGAGGCCAGCAACATGTTCTTTTCGGAGAGCTCAAATTTTGTTGAATCAAGTCTCTTCAGCACTAAATTATTGGGGACAGTTTTAACCAGCTGTGCAGTTACACAGTGGCTTAGGAAGCAAAGAATTTTAGGCCAGGAAACAGAAATTTGTGAATTTCTTCAGGAGCTCTTATAATAATAAAAGACAATTAAAAACCTTCAGAAATTATATGACAGAAGATTTAAACTGCATAGGCAAATTCTGTGTTAGAAATTTATCCTCTGTTCTTAAATGTAAAAGCCTCTGACAAACTCTGTCAGACCTCTGAATGTTGTGATGAACAGCAGGATGATGCATGCTGCAATAATCCTCTTGTCTCTTTTCTTGTTAATAATCAGCATAGGAAAAAATTATCTTCAATGGTAACATCATATGCAAAACAAAAAAGCCAGAGAATCATACTCTTTGGAAAAACTGATTGTTTCAAGTAGTGGAATCAGCAGAGATTACTATCTCGATCTCATGGAAAAGAAACACGAGAATGAATTTCTACTTACTCTTGCCATATATGGAAAACTTTATCGGGCTCTTTCCTCCCAGTAATGCCCTCTTGTGGCCCTAATCATTCTTGCAGAAACCATATTTTCATGTGCCTAGTAGTAGACTTCCCTATTCCTGGGAACCTCTCTTCCACCTGCATTCCTGATACTCCACAGATTCCAGCCCCTGGACTTTATACAAAACAATTACAGTTTTCTTCCACTGCTTTTCTAACTTGCAGGAAGCCATCTGCTCTGCCCATCCATAGCCTTCTTCATCCCTTGAGCTGAGGAATCTGAAAGGCAAGCCTCTCTCAGCTTCTGAGGGACCACCTACTGCAGCCCCATTAGCCACTATCTTTAGAAAGATCTGCAGATCCCTGGAAGCTTCAAAGCTTCAAAGCTGCTTTTGCCAACAGCACTTGAAGGTCTCCACACATTTCTGGTATGTACTTTTTTCAATCACAAAGCCATCCACTTTCTAATATCTCTGTACCACACAGTCCTTAATGTACTGTTTTAGCCCACAGCAGACCTAGGTTATTGGACAATAAGGTAAAGCCCATTCCCAACTGATTTACTAGGATGTTGGCCACTGGACCATTCGTCCCTTTTTAATTTCCATTAAGGATGTCGTATGGCTTCTCAGAAATCAAGTCAATTAAATTAGGTGAAATACATGGAACATTCCTACAGCTGTGTTATCAAGAAAATCTCATCTATATATTGCCCTTGAGAGCCTACAACCAGTTATATCAGACATACTGTACTGTTTGACTCAGTCACTGATAACTAATTATTTAATTGCCATCACAGAAAAATGTGGAGCACGTGTTGGTTATGCAGTAAATATCCTCTAATGTTTGAAAATTTTAGTTAATGTAAGTGCCTTTTTTTTTTTTTACACAGCTGATCACATCCTACAGTAAATAAAGATGTAACTTTAATATGGTGAGGTTAAGAAACAGAATAAAAACTTGGAAAACAAGGCATTAAACATCAGAGATTTATTGGTGGGGGCATATCACAAAGATCATGTTAAGGGAGTTCTCTATCAAATTCTTATTACCAAGGTGTAATAACTTCATGCGAAAGCATACTGCGTATCAAATTGACATTCAACATTCTGTACTTTGACCTAGAAGTCAGGATACTAGTCTATTATATGTAATTTCAGATGTTTTTATATTTCCTCTTTCTGATTATTTAGATTTTCTCAGAGATTTCTGTAAGGATTTTATATCATTATGGGTTTTATTATAAGAAGGTAATAGTGAAGATCTTCTCTTACTAGATCACCAAATTGCTGTGACAGCAATGATTTAAGACTCAGAAGTGTGGTAGGAACCACCAAACACTGTCAGAGACCCATAGACACTAGGAAAGAAGGTCCTGTGACTATCCTTGCGTCCTGGAACCTAGGAATCAAATAGCTCAGGGTTCAGTATTGCAGCTGAAAATTGCAATAATTTAAACATGTAGTTTATAATGAGTTGACTTCAGTAATTATGGAATTTATGAGGAAATAGTCAAGTACATAATGCTTTTGCACTCAGATTCCTAATCATTGCTTTTCATTTAAGAATGTGAACAAGAGAAACTATGGGCCATTAGAAAACACAGTTTTACTTCATATAATGTCTCTCAGCTTGCCTTGAACTTCCCTTGAAAATACATAGTTGTATTTGATGTTTGAAAGGCAGGCAGGCTACCAGGGTTAGGTCATTGTCTTCAGACACGTAGAGATACCTGGTTTACTAAATTTCATTCACCGTGAGGCCTAATTTTCTGTCATCTGCTCCCGTTCAGTGTATTACTGTCTAACCTTCACTGTTCAAGAAAACATTTTTATTAAGAAAAACAGTGCTAAGGGGTTTTTCAAGTTACAGACAATTTTGACTCATTGATTTAGTCACACGTGATAGCTTTTCCAATTAAAATATTTTAATACAAAATTTTAAATAATTTTATTTTTCTTTAGCTTTTGGAATCTTTTCAATGTGCCTCATTGAACATGGACTAATTAATAAGATTTTTCAGCCACCCAGAATTTATTGTGCCCGAAAACATATTACATGAAAGTATTTGGTAAATTAAAAGAAAAATCACTCTTTCCCCAAAATGTACCATAAATACTGTCAAATGTGCACTAAATGCTAACTTTCTACAGTCTGTAGTAGTACAAGGCAATTCCTACATTGACTTAATGACATTATCAGAACAGCACTAAGTACAGCAACAACATAAAGGCTTTTTTTGGAAGACATTTAAAGAGTACTGATGAGATTACAATGTAGGAAAGGGGATGAAGAGACCTGAATTCCCACTACACTGGAAGATGGATCAGGGAAGAGTAAACATTAGGGATTCCAGTCCTTAAAAGCTGCCTGGGGATATATTTAAGGAGCATAGTCACTGCCAGTGTGCCCCACCCACATTTTCCCAGCGGGAAAAAAGGAAAATTGTAGCAGGACTCTCTTCTCATGCTAAAGAAAAATGGAAAAGCTGATAGCCAAAATAAAAAACCATCTTAGTCTAGAGTTGGCTTGTAGGAAATGGAGGTGTTTGTGACAGTACTTTATTTGTACCTATCAAAGTAGCACCATTGATTTTTTTTACCCCATGTGTGCTCCTGATACAGTACTCAGCACATTGCCAGTACAATGAAAAGCACAGTGTAGCTTTTCAGAAGGATCAAAATTAATCAAAACTCAAACCTGTTGATTTTTAAATCGATTTTTCAGCAGTTAGAGCATGTACATTAATTTGGTGGATACCCTACACTTCTATAAAAAATAATAGATGTAATTCCTGCTGTGAAAAGTAGAATTCAACTTTAAGCATGGAGTTATCATTCCCAGATAATATGGTATGAATTACTGACAGGCTAGACCAGCTGTGACAGAGGGAAATTGTAAAACATTTTTATAAATTACATTTATCATGGACCTTTGACTTTTCTACCTATCATGTGATCACTTAGTCCAAACTCTGCTTTCCAATTCATTTCCCCAGTTCTGCAGCTATCATTTGAAAACTGAGTAGTTTCAAGAGAAACCTTTTGAAAATAAAGCAGAAGAATTGCACTTTTCTTTTTTCTGCCCTGCCTCTCCACCTGCCCAAATGAGATTGTTTTTTTCTTATTTCTACTGTCCAGAAGCCCAAAAGATGCAAACATCTTCTTTGGACCAATGACCAACTGCCAATTTACACTAAATCACACATTTTAAATATAAAACTAATTACATCATAACAGTCTTAAGAGCTATTTCAGAAATTCTTTCAGAATTTTATGAATATGTTAACAGTAGTGTTTTTCTTCACTTTTAAGCCTCTGGAATTGCACTTACATTACTTGGAGACTTTGCTAAACACAGTAAAAATTATTTGAAAAGTAACCAAATAACTCTGCAATATTACTAAATCATTTGTTTCTATAGTGGGACAGTCATATACAGAACTCTTAATGGTTTGGTGGGTCTAAGTACATGCTAGTAGTTCACATCCAGGGTTCCTGTCCCTAAAAGAGCTTGTCATCTTTGTCTCCAGGAACAAATGAACAGAAAGTATTATCTAGTCTTACTCCTGTTCCTTCTGCAAATATAGGTCTTGTGATTTCCATTGTCTTTCTCAGCCTTAACTCCATCCAAATATATCAACTCTCAGAACTTAGTCACAGGTCTTACAGTATCTGATGTTTCCCTTTGTGTCAGATTATTGAATAAGATCCTCAGCTTTTATTTCAGCCCACCTAATTTACTGAGAGAGTTGAGTAATTGTTTACATTTATTGATTTTAAGATTTTTTTTTTCTAATGGCATCATTCACAAGATAACTTGGAATAATTAACACTACTGATACAACATGCATGAACTGTGAGTTCACTCTGAGTAAGGAATTATGTATTTTCCATAGAGATGGAGGAAGGGAATATCATCGATCTTTCAGGAACTAAGTGTATATTAAGGATCTTCAGAAAAATTGTTGTGTAATGATCTTTCAAAAGCAGTCCACAGGTTAATTACTTACATACTTTTCAGGGACAGAAACACATTCATTTCCATTAGTATCTTCATAACTTATGGAAGGCTATTCCAAAGAATCACACCTTTACAACATGAAAGCCAACAATGAAAAAAAACAATTATATTGCACTACACTGCTGGAACTGGCTGTTCAGCAAAAAAAATAGATAAATTTATCTTTCTTCAATTCTTTTTATTTTATCCATGCAACTCTACCCTACGTGCCAGTCTATATGTCCTATATCATGAAACAACATGGATGTAAGTTAGGAGGAGTCAGCAACTTCCTTGTTTTAACCATCCTTCCTTTAAGCTTTCTGCTATTCCTTGTTCTTCATAGCACTTCATAAAATTCCTTGGTTAAGCTGTATGTTGAGTTTAATAAATACCATTACTCACGTTAATGCATTGGGAAACAGACACTCAAGCAGAGAGCAAAACATTATGTTAAATCAGAAATGGGATTAAAGATTAGGCTTCCTAATTTCAAGTCTATGTTCCTAATTCAGTAGGTCACATTGAGCTCCAATTCTTGCAAAATCTCTTGAGCCAATGCTAAAAAACTCATGTTACACATCAGTATGTTAAACCAGGTAAGATTTGCATGCTAGAAACCAAAACTCTTGGCTAATCATGCATGTGTTCTGAAAGCCTCTATGTGCTGCTATATATAAAAAAGAACAAAACCAGAAAGGAACCAACCTGTATTCTCTCTCCTTTTCAACTGCATGGAAAGTGTTCAGCACAGGACCTCTTGCCCTCTTCTTAGATGGACAAAATCAACAGAAAACTTTGGGAAATGATTCTTTAGTATGCTGACACCCAACCAAGCTTTTATGGCTTAGCACATGACTGCACATTGGCTCCGTTGTGATGATTTATCTGCAAGTCTACTCTTCATCTGCAAGAAAATTGCAGTCATGCCACTCATTTTGCTGCAAGGCTGAGTCAAATTATTTTGTGTTTGCTGCAAGGGCCAGCTTAGGGGATACTTTCCACAGACCACTGATGCACAGTAACTTTTGAAAAAGTTTTTTAGCTTATCACCAAAAGGCTTGGTTAAACAGGATTCAAATTCTTATGTCACTTCAGAACAGAATCAGCACTGAGAGATTCAGTGAGCTGGTCAAGAAAAGCTTGATTTTCTGAAATTGTTTCACTACCACCACAACCTTCATTTTTTAAGACCAAAGCCACATGTTAAAAAATTGTCTTTAACTGTATCCTTCTCTGTTTTCTTATTTATACTTCAGCACTTAAAAAACAGAAAAAAAAAAAAGCTGTAGAATGTACAGTTCATTAAATCATTATATTCATGATATTTGTCCTCAGGCTCCAACACTGATCAACCATAACTTATGATATCTAAAGCTAGATGTCCTTTTTCCACTCAACCTACATATATTTTATTAAATCCTTTACAATGTTATAAAGCTAATATCTCTGACTAAAGACAAAGACTGTTTTGCTCCCTCTACATAATTGGTGGCTGAAAGATGTCAGGTCAGCAACTGGAAGTATAGAGCATGCAGATGGGCATATTGTTAAAGGTTAATGCAGTCCTTCATAATGTTAGAAGAATGACTGAAGTATTTTTTCATAAGTGAGAGATATGGGCCTGAAAAGGGTTTTGGAAATCTCAGTAGAAAACAAACAAAGAAAGAAACCCAGAGAAACCTTTTTAGCTATTTAAATGCTGGAGTACACCCAAGCTAAGAGCAACATAACAGATAGATAGATCAATAGTATACTTTGGACCTATCAATAACAGGACCCCTTAGAAATTCTGCCAAATTTTACCCACTAGTATCTCAGCATATCAATCATTCTCATTGCTTGGGGTTTAAAACGTTGATAAATGGCAGGAGGTTGCTGGTTTATTCTGTATGCCTCCTGTACTGTAAAGCCAAATGCTTTTTGTTTTATCTTTTCCCCCAACAGAAAGAGTGAATGTAGATTTTGCCTGATAACCATTTTAGACTGAACTACCTGACTCAGGTGGTGCCTTTGGAGGGGGAATAGGCATTTTTTAAAGAGAGAGAGAAAGAATGAAAAAAGAGAGGGGAAAATGCAAAAGTAAAGGAGGGATGAGCCTGCTTTGCAAATGAGTGCATCGTTATGTGACGTCTAAGTTACCGGCTTGGATGCTTTCTTAGATATATAGATACCTAAATCAAAGCCTAATTTTTCAAATACCAAATTTGAATATAATTGATCTATGCAGTATATGACTAAAGACACCAGTGAAGAATGAACTAACACGTTCTAAATTTCGTATGAAAATCTTAGCTTATTAGACAAGAACAGAAACCAGAACAGAGACAGATTTAACACATCTGTAAATCAGGGTTACACATGCAATCATTTAATCCATTCCAATTCATTGAGCACCATCTCAGTTCTAGTTATTCTGTGTAATAATTGCTTATTTCCGTTCTAATCTGGTCTAATTTTTTTTCCTGTCTAAAGCTCTGGAATGGTCAAACCACAGCAACTTATCCAAGCTTTGAACAAGTCCAAAATTATTATTGATCAAAAGATGCTTATAATACTTAATACATCATCAATAATGAAGCAATAGAGACACATTATTTTCCAGTGTAATACTTTGCTGGATAGATCAAGTTTAGAAACCCAGGGTGAAAGAGTAGCACTTAGGCTAAATGCTATTGCATGATCACACCATTTATTTTAAAAAAGATCTCTCCTAGTAGTCATCCTTTGTTCTGCAAACTCAGAAGCATCTGCTCTCCTACACAGATGCGTCAAGCTAGCTAAAGCAGTAAGATAATAATTATTTTTAGGCACTTTTTAAATGATTGAAAATTAATGGAAGATACTATATACCTGATATTTTGGAAATATCATAACTACTTCTTCCAGAATAAAAAGATTTTTAGTTTATCCTAATTTAGAGTAGTTTTTTGGGGGGAGGGGGAGGAGATGAAACCGATTTCACTGTATCTTCTAGATTTTTATCTGAACATTTCTGACTTTTGTGGTCTATGATTAACCAGACAAAATATGCTATATTTTGGGTAGAAATAAAGAAGTATTCCTCAGGCTGAGTTAATCTTTAATGAGTCAGATCCTTAGCATAGCTCACACAAATGAATAGAATTAGATTGATTTACACCCCATAAGAATCTTATCAGAGACTCTGAGATGGTGACTCTGGATCAGCACAGGTAAATTTACAGTGGTGTGAAATATACACTTAAAGAGAAAGTGATGGCTATTCCATCTGGCTGAACAGGTCTCTCTAATAAAGTTGTTTTTTTCAGTATTAGTTTCATGTTTCCTCCTCACTGCAGGTTATGCACTAATTATATGTTTCTTTCCAAATATTGGATGAACTGTTGGAATTTGATCAGATTCTTGATGTATTTGCTGGTCCAGCAAAATGAGTTGAATATAATCAACACAGAACTCTCTTTTGCTTTGTGTTTTCATTGCTCAAAGGTCCTTCAACTAGAAAGTGTGGCTTGCTATTTAGCTTTGATTTCTTTTCTTTGGGGTTGGACTGACATTTTTTTCTGCCTGACTGGAAAGGGCTGCATCGAGGCATACTTCTAAAACCAGAGGATATGTACATTATAGTAAAGCACTTAAGTACATAGCAAGCAAGAACATTCCAGGTGCAGAGTAAAGAGCACAGCAGGAAGTAGCTATAAGCTGATCTTATAGTCTGATTTCTTTTTCCACACCATTCAACGTTAAAAATTGTCCTCCTGGCAGTTTGTCAGAGGGCGTGTTAGGATGATGTGTTCTCAAAAGAAAGCTAAAAAATAAAAGGCCCGCTTCACAACAATTTTATTTGGCAGAGGTAATTTGAAATATTTGTATGTGAGAGACTTGGTCTAAGGATAAGAAAGAAATGCTATCAATCAACTTAATGCTTGACAGACAATAACCCTTTTTTCTTTTTTTTTTTTTTTAAGAAGAATCCAAAACACAGAGATTAACTTTGATTTTTCTCAAGGATATACTGCATTATACACAATACACGTGTGATTCCAAGTATGTCCCCAAAGCCAGAAAGCATTGCGAGGAGCATTCTTAGTCTTTCATTTCTGGCTTTTCTATGAGTAGGACATAGTAGGGGATGTGATTTCACATGCAAAGAAAATGTGATTCTACAGTAACTGAGACCAAGTCAAGAGTCAACCCTCTTTATAGCAAAATGTGCTTATTGTTTTATTTGCCAGATGCATGAAACTCATGTTTTGAAGCCTCCAGAGATATGGAAAAGTGCTTAATTTGCTTTATTGAAAGAGAACATGTTGATACAAACTACTAGTTATCAGTTGCCAAGCAAAGCTTTCTCTGTCACAATAACAAAGGTGACAAAGTGGAATCTACCACTAATACATGTCAAATTTATGAAAGACACTATATTTATGTTAGATGAAAGATGAACAACATTACTAAAAGACTTAGTCCAGTTATATATATGCAAACAGTCAGTGTCCCTGCTTTACTTTCACCAGGTATGCCTTTAGCTGCAATGCTTTTGGAACTTCATAATGCATAGAACTGAAGTAGATAAAGTGTTTACAGAGGTTAGAGTATCCATTTTAGGCAAGTAAAAGTAAGAGCCAATTCAGGGAATGCTATTTTGGACAAATGCTATTGAATAAATGAAATTACAGTATGTTACCAGCTAAGGACAATTACCAAGTATTATGTTTTATTCATGCAATTTACTGATGTCTTTGACCACTCTGACATTATGAAGATTGAGTCAGTCAGAATTTATAGACAACAAGCAGAGTCAATGACAACTTGCCTCATTAAGAAGAAATGTTGGATCACTAAATAAATATATTTAGTCATTTGCCTGTCAAATCCTGTTTTTAAAAAATGCCATGAGCTGATTTCTGCTCCAGAGTATATGGGCTTGACATTTATTGTGGCCTTCCTGCCTTCCACCTCTGGCTGGAAATGGCAGCATGATGGAAATAACAGCTACTGTACTTCCTCTGTATGGAGCCACGATGATCTTAACAATATGCAACCACATGCACACACACAGTCTTTTCTCTGAACTAAAGCATCACACCCTGGTAGGAAATTCACTTAAGTTCAATGTTTGAAATGACACACCCTAAGGAGCATCCTTAATACCCATTATTATGGGTGGGATTTCAGGTCAAGGAAGCAATCAGGGAGTCAGATATTTTGGACATAAAGAGGTCAGAGAAGAGCCATCACACCTTGAATATATTTGGGAATGTTGCATGGAACCCATTTGAAGTCAATACAAAGTTATCAGAATAATTTTGTTGTATACATCAAATAGCTTATTCATAAGAACTGCAAAAACTACAATCATCTCCTCTCATGCCTTTCATACTTTCCTAACTCCCTAAGATGTGGGGGTTTTGTTACCGGGAGAGAACTTTATGACATCCAGAATTAGAAGATAATATCAGTTTAGTGCATGCCTTATATTGGAAAAAATTACTGACTAAAAATAAAGTAAGCTCCTGCAGAGTAATAAAAATAATGCCATAGTTGTCTGTGTCATGTCCTATATTGTAACACCTCATCTGATAAATTAATCTTTGCACTTTAGCTCCAGCTTAAATTGGAGATAAAACAATACGATACATGACCATACAACAGCACATCTTGTCTACCCACAAAGCTTTTTATAGAATCAGGCTTCATTTTCCTTCACAGCTGTAGTGACATTTAAAGGCGTATAACTAATACAGGTATAGATTTGTGTCTGTTTATATATATACTCTGTGTGTGCTCATATGTAATGAGCTGTAATAATCAAGTACACACCAGCACACAGAGTATTTCAATGGCTAAGAAACCCTTTTATAGTCAACAATCAGTTTAGCAACGTGGATAATTTTAATAGACACATTACTTTAGAACAAGCCTTTACCATCTGTTCCACCCTCTAATTACAAATGCAACAAGAATATAATTCACAATTGCATCATTAAAAAGACATAAGGAATTTAATGTATGTCTCTGTTCCCCTTTAATGTAGCATGCATCTGTTATGTTTTCCTCTTACTTTGTAGACCAAAAAAAAAAAAAAAGCCCAAAGAAACCTTCTTTCTCATAATAGATAAAATTCTCCCCGTTTGCATTTTTTCCATAAAGGCATTATTCATGTAAGTAAGATTACTGAACATATGTGGAATACATCTGAACGCAAGTGCCCGCCTGTCCCCTATAAGCTATTATTATATATGCACTTATAGGAGACCATAAACAATCCCTGTAGGTATCTGGCCCTATCAATAGACAGAGTGCTCTCAGACCTTCATGAATCAAGAGCAACTGAATCAGTGAATCTGGGCCAGCTTCCATGTAGTCTAATAAAATAAGGTGCTGAATGTCCTTAACTACTTCAAGAGAATTAATTGATTCAAGAGAATTAAAATTAAAAGAAAATGCCTGATTTTGAAAATTATCTGAAAACACAGGAAATACATGGAAGTCTAATATACAAAAAAACCACAAAAACCTAATTCCACCAGGAACATAGTTCTGTAAGTCCTTAACTACCTTTCTTATAAGGCCTAGAGAACTCGTAAGCCTTAGGTTCTCAAGAACCTAAAAGTAAGACTGTGATTCAGTAAAAGATGCACCTAAAAATCATCAAGTTAAATTTAAGACATCACCATGTGTATTTACCCAATTTAGGCTTTACCACCTGTAAAGCACTACTGCACTTACACAGTAATTAATTTGAAATTAAGTGGGGTATGGCACCTGCTATCACACTTTTGACTGCAGGATAGGTGTACTTTTGAATGTGGAGTACATGTTCCCAAGTCACTTTGGTGAGTTTTACATTTTTATGGAGAACATGTTTATGATGTACTGTAACATCCATTTTGCAGATCACAGAAAATGTAACAAAAGACAACACTTCCTTGCAATTAAAGTCTTCCTTGAAAAATAAGGAGATATAATCCAAGCATGGCAAAGTAATAAAGGTTCTTTCAAGCTTTCCCCTTTCTTTGAAGGTGCTATGTTTCAAAACTGATCATGAAATATTTATTTTCAAATAAACAATTAAAAATAAACATGCAACGTGTATTTTCTACAGTGTATCAAATGGAAAAATTTGAAAAATCAAGCACACAATACAGGGAATTCTAAAGATAATGTTGCTACAGCAACTTACCCACATCACAAATTCTGTATTTTTATTATATTCCTTCCACAACATAAACAGTAATTTAATAAGGAAGAGATTTAACAAGGAAAGTAGGAGGAGAGAAGAGTGCAAACACAAAGTCACTGAGTTACAACTGGTATAGGCCCCCTAAATTACAGTTTTATTCTTAAAAAGGATGTTGTGGAGGTTCAGAGATTTTGAGACCAAATTGTTCAGTTAACAAGTTCTAGTAATGTTGATTTTTCCCTTAAATGTCAGTCCTGAATATTCCACTGGAACAGAGTATCAAACTGGGTTCCCATATTTTTTATTTCTCTTTTATCTGCTTTTCATTCATTCACACAGCAGCAAAGCCCACATAACAGAGAATACCTTCAGTTGCTTGTGTACCATCCTGTATGCTTCTGGGAAAAACTCATCACTGCCTTTGTAGAAATTAATAATTAATTTTATTAAAGGGTAAGAATCCAGCTCTAGTCCTCTTAAGCATATTTCTTAAATAACAAGATGATCGGTCTTAAGCTTCTGCATCTAATCTGTGGAGTTTCAGTTTTGCTCCTTAACGTTTTACTGAGAATTTTACCATAAGAAACAAGCTAAACAATCATTTAGTACTAATATTGAATTCATAACAGTCTGGAGGATCTTTTTTAGCTATACTTCTGCAGTGGAACTAGTTTGGACCATGTGCAACTTTATAGGACACCGGGACAGACATTTCTAATAAAATTTTAAAAGGAACTACAATACACAGTATACAGATCTCTTTTGAAAATTTGGCCATTTAAACTAGATGCCTAAAAGCAAAGCCAAAGACTTTTGAAAAACTAATCTCAGTTCTTGGTGCACAATACTTCCAAAATTTTAGCTTTTGTTCTTCAAGTTAACCTGGTTCTCTTTTGGATTTGTGATATGGTAGAAATAGTATACCTGCAGATACGTCCACAAAAACACATGCTTTTAGACCTATCTTAATAGCTGTGGTCTTCTATTGATCTTCCTCCTTCCAGTCTGCAGTCAAGGACATACAACCAACCTGTCCAAGATCTAACCTCTTCCTGGAAGGCTGAGCATGGAAGCTTCAAATGCTCCAGTCCATCCCATTGTGCCTATGCACTGCCATGTCAGGTCCCTCCTCAGCCCTTCCATGGAACAGGACACAAAGTCCAGAGGAATTCAACACATAGTTCTTCCATCTCAAAGCAGGAAGACAACTAGTTTTATTTTCTTTACCTCCCTCCCCAAATCTATCTTATTTGAAAATAAATTGAGCTAATACAGGTGTAGTTCAGCTTCATGTTTAAAACATCAGCACATTTTCTAAGCTATATTAATTAATACTTGATTGACAAACCTGGTAGGACAAAAAGAACAGGACAAACATCAGCACTCAATAACCAGCTCTCCCCACTTCTCGAATCCCCTCATTGAATTGAATAGCATCACCAAAAGGAAATAGAGATTGTAGATGTAGTGAAAACTAGGTCCATAATTTTCCTAGTGATAGTAGCTTATGGTATGCAATTCCACAGAGGCAGAGAACAGAATATTTCTACATGTCTCTGGTGAAATCTGCTTCCTTGTAAACATTATGTGTTAAAATGTTTTATTTTAATGCATTCAGGGAAAAAAAAAAAAAGCACACCTAGATTAAACAAAAGCTCACAAAGCTTGGACATTACAGGAAAACCAAAATACCAGCAGGTGTTCCTCCTCACTTTGTACTCTAGCCCAGTAAAATAAACTACCACACTACATGGGAGAAAGTGTGAGTCATTGAACATTGTAAATTTTCCTAATGTATCACAGCTACAGAAACACCTGTGCTAAACACAGTAACTTTGTGCTAATCCTCTGTGAATATTTCAACAGCCCTCCAGTGTTTTCTTTCCTTACCAGCATGCTGGGGTGGTCAGTATTTTTCTTTCTCTCCCTCTCCACACGCTTCCAACACTTCCAGGTTTGAACTCAGCTGGGTTGCCTGACCATTGCCCAGCCCCTGCAGATCTTCTGTCCAGAAGCTTCCCCAGGCATATCAGCCAGCCTGCTCAGAGGACAAGCCTTTAACGCCAGCAGACCCAGGCTAAAACATTCTTTATGGGTAGCACAAGGCCAGTGTGAGCACTTTGCTGCTTCTGCTTCAGCCCAGCCAAACACAGGGCTATCATGGTGATGCCTTTTTCTGTTCCCCTTTCACCATGTAAGAAAAGGTCTTACAGCTCCACTGGACAGCAGCCCTGCTGTGCTTTAAAATGGCTGCTTCTGTAACATATTCAAAGCAGCATTCTCATACCATCTCTTATGTTGCTAAAGGCCAAAGAAGGAAAGCAGGTGGAAAATGATAACATCCGACACCACTCAAGAGCACCAAGTGAATCACAGGGAAAAAACAGTTTGAAAACAGAGGGGATAGCACCTCACTAACTTTCCTGGAGAGCAGCCATCCCAGGCCCTGTACTGGCACAGTCCTGCTGGCCAGAGGAGCTTCACCCACACATGCCAGGCCCATGTGCCATGGGGTCCCCCAGGTGCGGGCCCACCCACCTGTGGGTTCTGCTGAGGGCTGCCCTGTGAGACAGCAGGGAGGGCCAGGGAAGCCTCCAGAACCTTCCAGAGCACCTGGCCACACAGCTCTCCCTCCACCCACCCAGCTCAGGCTAGGGGCAGGGAGGAGGGTGACTATGAACCTCAGCTGCGTGTCACCATCCTTTCCAGGGGCTGAGGGGAAAATAACTTGCCTTGTGCAAGCCCAGCAGTGCTTTGTATGGGTGTGAGGGAGGAAACGGCCCTTTTGGGCCCAGGCAGCCTCCCCAGCCCACCTACCACCAGCTAACTTGTCTATTTGATAACAAGCACAGACTGGGGTTGCCATTACAGATCACTTAAACCGTATACTCAGGATTTAAGCAAATTTCTAACTAGGGATTAGGGCAAGCTTTGAATTTGAAGGGCAAAGGCACAGTTTCTGGGCTGCAGGCCCGGTTTGGCCCGATGGGTGCTACACAGTTACGCTGCACCAGCTCCTCACATGGAACCACTACTAATCCCAGGCTAATAAACTGGCAGAGGTTAATAATCCTAATGGCCTGGTGCAACTGAGGGGGGAACAGTGGGGAGGGAGAAATTAAAAAGACACACAAATCAAGAATTGTAATGCTGCTGTTTGTAAATAGATTACATGCAGCTAAACTGCAGTTTATTGCACCACTGACAGGGTTAGTGCTGAGAATGAGCCAGGGAGTCAAAAGCAGATCTCCTATAGCTCACAAACTTCACAGTTTACATGTCAGATCTTTTCTAAATTCAGGCTTTACATCAAAGAAAACTATGGTTTGCATCAGTCAAAAAAAAAAAAAAATGTTCAGCACCTGCAGAATTGCTTACCCCTCATTCTTAGGAAGGTTTAATTAAAGAACATGAGCACTACTGCCCTTCCTCCCTGCCTGGAGCTCTTGTAATTAGTTCCCCACCTTGCTCCAGCACCCACACAAGCCCAGCCCTGTACACTGAGCACTGTGCACCACATACAAGGAAGAGATTCCTGACCTGCAAGGTCCACAGCCCAAATATAAGTCAAGAAAAACATCTTAGGAATTTTTAAGTTTAAAAAATAAAAATAAAATTTTAAAATGGATGGCACAATCTAGGTTCCATTTCCATTAATCATTTTTTCAGTTAATTTTTTAATAAAGTGGGACACTTTGAAGACATCAACACAATTACTAATATTAAGATAAGAATTCCAGTTGAAAAAAATATTCCACACTGAAAAATGTTTTTCTTTGCAAAAAATGGATAAATTTTAATTATAATAAGCACTACATAGATATTAAATGGTATTTTTTGCCATCATCTAAGAGAGATGGAGCTGTCCAGAGCTATCAAGTGGAGAGATGAAATGGATAAGCCCAAAATGTCCCTTTTATAATTAACTATGTGCATCCCATTTTTTCATTAATAAGTTGTCTATAAGATAGCTAAGTATAACTAGAATGTAGATCTTACCTTATCAATTAAGTATACTCCTCCTTCACACACAAAACTTTGTTTTGTGGTGAAAACTGACCTGTTGCTTTCTGCAAAATACACTTTCCACAGAACCCAACTTGATACATATTGATTATATAAAGCAAATAACATTAAAGAAAGGGAACAGGATTTCTGGGCTATGCACAGAAATGCTATAGCTAGAATTAATAACCACATGATTCTATGGTAGCATTTTCAGGAGTATCTGTATGATTTTTGAGCTTACCAGCACTGCATTTCAAGGGTCTGCAGTTACTCTGAGCTCACCACAAATACCTGGGGATTGGTCTAAGTATTATAACACTGCTTTTGTCACCTTAGTCTTGACTGGGAGCATCCCACCCTCCAGAGAGGTGTTCTTCCTCCCCGTGCAAAGTGAGGCAGATAACACAGAAGCATTTGAGAGTGGTCCACATTGGAATAATTTGTTGTGGGGTGATAAGACTCTCTCTTGCAGGATGGGAGAGGGTGGTCCACATTTCCTCCAGCAGAACTGACAACTCAGAATCTCTACAATTGCACTCATCCTATTTTCTCAATTTATAAAGAGAAGCTGAATCCTTCTGTCATGTTTTAACAGACATAAAAAGCAGCTACTATGCCGAGAGTGGATTCTGATTAAATAAGTAATTCTTTTAGCTTCCATTGTAACTCTTACCAAGGCAGCATGAACCTTTTAAAAGATGTTAGTATGTGCTGTAAATTAGGGAAAAAAATCCCTTTTAATCTTTACTGTAGTTGATATTTTTGTGGATGTACAAGATATTATGAGGTAACTCCTCAGTATTCTTTATTTTGAGTGGAACTCAACTATGTCCCAAAACCAGAGGTGAAATCTGGCCTATCACCCATATGTATTTAATAATTCTGCTTTATTGTCTGCTTTCTATTCTTATCATGTCAGCAGCACAAAAAATTACTTGCTAAATGGCAAGATCAGTTGAGGATTCAACCTTCTGCTATTATCAGTGGCTTGATCTAACCTTTTATCTTCTCAGTGAAATCTCCAATTAAAGTCCACATTTCTATCCTTATCTTCCAGCCTACGCAGGGTCTTGAAATAAGTCTTGCAAGCAGTAGAGAGTGCTTCCCTTTCTCATTAGCTTGAGAGAGTTAACGGGCTTATCAGAAAACCGTTGCATTGAGTGTAAATATTCCTGCTCTATATGCAGTTCTAGAAAAAGGCAGTCTGGTACAGTTATATTTTGCTTTATCAAGCTGTTGGAATTCCTTAAGAATTTGGTGCACTTTTAGGAGGGGACACATACAAGTGTCCCCTTGTATGCTTGATCACCTCTGTGGAGTCCCAACAACCAGATTTTCTTTCCTTTAAGTAAGTCTTCATGCAACAAAACAATGTGTCAGATGCTCTCCTAAGCTTCTTGACAGGTATGTGGTTCTGACACCTGGTTTTGCCTTACTCAACCCCCAAATACTTGGTAAAGAATCATTCTTTTATCCACCTAACCATTTGTTTCCCTTTGTACTACTGCTCCAGAAAATATGTATAGTGTAGAAAAATTTACTGGAGGAAATTAGGTATTCTCTTGTCCTAAGTCACATGTTGTAAGCCCATGGCTGGGTATAGCAGTACAGGTCAACCACTATGTAGTGATTCATTAATGCAGTCTTCTGAGACTAATTTTTTTATATGGCAAAGAGGAAATTCTAACATTCTTCTGCTTCTAGAAGGTTCTGGTGCTTCAGGAGCCATTCTGAAACAACAATCCATATTCAAAGACCTCTTTCAAAGGACTGAACTTCAGAATTGGAGTCCTTAGCTTCATGTTTTAGACTGCAAAGTAAAAGAGTAGCAACTAATCAATCATGCAATTGCCATTTGCAAGGACTTTGTTTTCTAAGATAATTAGAGTTCTTTCAGGAGTTGTCCAAAAGTATTGACAAACGAGATCAATAGATCTGCTGCTACTGTTGATTTAGTTCTGACTTGCAACTTATTTTGCTAAGGTTATATCTGGATGAACTAGTATCAGAAAAAAATATGACAAGCTCAGGCTGTTGTCTTATCAAAACCTGTCAAGTTTAACTGTGATGCCAATAATCTCTTCCATCATTTAGCTTTAATTAACTCTTCTGAAAAAGTAAAATAACAAAGCAATTACCATATTGAGTCAAACTATATTTTGTTTAATCTCATGGCCTCTCTCCATGAATACCTTATACTAGATGCTTCAGCAAGACACAAAGAACCTGGGGTGAGCAACAGTCAAACCTTAGGAGACTGTTTTATAACCTCTGCAGTAGCACACACAAACACATTCTGTAAATGGACTGGAGGCCATGGAGGATAGTGATTGCCAAATAATTTTCAAAAATTGAGCCGCTTTTTATGATAACTTTTTATTAATTACCTGATGATTAATATTTCACTCTATTAAAAGCATTGCCCTGTGTCATGAGTCTGAAGGCTAAAAAAGATAGGATGGGGTTTTTTTTACCTTTTCTTGACCTTCTAGATATGTCTTCTATAATGTAGCCTTCTATGCTTTTAAAACCATGAACTGTTTTCTTGCCTTTCCCAGACAAACTTCATTTATTTTCCTCTGCATTGCTACATTATGCAACCTTTTAATGCAATAAGGAATACAAAAAATAATTTTTTTTACTATCTTTGTAATATCTTCAGGGTACTACTGTGAAGAAAATAGTGTTATTTTTTCTGAGTAATACACATTGACCAAATCAGTAGTAAATTTGTTGGAAAGACATTAAATTACTTTGTTGGGCTCCAACTTTTGTAGTCACAGTCTTAACACAGATAGACTGTACTTGAAGTCTTAATGGATTTAAAACATCAAGGTAACTTCGGACCTCTGACTACAACCACCTTCCTCAGTGCAGTTGGGAGAATGATGCTGAAGTGAGTGGAAGTCCAGCGTTCACAGCATGTCAGCTTCAATAAGACTGTTGCAAGACAGGTATGTATCTTCTGTAAGATCTTTGTAGGATCTTGTGGACCTCTTTCCCTAGAAGGTGTCCTTCCTCTGCACACTGAATACAGTTCATCTCTATTGTTGTCACTTCACTCTCAGCTGATCACAATCAATGGAATAATCTAAGTTCTCTTTCATTTTTACAATAACATACTGGTGAATGTGGATATTGTTAGCATTTATCTATCTATCCAGCACATTTGCCATCACGACCATGTTGCACAGGGGTGATATCTTGCTACCCACACAGAGACCTTTGAGAACATCTGAAACGCCTCCATGTGTATGTGACTGAACTTGTTTTAAAATCAACCGCATGCCACTAGATAAACAAAGTGGTCAAATCACTTGGCACGGCAGTAATCCACACGTAGAGCTCACAGGGCATTTTATTGCACACTCTATGACACACAGAACATTATTTTTCACCTTTGGCACTTAGCTCATAGATTCTTTAATATCTTGTAGTTGAGTAACTGAAGCTGACAATTGCATACTTGTATTTCAGTTTATGTTAATATGCAAGTGTCCATAGATTGAATCTGATTGTCCTCCAACCTGCACCAGAGTTCACTAAGGATGGAAATGGATGCTTGCATGGAAATCCACAAGAGGAGAACCTGAGTGCATGAGCATGGTATTGTTCATCTTCATTAGAGAACTTTCCTTAAGTAAACAACTTGCTTTGTTAGTCTAATAGCTGTATGTATATTCCCTAAATACATATGCAGAGAGAAACCCATTTCCACAAGCTGTTTTATGTCAGCATACTTTGCCTCCATAGACACTGGAGTCAAGGGTGGTGTTGCATGTAACTGCTGGGAAATCTTATGCAGCTGCGCAAGTGGAACAACATGCTCTTGTCAAGGCAGTGACATAAAAAGGTATTAATAGAACTGTGTATAGTATAACAGTTGAAAGAAAGCTAAGAAAAGCTAACTATATCATGGCAGTAAGTTCTATTCTTATTTAAGATAATGTGGACAAATAGTTTAAATGAAATAAACCCCAATACTTTGCTTAAAAGAATTATGGGGACTACTCTATGTATATCATACAAAGCATCATTTTTCCATTTATTCATGTTTAAGAAATGGACTTGTATAGTATTTTGGCTATGGAAGGCATATTTTATTTTATTTTGTTATTCTATAAGGGTGTTTTTGTGAACCACTTTAAAAAAAGTCAAAGCGTTATATAACTTATAAATTTTACATCCCCACTTAAACATTTGAAGAATTTTGTGGTAATAACATACAGTGGGGTATTTTAGTGACACTATTCCACTTCTTTTTTTCAGTCCTTACTGTAAAACTCAGAAAGAGTATTTCTTTCCTCTATGGAGATGTTGATGTTTTGTCCTGGTTTTGACAGTAATGACAGCAGAAATATACAACCCTTTCACTACTTCAGTTTCCCTTGGATTAAGGAATGTGATAGCATTGCAGCATTCCCAAAGTGGGTCAGTACTGAGAAGTTGGGATTTTTGGCTGGCACTGATTCAGAGATGAAGCCCTGATGCAGCAAAGCATACAGGCTGTATTTCCAACAACTGTGACTACCACATAAATGAGTTTAAAATTTGTGGTATATCTTTAAGTCACCAATATCAGTGCCAAAAATCTGTCTGGACTTAAATTGCATGTCACATATTTAAGATGTAATCTACATAGCATGTGTAAACCAGAAAACATCTATGATATCTCGATTTTTCCCTGGGGAAAAGCACAAGAATTTTACCATGGTAAAACTGCAGGTGGCCATGTGTTGAACATTAGATTTCCAGAGCCAGAAAAGCTGAATCCACATTCCAGAATGCACTGAGAATCAATATAGGTATTAAAAATTTTAGAGAGAACTGTTACATTCTCATTCTCAATGGATGTGTTAGTTGAACTTGTGACTTTAAGTACCCTTCTGGTAAAAACATCGTTTTGTAATTTGAAAGCACTGCAGACATGGCACATCTTGTTGATGTTAAGCCTGGCATTTTTGATATGTGGTACCACTGTTTTATAAAAACTATCCTGTCACTGAAGTTCTTTATTTTTGAATGCTTCTTCTGCATCACAGTAAATTTTAATGTACACAAGTGATACAAATGGATCTGTGTGTGCATAAATGCTTGCAGAATTAGGACCTTTTTTTATTCTTTCAATTTTACTACTCACGGTGAGATCTGCATCATGCTAAATCATGTTATGAACATTTTATACAGCAAAAAGAGGCACTTAAACTTTAGCACGTTAAATACTGAGGTAAGGATTAATGGAAAATCATTTCTGTGTTCTTGTGTTTCTCCCTTTGATTCTCTGGTCCTACTGAGTATTTTAACAGCAGATGCTATGATCATCAAGTATTCATTTATTGGAAAATTCATACTGGAAAATTCATGAGTTTTGAAAAAGTATTACTGCTTTGTAATACTCACACTGAGCATCAGCATCAGTAGTCCATTATTTCTCCTAAGTTTAAAATGTAGCATTATTTTATTTGAATTCCAACACAAATTCCAGCTTAAATCTTAGATATGTTACACCTGTCAAAAGTTGATTTATAGACATGTTCTAATTCTACCTGTTTATGAGTTTTTCACATATTTTTCTCATCTTTCTGTTGCAGAGTGATAATGGATTTTTGAGACATTTTAAATGCTTAAATATGCACAAAGTGAGCAGGGGGGGAGTTTAATGTGGTTCATTTACATCAACTACAGTACAAAAGAACACAAATGAATCATGGAGTCACAGCAAAATAAGGCATATTATTTAATGAAAATGATGCACTCCTGCTAACAGAGATAATGATAATTATACCATAACTTACAACAACTCCTATGTGCATAACTCTTGCCACTACTCTGTGTCCTACAAATCACATTAAGATTTGTGACAAGATAAAAACCTTGTTTATATGAAGCACATAATGATGAATTACTTTTAATATGCTTGGTTTCCTTTTTATGATTCTAAAAAGTAGCCAAATCTTACACTTTTAAATATAGACCGAGAACCATTTTGGATTTATCTACAATTAGTTTTTTGGCATACAACATAGGTTTGATTTTGCTCAATTATATTCATGTGTTGTATATCCATGATGCAGTATAATTGCATAACATTAAGACTTTTGAATACATCAGGTAATGATTCACAAATTGAATCAAAACAGAAAAACTTCTGTGTTGGTGACCTTACTCAGTCATGTTATTATTCACGTTTCAAATCCAAATATGGTTCCATTTTCAGTTCTAGGCTTACCATAACAAATCAGAAGGGTCTGTCCTGGAAAAAGTCATCCTCTCAGGTTGAACACATGCATTATAATATTAGAAATAAATATTTTTGCAATGCATTACCCAGCACCAACTCTGTATATGATATTCCATTACATTAAGAGACTTCCTGATATAAACAGCAAACATACAACAAAGATTGATTAATCAATAAGTGGGCATGGCCTTATTACAGTGAACAAATTAGACAATTCAGGATATATTGCTTTATAGGCAAGATTTCTTCTTTACAAATATTCTCCGTAATTGATTGTAGTGACCTTTTAGCAACACTGAAAAACATCCTCAATTAATAGGCTACTTTTGCAAAACAGATCACAGTGGGGAGAACTATGTGGTTTGCACAGTAAGACTTTAGAGAAAAGGAGGAAAATGTTTTTTGAATGTGCTCAGTGGGAAGCAGATGAGAGCTTTACTTTCTGAAGCTGTATTTGTTTAATAAAAGCAATGTAAAGACAATTTAGCACTGATACTGTATTTCAAGAGCGACATCAACAACTGGGTTCTAATCTATTGGTCCCTCTGTTGTGGGAGTACCTAGGAGTCAACTGCAACTTATGAATTATTGTTAAATGCATAGTCTTTTTGTAAAAAACTCACTAACTGGGACTGTTTATAATACACACTATATATAAAAATCAATTATACAGAGCAAGTGAAAAGTGAAATAAGAACGTATGATAATAATGGCTTAAAATCTCACATATGGTTCAGGGACAAACAAAAAAAGTGCTTCTTTTGTACATCCTAGTCTTGTTTGGTGAAGGAGATACCCAAGCACTGTATTTAAAGATGATTTCACTGGCAATTGCATGTAAGTTTGCAACAAACTCACTAATCACATTAACAGACCTTCTGTTTCAAAGCCTTCTAGTTACTCCTCCATACCTCAACTTTCCAGATTACAAAAGTGTTCAGAGTGGGTTTAAAAAAATGCACAAACATATCAGTTTCAAGCCAAGCCTTGAGGGGGGCACCTGAGGTGACTTGCTTGCAGAAAATTGATGCAAAAGTATTCATGTTTTACTTAGCACACATTTTCATGGAAATGGTAGGCCTTTTTAAAGCAATATGGAAGTTGATAAAGATTTGGGTGTTCAAGCCTGATTTCAAAGTTGAGATCTGGGAAACAAAAAAAAGATTGGAAGTAGCAAATTAAAAGAAATAGCACTTTTTGGTCAAACGAGAAGTATGAGAGTGAAGATCTTTTAAAGATTTCCTCTGCCTTGGCCTGGGAAAAAGGAGAAGAAAAATAGCAGGATTAGTGGTCTGGTTTTAGAGGAACAGCTATAACATTTATCTTCTGAATATCAGACCATCCAGGAAATAAATTCATCTTCCCCTCCCCACCCCACAGCACACTTTTCCTCTGCATTTAAAGGGTCAACCTCTTGCTGTGCTGTTAGCACAGGACTAGCTGCATTTTGGGGCGTGGAAGAGTTTTGTAGTTGTCATTTTTTTAACTCAGGCTGACTAGAGGAAACAGCATTTTTCCATGAAGTCAGAGTAAGGAATGATCACCTCCCTGGGAGAAGTCATTGTCAGCTAACCCAGGAAATTTCAAATAAATTTGCAGGCCAGTTAAAGCCAAACAGCTCAAATCTTGTCTGTCTTCCTCCTAAGACAATACTCCGTCCCACAAGCAACCCAGATGAGCCTTGTGGTGCTAAGATAGCTTGAGAGATGCATGTATTTATTTTCTCTCTAAAACTAGCAAATATATACAACAAAAAAGTTCAGTCCATTTCAGAGTGAAGGAAATAAGGCTTACCCTTCCCACGCAGCAAGCCTTATAGTAATGGCCTTGTATGTAGCTGTCTATTTTTATTAGTTTACAGGCTGTAAACATTTCAGCATGCAATGTCCTGAAGGAGAGTATGTCTGCAAACTTTTCTTTTTTTTTTTCCTTTTTATAAATGAAAGCTAATTAGACTTGATTTTAGTCCTTCCTTTTGTGAGATTCAAGTCCACTGGTTTTGTGTTGTAGCTTCTGGCTACACTGTGATCGAGTGTCACAAAAATACCATAAAGTCCAGAAGTTGCTAATTTAAGCAACTTTCCTGTTTCCTGCCCTCCCTCCACCACCACTCTTTCCATCTCAGTTCAAGAATTTATATTTTTAAATGGTGATTGGGAATAGTCGTGATTCCATTACAACAATTGATTGAAACCTTGCACAAATTTTCAGACACAGGATTTGTACAAACTGACCTAACAAAAAAAAAAAAAAAAGCCAACAAAAAAACCCTCACAAAACCCAAACAAACAAAAAAAAGGAAGTGGCAAGGTTTGTCCAATCTCAATGTAATATGACCCATTCTGTGTATTATTAGAGAACAGTTCTTACGGGCACTGGTAGAAGTCAAAATAATGTCATATATATAGTTACAGTTACAGAATCTAGTACACACTGCTTTGTCAGCCCTTTTGACTTTTCATAGACATATCTGAGATCCATTTGGAAGCTAGATGCTAACATGAAAAGAGTATTCTCACCATTTCTTTTCTCTGTCCCATCCACCACAGGATTGCTGAGCAGACACTTCAAGCCAGGCTGATGCATCTACAGCATCTATCACCTTCTAAAGCTGACACACCAAATCCATTGTCTCTTCCCTTTCCTATGAACAGAGTAAACTGGGCAACAAACTAAGGAGCAAAGATGCATTACAGCCCACAGAGCTGGCTGAAAGTATATGCAGAATCAAGCCAATGGTGCAGAGAAGCAATTACTAAAATTTCATACAGTTTCATACAATTCAAGGGAACCCTCAGATGCAAGCTAGTGCAGCATCATGACTCTGTTACAGGCTACAATGTGTACTGTAGACAGGAAAATAGCAAGCTCTGTGATTTGGATTAATAGTATAACTCTGAATTTGTGGATAATTGTCAGTGTACACATAATCCATGCCTCAGTTTTAACAGATCAGCACCAAGTGAGCTAATCTTCTATTCAACACAACAATCCATGCCAACTGGCATACATGAGAGCTCTTTAGAAGCACAGATGTCCACATCTTCCTCTCCTAAACAAACACAGAAACCTCGTACTAAATGTCAAATAATTCTAGTCAAGTTGTTCACTGAAATAGCACCAGTTATACTCAATTATATTTAAGGTAATCTGTGCTCCTAAGCAAATCAGAAGGCCTTTTGACAAATCAAGATCAATTTCAAGCAGCGGGCACACAAATATACCTGGTTATACCATGTCCTCAGACTTACTTTTCTCTACATTTTGTTGTGATAATTACCTATCTAAGATTAATGAGTCAGAAAGGCCTCCTTTGACCCCACCATAGAGTTTTTGCTGGCATAGCTATTTTGTTAGAGCCTGATTTATTCCTTTTCAGGTTTGGAAACATAGACTTGGTCCCAATTTCAACATCTCATTACTACGTACATATGCTGTCATAACACAAAATGAGGGCCTGTTTACCTGAAAATGTCTACCTTTTGGCTTCAACTCTTCTTTCAAGATGTGACAAACTCTGAACATAAGGCAGATACTCAGTTCATGTATACAATGGGAAGATTATTTGACTTCAGTACACTAACTTTCATGATGTGCTGCCAACTTATACTATGAGAACTTGATTCACTGTATTAAGAACCACCCTGAAATTATACTCAGATTTAATACTTTCTATAAAGATGCTTGCTACATGAAGGTAAATGCTTCATTTGATAGACATGCTTGTTTTCCTTCACATAATCATTCACAGATATTCTGTCAGATCAATCATTCTATGTGGCTTCCCTCTGCACTCTTTGCCACGGTATCTGAGCATCTAACATTACATGAATTCTATATAGAGTCTAAACGTAGACTTTGTGAAACTATGGACATCAGGCAGATTCATAATAATTATTATCAGCAAAAGTTGTGGTAAAGATGCGAATCGAACTTTTCATCCTCAGGGAAAGATTTTCTTACTAGTAATTTATTATTATTGTATCTCCAGAAGAAATTTAACTAGCTACAGTTCAAATTGAAGAAAAATACATATAATATCTTAATGGATTACACTTCACATATATAGCATCTGATGTGGTAAATAAAGGTCCCCTCTTCAAGACTAGTTCTAAAAAGTATTTAAACTCAGCTAAAGGTATTTGAACATGAACTCCCCAAGTTTTAATCTATTTTTCAACAGAACTTGCCTGTTGTCTGTCTTGCTTTATTGGGCATGTTTCTTCAAAGTGAAAAGTAGATACTTTTTGCAAGGCCAGGATTTTCATTGCTAGCTCATGTGCATCATGAACGCATATGTCACCATGCCTGTGTTTGCATTTGCGAAGACAAAAAAAGCCACCTTGGTGACTGCTATACGAAAATCATTTTTAGCAGCTGCTGGTGAGCAGGTTTTGAGTTTCTCTCAAGAAATCAGAAAGACCTGTGGGCAAGTAAATGCACGGTAAAGACAGTCTCTAGGATCAGAGTGATGAAAAGCTAGTTTCTGTGCTCAGAAACACAGTCTTCTGCCCCCTGCCATAAACACACTGAGTCCTGCATCTGGGCATCTGCTCCTAGTTTTTTTTAAATAGAGATTTTAAGTCCAAAGTCCACCAAACATTTCATTGCCATTTTTACGTGGTTGTAATCTTTTTAATTTCTTTTGATGCCTCACTTGAACAAAACAAAGCAATCCCTCCAGTCATAGAGAATTTAAAACCTCTTTAAAAGTGGGGGTTTATCCAAGATTAAATTAATCTACTGCTATTACTGACATGTATTGACATTATGACAACATGGCTAACTTCCCTACTGACAGACTTCAATTTTCTCTCTCATTCAGACATTTCCTTCCAGAACCACATGCCAAGGCATTAGATCAGTTCTGACTCAAAAGGAAGAGTACCACCCACTGAAGAGCTCCTGTGGCATCCTGCATTTTCCTTAGAGAATCTCCTCAGCCTAAGGTCTGGACATTTGATGTGATTATAACCCAAGGCAAAATATATATAAAAAAAGTACATATATTCATAATATACACATATATAGGAAACATATGGAAAATGTATCTTTGCCACATGGGACTGGAGATTAGTACAGCTCTCATTAGAAAAAAAGAACATCATTTATAAAACATACATGCTGCTTTCATGCTACTCCCTTGCCTCACCTTTAATAGAAAACCCCAGAGAAAGCAATTTATGCTTACTAAAACCAGCAGCATCTCTTGTAAAAGATAAATACCAAATTATATAGTGAACAGGAAAAAAATATAACACTGGTTGTTAGCCCACTGGAAATTTATTAATTTTTTGCTCTGTAAGTTTTCCTTTCTTTTTTTTTTTCTTTTTAAAATACTATCACCTTCTCTTCCCAAACCATGAAAACCCTGGCAATAATGATGAAAAAACCTTATGCATAGACAGGAAGATTAGGTTTTCAATTTGATTAAAATTTAAGTACATCTGTGAAAACTCATGCCTAATGGAAGGCCACATGAAGATACCTGCCGATGTCTCCTGTTCCCAAAATAAAAGAATAAAAAGAATCATATCAGATATCTTGTTTAAATATCTAATAGCAGTTTTGTTTCTACAGATCAATATCGAAGGAAGTAACTTGTTTGTTTTTGCTATCAGACTAACGGGGCAAACAGGTTTTCAGTGGAAGTCGCACTGCATGGAGAAATTCAGAACAAATAATTACAAGAAATATAATAGCCTTGAAAAGCCAAGTACTCTGTCAGTTCTAGTAATCCTTCTTTCCTCATAGCAGATGAGGAGCTTTGTAAGGTGATATTGATATTAGAAGAAATAGGGCTTCTCATATTAAAGCTACGCAATATTGGCTCCATCCCTAAATGTTTGTATAGAATTAAATAACTTTCTCCTTCATTATCATGCTCCTCAGGATTCATTTATGACATATGTAATAGATCAATAAATCAGTAGGAATGCCTTGCAATGCTAATATGCTTTTAAAAAGAACAAATACAAGGATTAAAATCCTAATTATAGGGGAAATAATGAAGGTGTACGATGGAACTGTAGATTATATATTGCTAAAGGTGTCCTATTTAATTACTATACCTATCATTTTCATTCTCAGAGAGGAAATTTACCTTTAAAGCATCATTTTAATCTGACAATACTGACTGCATTATAAACTCAGCTAGTACTTTTAATGGTTTAGACTGTTGACATTAAACTTGTTGGACAGATTTGTCACTTCCTATTCTAGCCATTTTACATATTCAAGAGACACAAAGCAGTGAAACTGGCTTTTCTTGCCAGCAAAGTATCCCCCAGCCTCAGAAAACTTGAAGTCTTCTTGTTCAAGCTCTTGTTGATATACAGATTCTCAAATGCAATATGATGAGCTTCTAAATTTAAGTTTTGGATTGTGTTGACTAAAGCTCACAAACATGTAGTCACACAGAATGAAACACCATCGTGTAATAAGGTCTTGTACTCCAAGCATATATGCTCATAGGATACAATATAAAGAGGCATGTAGGTCTGATTTTCTATCAGTGGATCCATATGGTAAACAAACAAATTTGCAGATTACCTAACATCAGGAAAATATTCAAGAACAAACCAACACAGTAGCAGATAGTTTCTGTCTGCTACATAAGTTGCATATACTCAGCTGATTGATTCATAGAATGGCACCAGGCGTCAGCTACAAGTATAGGCTGGAAGTTGTTTGTAAAGAATAAAACTATTAAAAACTCTTTGAAATTACTTAGATGTTAATCCAAATGTGTTTAGTGCGTTCATAAGCAGAGGGGAATTGCTTTTATTTTGTGCACCAAATCACTCATTAACTCTGATATAAATATTCCACAAGTGCAGATATGGCCTAAAGCCCCCTCTCAGTCCTTTACTAAACTTATTTACATATAGACGACATTACAATTTCTACGGCTTTATGGACGGGCCTGGCTTTTTGCAGATAAATATGGTACTTTTGACAAGGAATTTGCTGCCTCACAAGCGTAAGTCACTATGGTATGTCCAATGGCACTTCAGTCAGTAGGTCATCTTGCACAGAGGAAATACAAATGAAGAAAAGGAATGTGCCTCAGGGGCAACTTAAATAGATGGATTACCAAATACACTCCTTTCACTTCTGATTGCTGCTCAACTGAAACCAGTGATCTTACTGATGCAACATAAATGGAGAAGTTTGGACTGACTGAAGAAAGATATAACAAAAACAAACAAACAAATAAAAAGATAAAAAATATGTAGCCTAACATCTCCTTCCCCTCATTTGGGTCCAACCATTTTAAAACATTTTGTCAAGCTCTTCAGAATGGTAAGAAGATGTCCAAATACATTTGAGGCTCAGGATACAGCTAGATGGTGAGCTCGCAGTATGGTCCTCTATAAGGGGTATGTTACATACTGGAGGTATTCTGGTTATCTGCAGGGCTCAGTAAAGATTTTTTTCTGGGAAAGCCAAATTAAATGAGGACAAAGACTTTTCTTGCTTTCATCTAATACTGAGGGATGATTTTGTTAGTATTTTTTTAATTCAGTAGTAGGTTCTAGGGAGGTAATACTCTATTTTAGCACCTTTACTTCCCTGTCCTTAAAATGAGCAGATCAATTGGAAATGGCAGTGAGAACTTTGGAAGAATTGACTACTGCATGGACACATTGATTATACATTGCAATTTAGCTGAAGGTTAGCTTGTGAGAGGAAGTGAAAAATGACAGTGGTTTAAAAATAACTAATTTCCCCCTATTTTATAACAAAACATTTTAGTGCTTCTTTCCAAAAAGGCTTTCATTTCAACCTTTGCTTTTTAGTATGGTAGAGTTGAAAGGGGGGAGCAGAAATTACTTCATTTGATTAAACTGCAACAATTATTTGTAAATTCCTTGGAGGATAATTATAACATTTTTATGTCTCATTTAAGAAATTAAAATATATTTTAAAATTCCACAACCAGTCTGAAACAAAATTTTCACTCTGGTCTAAAATGATACATGAGGAACAAATAATACGGTAGTTTTACAAATGAGATTCCTAATCACAGAAGTTTTTTTCCTAGTTCCTTGCCATTTATATAAGGCTCTATTTGTGGATATCACATTGAAATGCCACATTTAAATACTTAGTTTTAGGCTCTCAATTCCACAGACTTCTGAATAAAACCTGTACTTTAAGTGAAATCTTAATAAAACCTTAAGCTCACCAGTTGGTAATGTATTCACACAGCTTAAATAATGACATAGGGAGAAAGAAATCTGGAAGCAGAGATCAAGGAGAGAAAAAAGCCCGTTACAGTTGAAAAGTGATGGCAAGTGAATGAGGCATGGAAAGTATTTTAGACAAAGCATCAGTATGAAAAAAATTGTTAGACTCTGGACAGACAGCAGGAGTGAATAAGAAACAGTAGGTAGGTGCTAAATGGAGCTGGTTATAAATTCCCATCCAGACAAAAGGGATTATATGTACAAAGTATTTTTCGTTGATGTTTTGTCAATTTTTGTTTTCCCAGTTACTTATTCCAGATATTATTAAATGAAGAGATGAATAGCAGAAGATTCTACTTTGAACTTGACCCCGAGAAGAAAAGAAAACCATAGAAGTTACTAAAGCAGGGTACTTTTGTTTTGTTTTTCTTTTGAAAGCCATGATTTTTGTCATAAGTGAAAAAAGCATATAACAACACATAAAATGATTGTATAGCTCAAGATCATCTCAACAGTAGGTTTTTCAGCCATTCCCTTGCAATGAGGCTTTCAAATTTTCCATTAAGCAATCCAACAGCATTCATTCCTCCTCTGTCCAGGTCCAGTGAGAATGACCTATAGTTCTATACAGCCTGCGCTTCTCCCCACTTCAATTAGTAAATGTTCTAGTGATGTAATTGTGGTTTAGGCCCACCCGGTAACAAATCACGACGCAGCCGCTCGCTCGCTCACTCCCCCCTGCCCCTCCCCGCCCCCGCCCCCGCCCCCGGCGGGATGAGGAGAAAACACAAAGGCAGGGTCGCGGGTGGAGGTGAGGACTGGGAGGGATCACTCGCCACTTATGGTCACGGGCAAGAGACAGGCTCAGCTCGGGGAAGAGACCAGATCGATTTAATGTGCTCCCAGTCGAACCGGAACGAGGACCCTGGGAAGGGCACCCGAACCTTAGAACACCTTCCCCCCAGCCCTCCCTCCTTCCCGCCTCAGCTCCCCTCCCGGTTCTCTCCGCCTCCTCCCCCCGGCGGCGCAGGGCAACAGGGGATGGGGTCAGCTCGCCACCCCGGGTCTCTGCCGCTCCTTCCTCCTCACTCAGGGGGAGGAGGACTCCTCGCTCCTCCCCTGCTCCACCGCGGGGTCCCCCCGTGTTCTCCCCGAGGCGCTACCACCGTCACCGACGGGCTCGGCCTGGGCCAGAGGCGGGTCCGGCCTGCAGCCGGCGGAGCTTCCAGCAGCTGCCAGCGGGAGGCGGCCCGGACGACCCTCCCCCGCCAACAAACAAAAAAAACCCGCACCACACAAACCCGTAACAGTAATACAGCATATACAGTCACAGGTATTGTCCACAACTAGACCAAAGTCTCATTAGGCTTTTTTTGTGGTTTGTTGTTGGGTTTTGGTTTTGGATTTTTTTTTAAGAAAATTACAGGCTCCTAAACCTATTACCTGTCTGGGGAACCCACATCAGTGATGCCCTGGTGCACTAGGTTGTCCTGGACTGATTACCTCAATCTGTCAGAACTATGACAAAAAGTGTTATGGATCTTTCCTGATATTGGCCATAGGAGAGAAAGGAAAAAGCAGACATATATTGCAAAAAGATTACCCAGCCAAGGATCTTTGGGATCGTTTTGTTAAATCGTTCACTTTCTATGGATAAAAAGTACATAGACACACATAAGGTGAAAATGTTTTGGTCCCAAAATGGACCCAAAACTGTACCTTGCTATAGCCATGCCTAAACCCTACATCCATACACCTGGAGTCCAGCAGCTGTGTCTCAAGATCTCTTACTGCTTGCAGAAGTGCACAATGCAGCAGCATGCTCTCAACAGTGCAGCTGTGCTCATATTAAACCTGCCCTGTCTTATACTTTACACAACCAGACTATAAAACTACACTTTGATTTCCAAAACTACTCTTACTGTTTTTTTTCTAACAGAAAAAGCAGCTCAAGAGGATTTGAACTGTCCTCTACAGATTCCACAGAACTATATCTGAATGTCTGTGGCTCGCTGTGAGCATTTCCTTGGCAGGTAAATCCCCACTACTGCAGGTACTTCTCAAAATCCCTTCCATGTCTTTGGAAGATATCACTTGGGCCATACAAGGGACTTTCCACTCCTGACATTTGCCTCTTGAGTACCTCCTTCTCTCTGTCAAAGCTTTAATAAAAAAAAATTACCTGAAAATATTTAGGAAGAGTGTTCCTCAACTCCTGTCATGAGTTTTTAGGATCTCACTCTTATTTATTTCAACTCCTACTGTCAAGAGTTATTAAGAACAATAGGGACAAACTGGGAGATACATATAGGCTCTAAAATGTGCCTAGAGACCCACAGGACATAAAACATCCTGGCAAGTAAGGCCACTCCCCCCACCCCTCAGATGTAAGTCTCTGCCTTGAGAATGATTAAGCCCTGGATGACAGTGAGTGATTTTTGGCTCTTGAAGTTTGTGGACAGAGGCCCAGGGTAAAGCTGGGACCTAGAGGTTACATGAAGATTTCTTTAGCTCCTTAATGTATCCCAAGATATACACAGGTGTCTCTTGCTATGGGGGATAACCAGTCACCTGAGCCAGAAAATTTCAATGTGAGAATCCCAGGTTGACTGTCCTTTTTATGTTTATTTTGTAGAAGGGCCAGTCTATCTCTGCACACTCCTTGTTTCAGGAAATTATTAATTGTATTGTGCTTGTGTTAAATCAAGAGATCCCTACGAGGCCGTTTACCAAATGCAGTTGTTATTTTTCAATTTAACAATCTTTTTATCCCCTTGGTGTTTTTATAATTTTCTCAGATGTATTTCAGTCTTCACATTTTATTGAAATGTACTGGCTCAGCACGTGTGGTTTGTGGATAATCACAGTATGGACAAAATGTGTTATTTAGTTGGCACTTCCTACTCTCTCCTACAGTTTCAACTGGAGAAGTTGTTATTCCTGAAGACTGCTAGGCTTCAGGCATAGACATATGAAGTAGTTAACTTTTCTTTTTAAAACTGTATGAATAGTTAACCAAAGATCATTCAACCACATTTACAACTCCGGTTGCATTCATTGTTCCATTTGTTCAACAGTTTAAAGGACAATTTACATTCCCTTTGATTTAAAGGACAAAATATTTCCTTTTTTGTTTGTTTGTTTGGGTTTGGGGTTTTTTATGGTTTGTAGCTGAAGATTTCAGTGCAAAGATTTTGGTAGGCCACTAACTCTGTCCCAGAGCCTCAGGCTATGCACATAGGCCACAAATTTACTGTGAAATAAAAACCAATATTTGATAACTATGACATTTTAGTAAAGCCAGCATGCCCTTCAGGGTGGTCACATATTCCAAAACTCTCCTGCTATTAAAGCTGACCAAATTTTGCTGGAAAGCATTCTTTGATTGCAAGCTCCCTGTGGTGACATTTCAGAGCATCCAGCCCAAGCTTCCTTAGCTTGTTTCTTCAGGAAGCAAATGTTACTGGTGAGAAAGTGGTGAACCCCAGTTATTCCAATTAGTTCAATCCTTATCAGTGTTATTCATTCAAAAGTCAATGTAATTCATTCAATAACCTGAAGAAGCAGGTGTTTAAAAAGTCAACGGATCACGTTCTAATAGCATGTTGAAATTCTGTTTCTTGTTACAAAACAGGACTTTTTGAAATAATGGGAATTTGAAATAACACTGATGTTTCCAGAGAATAAAATTATTCTAGTTTATAATGGACTCTAACATTACTATGGTTACAGGCTCAATAAGCTCTTTATTTGATCAAATATTCCTTTAGGCAGTACTATTAAAACTTTAAGTTTCTTTTTAATAGCTTTAATAGCTTCTGTTATGCTAGCCCGGCATTTCTGAGGTTTTTCTATTTGTTCTACAGCTTTTGACCATATTATCCTGCTTCTCCTTGTTACAGTATATCAGAGCACATTTGTCTCTCCATTCAAGTAAAGATGCTTGTTGCGTTTGTTGTCTTGAAAAAGCATGAAAAGAATCACTGGGTGGGTGAGGATCCGATTTTATCATTATCTGTAGAACATATTTTCAACAGCTATGAATTAATAAATTATTTTCAACTGAGGATGCATATATAGGTCTTCATGCTGAACAGCTGGCATATCTTTTCTTTTTGTTAAGGAAAGCAATCTTATTCCCAGGCATGTGCTATTCTCTTTTAATAAGGTAATCATGGTTCCATAGCTTCAGAGCTGGTCTTTGTCAACAATATCCGGATCTTTCTTCTCCTCATAACCTAACAGGAGAAGGACTATAGTTCTTCCAAGAAGAATGATCTCAAAAGAAGCTCTTATTACTGAGGCTGAATGATAATGGTAGTGTCATAAACTTACTCTATAAAATCCCTAAGGACTTTTGCAAAACTGCCACTTATTGATAAAGTCAATTCTGAAAGAATGTCCAGACATTGCTTGGAGTATGTCTGCGTGAATTGGGCTGGAGGATACTTTAGTAAATTCAAGTTGCTATGGAACGTTCTCAAGTCTGGAGATGGGAACAAGAATTGCAGAGAAGTCACTGATGTTATTCTGTTCAGGTTTATCAGTATACGAGAGTCTAGTGTATAGCTTATAAGTACATAAATGAGAACTCTCCAACTGCATTATTGCCTGCTTTTTTCCCCTCATCTATTTCAGGTAAACACTGGTTTTTAGCCAACAAATAAAAAGGCACCCAACACTTGTGTGCCAGCTGTGCATTGGTATGCCAGGGCAATCTACCTGCAGAGTGTGCTTCGTATTTTTTGTTTTACAGAGTATGGATGGAATAAATTACACAATGCTTGGTCTGATCTCAGAAATTCATTAGTGAGAATAAAATTTTTTGCACAAAATCAACACTTCAGAGTGGACCCTTGAGTCTCCTAACACAGGCATGACTAAAAACTCCACAATGCCTTTAATTTTTTGCCAGAATATTGTGACAGAAAGGGAAATTTCTATATCTAAAACACAGCTGGACCCTAAAGGCCTCTAAAACACTACTAGTTTGTAATATTTCTAGGTAATCAATTAGACAATCCAGTGTTTTTCTTGAAAGATGTTTGACCAGGAGGAATCAGGTGAAAAAAGTCATTTCACCTTCCCTGATGAAGGTCATTGACTATTGTCTGACAAGTCAGCAGTAATTAGACAAAACTACATTGCAAGGCTTAATAAACAAAGCTGTTGTTCTGCTCTGCACAATTCTGTCTGGCACCCACAAGAAAACAGAGCTGAAATTAAGTCTCCATTCATTACAAAAATACTCTAACAGTAATTCAGAGCTATGGACTGTCTGTTGTTTGTCAATGGTATTGAATGGTTTCTATCTACTGTAACAAATCGCTCAACAGTAAAATAAATGGTGGTTGATTGTATGCCAATGGTATATTTAACAGTACTCTATTGTATTGAATGCTGCTGGAAATGTAACAGGTCTCTATAGGGGGAAATATACATGCTATTTTTAAAAATAAAATATTGATGTAATTGGCTTTGCCACCCACGGTGCTTCACAAGCCTAGAAGCAAGATTAGTTTTAATAGTTTGTTAGAAGAGTTAGGGAGATTGGAGAAAAAGAATCTTGTTGACTTCAAGGCATTTTGAAAGTATTTAATTAAAAAGAACAACTATCACAGACCTCCTTAGAATGAATTCTCAGATTTTCCTCCGCCTCCCCGACAGTTAAATAAAATCAAGTAACATCCTACAGTGCTAAAAGAAAGAATGGAATAGTAATGTTCCTCCTAAAGAACACTATCCAGCAAAGAGGAGCAATTGCAGAACTAAAGCTATAATCATTCCTTACTGGCAGCCAGTTTTACTGACTGATTGGCAAGCAGGCAAGACCAAACAATGGTGGATGGGTTGCATTTACTGCACACTTACCCTCTGAACATAGAATTTTCCCCTGCTGTCTTCTCTGTTTGCTGTTCTGCATTTGGGTCTCATTAGGTCACCAGAATACTTTCTCCTCCTTCATTTTTCTTTCCTTTAGTTATGGCATTCTGACTTTTTGTAAGCAAACAAATTGAGAGTTGTTGCAAGTTCCCATCTGGTTCAGTCTGAACCAGCAAAGAGAACGTGAAACTACTCGTATTTTTACATCTACTAAAAAAGGGTAAGAAGATTGGTCTTTTGTTTCTTACAGCAGATGAACAACGCAGCTCCAAATTCATGATAAAGACTTTGCTTAGAGGATTCCCATTCACCAGATCCTACAGCAAATAAGAAATTCATGGGTATTTTATTTGTAATTTTTCCCTTGCTGGTCTATGAACACATGTGTATTCCTCTGTCCAAGGGATACAGCCAAGATGGATGATGCAGTGAGCAGAAATGCATTTATTGAACTGCTACATTCAGAGTAAAATGGACAGCAAACTTTTTTCTTTTAAAGGTACTAATCAATATTGGGTACCCATATATCATAAAAACCTCAAGCAGGAGAAAGTATTTTTTCCTAGCAGGAAAAATAATAAAAGCAAGCAGGACCAACAACAATAGAAATTTCACCTATTGAAACAGTTTAAAAAATTGGCAGCCAGCTGCTAAGTACAACCCTTTCACCTGATTCAGCTGGAGAACAGGGTAGCATTTAAATGGTTCCTCTCTTCCCACAGTTTGCATTAATGAGATTTTTAGGACTCAGGTATGTAGGCAATTGTGAGCTAGAAAACCATAATTAAATGAACAAACAAATAACAGACAAACAAAACCCCCCTTGTTTCCCCTTGTTTTTTCCTTTTCAGGTGTGAAATAATTAAAACTATTTGCAATATATTATTTGCAGGGTGAGGGGGGAGAGGAGGAAAGAAAGGGAGTCAAATTATTTCAACCTACTAGGATCAGTGCACCAGTTATACATAAGAACACTTTAAATCACACTCTACTTTCTAATCCAAATCTGAGATTTCAAGTAACTGCTTAATGTATACATATATGTTTTACTTATACCACTAAAAGGCACTGAAAACACAGAACTGTGCAAAATACATGGGAACACAAGCATACACAAATACTCTCTCCATTCCTTTCTCTTTTCCAAGTCCCTTGCAAAAATGTAAAACCAGTCCAATTATTACAAGTAATCAGTAATCATCATCTTTTTGTCTCCTATCCCTATAAGATGACCTTATTTCACTAGTTATTATGAAGTGGTTTAAGAAACTTCTAAGAACAGGCTTGGCCAAGTACTGTTTAGCTCAGGAGAACTGGCATATGACATGATATCAAAAACTGTAGTGAGACGAAGTTGTTTAGAAATGCATACAAGTAATGCAACATGCAAAATGAGTGCAAGCTGTAGGCCAAATCTGATTCATTGATTTTATTGACAAATTAAAATATACAGATTCATGCCCTCATAGTATCCTTTTAATCTGTCCACACGAACGTATCCAAGAGATAGAAGACCTACATAAACGAAGTTTTGCAGGACTAATCCTGCATTCTTAGTATATGTGCCTGGGAGAGCGAGCAAGGTAGCATGTTTAAATAGATTTTTATAAATGAGGATTCATCTTAATTTCTTTATTTGGTATGACTAAAAATTATACAAGTTAAAATACATTTTTATTTAGTCTCAGGTACGTGGCTTAATAATTCATATGCTTTCTCAGTAGATAAATTTTTAACCTATGAGAGAATTATTTCTATCAACATTATTTTTAGATTCAGTGTGAGTCATCTGGATGCCAACAACATAATTAGAATTAATACAACAACAACCCACATAGTGTCTGATTATATTTCAATAGCCTTTTTTTTTCCTCTTAAGCAGCTTCTATTAGTAACATGAAAATGGAGCACGCTGAGTGAAACAGGCACAGTGCTTTGCAGATGAGCTGTAGATTCTCAAAGAAATGCTTAAGTTTATAAACTGCAGAATGGAGAATCAATTTTGCTGCATGGAGAATACTTAATTACAGTAACATTTATGCCAAGAAAATGACATTCTGAAAACTCCGTGAAAAACTGACACTGACATCCCACTGAGAGGCTTTTTTTCCTTTCCATAAATAGACAGCAGGGTCTAGCTATTTATTGCCTGTGATACTATGAAAGAAGAAGAGTGAAGATTTGTGAGGATATGCTGTAATCTGCATTCATTGAGAAGGTGGAAAACGTATGTACAAGACTTAAAACTGCTCAAATCAGCAAAAAAGGCCTGGAGCATTTGCGAAGCACACAGGTTCTATCCATTAGCTGATGGAATGATTAAAAGAAGGTGAGAGGATGAGGCATAAAGTAACTGTCCTGGTTTCAGCTGGGATAGAGTTAACTGTCTTCCTATGAAGATGACAGTGGATGGGATGAAGAAACAATCCAAGTAACTCCCAAAGTCAGATGGGGATAGGGAAGGAGAGTCAAGAGGGAAACCACAGTGTGGAACCACATCCTTCCACAAGTAAACGCTAAAAGTAACAGTAAATGATAGGAGGATTTTCCCATAGTTGCAAAGAACTTGAAAAAAATGAGGACCTGTTATACATCAAAAGTAACGTTTATATTATAGAAAGACTGTCTGAAGGCCTTCTTCAAAGCTGTTTACTTTCTCCATAGAAGAATTTGGTTAGGAAAATCCCATCCTGATCTTATTTTATGGTTCACCCCTGTAGCGTTCGCTACATATCAAGGTGCCACGCTTAGATCACTGGTTGGCCCGGACCAGGGAAAGAGACAGATAACACACACAGTGTGAGCGCCAACTTCCGCCTTTTATTGCGCAGTTAATTGCTTTTATACTAACAAGGAGAGGCGGGATTACAGGTACATCACAAGGCTGCGACTAACCTTCTAACTTTCCGTGACATCGCGAGATCTTCCGAACGCCGAACCCTACACACCCCAGTGCCTTCGGTTCCTTTGAAGACGTGTGAAGTACCTGGAGCTCAGACTCATTGTACACAGACACATTTAATGTTTATATTTGCCAAGTTTTTATAATAAACTTCTGCAAAACTCTTCATAATTTACTATGCCGAAACACCAGTACTAGAACAAAAATGGATCCTTTGAGAACTTTTGTTTGTGACACCTTCACTCATGTAAAAATAATTCAGTCAAAGACTCATGGAAATAAGAAAATATAAGCATGATATTAAGTGTACCTAACAACAGGTTAAAAAAAATATTCAATATTCAAGGACAGACTTTACAATCAAAGATTATTAGCCTCTCAGCAGTTAAAAGAGAAAAGGCTCATTTTCTGTATGATTGTACTTCACTAAAATACAAGTAAAGGGAAAATATGATCAGCCTCAGGTATTTAAGAAAATGGTTAATAAAAATCTAGTTAATTTTTTTTTATGTTGAAAACAAACCTATCTTAATGGCAAAGACACAGTACTCATTGTAATCAATTTTTATACAGCTTCTTTAAAGGGAAACTTATTGATGAAGATAAAATTTCATGCTTCGTAGCAGGCTGAAATTGGCCTGATGATGAAAGCTACAGAATTCATTGCTCCAATTAATAAGCAATAAGTTAAGAGCAAAACTCTGCAAATTATTCCTAATCAGATTTTTTGCTTTGCTTCTTGGGTAATTTTCAGATCACATTTCAAAGGGGGGATTCTAATAAAATAACTGTTTTAATTGAAAGATTGTAGAACTATTTAAATCTGCAGAGTTCTAGCTCCTCTTACATAATACTGACACAATGAATGCTGATGTCAGTGTACACTAATGTCAGCATTATGTAAACAAACTATGCTTCCTTCTCAGCCCTAACATTGGGACAATACAGTTGTCAATCTCCAACATTCTAAATGCTCTGCCAGAAGAATAAGCAAGTCCTGCTGTGGGTACAAACTGTGTCTTTGGAAAAGCTTGCATGGGAACACACTGATGTGAGGGTCACCTCTATGTGCTACCTCAGTGTAAAAAGGAAATAATAAAAGAGCAGCTTTATTTACACAGTACAACAAAACTGGAGAGGTTTAAAAGATTAAAAGAACTCTTACTTTATAAAGAAAGAAGTAGACTCTGAGAAAGATTAATCCAGAAGTTACTTTGACAGTAATTATTCCCTTTTCAGCTTTGCATGCAGAAAGCATTACTGGAATTTCATTATGATCCCTGTTATTTAATCAATTATGTTGGTAGGGAGGTTAAATTTACTATCAAATGGAAATTAACAGGAATTTAAAAGGACTGTAGGAGGAATCACAACAACGAGATATTACAGCGTTCTTTATGCAAGCCTGAATTTGAAGAAACCATTCATGAAAACATTTTAGATTGCTACTAATTAATCAGATTGATACATATAGTCTCAAAAACACATCTGACAGCTAATGGTACTTCTCAAAAAGCCTGATCCAAAGACTATTGAAGTCAAAGGAAAGACTCTCATTGACTTTGATTATGCCACACAAATGTAATTCTCGTATGTATAGAGTGCCCAGTAAATGATCTGCATTACAACAATCATATTGTTATAACAATATTATTACATGTTTTTAATGACTAGTCTACTATTTTTAAGATGCCAAGCATTTGCTGAACAGCCTATACATTTAAGAGACCCATTTGTAGGGCACAATGCAAAGTTAATGAGAGCCTTTACACAGATTTTAATAACTGATTCCATGGGACTAATTTCAGCACAGGATGCCAAGCATGAATAAGAGTGACAGAAGGGGTTCCTTTGAGGCAAATTTGATTTTTTTCATGTTTTTAAGAATGGTATTTTATTTTGCAGAAATATCAAGTTTTTCCTCAAAGCAACCCCCTTCTGTTGCTCTTCCTAATTTTCCTAAAAGAAGTCCCATGAAATCAATGCAGTTATGCTCTGTCCAACTCAATCGAGAAAAAAAAGCACTAGTGAAGATGAAGGATATTCAGATATCCTTTTATTTATCATCTTTATTTCTTTCCTTCACCCACCCTCCTTTTTCTTCATTTTGCACATGGAGACTTTTCCTTTCCTTTTCTATAAGTAACGATGTTTCCCAGCAGAAAGTCATAATCTTACATCCTACTGAGAAACTGTATATTACCATTTCTTTGCCTAAGGACAAATTAAAGAGTATTTATGGAATAATGAATACAATTTGGATGAGCAAAACCAAATCAACATACAGCAGCACTCTGTGCAGGAATTCCACATTAGGTATTTGTGGAAATTATCTGTATGTATTTTTTGGTGGTTGAAAACAAACAACATTAAATCATTACAGGTCTTGGCAGTCATTTATGATCAATAGGTCTCTTAGAAGTTACAAAGGATCTCACACTGATAGAATTTCAGGAAGAAACTGTGCTTGACTCTACCCCATAAGTAGAGTGGACTGTTAATGGCATTTCTAGAAGATGAATATTGGATAAAGCACTTAAAGTGATAGACAATAATTAAAAATATGTAAAATGGATCAGTCCTATATCAGGAGTACATTGCATTCCAGAATCTTCAGTCCTCTAGTTAACTGAGTCAGCACCATACAGAACTTCCTATCTGCCTCTGAAAACAACAGGGAGGTAACTACAGTGTGTTTAGACAACAGTGACACATCTGAAAATGAACAAAATGAAAGGAACATTAAAAAGATAGTTAAACCTCAGAATAGAGTCAGCTAACAGACATATGCTTGGAACACTGAATCAACAACAAAATTATGACTTTATATTTCAGTCTTCTACCATTTCAACTTATTACAACCTCAGGTACTTTTGCATAACTATAGACAAAATGTTTTAGAAGTGTCAGTCAGGCAGAAAGGTTTTCAGAATAATGAGGGAAGAATTTTAATTTTTTTTTTTTAGTTTTTAATAATCAGCATCCTCCATAATGACCCAACACAATGGATTACTTCATTTACATATACAGTCAATGACTGCATGACTGCCTGCTTGCTTTGTATGTTCTCACCGTTAGCAGTGGTTAACTGAAATTAAACTGTCATAGGCTTAACATAAAATGTCATCTGAAGTGAAAAGAAATGTGCTGCTTTACTGGAATGGGAAGCTAGAAACACAGCAGTGGTCGCCTAGTATTATTTGTCTAAGACAAGAAGCAAAACCAAGCAAACCTTTACTATTTTGTTTTTTATTTTTCTAAGCTGACATCATTTTCCTATTCCTTTGTTTTCTTTCCTTTCTACTGAGAACGTTTCTTCAAACTTATCACTGGAAAACTAATTGGAATAAAGCCATAGTTCAATAACTTGATCTCTGTTTCCATTCTGTTGCAAAATAGTTCATAATTTTCCCAAATATCTCTGCTGTAAGCAACCTTTAATACGGCTTACCTAGTCAAGTACTGCTGACTCCTAGCCACACACTGTGAGCATTCAGCAATTAAGCTGAATCCTGAAGGCTATTCCTACCTGGGAGTTCAAATTGGAGCTTATTTGACATGCGTGCTGACATCCCCAAACTGAAATGTCTTTCTCCCCCAGTTTTTCTCCCTCCTCCCCTCCCCCCTTTCTCTCCCTCCCCAACAAAAGATGTGATACAACAACAGTCTCTCACAGCACAGGTATCCTGCTGGGTTTGCACAGCCCATGGGGAAGTTTGTGCTGCTGCAGCTTTGCACCCAGCTTCCTCCAACTAAGGTATAAAATACATAAGCCACATCTACACAAACTGCTGACTGCACAGGCGATACACTCTGTTCCAACAATGGAAACAGAAAAGATTATATGAGCTTTACTGGAGGAGGTTGGACTTATCAAAAAAAAAAAACCTTTTTGTCTCTGTTTCTCAACAGTTTAATTGTCAAAAAGTAGAATAGCAATTCACTCATAAGTCTGTCTAGGGTAAAGGGAAATGCACCTGTTTAAGCAGTAGTATCTGAACAAAGTTAGACATTCAAATAGCACTAAAAAAAAATTAACAAGAGGAGACATGAATATTGCTGCATGGAATCACAACTTCACACATCTTGCATTGCTACACTGTCTTCTCCCGCAATTTTTTATGTTCCATAAATTAGGACCTTTTGAAACATTACATGTTAAATACCATTAATGGAGTGAAAGCCCTTTCTGCATATGTAAGACAGAGTCACTTGAAAAATTAAAATTTAAAGAAAATCAAATAATATTGCTGTCAGTCTTGGGGAAATGTTAAGTGTTACAGGAAAATTACACAAAAACACAAGAATTTTTTCTGTACCTAACTGACCTCAAAATACAATAAAATAATAAAAAAGCGCACACCTTCATAATCAAAGTTTGTACTGGAGGGGCTGAAGACATCATTCTCACATCATTATGCAAGAGTACTGGCATTTAGTCTCATTACTGGTGATATAGGCAGTTAAAATACTGTGCCTCAGAATGGAATTATGCTTTACCTGGAATTATGGAGGGGGTTTTAGTTGAATATTGCTATAATGTTAGTTTATTGTGTTCAGTCCTTACCTCCTTACTTCATTTTATTACTTCACTTTGACTGTTTCTTTCATGTATTTTTTTTCATGAGTATTTCTTGACTGTGTGTGCTGCTTTTGTTCTCACCACTGCTCTTTTATTCTATGACTTGCAGAGCTCAACACAATTAAGACAGCTAAATCAACATTACCAACCTACTCAAATTCTCTTGGCACAGTAACTATCATTTAAGATTTGTATGTCCTACACAGCTTTGGGCTTTTTTATTCTGGAAGGTCACTTCAAAGTCATCTCAGAATTACTGAACTGTTTATTGATCTCCTAATTATTCTGTGTTTGCAATTCTTCAGCAATCTCTCTTTGTGTTATTTTGTTACATTAGCTTAGCAATTTAATAAACAAAATAATATTTATAAAAAAGGAAGATTTTATAAAAGGGAATAAAACTCCTAAGTTGTTCAAATGAAGATGAGGACAGTTCATTTCCACTAAACTCTGAGGATGTAGATAAAAATAAAAAGCAAAGCGGAAGTTTGATCTACATGACGGTGCTTCCCTAAACAAAAAAAAACAAAACAAAGAAATAACAGATTTAGTTTTTGAGTAATGTGGCTGCAAAAGGTATACTGATACTGCAAGAATCTCAGATGGGGTTTGCTGGCTATATATTGCAGCAGCATTTCAGACTTGTTTTTTGTATATAATCCTTGTTCCCCACAAAATGCTCCTAATGATGAATTTAGAGACATCAACAAAGAAAGAGAAAAATATTTTCTGAGTGAGGCAGTAACACTGCTTACATTACAGCAACATTTGATCTCTTGGTATTTATCCTTAAAGGTATTTCTATGCTATTGTGATTAAATGCATTCAACAAACTGAATGAGACTCAAGTTAGCTTCACAATGCAAATATTTAAAGGTTTTTTTACTAGAATTTACCATATGGTTCATACAGTTCAACACTGCTTTTAAACAAGCAAGAGTTCTGTGCTATAATACAGACAAGATCTGAAGAGTAGCTGTTATTTTAAAGATGCACTGAGTGACCCCACAAATTAAAGTTAAAATGAATGTCCCTGACCTCATTTGTGGTCTCTAGCTAGCTGCTAGCTATAACTTTCTGCAGTCTCAGCAATCAATAAAGATCACCCAGATTTTCAATATTCCTCTAAAGGGAGGGAACACACCTTTCTTGCTCACCTGAGCAGCTTTCCTTCACAAAAGAGAGAAGATATTGTGCTTTATATTTGGTAACCGTGGTTCATTGCTGGATTTGACTTCATTTTTACACAGAGAGACTATTCAATACAAAGTTCACTGTAGGACATGACCTAAAATTGCATGCAGACCTTTTCTTCTCAAAGGGTAATCAAAGAATCAAAAGGCACCTAAACAATCCACAGTCCATTTTCCCTGCACCAGCGCAACAAACTGCACTCCCTGCCTGCTTGGTGTCTTTACAGATTTAGCAAACATAATTCATATCTCTCTATTTGATCCACATCTTTACTGCAATTAACAAATAATACTGTATGCAGAATAGCTACCCATGGAAATGCCTCTCAGCACCTCCTTCTGTTTTAACATTGATAAATTATGATTTTCTAAACAGTTTTGCATGACCCCATACTGGTTTAATCTTGATAATTTGCACAAACTTGCTTCAAATATTACTTATCTCTTTGTGGTCTCAAAAGTTTAGTTTGGTTATTTGTAGCATTTTCAATTTTTATTGTTTATAAACTAATAGGCAGTCTTAGGAGGAAAAAAAAAAAAGCTTTAAGGATGGGAGCCCGAGTAGTCCAAGAAAGCTGCAAAGAACTGCTTTGGGAGCACCAAAGCAATCCTTTGAGGTAAGAAAATAAAAAGCCTCCACATTTGTTTGGCAGTGATTTGGAAAAACAATGAAAGTGTTTAATTATTAATTGACCCAGCTAAACATAATTGTCTTCCCAATAAATCAAGATAACACTATTGTAAAAATTTATCTATGAACACATTTCCTGTTATCTTGTATTTGCATTTAGTAGCCATTTCCACACACTGTGATATTAAAAGGTGACAAACTGGAGGGTGCTATGGTGGTATGTAGAGTGCTGTGATTTTGGTTTTTTTTTTCCCCACCCCATGAGAACAACATGGGCTTCACACACTGGCTTTGCTTTAGGGAAACCTTGCTGAAGTCCCTGTAGAGTATCATTTACATCATGATCAAACAAAACCATTTTGTTTTTCTAATGAGCTCACTGAGCCAGGATGACTAGCATGTGCAGATAGCAAAAAAGTAGCCTTTTTTTTTTTTCATATTCATAATAATTACTAATGATCTTTTCTGTAGCTTTCATGGTAGTTATGTGCACAGCCATATATTTTATAGTACAGTTGTTCATTATTAGTGGTAAAAAGGACTATGGTGTTACATGAAACAGTCACCTGGGTTGCAGGGCAGTGTAAAAACCTCTATATTAAGAGTTTCATTTCTCCTTACTCGTTTTTTATTCACTCCATTCTATTCAATATTTTTATCTTAACAATACTGGGCTCAGTTTATTTGTTTCCATTCCTTACTTCATTAATATTCATTAGACAAATGAACTTGAAATTACCCAAAATGTCGCTGATATTTCCCTTTGAAATCATGCAAGAATTTATACAGATATTATTCTTCTGCATTGTTATTTTACTGGTTTGAACAGAGCATTAGAGGGAACTGAATACGCTTTAGGTTGTTGGAAATACATTCTGTACCCACAGCCCTCCCCCATCAACCTGACTCACAGTAGTAATCCTCCTTCATGTGGAAGTATCTGATTCCTTTGAGCTTGATTGAGAGCACTGACTCTGATGCACTTACTCAAGTACTTAAACTTAAGCATTCATTTGTTTTCTTTCAGATCTGGAGCAAGAGCATTCGTAGACACAACAGACAGGATATAGAGAAGGGTGAAAGAGCCCTGTTCTGGGTCTGAAGTTTGCAGAATGAGTCAAAGATTTCTGAAAGGCTAACACAAAGTTTTCTGCAGTCAGTGGAAAGACAAGTATTCTCTGCAATGGTCTTTGGATTATAGCACAAACAAATACTTAAACACTTACCTCGGATGTGAAGAAAACAAAATATCCCAACAGTATAATAGCAACTGTAAACTGTTCTAAGTTGTACAGCTTTTTGAAAGCCTCCCTAATTCACATTGACAAAAGGCAGTGATACAAATAAGTGAATCTACAGACACACATCTTATTTCAAATCAAAGCAGATGAGTCATCTGACAATCTAGCTGTTGTGAAACAAAAAGAGAAATGAGAAAATTGTGTCAGTTCATTACTTGATGAGATTTTGTTTCATGTATTTTATTTTTGGTATCTGATTACCACTGTTATTTATGTTTTTATAGAGTGCTTTCATTGGCTCACTTGCTGATTTTTGATGATAAAAATCCAAATTACAATTAAGTTGAAACTGGCTTTACTTAAAAACAAATAAGAGAAAGAGGAAGAATTTCCTGTGTAACGGCTGACAGTAAACTTGTTTGAAGTAACGGGGTCCCATTTAAATACCAAGAACTTGGCAGACCTAGCAGCATTGCATTTGCATAGGCTATAAAATCTTAGGCGTACTTTGGAAGCTTGCTGGAGTGCTTCACAGAATATAAAACTTCTTGGCATTCTTACAAATCTTGATAAATTAATAGGAGAAAGCAAAACACTGATTACAGCTAATTTTGTTTTCCAGGTATGAGGTTATCTTCTTTCTCCATCTCCCTCCGCTTCAAATTTGTCTGCCAAATCTTCCCTCTGTACCCCTCTACACCTCACAATAAGTAATTCCCACTGATTCAGAAGATGCCTGCTAGTGAAGGCACAGCTGATCAACATGGCTTTTTCTGCTGCCAAACTTCAGCCAATGAGCTATTCACGGCTCCAGTCTCCGTTTCTGCTCATTAGGCCACTGGGAATTTTATGAATAATTTTCATTCCCTGCCAGAAAGCAACGCCAGTGTTTACTATTACTTATGCAAAATAATTTTCCAGAATCACTTTACAAATGCTGAATGCTCAGCTGACTTATAAAGACTGAAATGAATTAATAAGAAATAAATAAGCAGTCCCAACTGCATGGGTTATCAGTTTTATGCACAAGATGAGTAAAAGCCTCACATATTTCCACTAAGCTGGAATTACAATAACTCCTTTTCTCTTGGGAGAAACAATGGCTGAAGTACAAAATTAAGATGTGCATTATTTTTCTTTCATAACAACAGGGAGTGGACTCGGTTGAACTGAGTTTTATGGGGTATGCAAATGATACTAGGCTATAGGTTGCCCTTACCCTTCTCCTATTTGCCTTCCTCCTGAATAGTTTCTAATTCCTTTTTCCTCACACAGAATGATAGGACACAGCAGGGAAATAATACCCCTAAAATGTAAAACTGCAACTAGCCTGGAATGGGGAAAGGAAAAGCTCTTGCAACTGGATTGCACAAGCTACTAAGGAGAAAATTGAATAGGCAGCCAAACAACAAAATAAATATCGACATAATTGAAATATATAAATCAGGACAATAATTGTTTATAATAATTTGCCTGTCAGTTAACTTGACTGCATTTGATCAGCTATAAAGACATTACTGTTAACCCAATAGAAAGGAAATTCTATTGAGAAACAGAAAGAAGTCTTTGTTAGAAAACCAGCAGAAAATTGTGCATAAAACCTGATGGGAGCCTCAGAATAATCTCATTAAAGTGGAACACACTTATTCAAGACAGACAAAAAGGGTTCACAGCAGTCTTAAAATCTGTTTTAGGAATTTCACTTTATCTCCTTCTCAAGTAGAATTCTCTCCAATTACTCTATATTAAACTCTATGACATTTTAATGTTCTCAGCAGGGTAAGGATTTGTCCAGAGCTAGTCATTTTAATACTCAATCTACGAAACAGATCAACCTGATAAAGACAGACCCCAAACCATAAATCTGTCTTTCTGTAACACAGAACGGTACATTGGCCCTAACTTTTCCTCTGTGCTCTCCCTCTCCTCACAGCTGGCTTTCTGCAGACTTGTTAGAAAAGCCACTCTTTAAAGGAACAAGGTCAGACTGAAAATACAGATGAAGAAAGGATAGGTTTGTTCAGATTTCCTTACTACATTACTAGTCATAACTCATTGCATTATTGATGCAGCAATTTTTTTTTCCCCTTGAAGATATTACTATTTGGGTGTTTTTATTTTTCAGTCCCTTGAACAACAAATCAGTCAGTTTTAGTTTCAGGACTTAAAAGCTAGTTGAACATGTTTATATTCAAACATAGGAGTATCATTTCTCAGTGTTTATGTAAGAATTTATTTCTATTTAACTTGTGAAACCTCACTTCTGTAGATTTGTGTCTGAAATCCCCACACTTCCCTACTTTTAACAGTAGGCCCTATTTACACCTAGGAATCCATCTTTCTCCTGGTCTTCACCAAGTTCCCATCTCAATACACCCACGTCCTCCAAAGCCTACCAGTATCCTCAGCTTCTTTTCTGCTTGTCCCTCTGCCTGCTCTGCACCATGCCAGACCAGGCAGTGAGTACGCGTGCTCACCAGCCTGCGGACAGGCCACAAACAATACCTGACTATTGAACTCGTGTCATAGCATTGCTTTTACTGTCTCTTTGTCCTCAATGTAACTATTACTTTAAAATATTATACTACTGTCAAATGTGGTTGTAACAAGTTATTGGGCACAGGATGGACAAAATTTCATGTTATTAATATCTGCTGTTAGGAAAACTAGACTAAAATAAAATGCAAATTTTTTTCTTTAGTCTACAATACTTGAAACCAGATTTAAAATGTATTTTAAACCTCCTTCAACCTCCCTGCAAATAGAAAACTTCTAGTGATTTTTATAAAATCTTAAATTAAATCTTGTTAAGCAAGACAGCTAAAGACTTAAGACTTTTTAATCCTTGTATGCCCTCAATACAATGTTTCCTATGATTCAGCTACAATTTGCAGACTTTGGACAAATTTGCCAATTATATAAATGCTGCCTTTCAATAGATAGTTATGGTAATACATTATTTGCTCTTCTCCGATAGATCAGTGACTGCTGCCAGTCAACACTGCCAAACTGCCCTCTGTTGTATAGCAAAGAACAAGAAGACTATGGGGCCACTACCATCCTTCCTTACCACCCACAGCTACTTAGTTTGCTAAGGTAAGACACAATTTTTGATGTCCTCTAAGCAATTGGTTCTAAGATCATCTATCACAGATTCTCCCTCCTTTAGCAACAGAAACAGCTGAAAACATTTCCCTCTTTCTTGTCTCTCTGAACATCTCCTCATTTGGTACCTTCCACATCTTCAGTCTTTTCCCCAAGGCACTCACATTCTATCTCCCAATCAATTCAGGGATTAGCTCAGCAGACCCATTAACAAAAAAAGTACCTGTTTTACTAGCAACTATCTAAGGCACAAAAGGATATAGCCCAAGACTGCCGTGCCATGTAGAGGAACATGACTGCACTCTATGAACACTGCAAATTAAAGTTGGAGAGGGGAAGAAAAAGAGAGGAAAATCAAATCTAAACCTCTGAGTCAGATTATTCAAGCTTTAAGGAGTAGATAACCCGTGTTAACTGGCTTTCAGAACCTGCCCAATGCATCATGCACAGTTCAAGACAATATTTTCTGCTTTTACACTTCAAGTGACATTTTCTACATGGTTGCAGACTACAATTTTAATGAGGCAGGAAAAAAAATCCCTTAAGCTCTTTTTGAAGTTATATTTTATAGATGCCCTTCTATTTGAGCAAACAGAGCTTCTAAAAAACTAACAAGTATAGTAAAAAATAATGTGAGGTGCAGGTCTCTCCTGGAGGAGTCTTTCTGGGGGCATACTTAAGAATAATCGGTCTTAGGAATGATTTGCAAGGCACATAGCAGGAAGTAGTACATAAAATCATATAATGCAGATCTAAATTCAAAAGAATAAAATGTACTTCAAGAAGATGTCCCAAAACAATTTAAGGAATAGGACAATGTTTTCTTATTTTGCTTTGCTTATTTGTAAATAAAAAATAAATAACAATTTATGTTCTTCCCTTCCCCCCTTATTCACTCCTTCCTATATCTTGCAGCCCCTCCTAAGGAGGATGTAAATCCAGTAACAACTGAATCAAGCATAAATCCCACAATGTTCAGCAAATTTTGAATAAGGAAAAATGAATATGTCCATTCCTTATTACCACCTGACTTGTATAACTTTGTTTACTATTGACTGGATAGATGGGGAAAAACTGGGCAGCATCCAGAGGATCTCATTTACAGCTTAGATCAGAGTCACAATGCTTTTCAGTATTCAACTATGAGTTGATATCCAATCAGCATCGTAGACTAGAGGTTCTTTATCAAAACAGGGCCTATGTTAGCTCTTATTTAAAAGCTGCTTCATATCCAAGGTATCTATATTGATTATTGTGCAAAGAACCAAATGTCCTTTCTTACTGTTTCTTCCAATTTTTCTTCTCCTAAAGCATGATGCGCAGAATGAGATACATACTGGTATCGACAAGTTTGCCTGGAATTTAAGATGAAGGTCGAATATTTGTGCACAAATAACATCCAAAGAGAAATAAGTTTTATAAGAAGCACAGCAAGTGAAGGTTGATTGAATTTGCTAAGAATGTGCAACCAATTGGTAAAAGCTCCAACAGATCCCATTGTTTAGACATCAGTATAGATTGTCTCAAGCCCAGTAAGGACCTAACTCATACTCTTACATTTTCCTAAACAGAATACACTAACAGGATATCACTCTGTACCAAATGTTTTTATTCCATGACATTTGCTGAGTTTCTGAGACCAGATTGTCTGGGTTCAACTAAAGAGCGGCAATAGTTCTTAAGGAAATACAAAAATACCCAAGACATCTCTACCCATATACATTCATAAATATCACAATCTCATAAATCTTAATTTCTCTGGAAAAATTGCCACAAGACTGATGATTTGCTTATATTTATCATTTGTAAAAGTGCATCACTTATGTAAACTACAGTTCATTTTTAGGCCTCTAAGTACCAATCTGAGTGAAAAGTAACACTACATTCCTCTTGTTGAACAGCACATACTGGCAGAGTTGAACTATTCTGATATGCAGTTTTATTCATATCTTATATATAAGATACTCTACCCATTCCAAGAGCTAGAATTTGAAAAATAATTAGGAAATAAGCCACTTTGCTCTGACATATTCCCACACATCAACAGAGCAAAGGCCAGTGATCATGAAGTAAACATTGAAACATTTTAAAATCACCTTGTACACTTACCTCAGGCTATACTCATCCTATCTAGCAGAAATAGTCTCATACGAATTGAAGCTTTCCATTTAAAACCTATAAAGAGCTAAAGTATCCAAAATATTTGAAAACTAATAATTAGTAAAGCACACAATGTTTTCAGAGAAGAGGTGAGCTATTGTTTGCTGTACAAAACCTCTAAGCGTTCTGCACATTTTCTATGGTGGAACAATTCTGTCTTTCAAAGAACACTTGGTTCAATTAAATATTTCTTCTCTGTTAAGAAAAAGCTAAAACAAAAGTAGTATCTTGTGTATATTTAAAAATATATGAGTAAAAAAATATAGCCAAAATGCTGACTACTCTTGATCTTCTTTGAAATGCTTTCTTTTCTCACTTGAAACCCAGTCCTGACCCAGAGTCAACTGCAGTAATTCATGAATGCGCTTTTGATTTAAACTGGTATCAAACTAAGTTTTTACTTTCTTTGTAAGCCAGGAACAAAGACAGATATTCTCAGAATTCCACAAAATCTTTAGTTGGTAAGAAACAGATTTAATAGCTGCTTTCAAAATAATTTTTCTCTCCCTCCACCCCATGAGGTAAAATGTGAGAAAACAAAACCAGAATAATGCAAAGAGAGAATAAAAACTTTAACTATACCCAAGGCTATGATATCTGAGGCTTGGTTCACTGAGCTAAATTCAAAATACTTTGTCTCCTATTCCACATCGTAACCAAATTAATGAGATTCATTCTGTCTACTAGCTTTTCCTCCTATAAATCTCATGAGAAAAGGCTTCTCCCAAGATATCCCAGGATTTCTTCCTATAAGAGTAAAAAGTGGTAAGGGTAAAGTCACCAACATCAAGCTAATCAATTTGAATAGATTTTCTCAAAAAGTTTTTAAGTTATTTTCAAATCCAAACTTGGTTATTAAATAGCAGTAATTGTTCATAGAAATTCCTTTATAGTGAACTACTCAATGCCAAAATAAATTTGAACTCTAATTTCTAGTTTCCTGGGTTTGTTGCTTTTTCTTGTCATACAAGTCTGTTCTAGGTTTGACATGTTAGCTCTGAAGATCCTTTAGCTTGCAGAATATTGAATAATTCCTTGAATAAAAGGACCTTCTACAAAGTGTTAGAAGTTAATTTGACTTGGTTAAGCATTATATGACAATTGTACTGACCCCCATGTGAACCTTCGCATATTAATTTATATTCCCGTAGTGAGATTTAACATTTTTAACACCAGAAGATATTATACTAAACTCACGCTAACTATAATTTTCTAATATAGGTGACAAATCATGCTGCTACTAAGCAACAAAGGTAGTTTCAATAAATGATACTCATCCAAACTGTTGAAGTTTCATCCAGGATTAACTAGGTCTAGAAAAATAGAACTGGGTGTTCTTTACTATCAAGTGACATTTCTGATGATTATTCAGAATCTGATGTATTAGAAGTAGCACTACATTCTGTTCACAGAGGTGCATGTGAAAATCCTGAACATCTATAGAGTTAGCTATTGCTTTGTGTTAATAAATTAGTGCCACTGCTCCTATTGGGGGTTTTTTGTTCATACTCTGCAAAAGCTGGCCATGTCAATCTTGATCAGATCTGAATGAATATATTAATGAGCTAAGATTTCATATGTTATGAAGAGAAATGATCCAATATTTGAGCAGCTCAGATATTATATTCAAACACAGGTATACCACAACATTCAGCCTGTTACATTTATATAGCCAGTTAAAGAAGCCCCTATGAACCCATTTTTTATTCAAGGGTATGAAAGTGTTAAAATGAATACTGTGATACACGCCACTGCCCTCCACTGTGGTGCTGATATTCCTAAATATATTGGGGTACTGTGAAGGAAACACTCAATTCTGTAGGGCCAGATCCTTAAACCACCTATGCCAAAATAATCAGAAGAACACAGTTAGGAATAATGCCACAGGGCATACATTTAAGCACCCAATGTACATGATGAGATTTACCTCTCTAGCATCATGACATAGTCAACATAAGCCTCCACAGAGAATGACTTCCTGGATCTGCCTATTTAATTATACTGGGGGGGGAGGAGGGGAACAGTCTTCTAATTTATTTAGAAGCCCAAAATGATGTAGCTGAGTGTACCAGTGCAAGCATATGTAATTGTAGCATCCTTTTATCATCTGTTAAAGGTTGCATTGATCTGCTTATGGGGCTAAAGCTGCCTTGAAGTGTTCTTTATTAGGGTACAAGGCACCATGGATTCAAACACTAACTGCAGCATGAGTTGATATAGCAAATAATCTCCAATATGTGGAAAGAATCACCCACCATTTAGACACCTGAAATCTCTAGATTCAGATGAAAACAAAAGCACTTTCCATGATATTGGACATATACAATACATCACACTTTAACAAATCAGTAAGTCCAAAAGAACAGCAGACCTGTCAGCACCACTATCATTGTCTCTATATATTACACAGTCACACCGCCATGGTGAATAATAGCCCATGACGTACTCCACAGTCAATTGCTTACTCTGTACAATGAGATGTATATTATTGCTCAGCTTCAAAACATCAAAACTGGCATTAGTCAAGACCCAAGACAGAGAATAGTGAGACACTAGACAAGTCTCATCTAAGAAACTGCCTATCAGATATCTAGAAGGTATCTGCCAGGTAATTTTCTTTCAGTGTATCTGAGTAGTACCCATTCAACCTAGATGAAAGGGAAACTAAGTAATGCCATTTACTCTCCTTGTGACTATAGTGTATAGCAAGTAGGTACCAGAGGGTAGGAGGCTTCCCAGTGCCTGTCAGTCAGCAGAGACACATCAGATGTTAGCAAGTGACATATGGGACATTGCAAGGCATTCTGAGAAGCTTTGCCTAATTCAGGACAGAAGACATGAAGAGTTGTTCTCATCTAGGGAAAACCCATTAGGATTCTCAGTAAATACTTCTACTTTCAAGACAACCAGTATTCCAGGATACCTAGCTGCAAAATGGCCATAACAGATTTCTTTCTCCTAGATGAGTGCATAGATCAAGCTGCCTCCACATAAGGGTAGAAATCAAAAAGCAGCAGAAAGCCTCCAAAGCACAATAAACAATACCAACTCTTCCAACCTGAAAAATACCCACATATTTTTCCACAGACAGCTTGATCATCCTTCACATTCACTCAAAACAAGCGTATAAATGAGGAGGTATGCATATATCTTATGCTCACAGAAATTAACAGAAACATTGCTTTAACTTTGCTCACTGAAGGAATGACACAGAGTTATTGGAACTCTTTTTTTGGTAGTGCTTGATGAATCTATGATCTTTGTTTTGGTTTCTCAAATACATAACATATACCAATTATCAGATTTCATTCCAAAGGGAATAATTCTGCATGTAATAAATTTAACTGTAAATATATATTTCATAATGAAATTGGATGAACAGAAAAGCAGTAATTCAGACTTGCTGTCATCCAACTGCCAAATAAAAATTAACTCTTTGAGGAAGGTCTTCCTTGCATTTTGAGCAGTCTGCTCTCAAGAAGTGAAAAAACTCAAGTAAGAAGGTACTATTTTTAAGGACACCCACAAGTATAGAATCCTTGAAAATTGTTCCTGTCCTCAAAAATTTCAATTTTGACAATAATTTTGATGAAATAAACACCACTTTTCTCCCCAACACCCAAAACCAGACATTAAAGCAAACACTGCCAAACAGAAGCCAAAAATCTGTGGGAATGCCATAATTATGCTTTCAAAATTTTCATGAGTCTACCATACCCTCCCCAAGACTGATGATAAAACCTCTACTGCCATCAGTAGGAGCTGAGTGGTGGTTTGGGGCTCTGGAGCTTGAGAAGTATCTAAAGCAAAATCAAATTGGATTCACTTAAGGCATCCACCCAACAGATTGGTCTTCTACCCCCAATTCACCATGAGCTTCATGTGTGACCTCCAACAAGTCACTTTCCTTTTCTGTGCTTCATCTCCTCATCTTTCAAACAGGGATAATAGCACTTCCTTACCTTCCAGCACACGCATGTTAAGTGTGTTAGAGATCATATATAGTAGACTGATAAGGCAGAATTATCTACATAATATTATGCTAGATACACAGATTAGATCTATGATAAGAATCTAGGTTAGATTTCAACACCAAGAAGAGAGGAATAGATACATATTGGCATTTATTTCCATTATTCCCCTTTCCTTATATCCCATGTACCAAGAGTCAGAAACAACAAAGTAGCTGCAAACAAAGCAAGCAGCTTGTATTCTGGCATATTTCCTCATATCTGGAATTGGAAACAGCACAGCAAGAACTATTCATTCTTGGATGAAAAGTACATAAATATAACAGATGAGCCCTTTTAGTAACTCACTGACAGCAACTGCCTACTGACTGGATGTGTTTGGAGTATTCAGACTGGATGGGGGAGCAATAAAGAGCCCTAGAACTCGGAATGTGTGCAAACATCTGGAGTACATACAACCAATACCTGTAAACTTAACCAAACAAATCAGCTTGCTCTGCTCCTTATTTAAAACACTTTCCTTTTACAATGCATGGGAAAACTATAGCAATATCTGTTATAACATTTACGATTAAGAAAATCAGGAGGTAGACAGCTTAGATCTATAAAAGTGATTTGATATATTTGGCAATCCAACTTGGCCTGCCTGCAATGAGCTGTTAAATGAAATTTTGCACAGCCATGCCACCAGGCTTTGCCACATTTTATTCTGAAGGGTAAAACTGATGGCTAGTACTAATCACCTCAGTTATTGCCAGAATTGTGTCAAATTTCGGGATGAGATCAATCCCATCAATCCCTGGGGGGAAGTGATTTATAAATAAATAAATCAGCAATCACCAACCAAACTGAAGAGAGAGATGACCTAAAATACCAACATCTTCCCCTTTCTTAGGGGTGCAGTAGATCAGCAGACATTTTGAAAAATTCCAGGTGAGATCCTTCAAGGTTTTCTTTAAAAATAAATAATAAAATAAATAAAAATAAAAACAAATTAAAAAAACCAACAACATAGTTGGTGTCCCGTCCCCCCCCCAATAATTGCTTGAACAAGTCTTCATACTTTAGAGGAAAGTTCTTCAAATAATAGAGAAAAATGCCCTAAATCACTCTCCCTGGGAACAACAGCAAGGGCACCTAGAGCAGTGCTGGAATAAAGGACATTAAAAGCCTTAAATCTATCACTGGTTCTGCCCATGAGTTTCTGTACTTGCACATGCGGCTGACTTTCTCTCACTTCAGTTTCCCTATTAGTTTCATAGATAATAGAAGAAATGTAACCCCCCCTCCAATACTTATAGATGAGAAGTAGGCATTAAGTAGTAATGCCTAATTAAGAAGTAACAGTAATTCCAGCATTTTCAGCTGCAGTTATATATATTTGTCACACAACTGATTGAAGTGAATGTAACAGTGAGATTCCTCAGTACCATGTATATGACCTCATCACTACCTGTTTTGTGCCCTCAAGTGCAAAGTAGAAAAACAATAAAAAATTTAATAACATATATAAATTATTAGTTATTAAAAGGGAAAGGAGAAGAGATTTCTTGTTCTGGATGCTCTAGAGTTTTCTTTTTACAGAACCCAGAAAGGACATCAGTGCCAGAACATGGTCTGTTTCACCCAAACTCCTGGCATCATTTAAACAATTTGTTTCATCATTTCTTGTAGCCAACACTTAGTTGCATTTCTGTTTACATGCTTTGCAAGGGCCACCACCAATGGGAAGAAAGAGGAGAATGTACTCTGTCCTGGTTTCAGAACTGTCTTCCCAGTAGCTGGTACAGTGCTATGTTTTGAGTTCAGTATGTGAAGAATGTTGATAACACTGATGTTTTCAGTTGTTGCTAAGTCGTGTTTAGTCTCAAGTCAAGGATTTTTCAGCTTCTCATGCCCAGCCAGGGCACCTGACCCAAACTGGCCAACGGTGTATTCCATACCATGGGACGTCCCATCTAGTTTAGGAACTGGGAAGGGGGGGGCAGGGATTCGCCGCTCGGGGACTGGCTGGGTGTCAGTCGGCGGGTGGTGAGCAATTGCCCTGTGCATCATTTGTACATTCCAATCCTTTTATTACTACTGTTGTCATTTTATTAGTGTTATCATTATCATTATTAGTTTCTTCTTTTCTGTTCTATTAAACCGTTCTTATCTCAACCCAGGAGCTTTACTTCTTTTCCCAATTTTCTCCGCCATCCCACTGGGTGGGGGGGGAGTGAGTGAGCGGCTGCGTGGTGCTTAGTTGCTGGCTGGGGTTAAACCACGACATATTCACAGTATGGTACCTGTAAGACTCACTGAGTCATTGCAGTCTTGCTGTGAAAGCGATGCACAAAGTCAACAAAGGGTCCAGGTACAATATTCTTGTAATAAAAATAAAATTATTAAAATAAACTTGTAGGTGTCTGACAAAGAATTTAAAAATACTACATATCTATATATAATGTATCAACTGACACCATATGCAGCACATGTGAACAAGGCTGGACTCAGTGAAAGCACGCTGTGCAAATTGATATAGACTCTAAGTGCGTGGCATGCGGATGGTTCCTGTTTCATGAACATATTTTCTTTTCCCAACTTGCGGTTTTAATGACAACAATACTCTAGACCCAGGCATGAAAGAAGAAATATTGTTCTGTTTGAGAGTCCTTAAAAACTCCTGGGTTTAGCCACAGTAGTGACTAAAATATAGTACTTTTTTAAAAAATAGAAATTTAGAGATAGCAAGAAATTCATTAAATTATATATACACATACAACCTGAACCCATGATAAGTGCTTAATTCTAAGTGACTTTTCAATGCATATTGGTATATGGATGTTTTTACTTCAAAATAAAACTTAACTTTTAAGATTTATTACTTTTTGAATTTTTGGCTGACTTACATAAATCAAAACAGTATACACATGGATTTGTTTCTAAATAGTTCAAGTGTTTATAATCCAATTGGTTGATTTTACTCTTGATAAATTTACTGAAAAGAAAGAGAATGCCACAAAACCCCTACCAAGCTGTTCTTGGTTGTATTGTGATGATTTCTATTACAGTGGCAAATGCAGAATCAATCTATCTATCAATCAGCACCAGGAAAGAGGATGATAAAAGTAGAAATTTTAGGATGCATGCAACTGCTTTGCATTGTCAAGAAACAGACTCTGGAAGTTCAATTAGGGATTACTTGATGTTGTTCAGGTAAATGTTCTCCCAAGTGCATCCATTTTACAGAACTCTTGAAAGGCATTTCCAGATGAGTGTATGGCACTCCACTCTACATTCTCATTCATTTGCAGTTTTGCTGGACTCTATGTAGGCATGAAGTTTCTCTTCATTTTTTTCCTGCTTCTTTGGCAGACAATGCTCAGTTCAATCTCTTCTGCACCAAATAGTTGGCAGAGTGTCCTTCCTCATAAAGCCAGATAATTATGTTTCCTTCAGTAATTTCGTCTCTCTTCCACTGGTCATGAGCAGTTTAGGGTTCTTTTTCTTTCATGATAGAGCCTGGACCCTTTTAATCTATTGCATATTATTTGTTTTCCAGTACTACTTTTTTACTCTGTCGCATCAAAGTTCAATGATGCTTGTCAAGTCAACAGTGCAAAACTTATTTCTATGAAGTCAGCAACAAAAATACAACAGCCTCATGCAGTGTTCAGTGTCAGGAACACAACCTCAATGGATAGCTCTGTAATTAAAAGTGGATGCTGTCAGGGACAGAGAACTATACTTCTGAACTCTGGAAGAAAAGAATCTTGCCCTCCTTTTACATGTTTACCCAGAAGTTACTCCCGTTTCTCGAAATCTAGACTTTAATAGAATATGATCTTTATCTGGTATGTGACAATATAGGCAAAAATACAACAATAATTGGCATTTCTATCCCTTTCCCCCACAAATTTGAAAACAAACATTTCTATGAATTTTCTCAGAATGTTGCTTGTTGATCCACCAACAATTTGGAAGCTGTAATTCATATAGCCAAATAAAACACAGCAGAATGGCAAGAATCAGACAATTTCAGCAATACAAAAGCATTCCTAATCAGCCACCAAGAACTCACGGAGTTTGATGATACAATGAAAACATTAACAATTCAGCATGGGTTATTTTTAACTGAAATTTTCCATGATGTTGACTGTAAACCACAGCTCTGCATACACATCTACATGATTGGATTAAAAAGCCAAGGAAAGGTGTAGTGTTTTTACTAGTAAAATCATCAGAGGAACAAACATAAAGCAGCTACAAGCCTTTCACTTTCGTAAAAACAGCAAAAGAATAAGCAGGGAAAATAGGTATATGCATATATACTTATACAGAAAGTTATACCTACACTTACATTTAGGCCATGATACTACAATATTACTGCTGCACTAGCACTTACATGCTCTCCCAATCTCTGTCTTTGTAATGGCGTTAATTATTCCTTGACAGCACCTATGTATTTTCTTTTATCATAAAAGATAAATTGTCAAATATAAAAATCTACACTTTAGTCACCTAAATTGGGATAGATTAATCCTACCCTAAAACTGCTAGAATGTGTGGGGCAGTAGGGTTTTTAGTTGTCATTGGTGGTGTTTTGTTTATTTGGGGATGGGGGGGGGGGGGGGGGGCGGCGTCTTCTCATTTTAGTGTTCCCCTTTTTTCTCCCTTGTAGCTACTACCAGACCCTGGCTTCTTAACTTCATCCCACTCATTTTTGTATTCTACCTTTTCCCCCAATCCATCTTTGTCTTCATTTTTCAGCCGTTAAAGAAGGGGGCCTCTTTAACCCCACCTCACCTGACAAACAGAGAGACATTCATACGTGACCAGATCTTTTCTTTCACAAAACAGAAAGGAAAACACGTGACACTAATGTGATATTCAGAAAGCAGCACTGTTTATTTTGTTTGTCTCTTACTATCGATTCCTTTATCCTTGGTCTGATTTGGTTAAGCTCTTCAGGCCTATTGCTAAGCACAGTGTAACCCACCTCCTTCATGTCCTGACCCTGCATAAAATAAAAATGAGTACATCCCTGAAGGAACAGAGACTGAGAGTGGCTTTGATCACATTTTACTCTTGAAGAAACAAAGAAAGAAAGAGAGAAAAAAAAAATCTTTTTGGTCTCTTACTTGTAGTTGCCATACCTATGTTGATTTTCTGAGCGAGGTACTGACTCATTTCCCAAATCTGAGATTTCTGCTAACTCCCAAGCCAAGTGAGATGCATTTCGTGTACACCCACTTGCCAGCTGCAGGCCTCTTACCCTGCTAGCCACATCATTTTTATAGCTTGTGCTCAAAGTCAGTTGGTGAATTATTAAAGAAGACTAAACTAGATGTATTTTAGCTCAAGTGCTAAGGACACATTACTCTTTTAAACATCCAATGACACACTAAGATATCTGGTTTTTTAAACAAAGCAGTGACGAATTAAGATAACTAATTTGTGTTTAAAAAGACTGGTACAGGCACTTGCCACATATTTAGTCCAGTCTACAAATAAAAAGTCAATCACAGATTTAAGCATTGAATCACAGATTGAATTAAAAAAAAAAAAATCAATTATCTACACTCTCTGTAATCTCTATCATATGACACTTACCTATATTCTCTATAAATAAGAGCAAATCAGCTAAAGCTGGGAAAGCACTGCAGTAAAGCATGTTAAAAAAAATTAAGTACAAGAAGTTGCCGTGCAGGTTTAATGCACTGCTGTAATCCAACCCTCTTCAGAAAACGTGACACGACCTGTTGCTCAGAAGATTAAGCTACAGCAGTCTAAGGCTACTTGACTTCTGTATGAGAGCATTCAGAAACAGATTCTAATATTTTCTGCTTTTGAGCACATTGACTTCACTCCACTTAGGGGATTGACTTCACTTTTCTCGAGTACTGCATGTGGGTAAGTCCCAGCGAAGGCAAAGAGAGTAACTTGAGCAAGGGAGCTGTCACCTGGCTTTTGTATTCATCACTTCATCGATGAATTCACATTGCAGTCATTAAAAAGGTACTCCAGCAACAAAAGATTTAAAAAGTGCCAACAAATTCATCACAAATGGCTCTCCAGCTGTTAGATTCACTGAATTTGGGAAGCGTCTCTTAGGTTTCAAAAATGCAGACTGAGTACAGCAACTGCCATGTTAGTGCAGTAACAGAACAAGGGGATAAGTGGGGAGGCAACTTAGAGAAGGAAAGTTTTGTGTAGGCCAGACTGGTCAAAGACTAAACTAGGAAATCAAATTCCAAGCAAGTCTGAATTTCGGAAAATTGAATCCAAATTTGGACATAATGACATGGGTCTTTGAAAGCTGGCAGAGAAGTTCAATTGTATTTGATTTAGTTATACTTAAACTGCCTGCATAAAAATTATTGCTTGGCTGTTTAAGTCCCTGCCTCCCACAACATTTGTCAGAACAAACTGAAAAAACAAAATAGCAACTTAACCAACTCATAAAAGGTCCATTTGAGGAAGACAATTTTGTGAAGTCTAACAATGCCTATAAAGTGTGTTTAATTGAACAACACAATACAAAATTACCTTGGAAAAAGGAAAGCTCTGATAGAAAAAAACGTGCCCATATGCTCACGTAAACACTAGCAATCATACCTAAATGAATGCAATTCTGTATGCCTACAGGCAGTGTCCTTAAAACAATTATTTCAATGAAGGCATTATTACTGACCCAGAGAGTCATTGTATGATCTGTGTAAGACACACTTGCCCTCCTATGAATACCTCTTTCCAAAGAGACAAAGTTATTTCACAAAAAATGAAGAATAAATAAGACATTTGGCCAAAATACAAGAGAGTAGTTCCTTCCCTTATTAAATAATAATATTAATAGCATGGCAACTGTTTATTACCTGGTCAGAAGCACCTTTAAAATGCAAGCAGCTGCTTCAAGTAAGAGAGACAGTTGTTTAGACTGGAGAACAACAGAACAATGAACTTGAGAAAAGAGCATGCATTGTGGTTTGCAGAATGGCTACCGTATTGGTCGAGTCTGAAAATTTAACTCTAGATTGAAAGGAAGAACTATAACACCTGAAGCTACCAAAAAAAAAAGTAAAAAAAAAAAAAAAAATTAAGCCTCCCAAGCGAAGTCCACAATTCTGCACATTGAAAACATTGGAAAGGCTTCCAACACCAATGTCTGTGTTTGCACTGCAAGCTGGCCAGGCACAAACCTGAACTACTGTGCCTGCCTGCACAAACGAGTAGGGGTTTGGGACTCAGCAGGAGTCCCAGGTTTGGTTCTTGGAAATGGGCATACTCTCTTCCGTGCTTTTAAACCACTTCTCCAGTTAAGTCCGTAGTTTATTAGAAATCTTCATTCTTATTCCTATGGAAGACCTATCATATTTATAAGGTTATAATTTAAGCAGTTTTGCCTCTCAAAGGAAGTTTTATGTCCAACATTAATTCCACTGAATCCATTTAACTAAGAAAATGAGTGATACAGCTGCCAACTTCCATCAGCAAAAGAATTACTTTTTTCATTCTCCTTCTTTAATATAATTTGTGGTAGTCAGTTATAGAGTTATGGGTCTTCAAATACTTCATAAGTATTTTCAGCAATATCTTAAGGATATTTTTCATAGCATATCTTATACGAAGTATTTATTCGTAAGATGTGAAACTACTTCATTTCCCAGCAACACAGGACATTAGCAGTCACACCAAACTAACCCTTTTATAAGCTTGTTTAGTAGAGAGATAAAAGGATACAAATTTCTCATAATGTGAATCACATTGTAATCAGCAAGTAAAGAAAGGATATTTTCAAAAAAGGTTTATAAATAATATCATGATGCAGATAAATGGCATTTGAATCCTTTGAAATCTGTGTTGCCCTTCAACCTTATAGACTGGTATCAACAAGTGCTTTTCTCATGCACAGGGCTTTTTTTGAAATAAAAACACCACCATGAGCTGTGGTAAAATTACATTATAATTCTAGCTAGCTTATGTGAACATAATGTAAGTAACCAGCAGGGATGGTTGAAATGAAAACAAAACCCCAAACAAAAATATTATTTGTTATATAATATTTGATATATTTCAAACAGTTTTCCAACTTCTGTAGTTACTCACTTTTTTCAAAGGGGAAAAAGTTGTTTATATTTTCACTTGTAAAGATGGTATTTTATTTCTTATTCATTTTATATGAATTATTAATTACTAGGTAAAATTTCGGTTTATGTTGCATTCATTTCCTCACAAGATACTTTAGCTTTAAGAAAATGAGACTCTCTGTCATTCAAGTAAACTTCAAAGTACCAGTCACTTTACCGTGTCTTCTCAATCTACAGAAAACAGAAGAAAAAGGCTAGTATTTTTATCAGCAGATAAAGAGAGATTTTATATACTTATCTAGTCTTACACACTATTAACAGTAATATTTCAGTATCTTATTTAACTTATGTCCCAAACAACATTCTTCCATCCTAACTACAAAGCAGTAAAAGGATAAATTTGGAGCATAAAAAATTTCAAGAGGAGTAATATAGCATTTTCCTCCTTTTTTTTATGGAAAAGCCTAGAACATCACATGTAGAAAATTACCAGAAAGTATTAACCAACTTTTGCAATTGATTTAATCATGTTGTAATTTAATAATACAAACTACATGAGTAGGTATGAAGAATTATAATACTGTTCTGAGTATTGCCAGAAAAGATTAATTTTCTTTGCTTTTTTTTTATTGTTGTCTTATAAAACTGTCAGAAATGTTAAATCTGGCAGCACTTCTAGGCTTATTTGCTAGATTCATTTGCCTTGAAAGACATTACATGTGTTGCTTAGAGTTGCGCTGAAATGCTCTGCTTCTCAAGTCAGCCCTTTCATTCCACAACGGCCAATTTCATGTCCTCTGTCCTTTAGCATACTGTATTTGCTTTCATTTGCCTATTAGCTTTCAAGTAATAGGGTTTTTAGTACCAGTTTGGACATCAAACAATTATATAGAATGAACATTTATTTTATGCCTAGATCTTGCTTTCCATAGAAAAATCATTCTAGCAAGACCATCCCTATTAGCAGTATTTGTAAGAGTCCAATACTCACTGACCAGGTTCTTTTAGATATTCCACACATGGATGGTGTAATATTTAATATCAAATTTACATATTTGAAGATGGCTGATGTTACATCAGATTTCTGATTTAGTGGAGTGATACAAAATATATTGCATAACAATATATATATATAGCAATTGCAACACACAGTTCCATCACAATCCCAATGCAATTCCCATTACCAGTCTCCAGAACATGCTCACCATCAGGATGCTGGGTATCCCACATCACTGGGAAAGAGTACATGGATTGAAGCCAGCTCAAGCCCATTGCACTCTTCAGTTTTTATACTCTTATGTTGGGCTGAGCCCCACCACCTATTCACTCCCCCCATGCTGGTCTGGCAAACTCAAGGAGACATTCACACTCTTTTAATGAACTTGGGGACAAACATTGACACCACCAGTCAATCCACTCAACTGTTAAAAGCTGTTTATCTAAAACAGAGGCCACCCTCCGGGACTCCTTTGTGCTGAGATAAAGTCAGCTCATTGCAAGAACTGTGGTCAGTCATATCCTGCATTATTCCCTGAGCTTCATTCAGATCACCCTGGCCCATCACCTCTGAGCCTTCTTCCATTTTAGGGGTCTATTGGCCAATCACAGTATATCCAGCTTTTTCTTTTGTATTTTGACAATATTTAGCTTCTCATGTAGAGGAAGTTAAATCCTTTGTCAATCATTCAAAAGCAGCATTCCCTACCCATATATTTCTGTGGTGTCAGATGGCTAGGGTAGGAACCACAAGGCAAGCCACAGTAATTTTGATTTCTGACTACTTGAATTATTTATATAGTTGTCATTTCTAAGAGAAATATCTTCGTATATTCATTATACACTGATAATGTGTGCCTAATAAATCAGATTGAAGACAGATTGAAACATATAGCAGAGCACACGTTATTTAGCAAAGAAAACTAATGTGTATCATTCAATTTTGCTGTGCAGAAAACTTTAAACTCCTCTGGCACCCAGCACAGTTTAACTCAGGGAACCAAAACCTAGCTTTTTGTTAAGAATAGTAGGGAGCAACAAGGGACTAGGAAACTTATAGCAAAGAAACAATCTGTTGCTTTAAGAAATGCTTTGCCTAAGAGCTATTTCCAAGAGTAAAATCAACCCCTCTCTCACTCTGCACCCTCCACTCTCTTGTGAAGTTGGGGTCAGTACCCCAGAGCTAACATGATTAGTGAATTTCAGGGTCTGTATAGCAAATCTGGAGAAAAAAATCTAGGGCCTAGTGAAAACAAATCAAGCTCTACAAAAGGAAGTGCACATAGTATAGCAATATTTTCTTGAAATACTTATGCAGATCTGTACTTCCAATGTAAACACAGCCACCACCTGCCTTAATAATAACTAGATGTACTTTGCACTGAAAGTAGATTTATAACAGACAAACTAATCAAGTCATGGGGCATATTCCTGAAAACCTTTGTATTTGCAAGTAACAAGAGAAGAAGAATTAAACCTTACACTGCACAACTGAAAGAAGCAATACAAGAATTGTTTCTTTTTTCATTTGAACAACAAGGAGTTGGACTTGGACTTCTCATTATAAATAAGCTATCCTGTATCAGTAGCAGCAAACAACACATACTAATCTCAACTGGCCTCAGCCAGCTCAGACTGTGTCTCATTTTGACAGGAACTATGTTCCCTCAGGAAGAAAAGTGTGTTCAATTCAGTGGGACAATTCACACCCAAGATAGTACAATTTGTTTTAGAATGATACCTAAAGGTTTGAAGATCACCTATGGCTACTTTCTTTTTTTCCCCCATTAACTCCAGTTCACCACACTGCTATCTGAAATATCAGCCAAAAGCATTGGATAAATGCATTCAAAGCATCATTTTCAATATTTAAAGTATGGCTTTCTAGAAGACATGAAACACCTATTAACTCTTTACCGAGGTCCTTTTATTTTACTCTGGTTCTGTAACTGTTTATTAAATCAAGAGCAAATTTCTTTAAACCTGCCTTAGAGTCTCTTTATGTTGCCAGAAGGACATAAAGATGATGATGATCAGGCAACCACAAGCAAAAGATTCAGCTCATCTTAACAAGTTGCTAGGCCTCAGTTGAGACAAGTTAGCTGCACCAGCCACCTTCCCAGCCCAATGCAAATGCAAAGCAGAGTGAGTCGGATCAAACCTCTACCACAGAGGTTCTTAAGGACATCTGTTCAGCTTTGTGTTTTCACTGGACTAGGAACAATCCATGGTGTCTGCCATTACCGGATCACAGCTGGGGAGTGCTAACTTTTGAAGAGGTCATGAGACAACTGCTTGTGATCCTTTGCCCACACACATTTGTCCAGAGACTCAAAGGTCTGGTATTCCCCTAACATTAAGCTAGGAAAAAAATATTTTCTTAAGTTGCTTTGTAATTAATTGGATATAAAAAATGATGTAAAATAATTTGTTGAAAGGAGATTCAGAGAATGACAGTGCATTCAGGAAAGCATTCGAAAGAGAAGTTATTGCATGCAAGGAGCATCCCTGCTCTGTGTCACCTTTCAGCAGATCTCAAAAGTATTGCATCAGAAAAGAAAAAAAAAAGATGGTTTCCTATACTACAGATATATTGAAACTACCTAACACATTTCCATGTTTTTCCAATTATCCTAGTCCAACATTTCTGTAATTCCATTAACTCTCAAGATAATTTTTCTGTTTTATTATTTACATTTACCACTTGTTAAAGGGGGAAAAAGAAAGGAAAAGCAAACCTTCTTTCATATGGAAAGAAGGCATCAGCACTTCTGATTTAATGATGCCTTTAGTGCACAAATTACAGAAAGCATATACGGAAATCTATAGTTCATATACTTCCATTCATGTATCTCTGTATTTCATATTGCACAAGCATACATTTTTGGCCTCAGCTATATGTCCATTACCACTGAAAATTGTTTATTTCTCTTGACTTACAGACAACCATCCAACAGCCAACCCTCCACATACAGCTATGGAATTGTCACCCTTTTTATTTTAACCGTAAATTTCAGAGGAAAAGGGTTCTCTAAAGGACTTACCTATTAGATGATTGCATTACTTGCAATTTTATGCTGTTTAAAAGCTATCTGACAGGTAAGTCCTAAAAATGCTTGTTCTGCTACCCATTTTTCACTAATTTTTGTAAACATTCAAAACATGCTGATTTCTTTAACCATGCAGATCACAGAGTATTAAGGTGACGACTTTCTACTGAATGTTCCTACTCCAACTGTGCAACATAGTTCCCACAAACACTCTCTACTGTCAATTTAAAATTTGATCTGTCAGTAACAATTCCTGCCAGCAATTTTCTGCTACTAAATATTCAGAAAGTAAACATCAAACAATTGACCTATACAAGTGAACTAATTTTTTAAATTAGCATCAGGAGGAATTCTTATGGTCTTCTCCTAACAGGAGGAAATTAAAGTGTTACGAGTACATGTCATTTCTCACATAACTATGAATAAATAAAATTCTAACACACCATTTTGAAGGCACAGATTTTAAGTGCTGGGAAAAGTCAGTGAAGAGGGAAATCCACATAGACTGGAAGGAAGTCCAGGAAAGTGGGTAGCGTAGCTTTTGTTGGAGTCCTGATACAAACCAACTTGGAACTTTTGGAGATTACAATATCTTAAAGTCAAGTCATTCACATGCACCCATTATGCACTCAAAGAGGCAAAACAGATATTTCTCATTAGATGAAAAAGTTCTGGGCAAAACATTTTTTTAGAGTATAAAATTAGCTTAGCATGCTGAACCATTGATTGGTAAGTTTATCTAAAATTCATCTTTACATTTACATTATAGTATATTTAAAAGTGTTAGTGATTTTTTTCCCCCCGAATTAAATACTTTGATCTATTTTGTTAAAGAGCCTATCAATATTATCTTAAAAATATAAAAGTAAACATTGATAGTTCAATATGTTATGAATTATTTAGTGACTCCATACACCAACCATTTTTCACTCTTTCCTTGCCCCCCCCTAAAAAAAATGTTTTTGAACCACCAAAAAGATAAGAGAGTGAAAGCAAAAAACTATTTTTGAAATCTTTTTTGGTAGTTGATCTAGGCTCTGTGAACAAATATCCACTTAACAAATTACAATTCCTAATTATGAGCTTCATTCTTTGGTGTTATCAAAGTGATCAAGACATGAATTAGCATTATCAGCCCAATTATCTGCTCAGTCATACTAATGAACATCACCCTGCTGTTAACCAGGATGTGTAACTCTGAGAATCTCTCCAGAAATCCAGATCTCCATTCAGCACCTTTCAGGAAGCATTAAATAAGTTCATCCCAAAAAAGGCATCAGTATCAGGAAAAAAGTTTTTAAAAATTTAGATTTCAGTTGTACTTGACAGCTTGATGAGGAAATGAGTTTGGTTTCATTCCTTTAGAGATTCTAGTTTTAGAGCAATATATTTCAGTCCTGGCAGAATTAATAGATGGCTCACTCATTTGTCAGGATGAATTTTCCATTTCAATACGACTCTATTGCAACAGCAGCACAAAAAGACCAGCACGTATATATAATTTCCAATACTATTTTGCAGCATCATTCTTCAGAGGGAAAAGTACTTAATCAGATACAATGGGGCTTAATGGAGTATCACAACTGTCCAGCTACTCCTAGTTACTAAACCTGCATGGCTATAAATCAAAATTTGCATGATCAGGTGCGTGCAGTTCAAAACCACAGCGATTCCAACCTGCCTGCCCTTAGTACACCCTACCAAGGCAAGAAGCAAGTCATTACATCTCAAGGTTTTCAAGCGACAACAATTGCATTACCCTCTCAGGAATTACAGTCCATTGCTTTAGTATAAAATAATTTCCTTCCTCTCTTCATAAACATTGTACTACAACAGTTCTCTAGATCTAAATTTATCAGGAGATCCCATGAAGAAAAGTAGAGAAGTAATTGATCTATTAGGTAATATATACAACTACATATTCTCAGAATAGGATCAGTTCAGTTTTGGTGTTTGTTGAAAAGGATTTATTCTATGCTGTATACAGAGAATAAAATTAATTTTGATCTCTGACCTCTTATTTCAGATATTTTATAAAGTCCACTGAGGATACATATAGAAAAATAGTTATATACATTGAGAAAATGTCATACCTATAGGATAGCCAAAGTAAGTTAAGTTCAGAGTTTTCAAACCTGACTGAGCATATTCAAGTGCAACTCTTTGCGATTTGTGACTTTGATACGAAGGACTAACAGGATTTCCATTTTAATAAGATCACGCTGTACTTGCTAACAAAAGAACTAAGGAAAAATAACTGTAGATCTAAGGTGTGAGACAAAGTGACTTCATTTTATACTGTAATGATTAACTTGGAACAAATACTACAAAAATACTTTCCTTATATGCCATGCACAGTGACATGTTTGTAACATTCTCTCTCACGTTTTACTTATTGAAGAACACTGACATTCGAACAACATATTTCCATGTAGCATGCAGATTTTTTTTCTTAAGTACCTCATTCCTTAAGTAGTTATAAGATTTTAGAGAGTTAATTATAAGTGGAAAGATAACAAATTCTGTTTATAAATGTGACGTGATCATCTACAAACGACTGAGAGAGCTGAGACATAAAATTAAGATCAACACTTATATTTGTCCATCTTCCCTTGTACATGAAGGATATAGACAGATTTGGTCTTGCAGAGTAGCCTAAAATATTGCAGACCCACAAATGAAATGCTGTAGAAGACTGTGTGAGCTTGCTTCAGAGCAAAACATCAACTTAAACCTATTCTAAAGACAGAAAGAAGACTTATCATGCCTAGCTGCCCAAATAACCTTTTAAAGCCACGTCTGTTTGCATACCTCTGACATTCCAGATAAAATGAGTTTATGCTGACAAAGCTAGCTATGCGCTGTGAGAGACCAGGAGTGCTCACCTAGGAGCTGGTATATGTTTGTAGTGGGACAATGGGTAACTACAATTATCTTTCTTTGCAGTTACAGAGGGGAGAAAAAAACCAAACAAACAGAAAAAAAAGCAAACAAAAAAACCCCAAAAAGCCCCAAAGAAAACCCAAAGTATAATTTAAGAGACACCCATGCAACAGTCTTGTGAGCATTAACTTTCTTTTGTCCTTCCCAAAATTCTTAGAAGTTACTTGAAAGATTACCCCCAATATTTGGACAACTGCATTTCAGGTGTTTGGGGGATTTTTTTGTGGGGTTGTTTTTTTTCTCCCCCCCTCCCCCTCCCCAAATGCTTGATACTTATTGTTTCATGATTCTGTAGGCCATAAGGTGGTGTTCTTCCACTGTGACTGAATGATAGAGACAAAGGAGAAAAACACACAGGATATGGGAAAGCACCATAAATCACACTCCTGTGCATATCTTTGAAGCACTAAGGATTTGCAAAAGAACAGGCAGCAGCCACCCAAATTTTTGTGAATAGTGAATATCACTAGCTTCAGAAATAGTAGCAAACAAAAACTTGGATTGTTTATGAACACTTTTTTTTGTCATCAAATGGACTTTTTTCATTTGGAACCCTCAGAATACAAAAGAGGAAGATATATAATAGTATACTAATTAAGCCAGCTCTATGGGATTATTTCAATTGAAACCAAATATTATTTATTATTTCATTATTCATCTATAATAATAGAATGCAACGTTTGAGTTTACAATGTGTATGTGAAGTTAAATATGTAAGCATTGACTCACATATACTAAGATCCACAAATTGAAGATTCTATAGAAACCCAATTCATTTTTGTGATAGTAAACACAGTATGTACAAGAGTTAAATTGCTAAGTAGAAGCAAGACTACTACTGATAGCAGAGAAACAAGAACCTCTTTATATTGGAGAGCATCTCAAAGCAACACATGACTGAGCACCATGCTATATTGATTCAGAAAAAGGGAGTTTTATAGGGTGCTTAAACATCAATTGTGGTTTTTAAGTCTTGCCCCACATCCACTAAATGCTGTATAAGCACTTATATGGCAGATCACCTCACTAGGACAAGAAAACATAGCTGGTTTGTTGACAGAGATTCACTGAATATTTTCTTTTGGATTTTTGCAGGTGAATTTGCATCTTCAAGTTTTACTATAAAGCCTCAGGTTAAAATAAACAAAAAAATTTACAAATAAATCCCATCAATTATACTGACATTTTTTGCATGTTTATATAATGCCACAGAGGTTTCTTGATTTAAACACAAACCCCTTCAACCCAGTCATACTTTGAACTGAGGAAACACGCTTTATTTTTTTGTTAACACTGATTTACAAAAAAATTCAATTAGCATTGTATGTTTATACGTGGGACAAATCAGGAAATGAGATTGTTTTTGCATGTCCTCATTAAATATACATTCAGTTCAGAAAGGGGGGGGGGCAGAGGTGATTTCTGAGGAGTTTGAAAGGACTAAGAGAGAAAATTAACTTCAGCACAACTCGAAGACTGCAAGGAGCTTACCCAAGAGAATGAGATGACTGCAACACTTTCCTCTGGTTGTTTCTAATGGTTGTTTTAATTTCTTTTGTCTTCCATGACCTTTCACAGTTATTAAGAGAAGTCGTTGTTGTTGTTGTTTTGTTTCCCATCTCACACATACAAGTGAGTGAATTTCTGAGAAGGACTGAGTCCTGTGCACCAAACTGCTATGTGGCATCACCAGTAAATGAAGGGGTACCATCCCTACAATACCAAGCTGAAAAACTTACTAAACTGACAAAACTATAAAAAGTACAGTGGAAGGCAGCTCAGCAGGATCCCACAGAAATCCAATAAATATTTCTGCAGGATTCTAACAATTTTTAGCAAGGGACACTGAAAATGCACTTTCTGAAATTTGTTTGGAACAAAAGAAGGATCCAATGGTTTGATTTCAAAAGTGGTTGCCCTGCATTTATTGCCTCCCAAGCTGAGCCTGGAACAGTTCAAAACCTTCCACCATCAAGACAGAGCAATTTTCAGCTGACCATTTATTGCTGAGACTGAAGATAAATGACAACAGGCTTGCAGACTTCGACGGTTTTGTCATCCAGAGCAAAAATTTCAAGCAAACACATCTGTGCAATAGTTCTAATGCAAATATTACCCAGTCCTCTCCAGCTGAAGTGCCTATTGGCAATTCTGTAAGTATTTCTCCACAACCTTTTTATACACAGCCTAAGGACTCCGACAAACTCTCTCTTTCCCTTCAAAGGCTTGTTAAGTATGTGATGAATAAATCTGTCACTTCCAATTCTAAACTTACTTTCTGTTTTGACTGCTACAGGTTCTTGTATCCATGGCAACTTTTCACCACTCAGAATCGATTAAAGAAGTGATCGGTTTATCTAAATAGCTGTGCTGATGGAGGGGATTGTTTTTTCTGAAATAGCAAGCGTGACAGGTACTGTAAGTCTCCTTGACCAGTTAGTTTTCCAACACCGCAAGTAATAAATTCTCAAAGAACACATTGTGGTCAGCTGAATGCTCAGTTCATTTCTCCTCTCTAAAACAGGTCTCTAATTAAATATCCCTGCAAATCAGTATCTACATTTCTGGTTAATATGTCCTGCTCTTTTTTTTTTTTTTTTTTTAAGCAGAGCACCATAGTGTACAGATCTTGTTGAAGGTCTAAGCTGCATTTGTCTCCAAATTCAAATATATTTTTTATTTGCTTTGGAGTTTTGGACAACCAGATTTATTTAGTAAAAGATGAAAACATCAGAAGTTTTCAGTCAGGCATAGATGAATGTTCAAATTAATTCCATATCGTGGAGGCCCAACATACCAAAAGTGTGACAAAAGCACTGCTACAGGTAGAGGAATGTGAGGCAGAGCAATGCTTGCAAAGGACAAACCACTTCACAAAGTGTTTCAAGTTCTACAGAACATTTTTATTCTGCACATTTGTCAAACTGTAAGGAGTTCCTAACTCATGTATTATATGTGAAGGCTCTTGGGACCAAACATTAAAGACCTCAAGCATACGTTGGAATTTATGGTGATTAATGTGGTAACGCATCTTGTAAAGTCTACAAAGGCACATATTCAAAAAATAAGGAAATGCTTGAGGGGACGGAATCAACTCTTAATGCTTAAGAGCCATAAATGGGCATGAAACAGCTTAATGGGCTTTACATGACAATATATTTAGATGTGAAAATGGCACCCAGAGAAACACTGCAACTTCAAAGTAAAATGTTATAAATTAATGCACAGAGGAGGACTTCAACCATAATTAAAGTTATCTTGCTTTGAAGACAGAAGCTTAATTTGTGATCAATATTAATTATATTGATATTAGCATGAAACAAGCAGGATGCAAGCCATTTTAGTAACACAGCGATTTTGTTCACATTTCCTAGGTAAAAGCTCAGGATTCCAGGTGCAAGATCATTCACTTTGCAGTGAGTCTTGCCAACTTCACCCAGGGAACAAATTAAACAAGCATAAACATGAAGTAGCTGCAAGTGTAACAGGATGCCTGACACTAAGCCATCTTCATTCGGGTGATTTGACAGCTGAACAAAAGGTTAGCAATCCAGTCTGATCATCTCTGCTGTATGCCATTCTTCTGTGCTCCCAAGCTTAGTAGTATTTATAATGTATATACAATGAATGCTGAGAGATCATTTAGGTTAGTTAAGCTGCAAAAGGAAATACTATTTCTGGTCTGAAAAATAGAGAAGTTTTTTCCTTTTGTTTCACCTACAGAGAGCTCTTTTGGGCGATACCACATACAGCACCTCTACAGCCATGTTATAAAGCATCAAGCTATTAAGATTATGCTGACAGGGTGCTGAAAGTATGAAGTCTCCAAGAGCAGGATCTGTGTTGCGAAGGTTTTCAATCCTGTCCTTGAAGTCACAGCAGATGGGAAAAAGAGAGGACAGAACAAAAAAAAATAATCAAATGAATGTCAGGTTGTCCTGGTTTCAGCTGGGATAGAGTTAATTGTCTTCCTAGTAGCTGGTGCAGTGCTATGTTTTGTGTTCTGTATGTGAAGAATGTTGATAACACTGATGTTTTCAGTTGTTGCTAAGTAGTGTTTAGACTATAGTCAAGGATTTTTCAGCTTCTCATGCCCAGCCAGGGCACCTGACCCAAACTGGCCAACAGTGTATTCCATACCATGGGACGTCCCATCTAGTTTAGGAACTGGGAAGGGGGGGGCAGGGATTCGCCGCTCGGGGACTGGCTGGGTGTCGGTCGGCGGGTGGTGAGCAATTGCCCTGCGCATCATTTGTACATTTCAATCCTTTTATTACTACTGTTGTCATTTTATTAGTGTTATCATTATCATTATTAGTTTCTTCTTTTCTGTTCTATTAAACCGTTCTTATCTCAACCCAGGAGTTTTACTTCTTTTCCTGATTTTCTCCCCCATCCCACTGGGTGGGGGGGGAGTGAGTGAGCGGCTGCGTGGTGCTTAGTTGCTGGCTGGGGTTAAACCACGACACAGGTGAAGAACAAATGCTGAAATGGTCCGAGTGCCCTTTGCTGTTCGAGGTCTCCCGCAGGAGGAGAGGCAGTTCGGAGGAATCAGATTCTTTACTTCTACATTGTGCAGTATGAGATTCCCATAAGAGTGTAATACGAGGTTAGTTAGTTATAATGTAAAAGAGATAATAGACTCAGATTTTGGTGAATGACACCACGTTTTTGGTTCTGGTATAACTGTCTCCGCCTGCTGGATAAGCAGGAAGAATGAAGAATAGCATTGCAACCATGGTGTTGACAAGTGAGCACGAGGCACCTGGAGTTCCTCTTTGCTGGCCTCAGACCTCCATATCTGAGCCAGTTGTGTGAGAGCCATAAGCAAATCAGAGAAACAGCAGGACTGCTCTGACTTTTTTTAACCCTACCTGAAACCAGGAAACACCAAGGATATTTCTCCCTGTGGACTATAAACTAGTTTAAACCAGGAACTGTCCTCCTTCAAACCAGAGCTGAAGACGGTATATCAAGTTGAAGTTCAAGCTCATTTCATGTGGCATAGTGAGTGCGAATGTGTGTTAGACATACAAAATCTTAGGAATATCAACATACGCTCAAGTGACATCTTGTGGTGGTGCAGTGGTTGACAGTGACCTGTGACTCGCATGAGGAGCAGCAGTTCTCCCTCCGCTGGCTGCACCAACCTGCTGGATTGTGCGGTTCAATGGTGTACAGCACCAGCCATTCAGATTCAGGACAAGGAATGAAGACTCTGCCAGGCTTGTTGTCTGCTCCGAGACATCTCTGAGCAGCAGGACTAACACGACTCAAGAAAAGTTACCTTGGGTTGATCTATGACACTTTCACTATACAGACACTGAGATATAAACAGTGATTGCAAACAGAGCTTACTCATGGGACCTGCTCCTTTGCACGCTTTGGCCATTACTGCTGTCCCCAGGACTGTCAATGCAACAGTTTGAACTGTCTCTTGTGTTTAGGCAAAATTTGTGTTTTGATGATATACCTCCAAAACCAAAAAGTTTTTGTGAAGCCCTTTTAGTAGAGAAAGCTGTCAGAACTTAAAAAACACACCCACAAAACATTCCCTACATTTCTTTGTTGTTTGCCCAAACTGTTGTTTTCGGTGGGATTTCATGACAATATATGGATGTTAACCTCCTAAAAGTTTTCATACCTCCAGTTTTTCCTGCCCAGGCCAGTCAGAGCTCAAAAGGTTCATTCAGGACACCATACGTTTGTTTCAACAGCCACTTGCTATTACAGTGAGGCTGCAAGAGCTGACAGTGAAGAGATTTGCTAGGAAGGAAAGCACCTGAGTGACAATTAATTACCTTTGCTTCTGTCTCACAGTACTATACTTTCTTAATACCTTTTTCATTTTATCACTGCTATAGCATACTGTTCTTTTTTATTAAAAGACCATGTTGGTCAGTGGATGGAAGTTATTTCTTTTTCTTTGCTCTTAAGTGCCAGTCTCTGCATGGTCAACTGCCAAATTTTGATATTTTTCCCCCCAAAACACAGAGACTGTTCATTCAGCCATCAATACCACAAACTGAAAAGCACAGTCCTGACTGGGCAGAAATAGCTGCTGAGAAAAAACTTGAAAACCAAAAAGAATTAGAAATAAAACTGTTGAACCTAGTATATATCCTGTTCATAGTGCAAGATACATTATTTTAATGTATATAGATACCCAGACTTCTCAATTAGGTTTTCCAAACTTAAAATATACACTAAGAATGAGGATCACAAGACTTCTGAGCAACCTTTTTTTTTTTTTTTTACAGACTTCCATTTGACTGTCTGAACTTGAAGCATTATCGTCACATCAGCTGACATAAGGGCAGGACAATTAAAATGCTTCAGCAATTAATAGATTTTAGTTCAGTATGTGAAAGGTTATCCACATTTTAAAAATCAAAGACACTAGAAAGGGAAGAAAAAAAATATCAGTAGTATGATACTAAGCACATCAACACTAAATTAGACTTTAGGAAAATTAAAGGAAAAATACTGATGCCTATTAATGCCTCCTGTGATGTTTGCTGTTTAATTTTGTTCTGATAATTAAAAAGTAGTATTTGGATTGTTAATTCACACTCTCCGGTATTTCAGGTTTTTTCCACACCTACTGTTTTGCACTGAAGATAGCCAAGCAAGCATGAACCCATTTTTTATACATTGCTGGAGAGAGAAACAACCTTCTTTGCCAACAGAGTTTTGTCAGTGTGGATGTACACTCCTTTCCCAATCATTTGGCATTGGTTCCCTCTCTGCTTTGAGGTTTTTAGACACAGATGACTAGATCCACCTAATTTAAGCATTTGGCACTGGTGTGCTTGTTTGGAGGACAGCTGCCCTAGGCTCCCTCCACAGTCAACACATAGAGAGGCCCTTCTGAGGACAGCAGGCCCTGGGAAAACATCTAGGGTTAACTGAACTCTTAATCTCAGCAATTTAATTGTATGGTGAGCTGGGATTAAGCTAAATTTTTGCAGAACATGCTTGTCCTTTAATCACTCTACCTGTATCGTGTGCAACATCAGTGTTGCTTTGTTCACCCTCACAAGGGGAAGATGACTGAATTTGCTTCCAGCTTATATTGAACTTTACCTGTGAAAAAGAAGAAAACCCAAACTCTTGTCCCTCAACCCCATAAAAACTTGAATGCACGTTAGCTCCATTTGAGTTTAAAAATAAAAAGTTCTAATAGCCCCATACGAAACTTCCCACACATTTGCTTTGATCTGCTAACTTTAACATTATATAAAGTTTGGATGACAAACTTTTTCCTCATGATACAAAGATAGGCCTGTTAAAGAGGAGATGTAATTGTAGTTTTATTTCATATGTAATGCTATTCATTCTGGTCAACACAACCTAAGGTGCCTCTGGGGCTATTGAATCAGTCTTCTACATGCAGCTGTTCAGAGATCCTGGATGTGCATCAGGGAGCTAAACTTTAAAGCTGACATAGTCAGAGCTCCAAGCCTCTCCCCTGCAGACCTGGGGCTCCAAGACCATAATAAAGAGTGTGGAAAGCTTTAACTACCAAAAATCCAGAGTGCAAATCTTCCTCGGATCAGTAAGACAACCTGGCAAACTGCCGCACAGATGAGCAGGTAACACACATCATGAATAACATTCTTTGCAAAACATACTACTTTTGACAAATTTCCACCTTCATATAAACAAAAAACATTGGCCAAATTACTCAGGAAAAGGCCTACCCGGAATGAGGCATAAAAATTTTTCCCTAGTACATAACAACATGCTTCAATGAGTTTATTAAGTAAGACTGGAGGAGAGGACAGCAGAGGCAATGAGAAGCCTTCTCCCTGACTCTTCTTTTTGCCCCTGGGTCAGTAAGACAACAGAACCAAGGCAGAATCCGAATTATTTCCCTCAACCTACAACACAATGGTTAATCCAGAGAATCTAGTATCGATGCAGGAATTATATTCAGTAATTTGAGATTACCTATATGTAGGGTTCGGCGTTCGGAAGATCTTGCGATGTCACGGAAAGTTAGAGGGTTAGTCGCAGCCTTGTGATGTACCTGTAACCCCGCCTCCCCTTGTTAGTATAAAAGGAATTAACTGCGCAATAAAAGGCGGAAGTTGGCGCTCACACTGTGTGTGTTATCCGTCTCTTTCCCTGGTCCAGGCCGACCAGTGATCTAAGCGTGGCACCTTGATATGTAGCGAACGCTACACCTATATATGTCCACAGCCCACCAAAAATAAAGGGAATCAGGCAGGATTTCTCTGTGTGTGTGTGTTTGGAAAAGGTTAAAAACCCCAAAAACTTATCCAGTTAGCATATGGGTGGCAGAGAGAGAAGTTGTGTTTTAAGACCGAGAACAAAAGCAGCTCTACTAAATCCAAATGCTTTCCATATTCCAAGGATATTAAGAGGAAGAAAAAGAATGAATGGCAGGAAGAAGCAAGAGGAAAAAATGAGCAACGAGAATCATTTGAGTTTATGGGGCAACAGAATCTATTACTTGAAGGTGGAAAAAAAAGTTACTTGGCTTAGCTTGTGTTATTCCAAATTTAGGTCCTTTTCATATTAGCTACAGCCTTCAGAACAAAAAAGCCTTCAACTTTTAATAGCCTAGGTATAAACTAGCTTATTAATGAAAAAGAACAAAGCCTTTGAGTAACATGGCTTCCCACCCATCTCCCTCACTACTATTCATCAACGAAACTATGCCTCCACCTGGCAAATGGACACAACAGCAAATTCCTAATGCACTGAAAATGATCTGCACATCTAACATACTGTAAAGTTTTGGCACATATGCTATTGGCTTCAGTAAATGAAGGATTTTTAGTAAATGAAATACTTTACACATGGAATTTGTTGCAAACTCACATAAGCATTGTACCTACTTGATGATTTCAGATGAAATGTGTGGTTTAGTACTTAGAAAAATTACATAGGTCTACAGCTGCCTGTTTTTTTGAGCTAGACTAAAGGTATTGGGAAAAAAAAAAGTATTAGGAGAAGTTTGTTGACCTAAGAGAAGGCACAGACGATTTTACAGGCTACTCAAAACCAAATCTGGGCAGCAGGTTGGGACTGTGTTGGTATAACATGAGCTGCAAATATTCAGTTTTATTGAAAGTAATTGAAGAAGACAGTGCATGCAATTATCCCAAGTAAATTTTTGTGCTGTTGTTCTGAGCTAAAAACCATGTTTTATGGAAGGCTTCATATTCATAATTTTGTTCTCAGACAGAACAGGGTTAATTTTACAAGACACTTTCAACTGAACAAACAGTAAAATCCTAGGTGACATTTCAAGAGAAAACGGTCCTTCCTGACCCTTGTAATTTTATTTAATAAAACAGCTTAGAGCTGGATTTAGGACAGGTGGAAGGAAGGAGAAACATTCTTCATAGCACTTCACATATATAGGTGGCTTTTTCTCATTCCACCTCAAGGACCTCTACATCCATTTTATGCACTGGGCAACTGAAGCTCCTCCAGTCCCGTAACACAGCAGAGTCAGGGCCATCTGACCCTGGCCCTGGGGCTCTGCCTGCTGAGCCCAAGGCCCTGCACTAGCATTTCTGCTTAATGAAGAAGTCAATGTACTAAATTTGAATTTGAAAATTTGGGGGACAATTGGTCTAACACAGCAAGATATGCAAGAACATGTCCAACTAGTTATGAGAGTAGTCCTAATTACTCTAACTCTAATTGGGATTACTAGCGGCTATACCCACTACTTAAATGCAAGTCTCTTCCTGTTTATGCTGCTCACAGTCCTGTCACCAAAAAGACTTCCATAATTTACACTCATTTGGGGGTAAATTGAACCCAGAAATTATACCTAGGACTGGAAGAAGTTTAACCCTCAGCATTCATTCTTTCTCCACTCTTAGTGATACTAGGCAGAATACTGTAAAATATATTTACTCCCAAATTAGTAACAGCACAGCATTCATATATTTGGAGATTTCTGAATCCCAAATAACCAGAAGAATCAAGGAAATAGCCTCACACTGACATGACTTCTTTTAGACATTTTTCTCCACTCTTACTTGAAAAATCCAGGAGTCATTTTTTACAGCTTTCCTATTTGCCATGCTTCTGTGACTGCTAACACTGACACAATAGGGATATTTTCCATTAATCTGTTATTACAGTACAAAGTTATCTGGTTATCAATCAACATCTCAAAATTTCAGTTACCATTGTTCTGGTTTATTTAAATTTCTCAATCTAAAATACCTTTATATATTGCTTTTATCTCACAAATTTCTTAAAAGTAATAGCCAAAGTGTAAAATAGATATTGTCATTCTTAAAAAGCCTCAACAGTCAGTAATGAAACTTCAGAGAAGTGGTTAAGTTATAATACCAATAAAATAGTGATCAGTAAATTCTCTATAGCTTTACTAAGTAGTTAAAGACCTATAACCCTCTAAAGATTATAAGCCATAAATAAGTATAAAGTTACTTACTATATTTTTAACCACTATCCATTAATAATAAATCTATCTGATTAACCATATAAATATTTTCATAACTCATTGGTCCTAAAATATAATTAGATATTAACTGCAAATGGGTAGCTTCTAACAAACCAATTCTAAGGAAATTTTAAAAAATAGTTGCCTAAAATTAAAAAAGCAATAAAACCCAAAGTTGACTGTTTTCCTTCTTCTTTTAATTTGTCACTGGATAATTTTCAACAAGAATGAACCATCTCAAAGCATTTTAGGCAAGTTTGATTAATTCAAAGTTCCTATTTCCCTGAAAAAAGAACAAATTAAGGTGATGCAGTTTATGGTATGAGCAACAGCAAGTCTGGACATGATCAAGGTTAGCATTAGGTTAATTGAAAAAGTTATTATTTAGTAACAACATTTGACAGAGGGAACGCTTGTGTTTTGACTCTTTACAAGAGATCCCCATATTAGATCCCAATATACAGAACAGGGCTTGGATTGGACTTAAATCATGCACCAGCACAAGGTCTGCATAATACTATGCTTATGGTCAAAGTGAAATACACACAATTGTTCACCCATTTTGGGTGCATGCAAACCCTCAACATATAGAAGTCCTTACTATATTAAGTTGAATTTACCTGAACCTATGCCTACCTTAATTTTCTAGACTCTCCTTATGATCAGAAGTTAACACTGTCCTTTGCTTCTTGAGGGAGAGTGAACAGTTTCTACAAACTTCTGGCATTAGCCCTCATTATTTGACTGTGCAAACAAAAGCGATCAGAACTTCAGCTAGTATAAACAGAAAGCAGATCTGCACAGTCATACCAATGGAGCATGTAACCTACAGCAGGATTAGCAATTTTTTTTTTTCTTTTGACAGCTAGGACAGTCATGTAGCATATTGGAATTGCAGTTGTTCATAGAAAACAAAAAAACCAAACCCAACCACAAAAAAACAAACAAACAAAAAAAACCAACCAAAAATTATGCTTGTAAACCATGCTTGCTTTACTTCTGCAGGTAAATCTATCATGCTATTCATAGTAATCTGTATCAGTGCATTTACAAATTACTTATTTTTCAGCAAACTTATTGCTTGCATACATTTCCTCACATCTTTTATCCTTGAGTTTTTTTCTTTTATGGCATCTAATACTTCTTTCCTTTCCCCCATAGAAAAAAAATAATCAAAATAACCTGAAACACAAATACAAGAAGTTTTAAATAGCCACAATGGGGAAAAGAGTCTTATAGAAAGCCTGCCAAAATTATCAGAGATGGAAACCGTCATTCACAAGGTAATACATAGTTACTTCTAAAAAGGAAGGAGAAGATAACTCTGGAAATATGATACTATGTGGTAAAAAGTCTCCATCAAGTTAAGAAGTATCCACTATGGAACAATAGTCAAATAGAAAAAACAGGGATATGGGCAGATGTTTTAAATCACTGCTTTTAATTACATAAAAGACTTCACATTCCACATCAGCTGGCACAGAATCGCTCACTGGACAGCCGCTCATGTTCTGCTTTCTCTTAAAGGTGAGCTACAAAGCTAAAATGAAAATCAAGCTCATTTTAGATGTGTGAGCCGAATTCCCTCCTCCTCCATAACTGTCAAATGCTTTTCTGCTAGCCTCATACAGGCACCGGCCACAGGCACATGCACTCCAACCTGATTCAGTGAATATATTTTCCAGTGTATGGTGAATTAGCATACCTCCCCCCTCAGAAGTGTAGCTATTAACTAGGCTGGGCACGTTCTTTGCATCAGGCTTCAAGTGGCTTCCAGTTCATACCTCTTCCCATTGAGGCCCTGATAATCCAGAGGGCCTATGCTATGGGCTTGGATAATGTGCCACCTCACTGGCTATAGCCCTCAATCTCATTGAAGTAACTGCTGTTACATGATAGAACATTATCACATCAACATTATAATTTTCCAGAGTATTTTCAGCAAGCCTTGGATGCCTAGACACTCTCTGAAATTTCTGCTTATACTGAAAAAATGCGTATTTTTAACATTTATTTCAAAAGTTTGTGAACATGTCCTCCAAATTCAATTAATTATGCAACTGTTGTTGTGCAGTTCACATTAAGAACAAAAAAGAAAGAGAAACCTGAAAAAATCTCCCATACATTCAAGACTTAAATTAGGGGGATATCTATCTTCTTAATATCTTCTCAAGGACTTTCCAGGTCTCTAGCCATAAAATAAAGTTCTAAATGAAGTGAAGAAATGGAAAATCACACAATCTACAGCCACAGGTGCAGCAGGTCCACACTGCATATACTCTGCCATTTCAAGAAATGCATTTCCTCTATCTATATATAAGTTGTGCTGATTGACACTTAGAGCACCAGCTTTTAATTCTATTCATGTTCATAAATATGCATCATATCACAGGTTAGAACATGCAGCTACCTACAATGCATGTTCTATTTATCACTGCCTTTAGTTACATGGGTAAAATTGCACCAACTTAATTTGTGTCGGAACCAGACTCCTCACCCTCCAAAGTACTGCTTACATTTTCTCCGTTTTCTTCCAAGCACAAAGCATAATGAGTTCCTTGTGGGAACTTAAGCAGACTTAAAATGTTTAAAAATAAAGACTTTGTAATTCATTAACAAGTAGGCTGCTATGAATTTTGTCTTTGAGACTAATTCACTCTCAAGGCCAAATTCTTCCCTTAGATCTCTGTTCAGATATTCTACTCCAGTTGTAAACAAACCCTTTTAGAGATTCACACATGTACAGAAGATAGCCATTCAGAACCCAGATCTAGCATCTGGTCCCAAAGGAAAGGGCTCATTTGCAGTGTCACAGCTAAGTAGGAAGGCAGCTCTGGTAGATTTTCCATACAATTCACAGCCTATGTGAGAGTGAAACCAAGACCTCTGGAGGATTTTCACCTCCAGACAAAGTATGAGAGTCATCCCCCAAAAAGTCATTATTCCTTGCAAAATGAGAGGTTCAAATCTTTGAGTGATAATTTGGAACCTAAGTCCCACATCACAGCCCATCAGCCCAGCTGATGTTTAGCTCATCAGCTATTTTAAGGTATTTCTTTTACCTTTCTTCATTTTGACCACCATTTTCCACTTTGCATAGGAAGCACCTGCCCTGATAAAAGATTCGTCAGAAGTGCTGGCTTGCATACCTGCAGTTCTGCTTGGAAACCACTTCCTCTGCTCACATTGATATAATTGTAGCAGAGGGGTGACCACAAGAAATTCATACTCTCCAGTACTGCTGTTAAAGAGCAGAATGTATTTGAAAAGGAGTCTAAGGAGTATACTTCGTGACATGCAAACCAGATACCACATATCGCTTCTGTGGTTTTAGTGGAATACAAAGAGAAGTCAACCAGACCTAACTCCTCCTATAAATACACATGGTCCCATAGACAGGAACAGACAGGGTCTATTGATCCATCTATCCAGTGGTGGAGCTACTGCCAAAATTTGCTCATGGAATAGATGGCAGATATTTTTGTTCTTGGCCAAAATTAACAATTTCTACCCTATAAACCACTCACAACTTTGTGTTCACGTACACATCAAACTCTTACTACTCTTCCCAGTTACTGAATGCAATACAAAATTGTACTGGGTTTGTGTGGCAAGGGTTTGGTAGCTGGGGGGGGGGTACAGGGGTGGCTTCTGTGAGAAGCTGCTGGAAGCTTCCCCTATATCTGACAGAGCCAATACCAGCTGGCTTTAAGACAGACCCGCCGCCAGCCAAGGCCAAGACCATCAGCAATAGTGGTAGCACCTCTGGGATAACAGATTTAAGAAGGGAAAAACATTGCAGGGCAAACACAGAAACTGCAGCCGGAGAGAGGAGTGAGAACATGTGAGAGAAACAACCCTGCAGACCCCTAGGTCAGTGAAGAAGGAGGGGGAGGAGACGCTCCAGGTGCCGGAGCAGAGATTCCCCTGCAGCCCGTGGGAAAGACCACGGTGAGGCAGGCTGTCCACCTGCAGCCCAGGGAGGTCCACGGTGGAGCAGGGGGATGCCCAAAGGAGGCTGTGACCCTGTGGGAAGCCCATGCTAGAGCGGCCCCCTGGCAGGACCTGCCAATCTGTGGAGAGATGAACTCACGCTGGAGCAGGTTTTCTGGAAGGACTTGCGATCCCACGGGGGACCCACACTGGAGCAGTGTGCTCCTGAAGGACTACAGCCCACGGGAAGGACCCACGTTGGAGAAGTTTGTGGAGGGCCGTCTCCCATGGGAGGGACCCCACACAGGAGCAGGGGAAGAGTGTGATGAGTCCTGCCCCTGAAGAGGATGAAGTGGCAGAGACAACGTGTGATGAACTGACCATAAACCCCATTCCCCGTCCCCCTGTGCCACTGAGGGGTTAGGCAGAGAATCCAGGAGTGAAGCTGTGCCCAGGAGTAAGGGAGGGGTGGGGGGAAGGTGTTTTGAGATTTGGTTTTATTTCTCATTACCCTACTCTGGTTGATTGGCAATAAATTGAGTTAATTTTCCCCAAGCTGAGTGTGTTTTGCCCATGATGGTAATTGGTTGAATGATCTCTCCCTGTCCTTATCTTGACCCACAAGCCCTTTGATATATTTTCTCTCCCCTGTCCAACTGGGGGGGGGGGGGGGCTGGTGGTGGTGGTGATAGAACAGCTTTGGTGGGCACCTGGCATCCAGCCAGGGTTAATCCACCACAAAAATATACCACCCTCTGCTGACCTTGTAAAGGCAAACTCTCAGAACTATATTGATTAATGGATGGTACCTTTGCGTTTCCCAAATTTTAAGGGCTTCAGCATCCACCGAATTGTGCAGAAAGAGCATTTATAAAGTTACTCACTTTGTTCTGGGTGTTTTCCTAGTTACTACTGGTCTTGAACAGAAGCAAAAGGAGGCCTTCAGCTTACCACTTACAATGGAATATATTAATTAAAACCAGATAGAGGTAGAACTGAAAACTTACCCTGCTGTTCAGATCCACGGAGTACATGGCTGCTCTTCCGCTTTCAAGATCAGCCAAGAACTCTGTGCCTCTATTTTATTATGCTTCTGGTATGTCCCATTCGTTCAGTCTGGAGATAGAGGTCTGCTTAATTAAGTTTGTGAGAAATATCTTAGATGGGAAAAAACCCCACATCAAAGAAAAGGCAGAAGTGTTTGAAATTATGAAGAAACAGAAGGTGGACATCTATATAAGAAACAAACAAGGATATAAGCATAGAAGGTGAGGAAAAAAGGAAGATGAAACCTCTTCTGACTGCAAATATACTTCACAGAAATACAGTTTCTTTTCATCAGGAAAAAAACCACCAACATGGTACATTTGGATACTTGAGTAAAACACTGGGATTTATTTTACACTTGACAGAAATATTTTGATTTTGACTGAAATATTGTTTTGCTAAACAAAATTTTCTTGGAATGCCTTTGAGAAGAACTTAGAATTGTTGTGATTTTCTTCTGAAGTGGGATGAAAATTAAATTTGAAATCACACAATAGTGTGATTAAACAGAAATTTTATCTTAAACAATTTCCATCCTCCACAGAGCTTTGATGGCAAAATAGTTCCTGGCTTCTAGTCCTATGACAACTGTGCTGGTTTTGACTGGAATAGAGTTAATTTTCTTTAGAGTAGCTACTATAGGGCTATGCTTTGGATTTGTGCTGAAAACAGTGTTGGTAAGACAGGGATGTTTTAGCTGTTGCTGAGCAGTGCTCACACAGAGCCAAGGCCTTTTCTGCTTCTCACCCCACCCCACCAGTGAGCAGGCGGGGGGGGCACATGGAGTTGGGAGGGGACACAGCTGGGACAGCTGAACCCAATTGACAAAGGGATATTCCAGACCATATGATGTCATGCTCAGCATATAAAGCTGGGGGAAGAAGAAGGAAGGGCGGACATCAGAGTTATGGTATTTGTTTTCCTAAGTAACTGTTACACATGATGGAGCCCTGCTTTCCTGGAGAAGGCTGAACACCTGCCTGCTGATGGGAAGTAGTGAATGATTTCCTTGCTTTGCTTGCATGTGTAGCTTTTGCTTTACCTATTAAACTGTCTTTATCTCAGCCCACTAATTTTCTGTCTTTTACTCTTCCAATTCTCTGCCACATCCCACGGGTTGAAGCAAGCGAGTGGCTGCATGGTGCTTAGTTGCCAGCTGGGGTTAAACCATGACACAACACAATAAGATTATGCATCTGTTATCTTTCCGTTATCGCATATTACGGATGGCAGAAGCAGGTGAAAGGGATTGATTACATGTCTACTAAAAATTCTGTTTTCTAGATACATGGGGTCTTTTGCCGATAAGTTTTTACCTGACACTGAAAATGGTCAAACGTGAAAAAACATGAAAAACCATATCTGAAATACAGTTTACCAACACTGAGCAAGAGAGTCACAAATACATCTTCATCATGAGACCTTCCCCCGTAAGATCATGTTTAATTAATGATTCTGCAGGTCTCATTCTTTCTGAGATAAGTCTGTTAAACTGAATGGTTGTATCTTGCCTTATATATTTTAACCTCTAGAGAGTATGCTGCTGGGGAGGCTAAGCAGATCCATGTATCACACTTTAAAAAGATGAATGAAACACTTAGGATTTAGCAAGGTATTTATCAGATAAATTCCACTAAGAATGTAGGTTTCTGATTGCTTTTATGGTCCATTTTACTGATGGTGTCTGGCAAGCTCTCCAGGTATAGCAGTGTGCATAAGGGAATGGTCTCATGAGCTGCTATTTTTAAAGGCTCACCGTAAACAGCCTATTACATATAAACAGCATTCCACATAGCATTTGGTGGATAAGCATGATGAAGTCTCAAACGTTATTATTCTCACCAAAAGACAATAGCTGATTTTTCATTTCCTCAAAGCTTTGAATAAACGTTGTTGTGAGACTGTCAAAGCACTTCACATTTGGCATCTGAATGTAATTATGCCATTCAAGAAGTCATGCAACATTGATTACACTTGGGTTTACAACTCCAAACTGCTTTATGAAAGCAAACAAAACAAACACAAACAAATCTTACATGTCTGTCTCCACGAGCAGAATCTTCCAGAATAGGAGAGAACAGGTATGTATATTAATAACAGGAAGCTCCAGTCGGAGAGGTACCACTATTCACCAATAGCACTGTCTCATTGTTACCACTAACAACAAAATCATTCAGAATTTTTTTTTTGCCTCCAACCCTATAACCTAATTAAAAAAAAACAAACCCAAACAACCAAACAACCCCCACACACACAAACACAAAAAACCACAAGGTTGAAGAATAGAGGCCATGATAGCAAGACATCTCTTTCTAGAAATACATGGAACTGTGCTATAACAATTATGATTCTTCTATCTGACCTTCCTGCATTTGGATCCTGCCAAAAAAAAAAAAAAAAAAAAATCACCTAAACATAGAATATTCATTCTACTCCTCAGAATTACAGTGTCTACCTCTTAAAGATGGAACAAACCTTCTTGAGCATGCAGTGCTGTTGTTTATGCTGACTTTGGCAGGGTTCCCATGCAAACCAGCTCAGTATAGAAAGATATTTAACATCAAGTGGGAGGAGAATCAACAAGTCATACAATAACAGACAAAGGGTACCATCTGCAACGAAGACAGAGAAGGCGACACTGAAAATGAATCCGTCTTTAATATTTGAGAATATGGGAGTACACCTCCTGTTCAATTATATCATATACAGTAGAAACACTCCCAGTCTCTTAGCCTGTAAATCAGTGTTTCTTCACAGCCTTCCATTCAAACACAGGAGGAATACAAAGACAGATTTATTTGTCCTCAAACAATGTTCTTCTACATCAAGAGATAAAATAATTCCAAAGCCATAAAAAGTTTTCTTAACAAAAAATGATATGCCAGACTGAAATCATGATGTCATAGCCAAAAGTGGTTGGCAATGTCTGACTGCAGAAAAAAATAAAATAAAATAAATGAAGAGTGGGGGATTGCTTTGCTTTCAGTGGGGGAAGTGGTGGAGCGTCAGGTTCCGGGTGGTGAGCAGTTGTACTGTACATCACTCGTTTTGTACATTCTTTTATTAGTACTGTTGTTGTTATTGTAACTTCTCTTTTTGTGTTGTCCCAGTAAATTGTCCTTATCTCAACCCATGAGGTTCCGGGTTTGGGGGTTTTTTGGGTTGGTTTTTTTGTTTGTTGGGTTTGGTTTTTTTTTTCCCCTTCCTTCTTTTCTCCTTTCTGATTCTCCTCCCCATCCCACCGGAGTAGGTCAGGGAGGAGTGAGCGAGCAGCTGCGTGGTCCTTTGTTACCAGCTGGGCTGAAACCACAACACAAAGAGAAAACCATCTCTACAGAGACAGCAAATAGATGTAAAAACAACAAATACCTTCATTTACTGCCCAGACGTCTATCTAGAAGTCTGATAACATGGTGGCACTAGGCAGAAACTTACTTTTACAAACCAGAGGACAACCACCCAAGCGCTGGCTACTGGAAATAACTTTATGAGTACAACACCTCTTAATTCACCTAGAACTTTGTGGTCCTCTCCAGTGTTTTTATTATAAAGCAATTAACTCTTACTTCAAATGGCAGGGGCAAAGTAAGGTGTTAAGTTTTCCAAATCAGAAAATGGAGAGAAAGAGGGAATGGGCAGACTAAGGTAGGTCTCCTCTTTTAAGGCATAATCCAGAGCCCATTAAAGACTTCTTTTAAATTTAATGGATTTTGGATCAGGCCCCTGGAACTTTTTCAAACTGTTGGGTAGATAATTGTATCTCGATTCTAAGCACACTTAAATTTTAGCTTCATTACATGTCAAGTCCTTTCCTTCCTCTTAGCTATTATAGGTTTCCAATGGGTAATTAGATAGGGTACCAGGTCCAAAGAGCTTTCCCTTCGCCCCTAAAAAAAAGCTTCAGAAGCTTTCTTCTGGTACAGGGATTCAAGAGACTCAAAAGGAATTTACGCACTTGTCATCAGCAGACTCACGGATGTTCTGACTCCTCTCTCTTTCCTCATATGCCTTCAGTGTTTTTCACTCAATGCATTTCAAAAGCCACCTTTCTCACACCCAGTGGTCCCTATTGCTTTTATGCATAACATTTTCCAGAGTTATTAGCATTTTTTCAAGTAGTCAGATTCCTGTCAGCTCCAAAGGCTGTACCCACAGTAGACAGGGAAGATGGCAGAAGTTTGGGGAGAAAAGTCCTTCAGTATTCGGGTTCTGCACCTAACCCTGATTTTGCAATGAGCTCTGCACAGGCAGATTTTTGCTCTCAGAAGCTGAGCATTCCTGATAAAGAAACGCTGGGAGGCATTTGCTGTATGAATGATGCCAAATAGAGGTTTTTTCCTCAGTGATCCCCAAACCTTCCTCCCAAGAAATCTTACCACTGCCAAAAAACCAGGCTGTTGACATTCAGAGCTGCACTGATGAGAAGAATAGGGCAGAAGGAACAGAGTCTTCTCCAATTCAAGTGACGGGTATCTCCTCTTACAGTTTAAAAAATTTAAAACTGGATTTTATCTATATATTATGATTCAGATCATGCAATGAAGACACTTCTCAAACTCTTTGAAGTCATTCTTTAGCAAAAACATCCATAATGATCAGCTTACAGCCCCAAATACCAATGCTACATGAGAAGAATTTCCTCTTGCCACCTCCAGTTGCAGACCCTGGCGCAAATGCTTAACCTGGGCTGTGACAGGTTTTTAAAGCGACAAACATCAACCAGGTCCAAAATCAGAACCAGACCTGTGTGATCTAGTAACCTCTAGTTTACTGTAGGCCGAGAGCCAGTTACCTCCCACAGCAAAGCAGACAGAGGCAGGAGATTCCAGATTCTCTCCCCCACGGAGCCCTGCATATTGCAGGACTCAAGACTTTGTATAATGGCTGACCATCAGCTTTTTGTCTTGAGATAGGCAATATCTACCAGATCCTGCAGAGTTTGATTTAGGAAAGAAAAATGGCATGACACAGAGCTGGTAGAAGACTACTGAACCCTTGGATAAGACTACCGTTGGGGAGATTCCCTGGATTAGTTCAAGAGACCCATGCCTACACAAAAGGATTATTTCATATTTTTGTAGCTCTGCTAGTATTTTTAAACTGTATTTGAACTCCACGTATTATTATGGATCAATTTCTCATTATGCTCCATTAGAATTTCTATTTGCTGATATAAACAACAAAATTCTAACATGAAACCCAAGCAGGCCCATGCTGTTTATCTTGCAGAATGACCCAAACACTAAGTTTAAGTATACATTATTTAGCATGTGACAACTTCAACTTCACATAGATGTCCCACAGTTGAGTTTTCACCCATCAACTCTGGTAGAGGTTTCTAACTTACATTTTAGTAAATCCTTTGTTTGCCATTTGTTAAAATATCTTGTACAAAATCTCCAAAAAATTGACTTCCAAGAGGCGGTTTGGTGTTTGTGCTGATTGACATCAATCTTGAATAAAGCCGAGCAGAAAAAACTAATACACAATTAAAGTCTGATAACCAGATTTGATGCCTCTTGTCTCAAGCCTCAAGATTTGGACTTGACTTGTTAACAGGCTGCCAGAGATAATTGTGGTAAACATGTCCATAACAGAGACCAAACTACCACAGCCACAAGCAGTCAAAGCTGTAGTAAAATACTTCTAAAATAATTCACTCGATTTTTCAGCCTGTTATTTCCACATGCTCCACCCAAGGCAAAAAAGCATGCAAAAACATACAAGAACATGTTTTCACAAACATTCCTTCAATTTCTTCCTAATTCCTCATGAAGGAGTGGACTTTATTGCTAGAGAGAATTCTGCAATTCTACTTATCTTCAGTTTAAGACAAGGTAATTGTGCTTGAAGTAGTACTACAATCACATTACTAATACACTTCAGGCTTCTTTTATCATTTGTATGAGAAAGGGTACCAATTAATCCACAAATAGAGCTCATTTTGTATTTTTAAGGTAGGGATGCATTCAAGATTTATAGAGAAACATTTTTCCTTACAGACAATATGAAGATTAATTGACATAGGACTAGTATCACAAGAATTTAACCAGAATGGTACTCAGCTCCAAAAAGAAGGAAAAAAAAAAAATAATCATACATAACTGATGAGGATAAGGTTAGTTAAAAATAATTTCAGAGTAACTGACACAAATAGAAAAATGTAATCAAATATAAAATGCTAATTTGTCCCCCTCACAAATTCAAGAAAGTATTGAGTGGAGTTTTAACTTGGAAAAAAAAAAAAAAAAAAAAGAAATCCAGAGTTCTGGTCTTATAGATAAGTCTCAGTGGTGCATATCTTTTTATGAAACTGACTTGATTTAGAAAATAAGCTAAGTTTCATTTTCAAATTAATCAAGCAGATGTGCTCTGCTAGGAATTCACCAGCCCACAAAATAGAACTCATTTGAAAGAAAAGGTCTGTACTCCATGAATCTCTAACACATTCAAGCATTCTGGATAAGACTCAACAGGAAAAAAACCAAAACAAATCAAAACCTCATAAGAGTACTGTGCACACAGAACAGAAACCAGAGATGCAGAGGACTGAAAATGGTAAACTTACTTTTTTTTCTGAATCCACAGGTTTTGGACTCACAGTACATTTAAATTGTATACTATGTAAGCATTAGGCACACTTAGTTTGATAACATTGCAGTCTTTTAATTTAAGTTTTATAACAATGCAGTATTATTTTTTATTCAGAATTATTTTCTATTAAATGTTCTAATCTCACATGCCAGTACTCCTGCGCACTCAGGAACTGATGACCCATATATTACCCATCCCCTCCAACCCCAAAAAACAAATCAAAAAACCCCATACATGAACTTTGTTTCATAGACTTAGCATACGCGCTGCAAAACTAAAGGAAAAGGAAGAACACACCATTCTGTTTCCTTAATAAGTTTCAAGCCATATAAGGTTGTATGATTAAGATTTAGCATGATGTATGGATTTCTGGATTCTCTTAACATCTTAATGTACAGCAATATATTTCATTATATTCATATTTATACTTACAATAATCAGCAGAAAGGTCAAGAATGGGCACAAAGATCCCATTTGTTGTGACATCTTCCCAAGGTTATAGAGTTTTAACTGCCGCCTTCACACAGAAACTAGAGCTCAGAAAAGCAGGGTGGGTTTTCTGGGAAACATTGTCATCTTACAACTTGAAGCGTTGCTTTAGGATGCTCCCCAAGGAGGAGGGAGAAGACAGTGATACAAAGTCACAAACTGGAACTGAAATCTTTGTTCCAAGGTGTTCCACTTCTACAGCCAGTGCCTTATTTCCCCCCAAAAAACCCCCAAAACCCCAAACAAACAAAAAAAAAAACCCAACAAAAAACCGAACAACTTTATTGTAAGGTAAAATAAGAGGAAATAATAAAATCCCAGTATTTCCAAAAAAACAGAGCTGCTCCTGTGCCTTGGTGGATAGGCAGATGGTACCCATGTTTTCAAAGACAGCAGACTGTGCTGTATAAGTAAAGATGGTTTAATTAGTCTTGATGGCCCAGGTTTAGACTAGTTTTAAAGGGAACTGTAATTGGTATCAAGAATAATGAAATAAAAATCACTTTTCTAGTACAGCAATGACTTGACATATTATTACAACTTTAACAACAGTTTTCTCCCAAATAAGTGAAGTGTTTAATATAATATTCTCAGCTGCTAAGAAGAGGGAAGACTTCTCTCTTGCTACTTCCATGGCACCGGCAAAGCCATGTTACACCCAGCCCTCCTCTCCCTGACCTCTCTCACTTTCCAAGATAAAATTTTAGGTTTCTTGTTAGCTCCACAACTCATATCCCAGAGGCACAAGTAATTTCAATAGTTAAACTTCAGAGACTGAAACCAAGTGTGATGGGTTCACCCTGGCTGGATGCCAGGTGCCCACCAAAGCCGTTCTATCACTCCCCCCTCCTCAGCTGGACAGGGGAGAGAAAAATATAACAAAAAGCCTGCGGGTCAAGATAAGGACAGGAGAGATCATTCACTAATTACCGTCACGGGCAAAACAGACTCAGCTTAGGGAAAATTAGCTCAATTTATTACAAATCAGCCAGAGTAAGGTAATGAGAAATAAAACGAAATCTCAGAACACCTTCCCACCACCCCTCCCTTCTTCCCGGGCACAACTTCATTCCCGGATTTCTCCACCAAGCCCCCCCAGCAGCACAAGGGGGACAGGGATGGCGTTTACGGTCATCACACGTTATTTTCTGCCACTTCACCTCCTCAGGGTGAGGGCTGATCACACTCTTCCCCTGCTCCAGCGTGGGGTCCCACCCACGGGAGACAGTCCTCCATGAACGTCTCCAACGTGGGCCATTCCCATGGGCTGCAGTTCTTCACGAACTGCTCCAGCATGGGTCCTTTCCACGGTGTGCAGTCCTTCAGAAGCACACTGCTCCAGCATGGGTCCCCCACGGGGTCAGAAGTTCTGCCAGAAAACCTGCTCCACGGGCTCCTCTCTCCGCAGATCCACAGGTCCTGCCAGGAACCTGCTCCAGCGCGGGGTTCCCACGGGGTCACAGCCTCCTTTGGGAACCCACCTGCTCCGGCATGGGGTCCTCCCCGGGCTGCAGGTGGAGATCTGCTCCACCGTGGACCTCCCTGGACTGCAGGGGGACAGCCTGCCTCACCAGGGTCTTCACCACGGGCTGCAGGGGAATCTTCGCTCCGGCGCCTGGAGCATCTCCTCCCCCTCCTTCTTCACTGACCTTGGTGTCCACAGGCTTGTTTCTCTTACATGTTCTCACTCCTCTCTCCCGCGGCTGTTTCTCACTGTCCCAACTTTTTTTTTCCTTCTTAAAAATGTTATCACAGAGGCGTTACCACTATCACTGATTGGCTCGGCCTTGGCTGGCGGCGGGTCCGTCTTAGAGCCGGCTGGTATGGGGTCGCTCTCTCTTGAACACAGGGGAAGCTTCCAGCAGCTTCTTACAGAAGCCACCTCTGTAACCCCCCCCCCCCCGCTACCAAAACCTTGCCACATAAAACCAATACGCCAAGCAATCATAGTTACACATCCATAATGGAAATACCACTAGGAAAGCAGGGAAACATGACAGAAACACTGCTGCACTGGAACAGAAAGGCTTCACTTCACTCACACCTGCACCACAAGCCTGGGATATGGGCAACACCTGCAGCTAACTTTCTTTACGAGGCAGAAACACTTTTAGCAGCTGCAACTCAATAACCCGATCACCACTTCTGGGGGGGGATGCCATTCCCAGGCTATGCATTTCTGTTTGTATTACAGCAGACCTGGAGAGCTACTGAGATTTCTTTATCAACTTGCCCTGTCTCCAAAACCCTTAGCAAGCTCTGAACACACATAGCGAAGCTCGTTGCTCTTGTAGCTGAGCCTAAACACATGAGATAGTGCTAGTCTAAAATTCACACCAGATGTTACATGGGGTAACTAAGTCCCAGGCATTTGCTGGGCAGCAGGTTACTTAGCTGCTATCCAGTAGTCAGGCAGGTACATTATCCATTGAATTACTTACATTTAGGATACTCGGCCACCAGCTGTCCCTGCATTATTCTTGGTTTGGTGAATGATGTCCTCTGTTTGCCCAAAGGAAGACGGAAGCCACATTCAATTCCTTCCACATCTCCTGTTTTAAAAAACTGTGTTTTAAACACCCAGTAGTCAAGTGATTAATAGCCTATCAAGAAATATTAATGTTGTAATACTAAAATTAATTCATATTTCCTAAAATATACCATAATTACAGCATTCATATTTCACTAAATGCATTGATAACTGCTAGAACTGCAAGAAACAGCCCTGTTAAAAGATGAAATTACCTTTCCTAACATCTCTAGAAGTATATGATATGTCTACAACATACCCTAGAAATAACCAGTGGTTAAGCACATACAATTGTATCGGTCCTTTTCCCAGAAAATAGTCATTCATTTAAAACCCATAGATATGCACAGCTTCCTTTTCTTTGTGCCACTATGAAAGCACTATATTTTCATTCTATTGTTACAATACCATCATCATCTATAGCTGGTAGCACTGATGTTGTTAATAAGGATTACAGCAATATAGGTTATCCCCATCAGTGCACCCACACTAATAGCTGAGATCAGCATAAATCCCAAGCTGATGTTAAGACTTTAAACGTATCACCATTACCTACCTATCAAATAAGTAAAAGATATCATTTCATTACAATATAATATTGAAAGCTGTAACATTCATACCTAAGAAAATAGAACAAACATCCAAGTATTAACACCCCTGTTTTTGTGAAACATATTTACCTAGATACATTTCAACAGGTCACACCACCTACATCTGGTGGGAAGGAAGCAGAGCAATGACACACCTCCTAAATGCTTTCTGCAGTGCTTTTATACCTTCTGCACATTCCCAGTCACTAACTAATTAATTACAACTCACTGATGCAGGCAATCACTCAAGCACGCACATGAAGACCAGAACCAGGGCTAGAGCTTAGGAGCATCTGGTTCTCAATTATGGGGCTGCTCTGTGAGAGCACAACACTCATCTGCCTGTTATGCATACGGCAGCAGAGACTTATTTATAGTTGCTCCTCAGGAAGCTGTAATTTGTATTAAAATATGTAATGACTGAATTACTCTTCAGTGCCTGTACTTGAGAATAACAAAGTGTTCCCACCAATCCCCATACCATCTAAAGCTGTAGCTAATACCAAGGATTTGTTCAAAAGGCAGTGTAAATTGGAATGAAACCTGACCTTTATACAGCAGAAAACAACTGTTATGGTTTTTTTCAAGGATATTTCACCAATACCACAAAGTGGAATTCTTGTTCATACTGATATACAGGCATCTGCTGAGTATTAATGAGGCACACAACATTAGGCAATGGTCAAATGTAACACAGCAGCTTGAAGTCTTGCTTGAAAAGCAATGTGTAAAAACACAACCACCTTCTTTCACTACTGGTTTGTCCTTCCCTCTCACTCACAAACTGCCTTGAACAAAGTACTAACCAGAGCTATGCTGACTCGGTGCTTTAAAGCACACCTAAAAGTTCTTCCTTGCTTACTCCCCACCAGCTACCCCTCTGCCCCACCCGGCTGTGCATCTTGCACACCTGGCAGTCAATTGCTAATTTCACATAATTAGTCTGTAATCTCTACCAGTTACATTATCACCTGCTCTGCTTGCAAATCCAGGGCCCTCCCACCTTCTCCAATTAGCAGGTTCTTACTTAATCCGTTCTAGCATGGAGTTGGGAAACATGATTTCTATTAAGAAATTAACTCTTTCCTGAAACTCTTTTCAGTTTGTTACATCCAGGTTGTACTTCCAGAAAAAACAACAGACATCCACAGCAAATCCTCACAGTGGGAGATCAAATGTTGCACTCACTTTAGCAAGAAGTGACTCTTGCGCTTTAAGCAGGGATGCACCCTACTCCACTCGTGCATTATAATGCCTAGGCCTTAACAAATACAGTTTTAAAAGGTTCTGTAAATTAAAATTAGATTACATGAAATGTCCTTGTTAACTGGTTTGTAACAGATCTGCGCAACACAGTGTCCCAAGGACATTCAGTTTTCCCCAGCAAAATCCATAAGTGATGTGATTGAATAAAGGGATGATTCCTGTCATAATTTAAAGACTTGAGAGTTTTGCAAAGATGTTTCTTCTACCTAAATCCCCAGAAAGTGTATGATTCATATACAAGTTCAATGGGTGCAATAACAGAAAGCATAGTTATATAAGCCCCCCAAAAATCTGGAGTACAGATTGAGCAAACAGGCTTATTTTACCTAAGAAAAATGACAATGAATGTAAGTCATCAAGTATGTGAAAGCCTGGTGCAAAAAGATAGGAACAGTCTGCCTTGGTCTCAAAGTACACAGAGCAGAGGGCTTAAAATGCAGAAAATAAAGATTTGACTTCAGGAAAAAAAAAAAGCAAAAAGCAACTTTCTGATGGAGAAAGTAGTGAGATACAGGTAGGGAAACCGGGAAGTTTCTGTCATAGGAAGTTTTGGAGAAAGTTTAAAGGAGTGTCAGTCAGGGAAAACCTTGCTTAGAAGAGGATTTATGATCCAGTAGTGGTACAATGCAAACCAAAAGAAATTAGAAGAGGCAGTACAGTGGGTTATGCCAGGAGCCTTGTTACTATAGCTATGGTTCTAAATCCCTTGCCTAGCACAATTTTTGGGATTCCCAGAGAGGTGCAAAACCTTCTGAGAAACTCAAAACAAGTTTGTATCTGATTATTTTCCCTTGCAGTTAATTACAAGGTGTGATGACGGTGGTTTCTCCAGGGCCTTGCAATTTGCACTATTACTCTGGAAAAAGCAGTAATCCTTTCAGAAAGGCTGTTACAGGCTCTACTGAAATTAAAGTGCATCTTTCTATACAGATCATTAGGTGTTTTCCTACTCTGTTCTCCCACAGAAAATAAGAGGGAATATACAATAAAAGGAAAATGTGATCCTGAGGGGAGAACACGTCCGTTAGAAAAGAGAATTACTGAATCTAAAATATGCTAAAATTAAATATGTCACTCTAGATATTCAAACAGAGTTTTTTAAAAAAACACCACAGAAGCAGAAGTTTTTTTCTCTGGTAGATTTTAAGCATGTGACTTAGTAATTTACATCATCAATCAATTTGCAGAGTTCACTCAGAATACATCCCAAGCCCCCTAAACTTTTCACTAGCAAAAGCACAGATATACCCTGTTTTACCTCATTCTCTTGGTTTTATACAGCTGCACTTCCCAGAGTGTCCTGGGTTTGGCTGGGATAGAGTTAATTTTCTTTCTAGTAGCTGGTATAGTGTTATGTTTTGGATTTAGTATGAGAAGAATGTTGATAACACACTGATGTTTTCAGTTGTAATGTTTAGACTAAGTCAAGGATTTTTCAGCTTCTCATGCCTAGCCAGCAAAAAGGTTCTTGGTTGCTGGCTGGGGTTAAACCATGACACAGAGCATCAACAGTTGTAAAATTCAGGTTCTACATAACAAAGACAGACCTTACCTAATTCTAGAAATAATCTGTATTTACAAGATCAAGGATTGTGTAGTTCATGTTGAGTATAGTTTGAATATAATTACAATAAGTAGGATTAGAAAAAAGTAAATCTTTCTGATGGCCCATTTTTGTATTTTGTTTTTTTGATCATGTACCTTAGGTGTCTGTTATGTTCATTTATCTCCAGAAATCTGCTCTGGATGCCTTGATCAGAGCTAGAATGAAAGTTTATGGTGAAATCAAAACTGGAGACAAGTTTTCCCACATTTTAGTCAAAGTTAAGTAACTTTGTCGTTCCTTATAGGTGTGCAAATCCCCTTCTTGCTGAAATAATCCAAGGCCTGTGTCTTGCACATGAAAGCCAAGCAGAACTGGAAACCATCCACTGAGATCACCAAGTCCATATTCCTATTTCCTTCTGGTTTATTCCCTACACTACCATCTCAGATACCATTCTCTTAACTAATGTCAAATATCTTTATGGGCAATTTCCAGATTTTAAAAGTCCTTTATTTTCTGAATTATTACCAATATTGTTCACATATCTCCTAGCTAAATGATTCTTTTACCCATGATTGCTGTTATCTTGTCTTAAACATCAAGGATATAGATACCGAAAGAGAAGTCACAGGCCTGAATCCAACAAGAGGACTGGCATACAATTCTCCTATTATTTAAATGTCCTTAAGAGTTCCTTTTCATCTCAGTATTTAAAAACCATAAAACAAAGATCAAAAAACCCCATTACTGCCATGCACAACTCACTAAAGATATCTTTAATATCAGCATTCCTCTTCTATACCTCGTCAAAACCACTTAGAGAAAATAAGAATGGAAAAAAATATATTCAAAAAGACTGTGAGACTTTGTTGCTGATCCTATTAAGTTGTGAGTTTAGGACTACTTATTCATTTTCATATGGATTGGAGAAAAAAACAGATGCCCCTTACTTTGCAGAAAAAGTAACAGACAGGTGTTGGGAAGTTATTGCCATTATATTTCAAGTACAATCATGAAAAGCATGACAACAGTGACATCTTTGTTTTACTGGGTTACCTCTATCAACTCTCAGGCAAATATGGGAAAACCTGATTTGCAGTCCTGGGTAGAAAATTCCCAAAACTTTTTCCATCCACGGTTGTGAAGTGTTGATGCTGACCCAGGGGCGAGTTCTGAAATCTAGTAGCACTTGTCCAAACAAACACTGCATGCTCACTAGGGCTCTTGTGCACACAAACTATAAATATTACACCCCTGTTACAGATTTCTCATTTGTTCATCTACTTAAACAAGCTTAGGATACATATTTGAACTGAATCAGCTTTCACCCATATTGCAAACTTCCATCACAGTTTATAGTTTTATGGGATAGAATATCACAACATTACTTACTGAATCAATAATATTAATACAAGATAAAACGTATTTTTCTTCAAAAAGAGAACAGCAGCACTCCAGATTACTGAATCAATTTAACTTTCCTGAACTGCATACCAATTTTGTCAACATAGCCTCATGGTAACTTTGTTTCAGTTTTTGTGATTTGTTTTCCTTGTTTCCATGTATTTAGTGCCTGAAAAAAAGGAACACAGTCCACATACTTTCTTTTCTGTCTTAGGGCTTCTTAGCCATTGGAGATGAACCTGAACAGACCCTGATGAAACAAGCTCTCCTCCTCAGTGGTTGCCATGAGTCAGGTCCCCATTTGGTCCACAAGGCTGGAAATTCAGAGTTAGGTCATAATTACCTCCTGAGGCATTGGAACAGGGATTTTAATTTTAGTTTAGAGACATGATCAATTGGACTAAGAACAGTATTTTGTTGCATATTGATGGATGCAGAAATTTTCCTAAAATCATGCAAATACTGTAGCAATAATATTGTTTCCTTTGTTTACATGTAAGTTGTAGAAATCTCTAACAGGTATGTAATTCTCTCATAAATGCCACAGAATTGTTCACAATGACTATAGAGGTATTATAACTTTGTCATAATATTTTTATTTTATTCTAATAAGTTTTCCATATGGCTAACTTGTAATCTTTTCTTACACACAAGAGTAACATCCTACAAATGTATCTGTGGCAATTTTACAAACATAATAATTTTCAATAAAAGTCTTTCCCTGCAAAAAAGTTAAATTCATGCATATAAATGAGTGTGGGGTAAGGACCTGAAGGCCTAACCCTGCCAGATGCTGATTCCAGCAGGAACTTTAGTACTACATTGCTGCTCTCAAGAGAAATTTAAGAGAAAAGTTAATTTCAAGGGTTCAAGTCTATTTTCATAAAAGCCATAGACATTTTTGTAATAAATTTCAGAATTGCATTTTACTTGAACTTTGAATGACAGGTAACAAATGCTTCAGGTTGCATGATATAACACTCACCTGATCTGAGGCAATAAAAAGGAGACAGAAGATGAGGCAACTGTTCTCTCTGATTAATCTACACAGATAAAACCACACATCCTCCCCATGCAAGCTACCTTCACTCCAGTGACTTCAAATACTCTTATTTCTGCCAGTCATGCTTAGTAGTGTTATATTTAACCTGAGTCAAACTATGCAGTTCTATAATAATGCAAAACAAAAAATGCCATTTCTTCCTGCTTCTGGAAGATGTTACAGATCAGGTTTTCTAAAAGGAAGGAAAGGGGGATGAACAGGGCCTTATCCAAAAAGCCCTGCAGTTTTCCTTCTACCTTGGAAAAAGCTGCCTTTATGTTTTCTTAGAGTAGAAGTATGTTAGTTTAACATGATGTCAGTCAAACTCTACAGGTTAAAAGGCCATAGTTTGTTTATCTTCAGTTCTGATATTAACCAGTGAAGAGATTGAAAAGCAGCTATCTAGACTTCAGGGACAGTATTTGAGATATAACAAATGCAGTATATGGAAAATTAAAACACATGCCCTACAATTATTTATTATCTGCCATTTATTTTGACAATACTGTTAAATTGCAAATGGATTAAAGGCATCTATAAATCCTCCTAAAATTTAAAGATTCAGAAGTCCATACCTTAAAGTAGAAAGAGTTTAGTTTTAGCTCCAGCCCTCTCTCATTTTCTAATTTGAGAATTCATTGGAACTGGCTTTGCTAACCACAAAATACAGTAGGAAAATTGTAGACTATGCAAGAAAAATCTGAATCTGATCTGCAAAGGATCAGCATTTTGTCACTAGTTTTTATTATACCATCCATTCTAGACAAATAGTGCATTCATAAATTACTATGTTTTAGAAATACTGGGGGCTAACTTCCCTCCCCTCTCTAGATCAAAAGCATGTGCAGGTGGAGAAAAAAAATATGCTTATGTTGAGTTTGCCATTTCTTCTAATAGTTACCCAGGAAGACTTAGGTTGGTTTTGTGTTGGTTTTTTTTTTTTCCTTTTTCCTTTACGAAATTAACTAGGATTTATGAACTCCTGTTCCAGAGCTCTATGTAAAATCCCATCTTGGTTTTAATCAAGATTACACTGCCAAACTGAATAGGTAGAGTTTACTAGCTCCTCAGCCATGTTACCAACTTTACTGGAGTCAGAGGTAGGTTAAAGATGAAATTATACGAGAGTATATTGGCACAATTACCATCTTTGATCACGTACCTAGGGCCAAATCCACTGTGGATGTAAATCATCAGATCTCTGTGGAAGCCATTTACATTTTCTAGGGCTAAATTAATATTAAGACAGGTTTCTTTTTCAGGTATCAAAAAGGATGGCACCTATATGCTGAGTCCTCCTAGTTTGTCTCAGCTCCCAAACTGGAAGAAAACTATACTAAGTATATTTAACCACAATTATAAAACAGCCTCTAACTTCGCCAACAAATGGCAGTAATTGGAGAATTAAATATATATCAGAGAAGATAGTTATTTCATTATGTAAGACTGTAATAACAGTGCTGTAGATAGAGCTTCAGATTTTAAAATGATATCAAAGTCATGGCAAGGGTTCTGACCTCCCACTCTGATGATTGCAACATAGTACAGTTGAATGTATCCTCTTGAATTTTTAAACAGTCCCCAAACTCCACACAATCAGAAAACTTATATTTGATATACAGGAGTCTGTGTCATGGACCAAAAATTACAGATGCACAGGTGGTTGAAAGCATTGCAGTAAATAATTAAAACAACAAGAACCTTTGGCTATATTCCAGCAATAGTTATGGTGCTGGGCAATGAACACAGAGCTGGTCCAGCAGCTGTGTCACCAAGAACCTCATTCCTGTAATGACCGTGACCATCCATTTCAAAGCATTTGAAGGTTTGCTAAATGTCATATTTCTTTAGTGAGTGACCAAGGTGTTTGCTAAAGTTCACCAAGTGCTTCTGCAGGTTTGGATGAAACTCTCAGACGGAGCTTTACAAAACAGCAAAATTTGCCATTCAGCCATAACTTTGCTAAGGGATCAGCTCTCCAGAGGGCCTGATCAAGTTTTGTGTTGAAGCTGTTTGAAACCTGCTCAGAGGCCAAGCTTCTCTGTCCTAATACAATCTCAAAACCTGAATGCCTTTAAAGGAAAGCCTCTGACATTTTCATAACTTCAACTTTGGGAGGGTGGGGGGAAGCAGCTACCATATTTTAAAACTCCTGAAAACTCAGCTTTCTAGGTCTTGTTGAAAAGTGTCCACATAGAATTTTATGCAATAGTTGTTATGTTATTGACAGCCACTGGGATAAGGGATTTGGGGCCCAAAGGAAAAAGTAAAAGTTATTGACAAAAAATTCCCCCCTTCTTCCTTTCAGATTTAGAGCATTTGATAATTAAGTATTAACTAGTAACTGCATACGACTTTCAATTTTGTTATACAAGTGTTTCGTGACATTTAAAACACATTACAAAGAAAAATAGCAAATCTTTCGAAAAGCAAACTGAACTGAAATCATAGGATTCTTCAAACAAATGTGTCATATACAGCACAGTTTGGAAAATTAAGTATATGACAAAACTAGAACACATAATGGAGTGGGATGTATGGATGGATGGAGCTGAAGCAGAGCTGTGTCAGTATGGAGATGGCAGGCTGGGCCTGGGTTTTTGGCTTAAGATGAGGGGAGCTTCCAGAAAAATAAAATAAAATTCTGTTGGTGGAAAGACAAAGAAGTTAATAAAGCCAGAAAGAAATTAAAACCTGGTCTTTCTTCTTTCTCTACAAAGAAATTTAAGAGATTCATATATGGACTAGAGTAACTATTTCTGACCAAAGTCCCTGCTTTGAATAGCAACACCCATAACTTAACTTGTCCCTCACTTTTGAATTGTCCCCCCACAAAGCTTGTGCCAGGTCTGATACTGGTCGATGCCCCTAGGCCATGACATGATCTGCTGCATTCCACCATGTGGGAAACAACCCATTGCTTCATCTCTGGCCTCTGATCAAGGCTGAGGCTTACAAGGAGGTTGCCATGGTTCATCAGCTGCTCCATGTGCACTCTCCTTCTCTCAAACAATTTTGAGTGGGCCTCACAGCCCCTTTAACAGCAACAGCTGAACTTATCCTGGCTAAGAAAACACATTTATCAACTCGGTTGCCATGCAGAAATTTGTTTGTGAATCCTTAGCTACTGCGATGCTCGGTACCCTGGAATGGAAATGTTACAACTCTAAATTCATTGTAGCGAAGATGAAAGTTTCAGATCAAGAAAACCTTTTCACCATTGATGCTGCTCTATTAACAAAGCTAAATGTTAACCATAACAGTTTGAAAACTAGGGGCCAGCCACATTCAGAGGAAAATGAGTTCACTGACCTGGCTAGTTCATTGAAGCATTTCTTCCCCCTTCATGATGACTATTAGTTTGTTAGTGCCTGAGTTTAGTTGAAACCAGATGTTTCTGATTTTTCTAAGACAACCTCACTGTGATGGCTCTGGCAGCCTTTATTTCCCTTCAGCCCTAGGTGTATGTGCAGTTTGGGAGTCAATTAAGCTACAGATCAGCTAGTAAAATTGTTCATAATTCATGATCTACAGTATTTGCTAAGCATAAGATGACATCACTCATTTGAGACACTGGAGATCACAATGTCTTCCTCAATATCAAACCTCTACTACCTAAGAGCTCTTGACCTTTTTGCTTGTCTGTAGCGGAAGGGGCTGTTGCCTCCTAGAGGGGGCACGTTTCCTACCTGTGAGAGAAACTATGAAGTCAGTTAAACCAGCATAAACCTACCATAATTCCTTTACATTAATAGGACCTTCACATTTACACTATTGTAGCAGAGAGACAGAAATAAGTTAATGACACCTCAAAACTAAGCAAATCAAATGTGTAGCTTTCATTCCCAAATACCAGACTGCATCACACTGGAGGAGACTCTCCTACTCCAACTAGATGCTGCTGGACGTTTTGATGCTTCAGGACAAGACATGAGATAAAGATGTTACATTTTTTTCCTCCTTGTTGCTGTATGCTTGCCTCATGCTGACCAGAGAGGAAATGACAACCAGATGCCCCTGTGACCCACCATTCCCCTGAGGTGACCAATCCAAGTGTAACATGTGGTCACCTTATTTGGGAAAGAGCCAAAGTCTGTTCTCTTTAATTGGCCGAATGGTCCCCTACAGCTGCAACAGATTAGGGACAAATTCTCTTCAAATAAAGCTGTGCTTTCCCCGCCCCCCCCCCCCTACTTTTATCTGAGGGGCGTTGGGAAGAAATCATGCCTGGAGAAACACGTGCACATACACACAAAAGTGAAGTTAATAAAAGTGTCAGATAGGCAAACAAAATACCATTTATTATTAAACAGCAATAAAAGACCACATTGATGTGTATAAGGAATCAGGCAACCAGGGAGCTCAAGAGAGAGGGAGGGTAGTAGTATCTCATGAATCATTACAAAAGTTTGCTCTGATCTTTAATACCAGACTCAGTGACTTTGGGAATGGGGGAAGGGGGCAAACATTTGTAATTTCAAGTCCTAAGCCCTTTCCAACTCTACAGCAATTCATGTCTGAAAGAGAATGAAACTAGCACGGCTAGAACAACAATTTGCTGCAAAGAGAAGCCTAAGCTGTGAGAGCCATCTCACAGGGGACTTTCATTTGGCCTGGTCTGGCCTGGTCTGCCAGTGAGCTCTGTTAGCAGTTATTTTAAAAAATAAAAAGAATAGAATTTTAAAGATAAAGGAATCTTCAGGGCAGAAGCAGGTTGTTCATTTATCTAGAGATCCACTATCTGAGAAACTTCTGATGGAAGGGCTATATTTAGCAGCCACTCAGCTGGCAAATAAGTGCTCTGCTATTCATTATAATCTCAAATTTTCATGAAACAAAGCTCATTTTCTTAGACTTTGCAGAAGCTGTATGCTTATGTAGGGCGGGGGTTTTTTCCATCTCTGACACTTCTTACTGTGTTTTTCTTTCATTGCTTGGTCTTCATCTTGGGTGTGGAAGTTAACTCTTTAGAAGACATATGTAGAACATACTAAGGACATACCTTGGGGGAAGGAGTTGCCAAGAGTTCTGTACCAACAGTTCTGGAGCCCCAGACACCAAACTGTTTTTGCTGCATAGACTCCTTTGGATCATCACAAAAAGCTTGTAAGTTTTTGGAGATCTGTTCATGAAGTCTGATGTAACATAAAGGTCATTGTTTCTACTTAAGGCTAAGGAAAGGTTATCTTCCTTTACCGATGGCCTATTAGGAAATGGAGTGCAACACCAATGCAGGGTGTGAGAATGACTGTATATCTAACATTCATTCTACTCCTTTTGGAAGAAAGTAAGATACATTACTCTTGCCACATGCACTGTTGTATTTAGTTAGGAAAAACTTTTTTATTAAATTTAGAGACTGATTTGATAACCCAGTGCCATCCAGGCACATTTTTTTTATAGTCATTACTTTAAATATATCCACATACTATACGATCAAAATAGTTATACAATTATAGCAAACATTCCAACTGAATTTTTCTGGATATCTTCCACACCTACTTCATGGAGTAGAGCCCTTGAAGACAGGATCATTCATTCGTAAGAAATAACTCAGCTGGAGCTGTTGCTGTGCCTTAAATAATCATATATTAAAAAATAAATAAATCTGCAGATAGGTCTGTTATTCATTTAACTGAAAGGAGGAATCTTAGTAAGAAGTTGAAAACTCTGAAGTTGAGAACAAATACTTGTATGTGGGTCAGCAATATGAATATGTTCAGCTCCTAGTAAGATTTGAAAGTGCTCAGAGCTATGGACTTTGCTTGAAGACCTTTTCTACCCTCAAAAGATTAGACAGAATGAGAAATCTCCTCTTGCTTTGGGGTATCAGAGTGTTTAATCCTCCCAATTCTTATTAATTATCTGATTTGTTCATTACCCCCAAAAAAATCTTTTGAGGAGGAAGGGAATCAAAGAACATCAAAGGATGAAATAAGTCATTGTGGAGATATTTTAGAAGATTTGAAATACTTTCAAGAAACCCCTCTAGTTGTCTCTGTCCACACACAGAGGTATTTTATTTTCCCTTCACTGCATTAACTGGTTTTGCATGTATCCATTACAAGTACAAATATATATATACTAATAAACATTTTGAATTGTTTCCTCCATTTATTTTAGAACAATGCAGTTTCCTCAGCCTGAGAATTCATAGGTATTTACTGTGTATTCATCGCATAAAAAAACAAATGTAATGTGTTGTATCACTAAATAAGCCTTTTCCACAGGCAGAAAAATGGTTTTACACCACTTTTCAAATAGGATACCAAAGGGGTGGGAATGGGATGAGCCCAGCACAAGCTCACATCATTCCCAGGTTGCTATCATTCCCTAAGCAGGCAGAGGAACAAAAAGGGCACTCTGTGCCAGAAACATTTGCCTCAATGATTCAAACATGGTGAGACCCTTTGGACAAAACCCATAGGCTCATGCTGATGTTTTCTTGTACTCAGCTAAACTTGAAGTATTTTACAGTGGGAACAATTACACTGAGGAATTCTTTGGTGGACACCTGTTTATCAAATCCACCATCTTTCCTCCACTGTTACCAAGCAGAACGTGTTCACATAGGCATTTATCTCATTAAAATGTTAATTATATTCACTCTATATGCCTATCAGCATTTTGTCAAATGCAGGACTGCATCATCCAGAAGCAAACCATCAAAGGCAAAAGCAAAATTCACAAATGTGTACAATGCAGAAGGGTTTTTCCCTTCCTACTCCTGGTCTTAGTGTACAGAACTGTTTGCAAAATCCAATTTGAAACATGAGCAATTGAAAATCTGACTTTAAAGCTGCTTTGACAAACCTATTTCATACTGGTGTATAATCACAGTTTTTACAAAAGATTACATGATAACACACTATCAGTTTATCGTTTCATTACACATCATAAATATATATCTCAAGTTTTTCCCATGTTGATATCCAAGTTGAATAACAAAAAATAGTGTAGCTTTGTGCTAACCCTTGTCTTTTTTTTTTTTTTTTTCCCCCTGTCCTGCAGCCCTGGCCACAAAATTCACACTGTTCTGGTGTGACATTGATTGGATCAATTTGGTCAAGCCACAGGACCACAGAAGAAACAGCAGACTCCATCTGCTTTGTGCTCTCAGGAGGCAGTACAAGTTTCATGCATGCCTTCACTCCACCTGCAGCAGCCGTGTTTCTGCAGTCAGAGAGGCGAGGCTGACATCCTCCCCGTGACATATGCTATGTCTATTTTTCATACCTCATTCCTACCCCCTCACCTTGTCTGGAGTTTTTTCAATACTTTTGTGTCACAGTACCATACAGAATGACTGTATGTTTTTTGTTTTTTCTTTTTAAGTCCAGAACAGCAAGAGCTTTTCTACAAATGGTTATCTTGGACACATATGATTCTTGACCCATTTTTTATTACAAATAAAATCAATTTTATGCAAATGCAATCTCACATTGAAAACACAATACATTTATATTTTTGGATTCTTTGAATGTAAAAATAGCAAACTTTTTGCTGATGTTATTGTACAAAATACACTTTGGGGAGCAATTCATTTCGAATAATTCAGAGCATGTGAAAACTGACCTGTATTTGTGGATGAGATTCTAGTTCTAACTATTGGTATCTTTATTTTTAAATATTTTTTAAAACATATTTTTATAAAACTGCTGCTATTTTAATACTGGGTACAAGTACTGTGCAGAGATGGATTTGTGATGCTTTTTGGCTGGTTAAGTCCATACTTAAAAATTTGGCTCTGCAGTGCTGCATGTTAAGGTGCCTGTCTTAATAAATTGATAAATACGCTACCACAGTTATCAATACAGTCCTTACATTGCTATCAATGATATCCAGTCTGTGAAATTCCTGAGATGTTTCCAGCCTGCCTCATTCGATGGGCACTGTTAATAATAATTCTACTGTGAAAAAACGGGGTTTGGTCCTGCCACCACTCAGTTCCATGCTAGCTGTGCAATCCCTTTCAGCAGAAGTCACACAGGACTTAGCCATGCAGCCTGAGCTTCAAGTCAAAGGCAGCTCCATATTTCATTTTAGTATACACAGAATTGGTCATCATTGTTTTCTGGATAGACCCAGCCATGCAGACAGGTTCCTCAGCAGATTAGGGGTGTCAGCATGGGCAGCTATGAGGTAAGGGTTATCTACTTCATTCCTCAGAATGAGGGATAAGCCAATAACCATTTGTTATAGCACAGATTTCATAGAGCAAGCTGCTCATTGCAATTGTTCTTACAAAAGCATCACAAAGCAAGACAGCATATAACTGAGGATAACTAGTGCTTTGTAGAAAAGTATGGGAAATCTGAGCAAATCCAACAGGCCAAAACCTATACCAGAACTCATACAATTATTTCATGCCTTCTCAAAAAACTAGTGAATTCTGCCCAGTTCTGCTTACTCTTACCAGTGTCATATGCTGTAAGACCCATCCTTCAAGCAGGTTACTGTATCAATGTGGTTTCTCACAGAAAATGTGACAAAAATCTCTCTATAGAATGTCATTACTTTTTGCAGATTCACCAGTCTATAACACTATATGGCCATGAAGTTTTGCAGTGAACTCCAGATCAATTGCAGCTCTTGACATCTAACTTGAATGCTAGAGAATATACTTTTTCGTTTGATTCATATCTGTTACCTGCTAAATAGATCAATAAGGCTTTTTTTTCTTTTTTTCAGTGAGAGAGGGTCTACACTTGACATCTTTTAAAGCTGGGCAGACAGTTTCATTCAAACTGCAATGCTCAGCAACCTCTGATATTCTAGCAGTATCCAGCTGCTCTTCTATTGTTAAGGGATGGTTCAAATCTCTATTATAAACCCTTCTTTTTTTTTTTTAAATGAGTTTAAAATGCAGCTGTAAAAATTGCTTTGGGATGAACCTTGGCATGCTGAGCTGACTGCTAGCCTCTCTTTCTCTCATCTGCCCCCCACGCCTCTTTAAAATTTGAATTTAGATTTATTCTGCCTGGAGATAGAGGAAGGAGAGCAAGTAATAAAAATAACCTATTCCAAAACTAATAGGCATACACCAAGCCATCAGATATCAGGTATCTGGCTTCACTGTATATTAAAAACCCATATTATATAACATCTATTTGCAAGTGTCAGACCCCAAAATCTTCACAGCATTAAAAGAAAAGATGTAACAGGTAAGTTGATGTTAAAGGTCATACATCTGAAAAAATCCTCCATCATCCAGCCAGGATTCTCCTTCAGGCCACCTCTACAGTAGTCCATGGAACCACTCTAGGGACTGAGGAGGTAATCAGGACTGAAAAGTACTGTATCAGTGTACTTTAATCTATTGCTTTTATCAGCTGCATATCAATACAATTATGTATACCGTACATGTTATGTTTCAATAGATCAGAACATGCCATCATATGACTGTTTCAGTGTCCCTGCTTCCTCAACAGTGAGTTTATTCTCCACAGTAATGCAAAACAGAGCTTTTAAGAGGTAGGCAGTTAATTGTCATGGATATATTTTAGAAAAAGGATAATAATATGTGCTGTCAGTGTGATGTATTCTCAATGGCTACAGTGCTGATATAATCAGCAAACTACATACAGTTCAGAGTTAGCCTTCACTAGCGCTGGAAGTAATTAGCTATCAAATTGATCTCCAACTATTAGAGCCCATGGACAGGATGCCTTCTGTCAAGTACACAGCTATTCCAGGAGCCTTCCTTTATGCCTGAAGCATTAGAATGCACTGGAAAGGACCGTCAGCTTTAATCCAGAATTTCCATGCTTTTCTAGATTTAATTAAGATTGTGCTTGGTCTGAAGAGAAATGCAAAGTTTTGTACTTGCTATTCACACCCATATTTGTTAGCACCTATTAGGATTATGAGTATCAAATAACAAATGCTAAATGGTGATATCTTAAGTCTTAAAACTTTCATAGAAAAAAAATGCCTTGTTTTGTTTCTGAAAGAAAATTCTAGAAGTTGTATTTGCCACTGTTTGAGACCTCCAAGGATGTTCTGAAATTTCAAAGCAAGTAGCTGTTTTCACCTGACACACACACATATTACATACCTCAGGAAAAGAAGCTCTTTGTGAAACTTCCTTAGAAGCAGGTGGCATGGTGTCCTCTCTCTGACAGCAGCAGCATGGTTTACATCAGGGTGATACAGGTAACAAATACAACAGGCAATTGTAAAATAGTCTGTCAAACAACAAATTCAATCATAATCAGCATATGCTTTGTCACAGACGGATCTCAAGCCCTTTGTCTCACCTATCATATCTCTGTTCACTGATAAAAATGATTTGGCCTTTTACAAACTATTACTATGCTCTGCCTTGAATGATAGCTTGCAGCAGTGAGTTTCACAAGTTAATTTAAGAAGACATACTTCATTTCATATATCACCATTTTGCACACATTAAAGAAAACCAGAAGCATTCTCAGTAATGTTCACTTCACATTTCTTCATAAATAGATATATAAATCTGTTCATATCACTTCAACCACTCTTGTTTAGCAGACTTAATCATTCCCTTCCTTCTTTGTGTGTATAACTCTTCACATCTTTCATCATTATTTACTCCTAAACTTCAAAGTTATATTTTTAAAACATATTTTCTTTCTTAGAGAATTTTCTTGTAACTTGTTCTTATGTGATGGAAATATCAGTATTTTGCTAATAGAAGTTAAATGCTGAAGTATCAAAGTTAATGAAATGACAGTCCTACAGTGAAGTAACTCCTTAATTGTTTTTTTAACTGTTTCTGTACTCTTTATTAAGTTATTCTGAGCTATGCAATTGAACTTATGTCTTACATCAAGGGTCCAGAGAACTATGATATTGTGGTGCTTTTGCTATGAAAATCTTATCCCAGAATTTTAATGGCCTGAAGGGATAGCAAAATATTCCCACTCCATTTCAGGGAGCGAATCTAGGACAAATTCCAGTGGCTTTCATCTTCTATGTAAAATATATAAACTGTGGAATCCAGGAAATATAGTGTTTTATGTTCTGTGCAAAGGAAAAAGACTACAGTGCTGCAGCATGGCAGCAGCCAGAGCTGCATGCAGTGCATACTAAAATCAGCTGCAAGGGCATCTCTGCTTTTCTTTTTGTGCTAGAACGTATGAACAATGCACTCTATTGCGAAGCCCCAAGATGAAAGTTATAGTTAAAAAAAGGGGGAAACCATTACTTCAAACTCGGTGAAAATATATAATATATGTATATATATTTAGTTGATAAAGTAATAATGTGAAAGCTTATAAATGACCACAGTGGATTTATGTAAAACTTAGCAGCCTTTGAGCCAAAGCTTTGCAGAATAGATATTCCTCAGAGCAGTAATATAGCATGACAAGAAACACAAGAAGCTGAAGATGATAATTGAGTTCACTTTAACTTTCCATTAGGAAGCTTGGGTCAGGTACTACAATCTAAAGGCTTGCCACTATTTGGGTTGAATGAAGTGTTCCTTACAGCTGTAATCATGATGTACAACACAATTTTGGCCATGGACATTTCCTCTCCATCAGAAATCCATCCATAGCTACAGTTGGAACCCATGTGCATGAGAGGATTGATTTCTTGACATTTTGTCAGTGCCACTTCTCCCTGCATGACTGCTGATCTGATTAGAAAAAGAAATTTGCCTTGGTGGAAGGCATGTGTTCCATTTCCTGCCCCTGGCAGTGACCCGCTCCACAGGGTTCCACCAGCAGCTCGTGTTCAGCAAGTCCCTCCTCCACCTTGCCCTCACCCAGAGCAGAGAAAGAGGAAGAAAAAGTTGTTAAAAAAAAAATAAATAAATAAAAATAAAAAGAGAGAGAGGGAGAGCAAGGGAAATTCAAGTAAACAGCCTAAGAAATTAATAGAGAGTGAGAATAAATGCCTATCCCTAATCCCTTTTCACTTTTTTTTTTTAGAGCAGAGCAGATTAGGTTAGCCTGATTTTAACACTTTTTGGTGCAGAATGGCATATAACAACAAAATTTAAATGGCAGGAGAGAGAGGAGCTCCCACACTAAAATTTTAGCAACATTGTGAATAGAAAGCAACACTTTCTCAGAGTTTGGTTATTGTGCATTTTAAGTGATACTATCTCAATTTCACTTGCTGAGTGGCTGTAGACCAGCCTGCAGAAAACTGGAATGAGCCTCCAAGCAACTGCCCCAATGACAGTTATCATAAAGCTAGGAAAGCAAAGCCACTTCCAAGCTAGCCCTCATTAATTGTTCCCACACCATCTTTGCTGCTTAACACAAGCTGTTGGAACCAGCAGCTTATTCCATTATGTTCTGAGAGTACAAATTAACCCTCAAAAAGAAAGACACTGAGAATAGTAAAAGATGGAAGAGGAGGAGGGAAAGAAAAGAGGGAAACAGGGACTGAGAGACAAGGAGGGCCTTGAATTAGCTGGATTTACCATTCAGTCTTGTATTCTTTAAAATAAGTGCCCATATTCATTGCTATGAAGAAAGGGAAAAGGAGGACATGGCATAAAAACATCATCTAACTTAATGGGTTTTTTTCAGAGGTGTTTTTAATTAAAATGAAAAAAAGCAGCAACTTTGTTACACTTGTACATTCATATGTTTAAAATCTGCTTTGTATTAGTACAGAAGATTTAGAAGTTTTTTGTATAAACAGGCATTAAACAGAAGTCTAAGAACTTGTAAATTTTTGATGGCAGGAGGACACAGCAGATGACAGGTGTCCTAAAATGTTCTTCCAGTCCAAAGATGTAACTCATTTAAAGCCAATCTGTAGGTTTCTGAAACAGAGAACCATTGGGCTGGATTCTGATATATTAGACACCTCTTTCATGGGATCTAGGCTTTGTAACTAGAGATATACTGTTCTGGAGAGCATTCCCAGGCAGGTGTCTGAGACTGAGCAAAACACAGTATTTGGAGCTATAAAGGTCTAATTCATATCTTGAAAAGAGACACAGGGTTTATTATCCACAGGTTTATTTAGCCTTTAATGTACGTTATTGGCAGGATTCTCTGCCTGAGCTAAATATATCAGATGTATCTGAGATCAAGGCTACAATGCTTTGTTCAGTCAGAGAATGAACAAAAAACCAACAGCAACTACAACAAGAGGAATCACATCACATAATCTGCTTATAAGTAGTAACAACTTTCATGGAAGTGAGAGGGGAAGTTCTCTGCACCATCAGATCACAAAACAAATTACAAAATCCCAAATGAACACCCACTGGAACATAAAGTTAAGAGAGAATACTGTTCTGAATTCATCCCCAAAACCCAATTCCATCATTAGTCTCCATCTCCCATTACAGGTTTCCTCAGGTGTGGCAAATTGGATGGGGTCCACAAGAGCTGAAAACAAGGCCGAGAATACCAACCCTTTTCATTTAAAATGAAAATATTTTTACTTATAGTCAAGTCTGGACTGAATGCAAAAGGTGGAAGTTTTCATACCTCATTGTGAATGCAATGAGCCTTGTAAATCCATCTTTAGCCTGGCAAGAAAAGGGGGGCGGGGCGGAGGAGGAAAAAATATTGTTCATCAAGCTAAGGTCAGAACAATACAGCATTAATAAATAAAAGGAAATGCATTTGCTTGAGCTGCACTCTGAACAAAAGAAGATGCCAAGGCTGTTATGTTACGTCACAACTCAATGACTTGCATGCATTGACTTGCTGGTTTCAGTCCAGTTCCTAGAGGAGAGTTGTTTTGTTTGGTGGACACCTACTGCCAACAGCAACATCAGGAGCTTTGAGTGGATGGAAAGGCTACGCTTTCTCCATCTCAGAGATGACCCTTTTCATTATATTTGAAGGACACAGATGAGGTACTTTAAGTAAACTTTTGCATTTATTTATTCTATAGCGAAGTCAATATTTGTAGCTTCTGATACTTTTCATGAATATTTAATCACTTTGAGAAGAAGACTATTTATATAGAACTATATATGAAAATTAAGGGAGCCACTAATGAGTAACTGAAACAAGATTACATGTCCATAATTTGGAAGCAATGATCATGCTGAATTAAAATAATTCTAACTGGTTTAAAGACTTTCAGAATGAATGGCAAATTGATAATAAGCAATTTCGCTTTGATAGCATTACAATGCCAGGGATTCTTTCAAATCAATTCCTACTTCCCCCACAAAAGAGGTTTGCAGATAGTAATTGCAGAAAACACATCTTTACTGTCAGAGCAGATCAGCTTTTGTCTCTGAAATTGGATCGACTCACCTTCTTCAATTGCTATTTTCCATTGAACTATAAAGCAGTGCAAGTGTTACATAGCTGCATGGTGGGATTGTACCGGGGCCCCTGGGAAGAAACAATGGGACTGCTGTACAATCTGTGCACACAAGGTGCACAATACATGATCTGGAACCCTGTTGCTCTTAAGGACAATGCTGACTGAACCAGGTATTATTTTAGACAAGCCTGGAAAATAAGCCAAAAGTAAACCAGCTTTTATCCATGGAGGTCAAAAGCTTAACAGACAGTGTTATCCTTCAGCATGACTCCTAAAGAAGCAAGACTATAATATCACTATCAATCTGTCAGGCATCTTATTGCTTTCCAAACCACATTTGTTAGAGACTGAAGTTTTCCAGGGGTGAATCCTTTAAAAGCTCTCACACAGCCCTTCATATGCTAACACTAACCATGCAATATCACCAGCACTGTCTTTGGTGCAATGATAGCAATATATCATTTGTGACTTAAGAAGCTGTTGTATGTCAGAGAGGAGGCAACACAAGTTATGTCACGTAAGAAGGCAACATTAGCAGCTAAATAAGAGTAAAAGCAAATAGCAAAAGGCATCAAGAGAGAAAGAATAAGCAATAGTAAGCACCACAGAGGAAAGAGCATGGCCAAAACAAGTTTCTGGTGACTACATGGGCACATGAATATTTCCAAGATTACAGCAGGAGCCCTCCTACATTTACCAAAAATCGACAGCAGATCTTTTTCCCATACGTCTCTTTGCATTTGAGAGAAATCAAAACGCTTAAAATCAGGTACTTCACAATCTTTCAGATCCCTGGGGGGGTTGAATGATCCAAGATCATGGCAAGTACAGAGTTCAATGTACAAAACAGGAAATCAAGAGCTGTCATTATTTCACTACCTCTTAAACATAAGTGTGAGTCAGCTTCTCAGCGCACTAAGTGACTGCACCAGCTGCTAGCTTGAAAGGGTGCTGGCTTTGCAGAAAGAGAAAACACCAATTGCATATAATGTTTTGGGATTTTGACTGAAAGCTAGGAATGCCAATGAAGCTTTTGGGACATACTACAATATGGCTGCTAATGTGAACCTCTCACGTCCACCTTTGGCACTGAATGTTTTGCAGTAATGTGGGAGCTGATCTATCCCACCTAGACCATTAGTGATTTCTTCTCATCACCAGCTATGCAGGTTGGCCATGACTGAAACTCTGCCCAGATACTCCTTATACACAGTTCTCTGTTTACAGCATTTACAAAAAGACTAGTTTCACCCATAATCCTCTGAGTTCTTGCTTCCTACAGATTTCCGTAAGTGCTGCAGCAAAGGAAGTTTCCTTTAAACTGGTCTTCATGAATGACCCAAACAAGCCTTTAGTGGTTACTATGCCATGCTGTTCACAGACAGTCCCACTCCAGCTGAACTGCTCACAAGTGTGTTCCTCTGCACTGCAGTTTCAGCAACTTTACTGCAGCATAAATCACACATCCCCAGCAGCCACTCTTCATGAAAGGAAAGGCAATTGATTAGAACAACATAATGAAAATGATATTGGACACCAAAGACCGAGAGAACTTCCTGAGTTCTATGTAGGGCCATCAGTGGGAGGTCTTATGGTCTGGTAAGGGGAATCACTGCTCTCCAAGATCATGTGTTGCTAAATCATCACCTAATACAAACTGTAAATATTTTCCTAGAATGACAAGTGATTGAGGAGACAAAGTAGCTGCTCAGACAACTGCTTCAGCACTCTGATATCATCTCTCTGTTCAATTCCTGAGTTTGTGGATCTTGTGGCATGTCTAGCAACAACACTACTCAGGCTTTGCTCTTCTACTACAAGATGAACAAGGAACATCATTTACGAAAGTCAGATTATTAAAACCACTTTTTATTCCTTTCAAATTGAAAGGTGGTTTGTCAAGGGCAATGTGATAGAATGAGAGGAATGGATATGTAGTAATGAACACTGAGCACTCCCACCCGACAGCAATGCAGGAAGAGTTTGTGGCTGGTGAGTTTAGGGGGATAAGTTGTTTTTCTGTAGGTTCCATTTGCCTTGAAGGGAGCAAAATAAGCCTCATACATTGCAGATTCTAGCACAACTTAAATAACAGTGCTGCATGGGGCAGAATGTTTTGGTTTAGTAATATAAATATTTTTCTGACAGCAAAAAATCCCTGGAAGATTCTGGCCATCTCTGCTCATGACTTTCATCCCTTCCACATAAAGTTTAGGCTAAGCAAAATATTGAAGATTTGTGTTTCACTGCTGAAATGAATAACACTTATTAAATGCACTTCACCATGCTTTCCCACTATTGGGCTTGGCAACAGCAGAGAGGCATACTGAAGATCCCTACACTAATTAAGTGCACAGTGAAGATTTCTCAAAGTGAGAAGAGAATGAGGAGCCCAAAATACAGCACTTAACCGACAGTGGTGCTCAGTAAGTTAACTGCAGTTCTCTCCCAGCTATACCACTGACTTACCATGCGTGGTTGAGCTGGTTAACTCTTCACTCTCCCTTTTCTGTCTTGTCAATTTATATTGTCATGCTTTGGGCCACCAACTCCTGCATTCTGTGACGGCGTAACTATAGACAAGATCAGTCAGGGCCTGTTGTTGGTACTGTAATAGATACAATAGGTAATAAAGACTTTGCAGGCTACAGGTAAGCATGGATGGTACAGGAAAGAGTAAATGATGCACAAAAAGGAATTCTCTTCCTTAGAAGTCTGTCTGGTCAGTATAACTGAAAGTAGAGAAGGATAGATTTTGAGTTTCACACATCCCCATTCGTTCTTTTGCTTGGAAATCCAGAAGGAGTGTTATTGCAGTATCATGCCATCACAAACACAACGTAAACCCACTGAAATAAATGACATTAGAGTAGACCAAAATGACAATACTTACTAGCTACCATTGAAAGAAGGTAACATTTTTATCAACATATAATCCCAACTCCTAATGGTGCTGGTATATTACAATAAAAGGAGGATTTGAAATCATATTTTGAGCAACAAAAATGCATATGCTGTTGAGATTGAAAAACGTTTCTTCTTTCCCTGTGCAGAAACCAGTTTAGGAAGGTCTCCCACAGGCTCCAGTGAGAGGGGATGGTAAAGGCAGCAGTGCCATGGGTTTTACTTACCTTTTTTTTTTGATCCCTGCAATCACTTTCCAAGTCTTGATTTCCAAGTCACGCTTTCTACCAAAACCTGGCTTGACCCATGATTTGTGAACAGTTACTTCCACAGTATGGTTCTGCTACAGTGCTGGGAGCACTGAATAATAACTTAAAAAGAAAAAAGAAATCCAGGTGTGAAACAGTGAAGGAGAACACTTGGGATGTTATACTGAAGGGCTGGTGAAAGAGGGGGAGAGAAAGAAGTGTTGTGTGAAAAATTTAAAAGCTAACAATACAAAAAGGTCTGTTAGCCTCTCAATGAACAAGAAATTAATGTGCAGTATTCTTATTGGAGCTAATAAGAATGACAGACAAGAAGAGAAAACAGCAGACTTCACACTGCTTACCAGTTACCACCGTTTCTTCCCAAAATCTGCAAACTACTTGGGCTTAGAAAGTTAGAGATAAATGGTATTGATTTAGACATATTACTAAATAGTACCTTCGCTGTAGCAATTGGATTTCACCCAAATTACTCTGTCATACTAGCTGCTCCTGTAAAAATGCAAATTTATCTTCTAAAAGCAGGATATATTGTGCCAAGTATCCCCATAGCATTTATGACCAAAAATATTTTATTAAAAATGTCTTGATATTTTCAAATAGTATTCCAAAGGGCTGTCAAATTAATTGTAAAAAAAAAAAAAAAAAAATCATAATTCAGAGCTGTAAGGTAATAAGTTGTGCTATGGCTATGGACAGTGGAAACCCAGCAGCAGATAAGAACACAAATTTGGAAGAAATACAATCCTTTTCAATTGCCTGTTTTGTACGATTGAAATGTGAAATATGTATTATTTAAACAAAGAAACTGAGTGACTATATGGGGTAGGGGGAGGAATTTCCCTCAGCAGTTATTTCAATTATCCACCTGTTTAATCAGAAGACTGCCATTCTGCTCGAACAGCAGTACAGACACACACCCCAAGGACCCGTACCCCTACACTGGTGTAAATGAGGAGCATTCCACTCTTCTGAGTACAGTTACTCCGTTGTGTACTAGCAGAACTCAGAGCATTCAACAGAAGGGTCAAACAAAGCAGCTACTGAAGTCTATGGGACCTTTAGCACAGGATAAGGCTGCAATTGCGATAACAGTTCAAGAGGATTCAATGTTACATTTGAATTGACAATAACAGAGTGTAGCGTTTGCTACATATCAAGGTGCCACGCTTAGATGACTGGTCGGCCCGGACCAGGGAAAGAGACGGATAACACACACAGTGTGAGCGCCAACTTCTGCCTTTTATTGCGCAGTTAATTCCTTTTATACTAACAAGGGGAGGTGGGGTTACAGGTACATCACAAGGCTGCAACTAACCCTCTAACTTTCCGTGACATCGCGAGATCTTCCGAACGCCGACCCCTACAACAGAGTACAGATGGAAAAGTAATTCTCCCACAAGCTGCATGTGGTTAAGACAAAGAACTGATGCATCAAGATCATGTGGGATAAGCAACGACTGACTACCATACTTATCTTAATTCAGCAAGCATCCCTGCTTAGAGGTTTGGGTTCTTTTAATCAGAGATCAGAGTATTTGTAGCTGTCTAGTCAGTTTACACTTTATACCATCTTAGCAGCTTTGAAAGGTTTCCAGTATTCTGGAAACATATTCTGGCCAGCTAGAACTGACTGAGCTGTGCCAAGCTTGTCACCCTGCCTCCAACTTCAGGCGTTCAGGCCTTCTACTTTCAGCAACTCATTGTAGTCCTGGCTGCAGTGGAACAACAGTAGGGTGTGCAGCGCTTGGCAAGAAAGCAAGAGCCTGTGGAATGACTAGGCTCATACCTATCATTGCATAAGATACTTTTCTACCAAAGGAGGAGGTATCCCTTTTGGCAATGGGGCATCACCCAGCTGCCCTACAGAAAGAATAATGAGAGCCTCCTGGCTTGCCAGAGGCTCTTAGGGTCTTGCATCCAACCTTCCCTTTTCGTAGCTTGGTGCCTCCTGGCCTACATTGCAGTCACATGGAGATCCCAGTCAGTAGCTGATCCCTTAGCCAAGGGTCCTTAAAGACAGCAGCATTCCAGATAAGCAGAGTGAGGAATCCTGAGTTAGGAAGGAAAATAAAAAGAAAAATTTTGCAGAAGACAGAAGGAAGTTAGGTGGAGCAGGATTTGGAGGAGGCATTAGAAAAGCAAAGGATGCAATATCAAGGTAGGAGCGGTGGCCACAAGGATCCTGCAATTGTACTTGACATGTGAGAGGAGCAGAGCTAAGGTGATGGGTGACAATTAAGTAAAGCAAAAAGACTTCATGACAAACAGCGCTGAGCCACTACTGCTAGTAATGTAGCAGTAGTGTAGTGATGTAGGAACTCTCTGTAAAGTTATTCAAACCAGGACCTACACTGAACATAGGCTGCCCTAATTGCAGGCAAGCAGATCCCAGGCTAGGCAGCTGAGAGGTAGAGCCATGAACTGCAGTCAGAACAGTTGACATGGCATGGGACAAAGCATGTAAATTAAAGAACCTGAAATTAAGTGAAGGTAGAGAATAGTCATGGTTTTGGGGGAGTGATGCTATAGTGTGTAGTAAGAACAGGTGCATAGAAGAGCGTTAAATAAATGTTTGTTCATCAGGAATAGTTTACCACTGCATACATCATAGAGAAATATGCAGAAAGAATAAAACATTATCATGAGCCACTTCAGCAACTTAAGGGAAACCCATGTACATAACTTGCAAAATCCTTTAAAAAAGTATTACAAAGAAGCACAATTAAATACCGTAGACTGGAGCTTCAACCACAGTAGTGGATCAACAGTATTTTTGTGGTAAGTCTTTCAAATCTAGTTTTACTTGTCTCTGAAGGATCCTTAAAAGGACTTTTTAAGTTAGCTCTGCTAGCTTTGGCTAACTATACAGAGCAAAGAATTGATTGCATTCCTACAGAAATGCCCCTAATAACTCCTTAGAATGAGCTGTGGCATTTTTCCACTAATTGTAGAAATAACTAATGGGCACCTTGAGCATGTGTTATTAATCTGTGTGCCAATTTTAAGAGATTTCAGTTGTGAAAAACTACAAGGCAGTATTTACTCTAGAGCACACACTCTGCACCAGTAAAAATATAATGCCCATTGTGAACTGGAAAAATAAAAAGGAATTTTTATCATGCAACTACATTATCATTAAAGATACAGAATCCTGTGTTAGGTCCCCAAAGAACAGGGTGTTAACCTGAGTTCAGTTTTCCTTGCACAAGTTCTCAGAAAGGTGGTAGGAATCATAAGAAATAGTGTTCCAAGGTTCATAACTCTCCAAGGGAGAGATATTAACCCAAGTAGATTTGGATTGTAGCTATATATTTCATCCATTTCAATGACCAGAAAAGAAGGAATAACTGCAATTATGCTTTTCTGCTGAGTTACTCCATAGCAAACATTCTACCCTACCGCATTTCAATTTTTTTCCTAAAGATGCAAGATCCAGAACACCAAAACAAAATAAAGCACAAGAACTTGAATTAAATTACAATCCCAGATGGACATGCACCTCCTCAGTGACTAAGATCTTCTGAAAAACATTGTTGTATGATCTTGCGCCTTTATTCTTCATTTTCCCTACAGGCCTGGTCCCAGTTCTTGGTTCCCCACATTCTCATTGTAAGGAGTTTTCCTACCATGAGTAAGTTTGACATTTCAAAAATGTTGGCACTCACCTGGAACAAAACAAAGATCTTTCCTGTTTTTCACAGATACCATGAAGTCCTTTTCTTCACATAGCTAGGTGGCTGGGACATCCAGTAAGGGTATGACAACACAGCTTCAGGTTCCTGCTTTTGGCCATTTGCCCACATTCCAGATTCCCTGTCTTCATTGCCAGGATGATAACTGTGTTGAGGTGACCAACTTCCAAAATTTCCTATTTTAATTCTTCCATTATGTATAAATAAATGTGGGTAAACCAGACCTTGAACCTAGATATGGCTATCTGTGGAAGATTCATGACTGAAAAATTGAGCAGTTCTCAGCAGAAGTCCACTTTTGCCAAATCAGCATTTTCTAAGTAAAAAAAATGCTGTTGGCAAATTTATGTGTGGCTTTCTCCATTACATTACCCTCACTCACCTGTAAGTTCTGCTGGAGCTGAATCAGGTCCAGAATCAGCATAAGGATAGCTGGGATTGGCATGAAGACTATTTGAAAAGAAAAGAAGTTAAAGAATAAAAGAAAAAGAAAAAACTTACTGCTGTATTTATAACACCTTCACAGGTTCCATGCCAACAGCAATTCAGCTGGGCCCCCAGAAAACCCAGTTATTTTTCAGTCTGGGAAAATGCTTTTCCATAGCAAAGAAGACCCTGATACAGTCTTCTTGCAGAACTTCTGTTAAAAACAAAACAAAACAAAACAAAACAACCCAACCAAACCTCTGGGGTGTGAATGGGGGACTATACTGCTGTGTGGTAGATGTTCAGGTACCATATTTCTTCATCTGCCTTCCTTGAGTGCAGTTTCATAATGAGTGTTAACAGGCCAGCTTTAAACACTAAGGAGTACATTTGCAGTGTAATGTGTAGAGATTTGACTGGACAACTTCCAATTAACACTAATGTGCACTGCATGGTTAAATCCCTAAACACCACGTTGAAAATTTAGTTTCAAAAGTGCCCATTATGTTTGGGTGTTGGATTTTTTTTTAAAACAGTTGTTAGTCTATTAAACATTCATTGCTCTCACACTAGTCAGACAGAACTTTCTCCTTTCCTTTCAGTTTAGACAGTTAATCAGAAGATACATTTTTGCAACAAGTTCACATACTAAATGAAATTTTTAAAGTGAATCTTTAGAGCTGACACTGATTAACATCTTCATAACGCCTCATCTAAAGATCTACTCATAAATGCTAAAAGCTTCAGATAAATCTATGATCTAACTACAAATTTTGTTCACGGAGAGCAATGCTTATTTTTTTAAAAGCACAATAGGTACTACATTTAACATAATTTTTGTCATGATTTTCTATCATTAAAGATAAAGACAAAGTGAGTGTATGCATATTTGTATTTGCCCTTTGGTGGTTTTTTTTTTTCCTTTTTCTAGTTAGTCATTTAAAGCATTAACAAGAAAAAAAACTCAAGGACTTTCACAGTCAGGATGTGAATGCACATAAAACTGGGCAGAATACAGGAGTAAAAATTGAAGCATCAGGCAAGACTGTGATTATAAGCAAGTTCTGAGTGACAACAATGTAAGCATTAAAAAATAAAGTATGAAAACAAGTTGGTCCCCACCTTTCCTGCCATACAATCTATGTGTCTGGTTTATAAATCATGAGATCTTAAATGAAATGTAGCATAGTTTATGCATGAATGGGATAATCTAATTTTATTGGGAAAAGGCACACAGCACTGGACCAGTCTTTCTGCTAATTACATTTGTTAAGGAAAACAAAGAAGAGTTATCTGAGCGTATGCTGGGGGAGGGGAGATGAGCAATAGAAATTCTTGAATGTATTTCATAGAGTAAACTGACATGAAATGCCATCTACAGACAATGGGTGAGTTTAAGTTTATCCTGTGTGGCTGAGATTTGTAAGTGGACTTGAACAGAGTCCACTACATTTACAACAATTTGCTCACTCTTTTTAGTGGCTTTCAGAAGTGGAAGTCTGCCATTACAAGCAAGCATTTAATTCTTCAAAAAGCCCAATTTCTTCTTACGAGACAATAAAGTGCTTCCTCTTGCAACAGCAGGTAAGCACTGAAGGCATCCTTAAATCTAACCCCAATGTGCTAAAGACACTTCATAATCTTTTAACTACATACAATACCACTTCCTCCCTGGTACCAGGATGTTGTAAAATGTCTAATTAGTCCTTATAATAGTGCTGACACCTCCACAGCACATAAAAGAGGACTTTCAATTCACAAAAGACAACTCTGGTTGTCCTGATTTTTACCTTTAATTAGATTGTACGACATAGCTCCATGAGACTGCAGATGAATATTCCATTAATTTGGCTGTTAACCAACATATGAGGTATTGGCTTAGGGTACAAGGTAGATTTGTGAGGCTTTTTTAAAAGCAGTATTTTAATATTTTGAATTGATTTTTAATACACAGTGTCTCATGGATTATTTAACTCTCTAATGAGGTAGAAAGAAATATTAAAGCCAATATTTTAAATGTCAGGTAAATGACCCAGTTTAAGGCAAAAAAAGAGGACTTTTCTGTTGATTTTCCTGCGACAGTACCAGTAACTGCCTAGATTTTGGAAATGACTTTATGATGTTTAGATTTTATATTGGTGCAATAATTGTGCGCAGTAGGGTACTGCACCTAGCTATGAAATTCATTTAAAAATGAAATAAGAGGCATGATGAAAAATACAGAAAAGGCAGTTGCCCCAAAGGAAATATAAATAATTTTGAAAGTAAAAGTGTTTCTGTGGCAACATGAACTTTAGTAAGTCAAAATTTGCAATACTAGTAAGTTATACCCCAATGACAGATAAATGCATGTGTCTGAATAAGAGGACCAGTGGAAATTATAGTCATAGATCTGTCTAATGAAATCAGAGGAAGTGAGCAACACATGTCTGAGCACTTAATAAAAATCACCATCCAGCTCTCAATGTGTAACACAAGCCCTAAAATATGGAGAAATCTGCATTGTGATACATAAGGGACTTAGCATGTCATTTGACATGAGCACTTGCCTTGACTGTCATCTACTCCAAACAGGGCAAAGAAGGGGGGCAGCCCGATAGGTCTTTCTTTTTTTGTGTCAGCACATCTGGAAGTGGCAAAGAGTTGGCTGCTGCCTTCCTCTAATTCTCTTCCCAAACACGAGCTTCAGGAAAGCTCTTTATGCATCTCACTGTAATGAACACAACACCACACACAAGATAGTAAAGCTTCTGGTGAAGCTATACACCACCACCACAGGAGAAATATAAAGAATAGGTAGGGTCTATCAAAAGCTACCTGAAGATACAAGTTCAGGCACAGAAGTAAAATGACCTGCCTGTTTTGTAAAAAGTGGAGACATTTGGGAAACAGAATGTCTGCCTTGTAAGTGGGAAGAAAGAACACCCAACAATTTTGATTCAAAAATTTCAGTGGATCTAAAGAATAATTCCATGTTAAATCACTAAGTTCTCTTACTTAAAGAAAATAACCAGAATACTTCATCAGAAATTATTTTTCTCTCCTTCTTTCAAAATGTCAACTCAGCACTCAAAACAAAGAAATTGTGGTCCTTTGCCCAAACTCTACAATCAGGGTATTGGATCCATACTGATTTAAGGGTTCTGCACATCTCTTGACTACCCACTCCTTCTATCTCTAAAGCAACTCCTGTCAAGTGTGTGAGAAACTGCGCTACAGTGTTAACAGATGGAATAAATAACAGGATGCTGCATAGCAGGGAATTAGGCCCATCTCTACCTCAGTCGCAGCCATCTCCCCCTGTGTATTCATGTCTTGACCTACAGAGATTTCAAAGTAAAGCATAGGGTCTGTCATGGTTTAACCCCAACCAGCAACTAAGCACCACGCAGCCGCTCACTCACTCCCCCCCACCCAGTGGGATGGGGGAGAGAATCGGGAAAAAGAAGTAAAACTCGTGGATTGAGATAAGAATGGTTTAATAGAATATAAAAAGAAGAAACTAATAATGATAATGATAACACTAATAAAGTGACAGCAGTAATGATAAAAGGATTGGGATATACAAATGATGCGCAGGGCAATTGCTCACCACCTGCCGATTGACGCCCAGTTAATCCCCGAGTGGCGATCCCCTCGCCCCCACTCCCCCCAGTTTCTATACTGGATGGGACATCCCATGGTATGGAATACCCCGTTGGCCACTTTGGGTCAGGTGCCCTGGCTGTGTCCTGTGCCAACTTCTTGTGACCCTCCAGCTTTCTCGCTGGCTGGGCATGAGAAGCTGAAAAATCCTTGACTTGAGACTAAACACTACTTAGCAACAACTGAAAACATCAGTGTTATCAACATTCTTCTCATACTGAACTCAAAACATAGCACTGTACCAGCTACTAGGAAGACAGTTAACTCTATCCCAGCTGAAACCAGGACAGGGTCATAGAAGTAACCAGCTCCTTCACCATCAATACAGGCAGATCTGTTCAACATGAGTTCTCTCCAACTATGGACTGATACTTTATCAGTCCAGACTGGAGAGTTTATTAAAAACTGAATGTACCTGGCTTTATATTTCAGTGTACATATTACTGCCTGGGTAACACCTCCTTTACAATTGTTGTTCCAGAAGTCAAGAAAAAAGTTTGGTTTTTTAATAATTGAAAAACACACTTATCTAGTCTATAAGACCTAATTAAAAATTTATAAAGCTCATAATGATCACCTATTCATTTCAAGAGAGAATGCTGGAAAAGAGAAAGGGGAGGATTAAATATAAATAAAATAACAAAAAAAAACCTATTCAAAGTATGACGACTGTGTTCACGGCTAACACCAGAATTCCAGTATGCATCATATTCTACAAGGATGAATATAAAAACTTCTTCATCCCATATTACCAGACACATGATGCATTTTAATACTAATCTATGACTTGGTCACATCTGGAGACACCTCCACAGTGATGGTAAGCCTAGGACATTGCCAAACTAGTGGGCTCAAAGAAGAAAAAAGAAAATAATCAGAAAACGTTTCAAACATGATGAGAGACTGACAAGAACAGGAGTGCTTTCTCTGGATGTGAGAAGACTTGGCAAGGCCTGAAAGAAGTACAGAAAGGTAAAGAATGGTATAGAAAACATTTTTGGGAATGCCTGCATTGCCTATATCATTATAGAATACTGTTAGATGAAAATGAAAAAGTGAGAAACATGGTTAAAAAGATTTTTTTTCATTCCACATCATGTTATAGAAGTCACCAACATCAAAACCTGAAGATTAAAAGTATATTTCCAAAAGCATTCACAAGTGATCACCAAATATGTGGAGCAATAATTAATGACAGTTCACATTTAAGAAGTAAGAAAATAAGTTTTCCAACTATTGAAGACCAGAATGTGACCTATGTAAAGACAAATCATTTTATTAAAAACCAAGTGACTCTCATGTATGGTGGACATTTGCATTTAAGACATATGAAGAAAAGCTTTAAAATGGGACATTAATAATTTCTCAGCTGGGAGTAGTGGGTCAAGCTTTGGAAATTGCTTCATGAGATGGACCAGCTAAAGATGTTCCCAGAGAGATAAACAAAAATTACTAGCAGTCCTAAAAGCTATGACCTATGAGAAAAGAATTGAGGTTGTTTAAGCTGCAGAAGAGAAGCCCAGAGGACATGACTATATTCTCCAAAACATAAGTTATCGTAAAGAGGATGCTGCTTATCTGTGGTAGACAGGATGAGCAAAAATGGACTTGAATTGCTGCAAGAAATAAGAAAAACTTTGACTGTATAAAAAGTTAAATGCTGGAATAAATTTCCAAGGAAGTTGCAGCGTTTCTTTCATCAGAATTCTTGAAAACAGCTTGAGAAGTATTTGCAAGAGATGAGATAGCTGGAGTTATCTCAGGACGATCTCAAAACTTCTCCTATTTTCTCTGTTTGTATATATTCTGAATTCAAACAATAAAGCTGGTGCTTTGTTTTAGAAGTGTCAGTATTCTGGATCACATGACTAAAACCCTTACAGCTAGTCTGTGCCTATGCTACTAACCCATCTATTAACTCCTGAGACAAACAACTGGTACCCTCTCTGCTACTTAATTGACAATGTTTATTATCTCTGAGTAATGGAAATCCTTATTCCAAACAGTTTTCAGACCAGGTAGACTCTTCTTTTCAGAGAGACAGAACAGAGGAATAAGGCTATCTAGTTTTTTCCCCTAAAGCTGCCTTTTCCACAGAGATGGGGTCTTAAGTCAGCTACAGCTACCTAGCTTTTAGTTTTAAATAAAGGTGGATTGTTAACACACATTCCAGAGAAAAACATCTAACAAAAGATAACTCTTTCCTTCTGCCTGGTTGTCAGCCCCAGCAGTGCCAGGAACAGTGAGAACAGAAACCAGAGCTTTGGCCAAGGAAGTCTACATGGGGCAAAATTAACAGGGCAGGTGGCAGAATATTCCAGCCCAGACCCAACTCTACTCTGACCTAAATGCCTGCCAGTCTATTTAGAAGAATGAGTTCTGTGAAAGTCTCATTCAAATTCACCTGGAACAAAAGTGCCAGTGCCGAGCCAATTTAAAATGACAATCACACTTCATCGTCCTTGTCTCAGTAGAGGCATGCAGAATCCACACACCAACTTGCTTTCATGCTCCTCTTTCTTCTCTCACACTTAAATGTACAGTTTAGAGGGCAGTCCCAGACAGTCTCAAACCATAACCATTTTGTTTATGAGGCCTCTATAATTATGTCTGAATCATTCAAACAGCAGCAAGGCCCAGAATATAGGTTTTGTTCAATAAAGATATATCAAGTATAAGCTCTGTTTTTCTCTTTCACATCCTTTTAGATGTGGATGAACCAGTTTGTGTCATCGGTGAAAGGATACAGGCATTTTTTGCTCTAATACCATGACAGAATTCCCTGAGAGGCTGGCCTTTTTCACTCCTTTCTTCTTCCTCAAGAACTGAAGTCTCATTTCTCATAAGAGAGATCAAGAGGGCAGAAGCACGTAGCTCTCAGGTGCCATAGCTCATCATCATAGAGTCCTCTGAGGAGACTTAAGGTTAGTTATCATAGCCAAAAAGAAACAAGGAGACATTTCTCTCAGAGCAAAGTGACAATCCACAAACAAACTGTTTTCTGCTCATCTTAAATTTCTATGTGGTCTAACATCTCATTCAGCTTGCCATTCAGAGCACAAAGCTTTTTAGCAGTTTAATTCAATGTACTGACAGTATATTAAAGAAATATACATATTTATTTGATTTTGGTGCTGGTGATTTTTTCATTTTCCTTTTCATTTACATCTAGGCAATGTTACTAACTCCTTCAGCCAGGGATTTTATTCTTACTATCTAAATAAAAGGACAAGAAAAGTATTCCATTTTCTTTTTACAGACAGGGACTATATCCAGAATTTTCAGGAAGGTTTAAAGGAAGGAAGAGAACAAAAGGCCCAGAGCTAATAACAGAGTTCCCTGCCTACAGACAAGGAGCTGGGACACCTCACTCCTAAGGCAGCTGAGCCCTGGAGCAGGCTGGAAGCACCACATCTCAGGAGTGACCCACAGAAATTACATGCTGAGCAGTAAGCCACCAGGTACAGCACACTCAGTACCAGAATATTTCTAACCTTTTTCCCCTATTAGGGTCTTAAAAGCAGTAAGGAAAATACACTCTGTCCACACCTTAGAGTCTGCTTTTGGTGTCAGAATACACTCACTTTTCTGCTTTTTTTTTAAAGCCAGTGACTTGGACTCTATGGGCATTCTCCAAGGAAGGAGATGTGATTTTAACTCTTGAGCTAGGGGAGTAAGGATTTTTTTCTTTTTTCTTTCTTTCTTTTTTTTAAACTTGTTGGGTAAGTACTCTACTTCCTAGGCCTTAGTATAAAAAATGATTCACATTCTCATCCATAGCAGCCACACTCATTTTTTCTGAGGTAGTCTACGTCAACATGTACGTTAGCCATGGTCTGAGTGGAGCCTCCTGCCGGATCAACCCTGCCATCCGCTCATTTCTGAATTGTGTTGCTGCTGCAAAACTGCTTAGAACAGGATGCTTCTAAATATGCCAAAAAGCAGAACAGGAGGCACTGAAAGGAATTTTAAGACAAAAAAATGAACTGAAAAATGAGTATAAGATCTTCAAGGGCTCCCCCAATAAAGGCTGATTTTTGATTTCTTGGGGTTTTGGGTTTGGGGTTTGTTGGGGGGCAGCTAACTTATATTAGGAAGTAACATCCTAATTCATGATGGAGTCCTTTAGGCTCCTTAGAAACTCCCAGCTTCATGATTTACTTGATCACTACACAAAGGTGGTTTCAATATCCATATATTTCTCATTGTTTTGCATGTGGCTATCCATTACAGCAGAAGAAATTACAAAACTCCTAGAAGGTATTATAATTTTCATATCTAGTAAGCCTGATGAGTTTTCTATGAGCAGGATGCATGAAAAGATGCATAAGGAAACTGGATTACAGGAAAGAAATAAAAATATGGAGAAACAGGAGAGGACAAAGAAAGGTGAGGATATTTCACATACTGATATAAAAATGAGGACAGAAGCGCTATTTTTGTTTATGGAGGCTACAGCTTTCCTCTGAGCTCATTAATGATTAATTGCATATCACAGGATTAAAAACAAGGAACAGGTACATTAGCAAGCCTGAGCAGCTAGCCAGATTTCTGACTCAATCAGCCAGCATTTGAGAAAGCCTCCTCTTTGAAAACTCCCTATTCTTTTCTCAGAAAAAATCCACAATGGTTTTCCTCCACAGTACCGACTTCCAGCTGTAATAGTGAGGTACCACAGAGCCCTCATCTGAAAGCACAGACTCTGGCAGGCAGCCTTGACTGTAGCAAGAGTGTGCTCTGCAGGGCCAAGAGGAAGGTGCTTGAGGCTGGCCATGGTTACTGGAGACAAGTTGTAATCCCTTCCCACCAGAAGAGCTGCTGACAACAGGGGCAGAAATGGAAATGAGTATTCATTGTTGAAAGTTCTTTACTTTAAAGAATACTCAGAGGGGCTTTTGTTCATAATTTAAATGCTTCAAATTAGAGCTATACGCTTCACTAATGTTCCCACTAGCATTAAGAGGGCATTTGTCAAAGGCTTCAGTGGGAACCAAAATTATCCCTCAACTATTTTGCCATTACAAGACTTATCTATTTTGCTATTGCTAATCATAGCCCACAGTCAAATCAACAAAACATTACCAAATCAAGGCGCAGGAACTCAGGAAGACTTGGAAATCACCGCTTCTGTCTGCCGGAAATGAAATGCCCTTCTCTGGTTTCAGTTTCTGCTGTTGCAAGTTAGATTGTATTCCAGTACATTCTGCTAAATCAATCACACTGTAAAATACATTAACATTACTCACCCCCAAAATGTTGTTTTTCCTGTAATTTTAGGATGATGATGACACAAAGCAATCAAAGCAAGACCATTGACATGTATGGCTAATACTCTACCTTCATCTCATCACACCGTCCTTCAGAGTTAAAGCCCAAATGGTACTTCCGCATTCTGTTTTATTTTGCCTCTTACACCACACCCATAACAATGGAACTAATGACATACAGAGCAACATGCAGCTCAAGCTTTCTCAAAGGGGGAAACCTGCTAGTGTATATTTTATATTTAGTTTCTAATTACTGTCTTAATTTGTGACCCTGCTGTCACATGTGCTTTTATGACAATTGCAAAAATCAAAGAAAGCATGTTTTGTTGTTCTAGTAAAAATGGTGAGGTATGGCATTCAGCAGATTTCTTCTTCAGAAAAGGGAGCTGTTTCTCAGAAAAGCTTTCAGTCAAGTCCAGAACAAGAAGCAGAAGTTGGTACTCAAGATTTCAGCTCTCCAGTGTTTGGATCAGATCCCATCTGCATTCTGGAAGAGAGATCTGAATATATGAAATTCAAATATATCTCATGGGCTCCCTCCACCCGATGGAAAAAGAAGATGCTTATAGATTATTATTGTATAGAGTTCTCCAGGTACAGCTAATGATTCATCATGCACCTGTTCTGATAATCAATTACTCAGTGCTATACAATAGCTTATCGAAACCCTTGATATATGTTGTTAGATGCTTGTTATACATCTGATTGCAATATGGCCAAAAAGACAGAGAACTTCTATTTTGTAAAGTAAAAGAAAAAGCCAATATACTCAAAAGCTGAGCCTGCACATCTGGAAACTCGGTAAAACACATTCAAATTAAAAAAAAAAAAAAAAAAGGTAAAAGTAAACTTACATGAACAAATGGAAAATTTAATTAAAAACAAAGGATGAAGATGGATTCTGCGCATTTTTCAGGATCAAGTGGCCTGGAAAAAGAGAGAGAAAACCTTGTCTGGATAAAAAGCGTTTACAGTACAAATGAGAAAAAATAAAGTTCAAATAACAAATTTAAGTAATTAAAATTGGAAAGGGAACTTCAAAAAATATTTTAAAAGAGAAACTCTGGAAATTATATACCAAATGATATTTGACACTTCATTTACACAAAGACACATAATTTTCCCCTCATTAGTGCATATTTCTTCCCCTTCTACAGTTATTTAGCCACTACAGTATCTCAAATATGATCATTGTTTTCTTCCACTTTTGCTCATTAGTATTTGCATGGCAGTGGCTCCAGACACCTATAGGATGCTCAGATTTGAGATGAAGAACCTACAAAAGACAGGAGATAATCCTGGTTCAGAGAGGCAACAGTCTAAACCCTTTATCCAGCAAAGACACTCTCTTTTCAGAGGAAAATGACAGGTAAGTGAGAAAGGCTACTCAGAACTGAAGCTACATAACTTTATTTTGTAGAGGCATTATAGACCTTCCCCTGCCTGGTTTGAATAACTCTTTGAAACAAGGACATTGCATGCCAGTAAAACACTTCCTCCCCCAGCTAACCCTGTCTTTGGACTAGCATGCATGTTTCCATAGGAGAAGGTCTTCATGTTTCCATCCTCGTACCATTCTAAAATTACTTGGAGTGGTTCCCATACCAGTTCAAGAACCTCTGAATTTTGCCTGAGTTTTTGAAAATTGTGTACCCCAAACTGTAAGACTGAAAGCAAGAGAATCAGCTGCAATTTCTTTCTCCCAGCTACAGAGCAAAGTTACTCACTTCAGTTTTCCCCAATTCTGGCAATTCAGGGCACCATGAGTCATTATCCTCTCTTGCCAACTACTGTTTCAAAGCACAAATCTCCATAAGGGGAAATTAAATGTTTCTACAAACTCGCCCTTCAAGAGCCAAGAGAACTGCCTCACTGAGAGAGCTTCTTGACATGACACAGAAAAAAAGCTCAACATAATCACTGCAGAGTAATCAGAAAATGAAATCATATTCCAGCCCTGTCACTTCTTCTGTTTCTGAGACAGGCAAGTACATTTCTGACATTTGGGGCCTGTTTCTATGGCCACTGAAGTCAAAGGCAAACCCTCCCTTGGCTTGAACCGGCACAGACCCACTATTATGTTATAGAGCAGAGCTATCGTGAAAGAGCAAGGCTCTTCTTCAGGAGGATAGATATACATAGCTGAGCTGCTGCTCTTCTCCAGCTAATCTACAGGGTAAGTTGTAGGGTTTCATAAAACAGACACAAGCAGTAACAGGATCAAGAGCTACTCTTCTTGTGAGAGGGCCCAAATTAAATTTTCCTAAGATTAATTTACCTTCCCTATTTCCCCTAAATAAATAAATAAACAACACAACAGGAGAACAAGACAAGCCTATTCTAGTGCTCAACTAATTAACAGTACTAATTAGTGTTTAGTGGCAATGATAATTATAATCATATCCTTGTGACTCTATTGAGGCTGCCACATCAGATGGATTGCAATGTTCCCCCTTCCTTTACAAACTTAAATCAGTATCACTTCAAACCTGACAGGGTCATTTCATGAAAAGTGATCAGAGTCACCTTTAATTTCTGTGCTAAACTGAGAAATTCAAAAGCCTTTTGAGTGGTGGGAAGAGAAAGGACAAAGAACCACTTTGAGTGATGAAATCAGTAAATGAAGCTCCTTGCTGTCCTACATAGGCATCATTCTTTAGATTTTCATTTGAAGTAGTCAAACATAAACAATCACAAAGCCAACATTCACAGGCTCTGTGCAGCTAGCATGTTTCTAATAAAAACACAGAAACACGGAATAATTTAGGTTAGGAAAGACCTTTGTAGTCCAATCTACAATTCAAAGTAGCGCTACCCAGACCAGTTTACTCATGGCTTTGTCTTGCCAAGCACTGAATATCTCCAAGGATGGGAATTGCACCCTCTGGATACATGTTCCAGTGTTTGATCACCTTCATGGTGAAAAATCTTTATCCTTATATCAAACAGGAATCTCATTGCAACTTGTGTTGCTTAGTCAGGGAGAGACACCAGACACCCTCTGTAGCTCAAGATCTGGATGGCAGCTCCCATTCACTGGAGTCCTACCTGGGTTGAGGTCTCCGATATGCCAAGTCACTCCAGCTCCTCGTGCTGCAGATCATGCCCCATGGCACGCTCACACTATCACTGGACAGTTTTAAGCAGTCCCATTCTGTCTTGAACAGAATTTCTGGGCCACTCAGCAGCCCTGCTAACTGCTGCTACAACTGTTACCTCTCTGCTAACTATAGGCTGGGAGCTGTGCTCTTATATAGCCAGCTGAATGGCGCTTGACATTCCCTGAGCAGCTGTCAGTTGGAGACAATAGCTGTAGCACTTCCTAATCAAGAAACAGCCAACAGAAGATTTCTGTTAGAGTTGATTGAAGCAAAAGCCTCTGGAAGCTAAACCTCACTGGCAGCAGGGAGCCAGAAGTTCCCTGCCCGTGCAGCTCTCAGATGTTCCCTGAAGGCCTCTCTAGAAGAAGGTTGGAAACTGCTGCAACAACTTTCTGCTACCCACTTCTGCTTGCTCTTTCAAGCCCCAAACCCTCATGGACAAATGATTTGCTTGTTCTTTAAAGTAAACAAAGGTCAGTGCACTCTTTGGGAAAGATCATAAAAAATACACAATTGTAGAGTAGTTGGAACACATCTATTCTGAGTTTACTAACAAAATATAATCAGAGGGGGCCAATACAGAGCCTGGGAAGTTTCTGAATCATACTGGTAAATATGCAGGCCCAGCACTCAGCTAAGCCAACCACAGAGGACATAGGATGTAAAGCAGACAAGAAATTCCTCTAAGGAATGGGCAGAACAACACTGCAGCAATTAACTTGGCTTTACACAAGGCAACACCTGACCATTGCATGAGAACAGGGAAGAAATATGGGGAAGCTAAGGAGAAGCTAAAAACTAAGCACGGCATGGTACTGAGATACATATTCAGATACAGGTCAGGGCTTCACACACATAATAAACATATACAGCAGGAGAACTCTTATGAGTATTATAATAATGAAAACAATGTGTATGAACATAAAATTCCAAGAAAACAGAATCTAGAGCATCCAGAGGTCAGAGCTGAGAGTACGACTGTTATTGTTTTCAATGCCAAAAGCAGCACAGTAGAACTGAGTCTCATAGCAGCTTTTGTTGTTGTCATTAGTTCTAAACATGGTAGAAGGAATCTCATAAGAGAGGGACAACTAGCTAGGGAACACAAGCTTTTGATCTATCTTAGCAAACCATCCTACCTTATTGTGATTTCTTTTTTCTTTTTAGAATAATAACAAATACTAAGAAAAAAAAATAATCCTGAAGTTCAAGTCTCTCAATTTGCAAGAAGAATTGTCAGTTTGAACAAACACTTGAGGGGCAGGGACTTGTCCCTGTTCCCTGATCACCACCCTCTTTCCATCTCTCCCACTAGGAACATATCTTTCCCTATCTGTTATGCTAATTCCAGGAGGAAATCAAATATACATTTCCATTAGTGACTAAAGCACTGATTCTACAATTAGTTAAACACAAGCTTAATTTTATGCATGTGAGTCATCCCATCAACATTCCCATATGCCAGAGACTTTGTGGGATTGCTGCCTAAAAATGAAGCCATTATGAATGAACTCCATTTCTGAGTTGCAGAACTGGGATTAGAAAGTACATGAAGAACTGAGATATTAGAACATAAATCCACAGCATAACATAGGCCAAGGAAGTAAGCATTTAAAAAAAAAAAAAAAGATTAGCTAATTCCTTATTCTGAAAAGAAATCACACAACAGTTGATGTTATTAATTAAGAAGTTTCAGTCTTGTTACCCAACAGTCAGTGCTTCTCCAACAAAAACATGGCAAATTGCCTCATTTTAAAGAGCACATGCCAGACTCTGGATTTAACTCTGCCTGCTTTTGGCCACTACAGCATCATAAATTTGGTATCTTTCATTCTGGCCCCATATGTTAGAATTAGGTCTAAATTCAACTCTTTTCTACGTATTCAAACCAAAAAAACTTCAGGGACTCATAGTATCAATGAAAATCCCTAACATGTAGTTATCATTTTACATTTGAAAAACACCTTACAAACATTAACTAAATAATTAGAACTAAATATAACTAATTAATACACTAATTAATTGATCATATAAGTACTGTGCATGCTGCTTAAAATGGCTGCAACATTTTAGTAATGAAACGGTTCAATACAACAGTGGTAACTGTTAGCTCTACTGCAGGAACGCATGCCAGAATCAGACTTGTAGTGTAAAAGAGGATAGTAGAACAACAGTTAATAGCTCAGAATGAAGTCTCAATACTTACATTGCTAGGCATGTCTAAAAGCAAGGGGTCCAGAATCATTTTCATTGACATTTTTGCCACCTGCTAGAAGACAAGTGTATTGCACAACTGTTACGCAAAAGCAAACATGACTTATTACTCCAAAGCTCAGTGGAATCTCACACTATTAGTAATTTAAATCTTCAGCCTTTCCACAAAGTATTTTATATAATCATATTTCCCTGTATACTAAAACCACTCTTTTAATATATATTAAAATATGTCTCCTGTAAACTCAGTGCATGCTCAACATTTAACATCATATGCTGTACACAGAGTCATTGCCAGAAAAGAGCAAGTAATTTCTTTACAAATATCACCACTTTGTAGTTCCAAACTATCCAAGGCTTACCTCCTTCTCTAGACAGTTTGTAAATACACTACTTACAGGCTATGGCAACTGGGGACTACTCTGATTTGAACTTGCGTAGCAAACCTTCTTAATTCTGTTTCTCCTATTAAGCAGATTAGTTGAAAACCAAAAATATGTTATTTGATTTTACATGGGAAACTTTTAATACCAAAATATGAATTTAAAATTTAGAGTGTGCAAATATTTACCACGCTCTCTTCTCACAATGTTCCTCATAGCAAACTTATCCCTGACAATATTCATCTCCTGTAAACACTGGCAAAGCAATTTCAGGATTGTTATTCCATTGCATATTCACTAACCGTTGCTGGAGGTATTTTGTTCAGCTCTGATTAGCACAGTTAATAAGATCAATATTTTCATTACTTAATGTTGCAGTAAGGCAAAACATGCTTAAAAACTTACATTTACAAAATCCCAAGAAATATAATTCTTGGGAAATCCTAGTCTTCTATTGCAAAAGCATAAAGCCCTCAAAAATTGGAGGAAAAAACACTTTTGATGTTTGTTATTTAGACGACAAAAATTTAAAATTAAAACACCCATATTAGTCAGGGCTGCTTTTAGAGAAAAGAGCCTCTAATTGCTCTTTCTAATTGCTTTTTTTACCACTATTTACAGGTATCCAATGGCTTTTTCAGGAGAAGTAAGCACTGCATTTGGAATCACTCTCACAGCCCTTAGTGTTGTCACTATCACTCTCTTTGCACCCTTGCCTACCTTAAAAAACCAGAAACCTGAAAGAAAAGCAGAGGCACTACAATCTAGTGGCAGTGTTTGAAACTGGGCTTCAGCACTGGCAAATAGAGACCAAAGGAAATGAAAACAATACAGCAGCAACAGACAAAACGAGTGCTAGGTCTGAGAAAACAGCGCAGCCCTCAGCATCCCTGCCCTGAGAATGGAAGCACCAGGCCTTGGGGCTTTTTGGCCAGCTCTTCCATCTGCAGAGAGCATCCACTTCTGCCACAGAATACACAATAGTCTCTGCCTTCTTTGGACCTTGTGACAGCTACAACAGCACCAAGAAAAAGAAAGCAAAATACATACATCAGACCTCCTGCTTCTCAGATATCTGGGCTTTGTTAGTTAGCATTCTTCATGTCTAATAATAATAGGTCAGAAAAGGATCCTGAGCCTGTAACTCTTTTTTTTTTCCTGGCATTTTTCTCTTCTTTTTAAAGAGGAAAGCTCAAATTTGCACTTGGAAAACACTCTTCCATCCATCCACACAACCTCCCCAAATACAATTTTCTTAATGAATTGGCAGTTCACTGTGCCTCTCCCTCTGCAAAAATGTCAGTCAGGAAATTGTCACTGTAAACCACCCTAAAATAATTCCGTGCTCATGTTGAGTAATTATTTTCAAAACTGTTCCTGCAGTAAAATATGCTCAAATATCAAACAGATACTGTATAATTAAGCAGCAAGATACAACAGGGAGAAGAATATAGGTCTAGGTGCTTTATTAAGCATGAGACTAAAGGCATAGGTTGTCAAAGCAGAAAGAAGTGCATTATATTGCACAGCTAGTAACATAAAGCTGTTTCCTAGGGTAACACATCCTGCACCTGTTGAGGTTTTGCCACCCACTGTGTCCACTTGAATTGGTTTTCTTCATTTCCATGACCACCTTTTCTACTCAAGTAGTGCTACTTCCTCTCCAACTATCATGCTAAACTTGCAATTTACAGCATCAGAGCTGACAAGATATTTAGAAGCCCAAATCACAAAACACAAGGCAAATTTGGCATAACACTTCTAGGAAAGGCAAGTGATAATGCTGGTGAAACATGCTAGGCAGTTCCCCAAGCATATTCAGTTTGCTATTAGCTATACGAGCTCTCATAAAAAAACTGCTCTTTTAAGATGCCAATTATAGCAGCATGGCCAGCTTGATCTACTGTCCAAATATGAAACACTTAATTTAAGAAATGGAGGAAAGCTATTTAATAGGAGGAACATAAAGAGAAGCCATCTGGGGACTTACCTGATTAGTAAGCTTCACATATTCATTTTCTAACAGACGCAAATGCAAGCAGTAGGCTTAGAATTATAGGAGGCAGTATATGTGTGTCTAACTTGCAGACTCAAATGAGACAATATTTGAACTCTGTTGCTGTTTCTCCACCAGAAAAGAGCTGGCAAAGGGGTAGGAGAACAGAGGGTGAGGGCAGATGGTTACTCAGAAAACCTAAAACCAAACATGCAAATAAAGAGAATCTCCAATGGCCGTTAGATCAAGCCAATGTGACCCAACTATTTTCTTGATTCTCCACTTTCACTTGGTTGAAAAATGAGTTAGATTCTTATCTGCAATGGGGGGGGGGAGAAAAAAAAAATTTAAAAAGAGGTTTGATTCCTTGTCTGGACATATCACTCTGGCAAGATGCCTTATTTCTAAATGTGGTGGCAGATATGAACCACCATTTCCAGAAGCAGTCTTTTTCCTTTAATGAAACAGGGCTGGATTTTGGAAAAGAACAAAGGCATTCATCATTAAACCCAGTCCCTTGACAACATGTGCCAGGAGCCCTGGGAATTCATCAGTCACCAGTGCTACCCAGAGAACTATCATAAACTACAAGTATGTGGCTATTCCAAATTACGACAGCAGGAGAACACTGGATCATCCTATTGAAGAATCTCAATCCAAAGACTGTACTGAGAATAACTCAGGTTTATACTGCATTATTTCCCATTTTCATTGTGTCACACAACAGATTTAGATACTGTTGTACTCCATTGTCTGTTCTTTTTACTGTCTCTGTCACTAGAATGAGACACCCAAAGCGTAATGCCAAGTGCAGTCTGTGAAAGATAGTAATACACTGAACTCCTTCATATTTTATAAGTCAATTTGCCAGGTACTCCAGTATGTTCTTACAGGCTGCCGGAGCTGTAAAAGAAAACAAAAGTAGCTGGCCATTCTTATTACACAGGAAACTGTTGCTTGACGGATCTTCTACAGAACAGATGTTGTTACTAGGCATACCTTTGTGACACAGACTGTATAAACCGCATAGCAAGAAATGGTGCAATCATAACATTATGGTTATCATTTTAATACTGTAGTTGTGAGACCTTTTGAATATACAATATTTAGGGGGTTGCATATGTAGTATACATACACATACTTGCATATATATATAAAAATATATATTTCCATACCAGGAAAGCCAAACTTCCTCGCTACCTTAGCTGAAGAAAGGTGAGGACAGACCATATGCATTGTTAATACAGGAGAGTTCTCTGCCAATGGACAGAGAGAAAGTGAGGGCAAAAGACTTTCTTGCTTGGGTCTAAGGTACATAATCGCTGCTGTGGACAGTATCTAGTCTGGAGACTGTAGTTGTGGTTGAAAGGGGAACAGCATCGCCCTCATCTCACAGCATTCCTACTCAGGGTCTCATTAGGCATGTTTTGCAAGAGGAAGCTGGAATTTATCCTATGTACAAAAACAGCCACTCCAACTCTACTCCAAATCTTTGGCTGCAGAAAACAAAACCAGAATTATACTCTTATGTTCTTAGAGATATAAAAAAAAAACTCAAAAAACCCAGAAACCCAAATGTTCAGAAACAATTGCCAGGAGTTTTGTATTTATTTGTTTGTTTGATGGTGGTCTGTGCCTAATAAACAATGCATCCTCCTAAGGCATTCAATTAAATTGAAACCAAACAAAGAACCAAAATCCATCCATCTCTCTCTCCACCCACTCCCATTCACAGGAAAACTTTCATCCGTCACACTGGTAGTAAAACCAAAAAAACACCTGACCAAAAACATTGCTATCACTCCACTGCTTTACTTAGGCTTTGCTAGTTAAAATCCACTCAAGTAATCAGTTACCATTTATTGGTCCATTTATCCCCTAGTCTCTTTAGTATAGCATCTCCACAATCAAATACAAAAATAAAATACTGTAACTCAGTAAGAGCAATGCAAACACTGTTAGGAAGGGACTGTGCTATTTGAAGGTCAAGTAAAACAGCATTTGGAGTAAAGTGGCAGTCAAAAACCTGCCATATTGTGCTGCCATTACAGAGGTTTATGTTCTCCATTACACTGAAATATAACTAGAGTTGCTCTGGAATTTCTGCTCATTTTACCAGAGTAAATCAGCAAAGGGTTTGGATCACAGGAATTTAGTTCACTGATGACTGAGCTTAGTCACATCACAGAGGGATACCTGCACAGTCTTTAATCAGAGAGACCTTAGTTCGTTCTTTATATATAAACTCTAGATCTTAGATGATATAATTTTCTGTTCTGCCAGTGAATCATGACTTGAAGTTTGCTTAATTCTACCACAGCATGCACCTCATGTAATGGTCTCCCCTGCAGACAAAATTTCTACCCAAGTACTAGGCTATTTCAGAAAGAAACCATTCTTACTTACCTGAATTGGTTGGTATGGTACTTAAATAGCCACATTCACCTAGTGATTTCTTTAAATGCTTGTTTTCAAATGCTTTAAATTATTTTTGGCTTTGTTAAAGTTAGAAAAAGGTTAGGTGAGTACAGAACACATAAGATTTAGAACAGATTTATATCAATCACATTTAAATTGGAAGCATGTAAAGCAACAGGCATATTAAAAGCTAGACTACCAGTTTCTACTTCTAGGACTTCTAGTACTATTTTAGTTAGGCACAGAGACATCCAAGTGAGAGAAAATTAAAAACAAACAAACAAAAAAAAAGGACAGAGGAACTGTATAAATCCTCAGATGGCTTTGACATTTAAGTGTATTAATTTTCAGGTTAGCTGTGGACTTTGGCCATGATATGTGATAGGAGAAGGAAGAGACCTCAGCAATGGAACAGAAGAATTAGTAGTGTATTAAACAGCTCTGTTCCAGTCTGATGGAACCATGTGTTTTTACTGGCCACCTGGCATATCAGGTTAATATGAGAGGGTATCAAACAAGCAAGCTGAAAAGCTAGTATCTATGAAAGTGCATAAAAACGAGCATGCACTTAATGAAAAAGTAGCTCAAAAACCAATGTCCTGCATCATTATTCAATAACTACTGGAAAAAAATTACTTTGATAAGGAGTTTCATAGCCCTTATGTATCACAAGTCTAGAGCTCCAAGTGCTTCTGTTGGCAGAGGGATTTCATTCAAAGATCATTCATCCTTCCAGGCCTCATCTCATTCTCTGGCACAGTACATTGTCTTTCACAGTTATGCTGAATTCCTTAGTATCCTGAAACCAACCAGAATCCAGGTATCTTTGACCTTCTGCATATATTCACAGAGAGTCTCAATCTATCAAGCGTTTTCACTCCTAGTACAGCAAGATTTGGACTCCAGATTGTACATTGCAAGTGAGTAGGTAAGAGCACTCAGTCCAGAAAAGGAAAACTTTGAGTAGAGCTGTGGGTTTGACTGCCAACACTCCCCCTCACTAGGGTGCTCTGGTGATGACACTAAACTACCCTTAAGCTGGGAGCACACTCCACCTTCTGCAGGAATCTGTACCACAGCATGCCACAAAAAATGAAAGATACATGGGACCAAAAGAACAGATCTGCACTCTCATGGTCAGCACATGGGTGCATTCCTGTCTCTGCTCTTCAACCATGCCTGTATTTTACCTTTAAAGGAAATTAAAGCTAAATGGAAGTCCCTACCTTCACTTTCAGTCCAAAGATGAATGAAAATTCCTTTGCAGGCTATACAGGGTACAGGGCTGCAGATCTCCGACAGATCTTTGCAGTTTTTAGCCATTTGGGGAAGAAAGACTGAAGTATCTCAAATCTCTCCCTTCTCTTCCCCATTGTCCTGGTTTTGGCTGGAATAGAGTTTTTTTTCTTTCTAGTACCTGGTATAGTGCTATGTTCTGGATTTAGTATGAGAAGAACGTTGATAACACACTGTTGTTTTCAGTTGTTGCTCAGTAGTGTTTAGACTAAGTCAAGGATTTTTCAGCTTCTCATGCCCAGCCAGCGAGAAAGCTGGAGGGGCACAAGAAGTTGGGAGGGGACAGAGCCAGGGCACCTGACCCAAACTGGCCAAAGGGGTATTCCATACCGTGTGATGTCATGTATATGTGATGTCCCCTAGTATATAAACTGGGGGGCCAGATTGCTGCACGGGAACTAACTGGGCATCGGTCAGTCAGTGGTGAGCAATTGCATGGTGCATCACTCGTTTTCTATATTCCAATTCTTTTATTATTATTATTATTGTCATTTTATTATTGTTATTTATTATCATTATTATTTTCTTCCTTTCTGTCCTATTAAACTGTTCTTACCTTAGTCCACAAGTTTTACCTTTTTTCTTTTCCCTGATTCTCTCCCCCATCCCACTGGGTGGGGGGGAAGTGAGCAAGTGGCTGTGTGGTGCTTATTTGCTGGCTGGGGTTAAATGACAACACCCATCTCCACCATGACCCATGGAGAGAGACCCCAGCTGAAGGTTATGGGTTCTACTACAGGGCTGCTCACTATGCGGCTAAAACTTTATTACTTTTGATCCTAAATGACCTTCAAAACTAAGTTAGTCTCAGACTCCTATGCTATAAGGGCATGTTTAAAGCATGCAATGGAGCATGTTACAGAAGCCCATGAATGCAGTTCGCTGGCAACTGAAGCATGACTTCCATCTGGATGCTACGGCATGTGAACAGCAGAGGCATTCTGAATCCCCACTGTGAGGAGCAGCAACCCAGCTGATGCCCGGACCCATGGGGCAGCAGTGCTGTCCTTGGCCTGAGAAGCAGTCCTTGGCCCCTCTCCCCCCAGTGCTACAAGGCACCATGGGGTGTGTCTGAGGACTTACAGCTGTTAGGATATTTAGCAGCACGGCTGTTTGGCCAGAAAGATTGATTACCTGGCCCCATATGCCCCAGTATTTCCAGTTCTGGGGTCGTCACAAGCTGAACTAGTTAAAGTGCTGTTCACCTACTGCACAGACTTGCTCAATGTCTCAGTGAGAGCTGACAAGCCTTACTTAAACAGCAGCCAGGGCTAATATTTTCAAAAGCAGGTCCCTGCCTTCTCACCTTTCTTCTTACACCGGGAAAATTCAATCAATTATTACATGGGAAAAGAAAGCTCTTGCCCACCTTTTTTCATATATCACAGAGCATTGAGCAACCTGATCTAGTAAAAGATGTGTCTGCCCACGGCAAGGGGGGTGGACTAGGCAAACTTTAAAGGTCCCTTCCAGCCCAGACCATCCTATGATTGTCTCAGTATCCAGCCTTCAAGTCAGCTGTGCAAAACCAAACATGAGAAGAATTTATCGAGTTTGCTAATGGCACTGACCTGATTTTCTTTCTGACCTTTTCTTTATTTTCCAGTGACTGCCTTCCTTCATAAAGCTTAATGACATTTAGAACAAGATTTTTAATTAAGGTGCCTAACAAGCAGATAGGCAATTAGGATTTTAACAAATACCTCATAGGCTAGGCATATCAGCTCTCCTGATGTGGTAGGCATATAAGCACTTTTGAAAATCTGTCAGACATCTATCTGTAGCTTAAAGCACCTAATGACCTTAAAAATAATCTAACCCTCAAGTTCTAAATATTCTAAAGAGCTGGGTTTTTTTTTTAGACATATGCTATGCACATATATACAGAGGGAATATTGTGGAGCCTCTTTCAAGCAAGAATCACAAACATTTAAAAAAAAAATACAAAAAACAATCCTTTGAGCCTCATAAACTTTCTAGGGAAACTAACTGTCCTGTAATCCTACTGGTAGAAAATGAGCGCAAGTTGGAAACAGTATTCCAAAGCACGGTAGCAAGAGTAATTGGCTTCCCCCTTCATCCCAAAGTTCTTGACCTTTTGCTCCTCATTAGGGACATAAAACATTAGGAAAACAGTTATATTTGTCATATTTCTTGTAAAATTATACAAGTAGAAATTGAAATGGTTTGGAGTAAGAAAAGTGAATTTGAAATGCTCCCTGTAGGAAATGCTTAAGAAAAGAATTCTTTAAATTCCCTTTAAGTAATTCTAGCAATAGTTATGCCACATACACTTGTACAATGTACTTCAAAGTATAAAAATCTTAACAAAGTGAAATTATAAACAAAGCTGCAAAATTTAAAGATGGTAACACATCTGTTACTGTTCTGGTATTTAAACCACAGATCCCAGTGAAAATAACAGTAATCATACAAACACCTGACTTCAGAGACTTTCCGATTCCTACTTTTCTCCCTACAATTCATTATTGGGTATAAAGCTCTCATTAAGAGAGGACTGCAGAATCAAAACATATTGTTCCTACACATTGTTGCTCATAGACTTGCTCCTCCTGATTTTAGTGGTATTTTTAATTTAAACTCAGGATCCCATGAAGGAGAATATCATACCAGGTAGGTCCTACTTTTATTGATGAAAGTTTGTAACTTGCTGCTAAGAGACAACAATTCTATGAACTTCAAGCCCTAGGATTTAAGAGGTAAATAACCTTAGGCAACATCTAACAGCATATTTCAGGTGTACATATTAGTATGTACATTAATACAGGAATTAATGTTGCCTCTGATAGAAGTATAAGAAAGTAATATTCATAATAATCATTTAATTCAGTATGTAACATTAAAATAACTGATGTGTCAGCACAGAAATGCTGCACTTCCAAAACTACAGTACAACGTCTCTTGACATGAATTTTCATGTTGTAAACCAACAATGAAAGAAACATACTAGTTGCTAGAAAGGAGCATGAGAGAGAACTCCAGTCAAGGATGTAAGAGTAATTGCCAGTTCAATCTACCACTCTTGAGTAATTTTCAATAGTCAGTCAGCTTCTCTGTCTTCAGAAGCTGAAGCACTAAGGCAAGCAAAAATAATTGAAGCTGTAGTTTTTCTTGCACATACCTACTTGTTCAACATCTATAGTTGCTCTATACTATATATGTATAGAACATATACAGTTCTACAAATACTAGCTCTACAAATATAACTTTAATTGCAATGAAGGATAACTTACAGATACCTAGCAGTGTATGGGGGAGACAGATAATGTTTTAATGAAAAGATAAATTACCAGCAATGTCATCTCATGCACAGTATCAAAATATTTAGGAAACCCACAAAAAAAAGACCTGAGTACAGTTTTGACTTGCATAGGATGTGTAGTAGCTGAGTCCTCACACTTACTTTTTCTTTCATACTGTTTATTTATTTTCTGTCTTGCTCTACGATCAGAGTGTAGAAAATATCTGCATTCTTGTGTTATGTCTCCTCATAAAATGTCCCATTTCAGTCTCCTGCCCCTGCCACACATAAAATGACTCATATTATCAATTAGCAGCATAAATCTTATTCTTTAAAAATCTGGCATATTTGAAATTTCACAAGGAAATTCCATGGCAGACACATTTGCTAATTATGCTTTAGGAATGAAACCTGAGAGAGAAACAGAAATTATCTGATTTCATTGTAACTTGTTCTCTGATTCAAAGATAAAGCTATTTATTTATTTACATCAAATAAAATAAGGTTAATCTTTATAGTCATAATTTGGCTTGTGAAAACTTACCTCCATTTCTTTGGGAAGCCAGGCAGTTCCAAGTGTGGAAGCAAATAAACTCACAAAAGGACCTATTAAAGTTCTTTACAAAAAACGATTTTTCAACAAACTTTGATATCCAGGTTCTTCGTTAATTTTGTTAAATCTACCAGTTTAAATGTACAGAAATCTTTCCAGAATATGCCTTCTGACATTTTGACTTTTATTTATTTATAATCAACTTGTTTATTAAACAACTTTATTTTCTGATTATGAAACAAGGAGTTTGCACATCAAAGGTTTAATTAAGAGGTTGAGGAATTTTTTCAATATCCCATGCTGAAATACATTAATAAAGCTGTCTTGTGCAGACTCTTTCAAATATAAATTTATAAATATATTACATTGCTTAGGTAACACAGCCCATATTCTTAAATAGACAGAAGATCTTTTTGCTACAAGGAAGAACTGTCCTTAACAACTGCTCTTATATGGCAAGGGCTCATGGCTCCTGGAGACTGTGGTCACAGACCTCCAGAGTAGCAACATTCTTCTTGTCTAGCCTTGTAATTTTTTGCCAGGTACTCTGTACATGAAGTTGTTTCATTTCAATGGCCCTAAGGGTTTCTTGCTCACTAATGGGGAGCTTGATGCATCATTACTTTAACATAGCACAATGTGATAAAGCTGTAGGATTCTCTAGTAAAGAAATTACCAGTTCTGTTCTTAATAGATTAGTTCTCACAATATTTAGCCACACATTAACAAGGCCTTTATATTTAAAATCTTATTTAGAAGAGATATTTTACTGGGTTCAACTAATTTCTATAAAACAAAGGGTAATTTCAAACACAGCTTACCTGCACATACAAAAAAAACTGGAGACAGGGTGAAGCTATGAATTTGCTTCACACAAAAACCCCACAGAACACTATATATTCATAAATATAAAGAACAGGTTTGGGTTTTTTTAACAGCCTAATTAAACTGAAACAGCATATGAGACCTTCGGGGGGTATAATCTTTATAGTTTACTAAACCTAGGGTTGTTTGAAGACGCAGAGGTTCTGCATTGTTGTTCATTCTATAAGGCCCTGATCAGAAACTTCAGAATGGCTCATGAATCATTTCCCAGTCATTTATACAGAGCAGAAGCAGTTCAGATAAAAGCTGCTAGACTGTAGCCAAATCTCATTTTGTATGCATTCTCATTGACTCAATTCCCAGACTACACGCTTTTCTCTGTATTTTGCATATTCTTTGTTTAAAGTTTTTAATTACCATATCCAAGTTTTCCTCTCACGGCAATCCCAACAGGGAGAGTCTATCTTAAAAAATGTTTTACTGATAGTCCTTTTCCTTTTCAGCTCTGTATGCTGAGATAACAGTTTAGGTATCTCCTGTTAACTCAGGCTATCCACCATATACTTTGCTCTATTTGAATTTCACTTAACATCCTCCAGCAGTTTCCTTATTGACTCTTGTGTATCTCTGCCTACGACCTTCTGTCTAAATCGTAAAGATTAAGAGCTCCCAAATAATTGTATGTATTACTGTGAATGCTTTTACAAACATAACTGATGGGTATTAGAACAGTTCTGTGCTAGTTGCCAAATCCTACAATGGATCTAGAGCCAGAATACAAGAAGGACATGTCATTGACACCATGAACAAAGTTTCAGTCCTTCATTTCTCTATCATATTTATTCCAACAAGAATCTGGATGTACAGTACATTCAGTAGCACAGACTGTAAGATAGTTCCTACTTCTTGGCAAAAAGGGTGATCATTCTTGTACTAAATTAGACTTCCTCCCCAAATACTTGTTTTACAATATATTTGATTTCTTCTGAAAACTTCAGCCCTTATCTATGCCTGGGAAAGAAAAATTAGTCATTTAAGTACTTGAAAGCAATAATTATCAAGTATATTAATAACATACTTGGTAATTGCTTCTTCATGCCACGTTCATATTCAAGTCCTCCTATGTACTTTGGTTCAGTGGACTGGAAATCCTGGCTGTATGTTTGACCTGTTACAGCTCTTTGGAGAAGTCAGCTGCCTTCTGAATTTCGTTTTACCAAGTAAGTCAGGATCTGTGCTGGACAAAAACATTGGTTAATATTTCAGCAATTATACAAAAAAATGTAATGGTATAAGGTGTCAGCCATGTGTAAAGCGGCTGATCTGGTCTCGGTAAAAATCAATAAAGTTTTGTTATTGACTTTGCTTGGAGCAGGATTGATCTCTAAAGGCAACAAATGCATTGAATTAGATTAGTAAATTACTGTTCCCACGACCAAGTTAAAAGACAAATGAGTAGTTAAGTGAGAGTCTGGTTACAATATCACATCACAGGGCTTCCTGGTTATTTTCTTGTGGAACTCACACAGTGGAATTTCAAAGAAAATATTCTCCCATCAGTACACACGGGAGTTTTATATAAAATATATAAATCCTTTACAAATAGAAAGATTGTAAATCTGTCTCATACCAAAAGGAACCTAAAATTCAAAGTTAAACACGCCCTATTTTGAAGATGGCATTAAGATCAACTGATCTTCTCTTGACTGGGAGTTTCACACAGTTCTAGCTAAATACATTAGAAAATATAGCCTGGCAGGACTAAGTATTTAATTTAAATATGTTTTCAAAAGTTCAGGCTATATCTTGATTAATGAAGCTTTTCTTCATTAATGAAGCATTGCAGAAAGTCTCTGTGGGAGCATGCTATATTAAAATGAAGAAGCTTTTAATACAGACTTTTAAATTTGTTCAAAGTGGATATTCATACAGGTCTTAAGTCTTGCATGATCCATTTACATGCACAGATTAGAAATGACGGCATTTCCTTTTTCTAAGGGTCTCCTGTGTCTGCTCCCAGTGATTACATGGCACAGTCAAGCAGTTCTCAAAATGAAACACTCTACAGAAAAGATGACCTATAATGCAATAGGTTATGTGCCACAGAAGACAGCATATAAATATTTTAAAATGTAGAATACATAAAAAAGCATCTTTACTTTTATTTGCTGTCTCATGCCAAGGGCAGAAACACCTTCATTGTTAAAGATACTGATTATGCATTGCTTATATATACATAGATATTAATATATAATAATATAATGAAATGACATGATTCCTATGTTTATAAAATTCCTCTTATAGCGAACTCATTGGCAAGCAAGCATCTGGCCAATAAGGGCTCTGCAGTGGATAAATTCTTAATGATGGAAAGTAGGCTAACACTTTGAAATTCTGTTTGCATATGACCTTATTTTCTTTCTCCCCTTTCCTTAAACTGGTATATTACAATTTTTCTCCAAAATGGCTACATAAATGTGAGTCTTACAGAGAAGACAAGCCAGTGCAAAGCATTTAAATTCCTAAACTAACAGCTTGGACTCAATGTAAAAATGACCCTTTTGATTCGAGAACTTTTTTGAAAATTCAACATGACACACATAAAATCTTTATTGTCAGCAGCCAAGCAGTTCAGAGCTAGTTCTGTAATCCCAGTGTGGGACCTAAAGTGCACACAGGAAGCTGGATTCAATTTTTCACTTAATTCCAGAAGTTATCCATTATCCTTCCTTACTGACTAAAAGAGGTTACTTTTCCTTGGCAAGCTCCTTGGTATGCAGAGCTAAAATTGGGTCTCAGTCACAAAAGACCTGTCAGTAGACATTAAATTATCTAATTACAACTGAACATGTTATTGAACAAGTCATATTTAAACTATGAATGATACAAGTCAAAATCCATTCTTAAAATAACCCTAACTGTTACACATACCCCAATATAGCTTCATCGTTTTGCTACTGTCTCATACGTGCAGTGTCCGGTATGAGTCATAATTGAGACTTGTGAAATGATAAATACTCAATATTTTAAAGCTTAATAGGAGATGTGGCTAGAAGCAATGCAAGAAAAATAAAACCATCCAATCAAGATTATATTCTCTAAAAGACAACAGTTTCAGCCCATGGGGTTTTATTCATCAATAACAATTGCAGTGAGACCCAACACAAAAAGTAGATCTTTAATATCAATAACACAAAATGCTACCTTGCTAATGAAGACATATTAGTTTATTGATTAGTTGTGCAAGAATGTTTATGTTGGTTTAGCTTCTAGTTGCTCATATATGGATGAGCTCTTCAATTTTACTCCATCTGCATGTAAAGACTCGTAAAAATGGTTGTGAGGGTTTTCTTACAGCCTGACTCTCCCCCCCCACCTTTCTTACAGCCTGTATTTCCCCCCAGCTGGGTTCTGCTATACTTGGTATGCACTAAGCACAGGCAGAATAAAGTAAGCTAATGTTTAGCCTAAGGAAATCCAGCTCACCTTAATCAAGCGTGGGTTTACCAAAGGTAAGTTGGTATCCTCCCCCTTTCCACATCTATGGCTTCTTTAACTATGCCTTTTTGAACAAAAGTCATTAATAAATAAGTGCATATGAATAGCAGCATGGATCTAACAGCAGTTAAGTCCCAAATGATTGTATATGCCTACCCAGTGTTCTGATGAACAGACAGGTATTTGAAAGGACAGCTTCTTACTACTCCAGGAAGAAAAAAAAAATACGCACACACATACATATAGTAGGTAGGATTTGACCTTCATAGCTCTTTCCAGTCTTTCATCATTTTCTTAACAAGGAATACTACCCCATCAAGGCCAATAAACACTGGTCCATCTCCACTGCCTCTGTACTCTATACCGCAATGGACCCAGGCTGCAGTACATGCAAGAGCTTCCACAGCATCAGGTACCAACAGCTGCCAAGAGAATGCAAATCATTAAAATCATACTGAGGTCCTCCAGATCATTTCATTAGGACAGCCTTTTGAAGGTTATGATCCACAGACATTTGCCTGTACTCTTTGTGACAAAACTACCTGCCTCTCAAGTGCCCAGAAACTTAAGACTGCTTATGGTAACTCCACTTCTCAGAGAGCAAGTTGCACAATCTTAGGCTCTTGGAATAGGGAGGAGTGCATAACCTTCAAAGAGTATGAATGAAATTAGTTTTAATATACACATCACTTCTAAACCAGCTTTGATTTTTTTTTTTTCCTTTTAGATTAGTTTCTTATATTGATATGGACCAGATGCAAAGTTCACAGCCTGATGCAGCTCTAAACCTATGAAGTTTCAGAGGTGTGCAGATTCAGGGTTTGGTTTTCTCTGACTTCTAGAAGAAAATACCAGGAGAGTTTTTCTTCAATTAAGAACAGCTGTTTCTACTACTACTGTCAATGACAAATTAAGACTTTTGTACCTTTAGAGATGGAAAAAAATGTAAAAATTCAGCTTTGCTCAAGAGTTTATTCTTAACATTTTTCTTACTGAAATCCACAGAGGAAATTGAGAGAGAACAGGTTTTAATTACAGTATGTTTTCTTGCGTTTTGGCCACTTCTAATTTTACTGTCTGTGGGCTATCTGAGAACTAGTAGGAGAGAATATCCTACATTCCAAATCAAAACCAAAAAAACCTAGAGCTCAGTGCAAAACTTCCTTGTACAAAACATACAGTGTACCAAATTTCAGCACATAAGCAGAGTTTCTTCTGTCTTTATTTAAAAGCATATGCACTTCTCCATAATGATGTACAGAACTGTTCTAGGAAAATATGCTCTGCTCATTGCTCACTGCTTCTGCCTACATTGGGACTTTGCAACAAACAGGAACAGTTTTCTCCATTTTAGCCATTTCCAGATGACTCCAAAGATCTCACCTCTCAGTTTGTCAGTTAAACTGAATATAATTATGCGAGGACATAGAAATACAGACATTTCTATAGGCCATTTCAGTCATTACAATACTTCAAAAAGCAGGACACGCTACATTTCTGTCACTCCCTTCCCATGCTTGTCTAGCTTTTATTAAGATCACTTTGAAGCCTATCAAGACCTCCAAAGTACACTTTGGAGTGCTGGAGTGCTTGTTTCAAAGTTTCAACTCATCTACCAACTTTGTAAGTCAATACTCTTGTTCAATCATCAATTTAAAGAAAAATAATTAAATGGACCCAGAAAATAAGACAGAACATGATGAAACCCCCATTAAGTACTGTGACACTTAACCACCAATAATTGCCATATAGGAAATAGCTATCTAGCCCATTTTGTGTTGATTCTATAGCAGTCTCTCAGGACTCTGGTTCTCTGTCTTGCTTAGGAAGGTGTCATGAGACAAAGAACTCACCAATTACAAGATACATGACACCTGCTTTTTCTTTCTTATGAACAAGGCTTGATACCTGCAGAAAGGATTTGACAATCTTAAATCCAAGCTGGCTTCGACACAGTTCACAAATACTCTGTTTGGTTATTAATTTTGGTGTGCTTCAGGAAGTTGCCATTAAGCTGACCACTCTGAAATTCCCCTGAATTTTCTCCCGTTTCCCAATTCAAAGATAGGTATCAAATTTGCCTTTTTCAAGTTTTTGATTAATTCATCTATACTCCACACTGAGTTTGAACAATAACTACTAGCAGCTCTGAGGCTATTTCATCTAAGTCTCCATATACTCTAGGATCACTTCAAATCTACTTGAATAAATGGCCTTGCATTCTACGATGAACTATTTATTTTGGTATCCTTCAAAATCCCACCATATATTTAGTTAACTTTTATAAATCTGACCCAGGAACTATATCAGAACTGTTAAGAAACACTGCTTTCCTCCCTGAAATTCAGAGACACAAGCCAAAGGTGAAGCCATTGGAAATAATATTGTGGACGGCCCTGTGTTTAACTTAGCCAGGAGGCACCATTGTGCAGAAGAGCTAGCAACCTGCTGGCGTGTTCAGCTTGATTGTACTAATGCATTGCTTTGTAGAAAATGTTTTAATAACAAAAGGAATAAAACTGGCAGAAAATCTTTCTGTTTAAAACAAATTTTAGAACTGCCTCAATATGCATATTTATCATCTGTTACTTTTCAGATATCAGTCATAGTTTAAGCTCAAAAGATTTACCGTTGCAGTAGAAATGATACTTAAATGAGAATTAGCAGTGGGAAAATACTTGAAACTCTGATCTCCTCTCTTTTAAAGATGTCAGAAAATTAAATATTTTCGATTCTATCAATAGGGCATTAAATCTGTAACTAATTCCATATGTGTGAAAGCTGTAAGGATTAGAAGTGTATAAGGGTGTTGTAGAATAAATCAAAACCATAGCAAATTCTGCAAGGTTGCAGAATTCAGCCAGTCTAGGCAATCAGGATATGAAAATTAAATCAATTTATGGGAGGAAAAACCATGCTTATCCTCTAAGTATTAGTTACTTCTAGTACACTGGCACCTGGATGATTCAACCCCTTTGTTCATGGAACTATACACAGACATATAAAAAGAAGGTTCTAGACCCAAAGGATAAACACATTAGCTGCATCCTCTTTGCTTAGCTTTTAAAAACTCAAAAGAGTGTCTGAAGAGTCAACTCTCACTTTACTGGGTACATGTTCACAGAGAATACTGATTTATATACATATTTCTAATTAAATATAGAAACGTCTATATAAGTGGGCTCAAATCTAGGGTTATTTCAGCTAGATCAGGTTGTAGCTTTCTAATCTTCTCCATAATGAAAGTGGGAAAATTACAGATAAGTAACTGCTGCAATAAGACTACAGCCGTTAGTTAGGTTTATAACTTTTCTTTATGTTTAGCTTTTCAGAACGACTATCATGATACAAGAAATGAAGCAATGGAGAAAATGTTCCAATGGTTAATTTATCTCCCTGTTAAATCTTTTTTCTATGATCAGCAAAATTAGGCTCGATACCCACTGGCCCCCATGTGAACTTCATTTGCAAAATCTTTAAGTCATAAATTAAATTTCTTTCATCTAGCTATTGTTTACAGACCATATCTTGCTCACCTGTGCAATATTCAGCATCTGGTACGATAAGATCTTTGCGAAGCTCATATCCCACAAGGAATATGTAACTGGGAAACTTGAAATAGTCTTTAGTGTAGTCTGCCGTATCATATAGCATGATCAAGGCAAAGACCAAAGAAGCTGCCTCCTCACCTTGCCCATTTCTCTGTCTGTGACTTCTTATACAGTCCCTAAGAACACTTCTACTACAGTGATGTGTACTGCTGCTTCTGCCTAACATGCCATAACTAGCTGTCCCTTTCATATGCTCATCTTGCATAATTTTTCTTATCCTGAACAGTGCATAAGACAGGATAATTGTGCACTCTGGAACAGATCTTCAACAGATCCATGCTAGTGGAGACCTACTAAAATCAATGGAGATAGGCTTGCATAAACAGCAGCTGAGACCTGTCTTTAACCAGCCATGTGGTAAAAAGGTACAGATTTTAAGTTCCATAAGAAAGCTCTAGTATCCTCGTACTGTGAGGTCAACAGTACAGGCGTCTCTTTTAAAAAGTTCCATGAATTTCTTGAGCTGTCTTCTGGCATGCTTCAGCCCTGTGAAACAAATAACTGAGGAAGGCTCATAAAAATGAGTAAACAAACATAAAAGGCTGGCTCTCAGTGCTATTGTGTTTCAGAGCTGGCTCACTGCTCTTGTTAAATGGCTGCTACAGACATATACAAAGAATCATATGAATAATGCTGGAGCCATCTACCTACAGCACAGAAACGTGATCTTTTCTGTTCAAATGTGTTTGAAATTTGTTAGAACTGGAAAAAAGATTACTCTTTCCTTAAAAGGGCATGATCTCATGCTCACTGCCTTTTTTTGATACAGGACTGGGAGGCGAAAAAAGCCTAAAAACCTATTTAGTCCTTGCTGGCTTAATAACTTTAACATATTATTTCTGATGAAGATGAAAAAATCAGACTTGTAAAAACTGATCCTAAAAAGAAAAAAGAGGCTTTAACTAAGAAGGGGGGAAAGAAAGTATGGGAGGCAGCTTAGTGCCTTGGCATCGGTTAACAATACAATAGTCTGAAGTCTTTAACTCATTAATTTGAAAGGGTTTGGCTCCAGCTCTTTATTTTGGCTTTTCATTTTTGTTTGTTTGTTTTTCCCCTCCCAAAGGAAATCTGGACTGTAGATGATTACTTTGAAAACAAAGCAGTACACAACTCTGGCAGAGAGATTCTCTTCAAAAGAGATTATTCGAGGAACAAAACATGCTTTAAATTAACAATCAGTTGCAAGAGTGACAGGCCTCAGGGTTTGGTGACACAGCCTCACATTAATTACTTGCTAAAGAATGGGATTGTGTGCAATATAACACGAGGATAAATATTAGGATAGGTAGTTTCAAGAAGTTAGGCTAAAAGAAAGCACCTTTTTGACATCAACATTGAGGAATCTAGGGAGGTTAAACACAAAATTGAAACTAACACACATACATACACAATATCCTTTTCTAATTAGCATGAGCCTTTGGGTTTGCTCACAGTAGTGCATTAGAGATAAGACAGCTGTTAACTTCCAAAACTAAATAGGAGGTTTTTTAATCTATTAAGAAGGATGTGTACATTTGAAGAAGCAACATCAGTTGATTACAGATTTAGAGTACACTGAGTTGTGCTAAGTTTTCCTAGAACTACAAACCAATTTCAAGTTAATCTCCATGGGGACTGGACCTGAACCAGTGAACCACTGACAATCAAACAGGATCTTTACAGACCATGAACACTCTGTTCAACCTTTTGTGGAAGTCTGATCATTTAGAAAATGTTCAATAAGCTATGCTGTGAGCTAGAACTATGTTCCTTGGGAGAGCTCTTATAGGACACCTCAAATGACCCTGCTGAAGCGCTCTGCTAACTAGTTGCACATTAGATGAGCACCTATAGTGAATTTGATTCATCAGAAGCAGCAGCAGGATTTCAAATTCCCTCTATGATCCAGATGGAGAAATCAAACCATTTTCCCTTTAGCTACTGTATCAGTCTCTGACAACCATGGCGTAATTATGTTATCACCTTCAGTAATGCGCCTAGTTAGCCAAAACTGTCTTACATTATTGTCTAGTCTTAATAAATACATAACAGTTTTACAAGGGGAAAATAGGTTTTTCTGAGATCAGGAGCTCTGCTTTTACAGCAGAGTGATAATCTTGTCTGAATATGCTTGCAAGAGGCCTGCATTTACTGTACCTCCCGGAAATTCCTCAGCTAGGGAAAAGCTCTTTCAGTATTTAAAGTACAGCATCCTATTAAAATTTGCATTTTTAAATGTTATGTTTTATCTTAGGTTTCAGATTGAATTTGGTTTGGACAGCAGCTAAAACAATGCATTCTCCCGTGGATTAAGAAAAAAAAAATGGAGTCTGGGCTGGAAGGAGACAGGACCTATGCCACTATCTGTGGCTTGAAAAAAAATATAATATCACAGCTCAAGAAAACAGCTGTTTTGTTTCCTGAGGCCATCACTCCTGTTCCAGTTTTTTCTTTTCTGCTGTCTCAGAGTGAACTAGCCCTAACTTGTACAAACCTCTATGCAATTCCAAATCTTGCCCCTGCTGTCTGTGAGACCAGGGGTGGCTGGGTGGGGGGGTGTTAAGCGAAGTTTGCCAGAGAATGGAAACACAAAACATTTCAAACTCTTACCTCAGCAGTAAAAACCCATCCTAGATTTCACATACAAGAGAGAGAAGTGCCAGGCGCCAACCAGCTGAAAAGCATCCTCTTCAAGGAAGCAGCTGTTTTGCTTTGCAAAACCTAAGTGGCCACTCCCAGAAAATCATTATGCAGAGATGTCCCCATAACCACGCAATTCTCTATGACAGAGAATAGATGGACTGTCACAACAAGGCTCTGAGATCAAGAGCTGGATACTAACCATGTATCATAAAGCCTCATAGAGAGGAGGATTAAAAAGACAGTGCTGTCAAGATCAGTTGTGACTGACACTTACTACATATGTGTAAGATGTAAGTTTAGCTTCCAAGCTTCCATGACCCAATTAGATCCAGTGTTCTGTTAGGCAGATATTAAGTGAGATAAATCCTCCACACTGTGCATAACTCCCTCTGAAAAGTGTCATCTGGGGCCACCCTGAGATTGCCAAGGACAATTCTGGAGAAAATAAACAAATAAATAAATAAGTGATATGTATTATTCATTTATTTAAAAAAAAAAAGGGGGGGAGTTAAATTCAGTTGGTGGGGGATCACAAGTGGTGTTCCCCAGGGCTCAGTATTGGGCCCAGTTCTGTTTAATATCTTTATCAGTTATCTGGATGAGGGGATTGAGTGCACCCTCAGCAAGTTTGCAGACTACACCAAGTTGGAAGTGAGGGTTGATCTGCTCAAGGGTAGGAAGGCTCTACAGAGGGATCTGGACAGGCTGGATCGATGGGCTGAGGCCAGTTGTATGAAGTTCAACAAGGCCAAGTGCTGGGTCCTGCACTTGGGTCACAGCAACCCCATGCAGCGCTACAGGCCTGGGGAAGAGTGGCTGGAAAGCTGCCCGGCAGAGAAAGACCTGGGGGTGCTGGTTGACAGCCAGTTGAATATGAGCCAGCAGTGTGCCCAGGTGGCCAAGAAGGCCAACAGCATCCTGGCCCGTATCAGAAATAGTGTGGCCAGCAGGAGCAGGGAGGTGATTGTTCCTCTGTACTCGGCACTGGTGAGGCCGCACCTCGAGTCCTGTGTTCAGTTTTGGGCCCCTCACTACAGGAAAGACATGGAGGTGCTGGAGCGTGTCCAGAGAAGGGCAACCAAGTTGGTGAGGGGCCTGGAGCACAAGTCTTATGAGGAGCGGCTGAGGGAGCTGGGGTTGTTTAGCCTGGAGAAAAGGAGGCTGAGGGGAGACCTTTTCTCTCTCCACAACTCCCTGAAAGGAGGTTGTAGTGAGGTGAGTGCTCGTCTCTTCTACCAAGTAACTAGTGACAGGACGAGAGGAAATGGCCTCAAGTTGCGGCAGGGGAGGTTTAGATTGGATATTAGGAAAAATTTCTTTACTGAAAGGGTTGTCAGGCATTGGAACAGGCTGCCCAGGGAAGTGGTGGAGTCAACATCCCTGGAGGTATTCAAAAAGCTTGTAGACAAGGCACTTCAGGACATGGTTTAGTGGGCATGGTTGACGGTTGGACTTGATGATCTGAAAGGTCTTTTCCAACTTAAATGATTCTATGATTTCAGCAAAATGAAAGTCCATCTCCCACTGGATTTTTTCTTCTGTCAAACTAAGAAGGCGTTCAGGAATGTGGACAAAAATAAACCTTCCCTGACTGTGGAGGTGGAGTGCTCTGACTTCTACGGATTTTTAGCATTAGCTAATAGGTTCAAGGAAAAATTAATATAATGTTCCAAACACTCCAGGTGACCTGTGCCAAGTGTAGCAGCTGGCAATAATAGAGGAAATTACATGATTATATTAAAGATGAATAGCACAGCTTTACAAAAATAAGTAACTAACACTGTTCGGAATTCAAATGAGCTATAACAGGAGCAGACCTAATGGATACAAATGAACATAGTATTAAAGTGTAGAAAAGAAAATCAGAGTCTCCATTTACCTTCCCATCATGACCAGGAATCATACTTTGTGAGTGTATAACAAAGCTGATGGCATTTTCTCAGGGCTTTCAAAGAGAAGTCCCTACCACTGCAGTATTTTAAGTACCTACTGACATCTTGTCACCTGAGAAAAGAGTATATTGAGATCAGGACAAAGGTATAGTTTGATCTCACTGGAAACCAGAATTCTGTCTATAAAAAGACCTTGCTGGTTTGCTTTGTGGTAGAACAAAAACAAAACCCTTCAGTTTGGGAGTTAGGGAGTGGAAAGGTGAACAGACTTTCTCAGAATTGGCAGTAGCCCAATGCTTATAGCATTTGGCATGGATAGGGGTTTTTTCCTGAAGTAAATATCTGAAACTGCATCTCCATGTCCCTGTGAGAATGCTTTAATCTGTGCTACTGGCTATTCTGAGCTCTGATCTCTCTTCTGCTCCAGAGAATATCTAACCTTGGCCCAGAAGGCCAATATTTTTCTACAAAATATTCAAATATTGGTGTGCCAAGGGGCAAAAGCTTCCTCGAAAATTTTTCAGCGACTTCTATTTATGGTTCTGCAGCCTTTCTGTAATGGAGTACTTGTATTGGCAGTAATAGGATTACCTGCATCATTAAAGGTTACAGGAGCTTTCCCTTGGCAGGTGCAGTAAACGAAGAAAATTATTTTCAGAGTATTTGGTTTATAACAGAAGGGCTTAATTATAGTTCCAGTGAGGCTGAGCTGCCCAGATCACGGTGATCAACATCAGCTCCAAAAAACATAATGCAGTACATCTGAGAGGTACTGAAAGCAGCACTGTGGGCCACAGGATAATAACACCTGTAAGCAGCTCTCTCAGACAGGTTCTGAAAAGGAGAGAGGAGACAGCATTTCATTATTTTCTTCCCCTGTCTAAGGATGATTGGAAAGAAAACATTGTAATGTGCTCACAATGCATCACACAGCGTAGTCAAACTAACACAGTTTCACATGGCGTCACACTGTCTACTGAGTGCTACTGCAGCACTAAGCCTAAACCTACAACAAACCTTAGGACACTAAAGAATCAAAGCCAAAACCAGGAGATCTTGCTCGCTATTATGGATGAGGCTGTGGGAGAGAGAGAAAATAAATTAATTGCTAGCCAATAGAAGACTTTTAACTTGTTCTAAATCCAAGACAGGGCTGAATTTGGGGTGAATTACCCTTCCACCCTCTCAATCTGAAGCTTTTTTTTTTAAGTGTACAGAATATGCCACTTAACTAAGTCTATTTAGTACCCTGTTTCTAAGAATTCTTCCTCTTACTATCAGTCCTATTAAAATCAGTAGTTATTCAATCAAGTGAATATGACAATCCAAAGAACCATGGCTGGTCTAAGCTTAAAAAGGAAAAAGGTTGTCTAAAGCTAGTGACTATCAGAGATTGATCTTTATTTAAGACAGCAGCTGTTCTTAGGGATTTGGCCAATGGCCAAACTAATGAATATAATCTTGAACATATATAAATATACACACGTATATTTTTCAGGGTTGTTTACTCAGGTATTCATTATATTTGAAAAAATGCCAGTATCAACACGGAGAAGTGACTAAGGACATGATCCTGCGCAGATCTGAAGACAGTTATAAACTCTGCTAAATCCATCTGAAAAGAAGAAATGGAGATTAACTGTACTGAATACAAGTCTGGATTTGTACTTGCAAAACTAGGTCAGGCTGCCGCACAAATCAATCAGAACAGAGGTAAGCCTCGTACAGAACTCTTGGGCAGAATTCTCTATGGTTTCAAGTATTTTTTGTCTGCAGAAGAGCTTACTCTTACAGGCAAATGCTGAAGCATCCAAGCAGCCTGGCAAGGTAGTGATAAGAAATACGGTGGGGAAGACTCCTTTCCTCATCCAGCCCACAAGACATCTGCAGAGCTGATGCACTGCAGCCACTGGAGTCTAGAATATCCCTCATTCCTTACTCTAAACATCTAACACATAATAATGGGTCTGGGCCTTACATTTCCCTTCTGTTTCCCTTCCTCAGGTTGGTTTGTACCAGTGAATGTCTTTCACAGGGAATATGCCTGTAGCAGAATCCACGCAATACAACATCGTGTGGATGCGCACTGCCTTTTTTCTCACCGAACCTCCCTTTGTGCACACATTTGAAGACATGCCATTTCTCTATTCCTGTATGCACAGTTAAGTGCAAGAATAGTATTTTCTGTCCTGTCCCTGCCAGTGAAGCACACATGCAAAGCTGTCAACAGAGCATGCAATAACAATTCTATATAAATTAAAAGAAATGCAAGAGACATTTTATATAACCTACTAATGACTATTAATAATGATAAGTATTTAAGGTGGCCCTGTGGCCCAAGGTACTTTACAAAACATTTTGCATCAGGTGAGCTGGAAGGAAGCCAGCCTATGATTTAAATGCTTTGCTATTGATATTCCAATCACTGCTTACCAAAAATAAGGCAGTAGTGTCTGTCTAGCTCAAAGTGACCACCACATAATCATTCTGGACCATACCTTTCTAATCTGATCCCCTTGTTGAGAGGAGAAGGATTGAGCAAGACTAGACTCCCTTTCCAGTTTTTGCAGTGATTCTTGCATTTCAGGGGAGGAAATACATGTCCGAGTAGTATGCAATGATTTTCCCATCCCATCCCTAATAGCAGTCTCATTTCAGTTAAAACACCCTGATACTTTTAACAAGCGCAAATAGTCTGACTCAAAAGGTCTTGGAATCAGAACTCTAATTTAATTTTAGTGGATCAGGTGATCAAAGGAAATTATTCAGCACAAACCACATTGGATTAAAAGCAAAACAAGTTTCCTGAAAATGACTTCCATTTTTCACTTTATTCCATACCCCGTCTGCTTCTGATGTCTTAATTTCTGCCTCTCAAGATCTGGAGAGATCGGTATTCATTAGAATAGTCCATACCAGTTCAAGATTCTAAGACCTAATGCTATGGTATAAAAATATAGACAAATTGAATTCACATTGGTAATGGCAATTACATAATTGAATTGTTATATATTCATAGAAGCAGGCTCCAGAAAGTCCCAGCTGAAGCAATACTGACAGCAGCCAAGATGGCCTTTATAAGTAACTGTGAGCTGCCTTTTCCTTGTCAGTCCCAAGTCTGCCAGCACTGTCTTGGGGGTACAGCAGCCACCTGTTTCCAAAGGATGCTGAGGAGTAGCATATAATTCTAGACCAAGGAACGTTTATGCAGCTACTTTTTTAGTTTTACTGTTTGCGGTACAGATTACTATCCAAACTAAAATGGCATAAGAAAAACTGTAACTGATCATGCTCACAAGAGAATCACTTCTATTTGAGAATTTTGGTCACTAGACACATGCACACTGCATGGCACAGAAGCCCCAGGTCTCCTACAGAGAGTATCTATTGTACTTCAATGCTCTTTCATGGTGGCCATGCTGGCTGCTTTTATGAAAGGGAAAAGTGTCATTCAACTATTCTCTTAAATATCCTTTTCTGTACAAATGAATTTGAACCAGGCACAAGATGGGATGGTCCAATCAAAGTATGGAGTTTATGCCTTGGATATCAAGAGTATCATTGATTTTTGGACACTGCAAAAATTTAACAGCTGTTCCATTCATGAAGAGGAAGGTGGCTTTTTATCCTTAGGCACTTTGTATCTCATTACAGAGAATATGCATGCTTTATAGTCTCTCACCGAGACTTTTCCAGATACTCTCCACTTACTGTCTCTACATTTACTGTCTTCCTTAACCTAGAATACTGAAAACACACGAATGTCCTTTGGGAAAGGAGAAATACATTTCCTGTTTCCTCACTTGTTTCTTCATCTCCACCTCACTTCATTTAACCACACTAAGGCCATATTACATACAAAATGGCCTATTTCTAGTAGTGTTGCTGCTACAGTACTTACAGTGCAGAAATGTTATAAGCTATGTCTACACCAGGAGACTGAGGTTACTGCACAATCCATTTAGAAAGGAAACCCAAATCATATCGGAGTCTTAATAAGCTCTCACCAACTTGCCAGTTGGGATAACCATGAGACCAGGACCCTGAATTGACATGCAGCTGTTTACTCTGGATTCTTGTATTAGCTTTCAAATAAGACAGAACAAAAAGATGGAAAACTTGCATTTAACACATTATAGCATTTAGGACAACACAGCAGCTGTATTAAACATCCTGTAACTCCCACTCCAGAGCCCTGCCTTTAAGAAAGCAGTAAAAAGAAAGGAGAAAGTGCCCTTTGGCCCTTGAAGCATGTTCTCTTCCTTACACAACAACTATGACTGATTCATACATCACTCTTCTGTATACCTTGCCAGCCCAGGGCTTGGCCTAAGCCTTGTTTCACTTTTTAATAACATACTTAATATTAGCATCCAGATGTAAGCAACAGCAAGCAGAAGCTAGCATAGTATTTCTGCTCCTGCATGCATTTTAGGGTTTCCTGAGATTAGCACTGTATTGTTCCTAGAAGAAACAGCCAAACTCAAGACTACTACTATTCTCATGAATTCTGGTCTTTCTAATCTTCTTCAGTGCTCTTGACTTCCATCTAATAAATCATTTTAGACAGGCTTAGCCTTCATGCTCACATAAACTTTAATGGAATGATGCATAGAGAAGGTAAAATTTCAGGTTCAGCATGAGGCTTTTACTGAACTGTGGCTGGCTTTCAAATGAAAATGTCTTTACCATACCTAAACTTTGCATTTTTTATGCTACAGTTCTAAAGCTTGCTCTTGCTCCCAAAGGAGCTAATGTGCTGTACCCCTTATCTTGTAAAATCACCAGTTCCACAAGACCTCAGACTGTGCTGATTTTAAAAGAAATGTGACAATATCTGCATCTCTGTTCAAAGGCAACATCAGAGTGTTTCAATCAGATTAATGGATTCATATTTTCCTTTAGATTCTGAATGTCCAGACAATTCTTGCCTGATTGAGAGACCTGCAGCTTCTTCACATTTCAGTCTGAACAAAGCACTTTTTCCAAACATCTCAGCAGAGATTCTGCCTGTTTCTCGCTTGAAAACAAAATGCTAAAGGTTAGTCTGGGTTTCCAGTGTCTCTTCATCATGCAGACTGAATCTTCCAAGAATAGGTGTGGGGTCAGTGTGTCCCCCTGCTTTTTATTAAGATGGTAGTTTTAACATGTATCCAGCTGGGAAACAAAACAAATTTTTGGTCCTGATCCTGTACATACAATATGATTGCTGTAGACTTGTTCATTCTAGAGAATTTAACTGACCTGGAGGACAATCAGCATCTTACCAGACTGCATTGTAAGGCATTTAAAATAATTGTGTAAACTTGAATGTGGTTTTCAGTTGCCTGAAAGAGACCATAAGTTGTCTATTTTACAAACACCAGAAAAAACAACCTTATTCTTACTTGCTTTTGAAAGAGGCACTAAAATAGACTAAGATGAATACATATTGGAATAATTTACCATAGCCATTAAGACATAATTTCTATAAGGAAGAAAACACAAATAGCTGAACTTTAAGGACATAAAATTGCCTTGAAGTATAAATAACAATTTGCACATTCCTCTCATTCTCTATAGGAATGCATGCTCCTTAAAGCCATAATCAAAAGGCAAACAAACAAACAAAACCATTCTTGTAATCCACCAAGAAATTTGAGGGTATGCTTTCCTTCTAATCCTAGCTTAAGTAATGCTAGAAAATATATTATGATATGTTCACCAAAAGCAAGTGGGCAGTAGTTATCATAATCTCCATTAAGAAGTAAATATTAACAGGGGAGAAAGGCGCTGCACCGAAAGACACAGCCTCTTACTTCTCTTCTACCACAACCAATACAAACAGTGTGGCTATTAATCATGCTGAAGTCCCAAAGTAGATTTATTCTGGATATTAGTTTGACTCTGGATCATGTTCATGTTCATTCAGTCTTTCTCCTGATCCAAAGGAAAACCAATGTCAACCAGAGGAGAAAGTTAAGTTACCATCTCAGGAAGTTCAGGAAACCTTGATCCACAACAGACTTGCTGCAGGACTACAGAAAAGCATTTTAAGCCAAAACTTCAAAGGTACTAGCTTAAATTAGTACTAAATGGTAACTTATCACATTTTGAAGATATAAGCCTTTTTCCCTTTGCTTCATTTTCTCATCTGTAAAATGAGGATAGAAATACTTAACTAACCATTGGGGTTTAGCTGCATTAAAACTGTAGGGTGCTCTGATAGTATGGTAACATGGGCACATAAGAATGGAAGATTATTCATAGGTTTGACTGTAGTCCCTATCTCAGGAAAATCAGCTGGGATCTCACTGCAGAAATGAACATTGATGAAACAGCTAGCCATTGCTTGATATCATATGAAGGCTTAAGTTTTACCACATAGCATACAAAATTGAGTGATGATTTAGCTATATTACCATCATACAAATTCTAGGCAGTAAGTAGCCTGAGCTTCTTTTTAGCAACTAGAATTTGTAGTTGACCTGAGGTTAGGAAAGACTGGGAGTCTTGTAGAGTGTGAGAAGTCAGGGGCTGAGAATATTCTGCATTTACCACTGTGCGTGTGCACATGCAAAAGTCCATCAAGTTGCAAAAAGAGACAAAACATCTCTTCTCTCAGCCCCACATGCCTCACAAGCCCTATTCTCAAAGACTGTGTGGGCTGTCTAAAGTATATTTATTGGTCACAAGCACTGGATAACATATAACAAGATCATCTTGTCTAGACACAAAACATGATAAAACTATGTAAAGGAACCATAGGTGACTTCTTATTACTTACTCTACACACAGCTAGACCAAACTAAGCAAGGATTATATATAGAGAGAGGGTAAAATAATGGTTTATAAACCAAGAGTTAAGTTGTTGAGAGAAAATCTTAACCTTGGTAAGTTTTCCTCCCCTCCTTCCTCTCTTCTTCTCTAGGAGACATAAGAAAGAATGTGAGTCTGGGGTTAAGAGGGAAAAGAGAAAGTAGTGTTTACTTATATAAAACATTACAGCTCAGTATAATGAAGTATTTCAAAACTCCACCCTAAATTCCAAGGAAAGAAAAATTGCTGCTTCCTATAGCAATTGTCTCATTAAATTCTGCCTGCATTTTATTCTGGCTTAGTACAGTTTTGTATGGATTTTTTTTTTTTTTTTAATTCTCATCTGGCTTTGAGTCAAAGTGCAAAAACCAGAATTCTTTAGAAAGTAGAGCTGATCAGGCAAAGGTTTTACACTAGCAAGAACACTGATATTTCAAAAATATTTTCATCCTATTTTGGTATAAAGATGAAATGATTCAAACATATTCCCAGGAATGCTTTCCTGAATAACAAGTGATTCATGAGAGAAGGAATGAATCCTCATTTGAATACCTACATGTCTAAGAAGCTCCACAACTAACTGGTTATAGAATTAGCCTCTCTTTATCCCCTTCACATTTAAATTATTTATATTAACTCAAAAAGCTTCACAAGAAACAACTTCCCTCCCCCACACTATGTTGGTCAGGGGACTCACCCCACCTGTAAAGGTCAAAGGCCAAATTTTCCACACTAAAAAGGAAGATTTGGAAGAAGGTATTTTACAATACCATCTGGAAGAATGTCTTGACTTACCAGATATTCTACAGTGGTCTTATTGATTTTTACTATACATTTCTGTCTACTTTTGGACCTTGAAAACTTTTTCTTCTGAACATTTCATCCAACCAAGCATGTTCCCATGAAAACTTTCAGGTTTTAACTCAGGGTTTTTTTGTTGTTGGGGGGGTTGTTGGTTTTTTTGGTTTTTTCAGAAAAACATATGAAAAAGAAATCAGACTAAACTCACTAATGTTCTTAAAACCTATTTGTAATACAAGTAGTTTCTGTAAGCCTTTTTCTTCACTTTTCTAGGAGTTACTCATACAAGTATCATCTGTATCATGTTTAGGGAGGAACTGTTATACATGTGAATGAGTATTCAGGCATGAACTATATAATTCATTAGTTTATACATTTGCTCCAGAGAGCAAGCCTGGAAGCATTTCATTGTAATACCACACATGCAATTACGTGGTGGGAATATGATAAGACAAAACTGGTAGACAGCCAACAAAACTTAGTTTCTCCGAGTCAAAAAGAAAGTTATTAAAATCCGAGATCCACGCTGTACAGTTAAATATTTTGTTTGTCTTCCCCCAACTAGCTCATATCCTGCACTGCCTCCTCACTTCCCCCATAGTCTAAGTCATTTAAAGTCCTCAGTTCTGATTTAATTCTATCAGAAAGCAGAAACTCCATCATTTTACCCTAGTAGCTGACCACATCCCTCAAATTTAGAGTTCCAACTTTGTCAAGTCAATAGCAGCTAAATAATCTGAAGGCACATGGTGAACAACATTTGACAATTTCAGAAGATCACCAAATGGAGAACTTCTTCCTTTCCACCTTTATCTTTGCACTATGCAGTAGAAGATTTCTGGAAAACTCGGGAGGTAAAAGTGATGGACATTATACAACAAAATCCTTGTATTACAAACACTGAATATGTCTCATGTCAGTGGAGGTTTTCCACTGAAGAAGCATAAAACCACTAAAAAGTGGTTTGTAAGGACAATTTAATCTTAAAAGGGCCAAGAACTTACATACTCAAGCTCTGTCCTTCGCTAACTTGGGGCCTTATCCAAAGACCACTGAGATACAAGAAAATTTCAGTTAATTGACTTCAGAGAGCTTTGGATTAGAAGATCCTGGCAAGACTGACTCTACAACAGCTCTTGAAAGGGTACTGAAAAAGTCTGTCTTATCTCACTATATATAAAAAAAAAATCAGAATGGCACAAAAAAGAGTGAAAGGTATTCCAGAGGTACATCTGTGCTCTTTAAATATCTGATGGCCTAAAAATATGTGAGGGATGAATAACGTATACTTTCAGAAAACTGAGTTTACAGGGAAAACTGCCATGCAGTTTAGCTTTAATTTTATCTCCCTGTCAACTGCAGAGCCACACTGATCCTCAGAAAATTTTATCTTGTTTTACCCATTTTTTTAAGAAAATGAGAAGAAATGGGATTGCTATCTCCAATATCCACCCCAATGTGGTATAAAGGGAGACAGAAAACACACTCACATGCAGTATCTGAATTGTGTCTGGCCTAATCCCACCACGTATGCCAGGCTCCCTACATACTTTCCCTCTGAAACTCTGCAAACAGAGCTATGTTGTCAAACACCAACATTGTACCCTTTTCTAATAGAATAAAAGCTGCGCAGTAATGATCAGCACTAAGCAAAGATGGTGTGACAATTGGCCCCACTACTTTGCTCTTGGAGACCTTTTCAAACAGTTTGCTTTGTCTGCAAGAAGCCAAGCGCCTTTTCGCAGTGGGGAGGCCACAGCTCTGCTGCTCAGCCTGGGGCAGGCAGGGAGGCAAGGCTTTCCCTCTGGCCCTATTTCACTTCACAGAAAGGCAGGAGAATGCTATGAACAGCAGGTAGTAGGTCTGCAGTGGTTTCATCCTGACTGTGACAGCTGGAGAGACCTAGGAAACCAAAGTCAGCTAGGGAACCTGCACTCCTATTTACATCAGAAAATGATCTCTTCAGCTCTCTTTACAAATAGTATTTCCTTCAGAAAAGTCCGTGACCATCTGAAACATTGCTACTTTACCAATTCCCACTGACAAGCATTTTTGACATTCAGTCTCTCCGCTCTTTCTGAGACAGCAAAGACAAAATGATCTGTATTACACCAGCACTAAGATTCAAGATCAGGTTTAAATATCTTCTTTGCTTTTCTGAGTTTATATCAGGCCCTTAACATTACTAGCATGTGTTTATCATGGTCTGGTAAACAGAACAGAGAACATAGCACATGGTAGTGATTTAAACTGTGTCATTAGCACATGGCAGGGGGGAGGGCTTTACTTGTATAAATCACACATACCATACAAATTCTTTAAACAAATAAAGAGCTGTGGAGGGAGGGAGGGAAGGAGGGAAAGGGAAGAGACCTATACAACCCCCAAATTTTCCATGCTTTCCCACTCTTGTTTGGAGGGTTGGCTTTTTTTTCCCACCATATGATGGAGTCTCCTCTTACCCAGTTTATCAGAAATTCCTCTCACACTGCACACACTGAGGCAGCATGCTGCCTACATTTCAGGAAGGTCTTGGCAATGCGCAAGCAGCTCTAGAACACATACTGCAGGCAGAGAACATAATCTCACATATTTTTTAATAGATGCAGTCACCATTTCACATGCAGTATATTAATCCTTTGTGCCTATGAATTCTTGATAGAAACAAGTACTGTAATGAACAAGTCCGAGGTAGAGACAGGGAGCACAGATATCACATTAAGGGGAAGAACCTGATGCCTCACCCTTTTTAAAAATTGAATAATGCATTTTTGTGTATGTTGGAGTTACACAATGAAATGCAACTCAAAAGAAGTATTGGTCAAAGCTCAAGATGGCATACCAAGCCACTAGTAAATCTGTGTTCTCACGTCTCTGCTGGTACATTGTATAAGGCATGCTGCTGTGCTCTGATGCAAGTAGCACTCACTTGTTACCTTACTTTCAAGGACAGAAGTAAAACCAAAAGAGGAGGGAGAGTACTGGAAGAGGGTGACATACGTGAAGGTGATTTTATATTGTTCAGTAAGACAGAACACAATTCTTGATTCAGTCTAATTTGTCAGGTTTTTAACGTGGTACTGGTCTACAAAACACGTTTCATATGGATTAAAACTACTAATACTTCACGTATATTATTTAGTCATGGCTTTCAGTAATCTTGTAGAAAGACAAATAAAATTACCTCTCTTTTACTTTTAGGAAACCTGAGGTAAAGACACTCAGGATCAAATTTACTCAGCAGAAGACACAAATATTTCTTCAGTGAGCTCTCCAACAGCCCCAAGGTGTCCAAGACCCGTTGATTTCAGTGGTTCTTTCAAAATAACAAAGTTATTATCTTGAGCTACTAAACAGTTCTAAAAATTTGAAGTGATGGCTTCATTCAAATCTGTGTCAGAAACGGATTAAAACGTAGGAACTGAAAAGGCCAGATATGCCCAGAGATACACAGGGCAAAGCTGCTCTGAAACACTTTGGGCCTTTCGCTCACAACCATTCTACTTTAAAAACTTTGCTGAGCAGGCAACAACAAGGCCCTGAATAACAGGAGAAGATGACAACCCCACAAGGATGTAGGGCATACTCAGTAGAATATCTAGATATTTATATGTCACCCAGATCTGCAGCATGTAAGAGAATTGATTTATTGTGCTAACAGCTCATGAAGGAGGAAGAATTACTGCTCAGACAGGGAACCAAAGCAGAGAGAGAATGACTGACATTCTTACAATCCCACAAAAAGCACACTCTATTTAAGTAGACTGCTGCATCACCTGCAGTTTCCAGGTTAATTTTACACAAAGATTAGCAGTTTAGCAGCCCCCACAAGTGTTTTCAGCAGCAGCATATACCCTGTTCTCCAGGATTCAATCCCACTTAAAGACAAATAAGCATAAAGGAGCTGAGAGAAGTTTCCAAAGACACAGGTAGTGGTCAGCTGTCAAAGGCCACCAGTGAAAATGAAGTGTTTTCTGAAGTGTCCTCAATATACATGGAGTTGGAGCACAAGAGGACTGGAGGGATTTTGAGTTTGGCAGATAAGATGTAGAGGAGGAGAAATTACTACTATCTTAACATATCTCATTCCTGAAGGATTTTGGGAACCAAAATTTAATCCAGATACATTTCTTACCAGAATTAACATCATCCTGCACAGATAGACACATAATAAGTAGATCTCCCTTCAGGATTAAGAAGAAAAGAGATTAGTATCAGCTTTCCATCCCAACCACCATTCTTACCTCTGTATCTCCATCCTATGTCAAATTGACAAGACTTGTCCATTTTTAGAAAATACCACCTGAAAAAGTGTGGCAGGAAAGGAGTCAAGGAGAGAAGACAACTACAGGGAGAGAATGCAGAGCACAGTGGTGTATTTAAAGACTGTTGTTTGTGATCTTCCAGTGCCACCTTTGATTGGAACTCACCAAGTATAAAAAAGCTTACAATCATTCCCGGGAGAGAATGAAGTTTCATTTGCTTGATATTGCCTCATTTGCAGTAAGAGAGTCCTCCTGGATTCTCTATCTTTTTTCAAGAGAAAATCAAACACTGAATTCTTCTACTCTAGTGACTGAACTCTATCTCCTGTTCCTATGCCATGACTGTGTCCCTTGAAGTGTTGGCTGGAAGAGGCTCACTTGATTTTCGTGACTTAGCATTCTCGTGCAACATGGGGAAGAGGTACATGCAAGGAACCTGCTTTGAGAGGTTCACACAGTAATGCTGGAAAAAGGAGGAGAAAGGACAAAAAAACCCTTCTGTTGTTTCAGTTATCAGACCTGCCCAAAAATCCCTACCTGGGATTTTTGTGTACTCTAGTCCACAGTTACAGCCACAAGCCTTTTAGGCCAAACCCTCAGAACACGTAAAATGCTCCAGGAAAGTTAATGTGACAATTCCAGCAGAGTTTCAGCAATTTGCTGTTGCCAAGAATTAGGCTCAGCAGCATAACAAAGACAGTTGCTTAAACCTATTAATAAGTAGTGCACTTTTACCACCTCAGTATTATAGTGGCAACTGACTAAAAGCCATTTCAAACAAGTATGTAGGTGGTCTACTTCATGATGCAGAAAAGAAAGAAGAAAATTAACTGAAAAGAAAAATGAAATAAATTGATATAGATGCACCTATATACATAGAAAATACACAGATATGTCTATATATATTTATGCATATTTACAAATATACACATATGGATCTATTATGCAAACATAAGACACACAACAGATATATAGAATTGTTTCAACAGGATATAAACAGTTAACTTATAAAGCAGGCCAAAAGCTTTTTAGTATACAAAAGCCAATCTTTGAAATATCAAGCAAAACAGCCATAAAGAAGCTCATGGACATGCCAGCTGCTCTTTTAAAGCTTCAAGTTAACAGTTGCTGAAAGAGGCCCTTCAGGCTTCTTTTGCTGCCGAGAATCAGGCAAACTTCATTTCTAGAGAGCTTCAGTAGTCAAGATGTTCTTCTGTAGTGCTAGTATTGTACTGCTGAAACAAATGGGTTTACTTGACAGCTAGTACAACTAGGTATTTAGAGAGAACTTGCTTTTGCAAGGTATTATCCACTCTGTGTTGTCAGAAACTAATTTGTGGTTTTTGCAAGAATGGTCGTATGACCGTATGCACTGTGGGGTTTTCAGACAGGGTTAAAGAGTCAAGCAACAGCTCCTCATCTTTCTTCTTCTGAACTTAGCATTTTAATCCCATAGTGGGGAAGAGGAAACAGAGCAGGAAAAAAAAGTGGGTTTTTTACTACTAATGTATAGCAGAATGTCATTTGCAGAATATATTCTCTGTAAATTAGCAAAAATAGGGATCGTGCTATTCCAGGTGTGTCTTTTCACATCCTGACAGGTTTGCCACCATTTTATCTCCTGGCAACTTCACTTTCCATGCCCAGACTCTTGTCCTTCGCTTTCTCTTTTTTTGAGCTGGTAACTACACTGTCTCTGGGTGCCTCACACAGCTACCATCCACTCACTTCCATCTGTTCTCATTCTTACACAGCACTACTGCAAAATACATCCTAAAGAAACCTCAGGCTATTTTACTTGGTGCCCTAGTAATAATGTTCTCTTATGTAAGCAGTTGAGAAAGATGACAGGTTGACTCTAATCTCCTCCATGCAGGTGCCATTTGAATGTTAATTATCCCTAGCTAAAAATTCTACTTTCAGGCCATCCTTCTTTAAATTTGAACTAAAGACGACAAATTTCATATGATGAGATTCATTCCTGGTGACTGTAGACAGCTAATAGAGACATCTAGGTTAGAATCCTAATCAGCAGAAAGAGCAGATTTTTTTGTCTCTCTCCAGTGACTGTGAGTAAGGCTCAGTTAAGGGCCTGAAGTTGGCTCAGGTGAATCTAGGCTGTATTTTCTACTTCTCATTTGCAGAGAAAGAATCCTGCTCAAGAAGAGTTGTCCTCTCAGGAGGAGTTCTCAGGGAAAGTGGAACTTGAAGAGGACACTATTGCTATCAGTGGCATGATAGGACATGACAGACATTTTTATGATCAGTTGTAGAGTAAGGGCACATCTTCATCTCACCATCCTCAAATTACTGTAAATATGGTAACAGGGTATGGCATACAGGGAAGCACAAACTGTAGTGCTATTAAAGCACTGTAGGTCATGGCAATTCAGATGCCATAAAGTACTTTATTTCTCTCTCAGTCACAGGTAACCTACAATAAGGTACCTTGCACTGCAAAATGTGATCATAGATGTAGCTGAAACGTACTGTAGTGACTTGTCCACTTCATCCTTAGGGAAGAATTTAGGTCCTTTTTTTTTTCTTTTTTTTCATTTTATTTTAAAGGTAATGCTATTTCTGTAGCCTTGTTAATGATTCTAGCATTCTATTCAATATTAAGTGTCTAGGAGCTACTGCTACATCCAGTACATGAAATACAAGGAGAGGGGAAGGAAGAAACTGAAACAAGTTTATAATAATTGATATTTCCAGACTATAATCTTGGCATCTCTTTAAATCCATTTAGAATTGTTTGCTACCTGTTCCTGAATATGAATAGGCTATTTCACCCATGAAGGGTGAGTGCTAAGTTCCTTCCCTGTTTATGAAAGATCCATAACTCAAAAGGGCAGCAGGCCAGAGTGAGTGGCAAAGATATGTCTTTTTTTTCCTCCAAGCAAGTCGAAGAATCATAATGACCCTTCATGGATGAGACAGTCTATTTATTCTTTTTGGTTGTATTTCTTTTAAATTAAGCTTTTTAAAAAGGGACTGAACCCTGGCATCAGACAATAAACAGAAGGTTGGTGATAGATCTGGATAATTAATACTTTGGGGCTTGTTGGATAAGCCAAAAACAGGAAAAAAAAGAAAAAAAAAATTGTGTTACCAAAACTGTTTGGGTTTTTCTTTTCGGCATATTTTCACCAAAGTGAATAACAAAGGTAACATTGAAGGAAATGTTTTGTTTGACCAGACATGTAATATGTTGTTTAATTTGCCAGTATATTAATAATTTAATTTTTTTTAAAACTAAATTTCAATCCAACATTTTATTTCAATGACTGTTAAAAGAATCACCGTTCAACCTTAGTCTACAAGGGAGATAGTGAGAAATTAAACAAAGCTTTGAAAGCACAGCAATGTGAATATCAAAGAAGGACATCTGAAAACTGGCACAATCATGGAAAAAGGAATAAGCATATGTCGTGGTTTAACCCCAGCCAGCAACTAAGCACCACGCAGCCGCTCGCTCACTTCCCCCACAACCCAGTGGGATGGGGGAGAGAATCGGGGCAAAAAAAGTAAAACTCATAGTTTGAGATAGGAACAATTTAATAGGACAGAAAGGCAGAAAATAATAATGATAAAAATAACAATAATAAAATGACAATAATAATAAAAGAATTGGAATATACAAACCAAGTGATGCACCATGCAATTGCTTGCCACTCACCAAATGATGCCCAGTTAGTTCCCGACCAATAATCTCCCCCAGGCCAACTCCCTGCAGTTTATATACTGGGCATGATGTCACATGGTCTGGAATACCCCTTTGGCCAGTTTGGGTCAGCTGCCCTGGCTGTGTCCCCTCCCAACTTCTTGTGCCCCTCCAGCCTTCTTGCTGGCTGGGCATGAGAAGCTGAAAAATCCTTGACTTAGTCTAAACGCGACTCAGCAACAACCAAAAACATCAGCATGTTATCAACATTCTTCTCATACTAAATCCAAAACTTAACACTATACCAGCTACTAGGAAGAAAATTAACTGTATCCCAGCCAAAACCGGGACAGCATAACTGTAGAAGCAGAAAGGACAAAAATGCAGAAAGACAGAAGCATAGAATAGGTTGCACACTTGAGTTTGAAGCTATTCTCTCTACCTTGACTCCCTTGAGCAACACCATACTAAGCCATACAAGCCAGCCACATCACCTTACAGGAACTCACACAGGGATGCTGGCAGGATACATAGTCCAAAGTCCAGGATGTAGCACTGTCCTTTCCCTGGGATCCACCAGGGATTCACAGCAAGAATCCTTTAAGATGATAGTGCAGACAGCTCTCTGCATGATCCCAGTTCTCTTAAAAGATGTACATGGAAATGCTATCCCTGCATTAAAAATCAGAGGCAGGTAATGAATTGTACTTACCAGACACTTTTGACTTTATATTCTACCTATTAATCCATTTCTGCCAGAAATATTTTGAACATGTCAAATATTTAGGAGCTGCAAGATGCTTAGATTTATTTTGTCACCCTAACAGCTTTCCTCCTCCTCACCAACATCTCTGTTACAGCATTTCCCTCCCCAAGTTACATTGGCCTCAAATGCTGAACCAAAAATATTGAGTGTTGGGTTTAACAATCAATATTATGCCACTCTGCAGGGCTAGAAATGGGAGCTTTTTCCTCTAGTGATTAAATGTTGCCAGCTTCCCAATGGGTTTCAGAGTATTTGTTTCCAGCCCTGAAGGTCCCAAGATTTTAAAGCAGTGACATTTTAACTATCCTTACAGGAAATGCATATTTATCATATGAACAGGTTTTAAAACCTCAGAGAGCATATCCTGAAATGATATACATAGCTTTTACAGCACAACAAACTGCTTACTGTTAATTGTTCTATTAGTTGTGCACAGTCAATGAGGTAACCTGTTTACTTCATTTGGCATAGGTACTTGTCTTGTAAAAGATCAGGAGTGCTTTAGCGTACAGTGCTTTACAGACGTAGCTATAGAAGATAAGTGTTCCGATAAAATGTTCAGGTATTTGTAGAATGGTTTATTTCCCAAATCATCTATTAGATGTAGTAGGAATGGAATGTAAATTTTTTAGCCAGTAGTAACACTGAAAAGAGCATTGGTAAATCTGTAACCTACATTTCCCCTTTATTCCTCCATCTTCAGTTGTCATTTCTTCATTAATAACTTCTGAAAGCTTTTACGCTTTAGGTGAAATATCTTGGTCTAATTTTTGCTCAAAAGTAGAGTAGTTTTGGAATTTAAAAATAGGAGTAGAAAAATATAAAAGAATATTTACAAATATTAGATAACCAGGGTCAAAATAGAAAAAATATTGGGGGGGGGGGGGAACGGAAAAAAAAAATTTTTACTACCTTTCAGTTCCTTTACCTGTTCACTAAACAGCAGAACATTGGTAGCACAAGAAAAGAGCTCTCAGCTCAGTGTTTTTCTATGTGCAGCAGAACTAAAAAAACTTAGTTTCTTATAGGTTTGTGTCTTTTACTGCTGCCAAACAAAATATAAAATGGCTGAATTCTTTCTGCCATCTTCTCCCTGGGTAATAATTTGGTTTCTTTCCTCTGCCTAGCTACCAGTTTTCAAATTCTAAACCACTATTACAATTAAGTGAAATTCAAACATGCATTACTCCAAATAAAATCAAAATGTTTTGCTTTAAGTCTCTTTCATCTGCCTTCACCTTCAAAGGACTTGTAGTTTCACTGCTTTTACCCTCAGTTCCCAGAAGGAATTGGGATATGAAACTGCCCTTCACGTCCCATAATGCATTTATACTGAAATTATACTAAATCTCAGATTGCTCTGTGGAAATGTATTAGAGATTATATAACAACTGTCAGCCTAGGTAATAAGCACAATCTATCCATTTCTGCTTAAACACTGCTCACTGCTGCATCAAGCAAAATTGAGAAAATTCAAACATGGAAGCAAGATACTACAACATTTCAAAATTCTTCAATTTAAGCTACTTTTTCTGCTTCTCCCTATTATTATTATTAAATATTTGTCTCATCTAGATATTAAGGCTGAATTTTTCTGTATTTCTTAACCAACTCAGATTGTTAAAAGAGCTCATTTTCTATTCATAATTCTCAAAACTTTCTGAACTGGATGTAAACAAAGAATTCAAACATAGCTTGCAAAATATTTTGGAAGTTTTCCCAGTTAGTCAAGGATTTCCTCAAGATAACTCTTCAGCCCTTTCAAAAAGGAGAACAAACATAGGCTTTGTATGTATGTATGTATCGCATATAGAATGTGGATTTCTGAATGTCTGCACCAATAATATTTCAAAGGCTTTCTGAGATCTCCTGAAAAAAAAATCTGCATCATAATTTCTCTGTTTATTTCCTTTCTCCATTTTAGCATGAATTATAAGTAATAATTAAGAATTAATTATAGAACTTTTATTTTTATTAAAGACTCTCAAAACTCTAGTAAAAACCAGAGCAACTCTACTTACTCACTGTCAAAGCTCCTTATTTGCAATATCTCAGCAAACTGTAGTGGAAATGATCACACGATGAAGGTAATTATTCTTATTTTCTTGGAATTATAAACAGTAGCAGGTTTTTTCCTAGGAAATAAAAATCCTGCAAGCGTTTTTATTAGTAACAAATCCCAAAAGATGTTAAGCAGGGGTGTGAAACAAGGTGTTAAACATTTACATTCTTCCTCCTACAATGTATTTCCTAGTAGAATTTTTTTCAAAGTTACACTAGACAACAATGACATCAGGCTTAGGCTCTAGAACAGTAGGCACTATGCATTTTACAGAATGAAACTTACTGTTATCTGTATATACTGGGAAGAATTAAGAGTCTCAGTTCACTTCAGGCACTGCTTGCCAGACTTCCTGCAACCAGAGTATAATATTTTTTAGATGACACATTTTAAGTTTGTGGGTTTGAAGAAATATATACCTCAGGCAAACATGCACATAAAGTAAAGCACAACATCTCATCTCAGAGGACTATATTACTGAATCTAACCACATCTTCCTTCTGTCATGCCTTTTCTTAAGATAAATATCCATGTTCCAGTCCTAATGATCCAAACAATTCCTAAATGTGACTTTATTCAAATCAAAGATGGTCCACACAGAAGTTCAAGCTACTAGCAGCATGTTTTTATGAGAATGTTTGATTCTTCAAGAGTAATATGACATATGAATCTGATGAACAGATCACAGGACAACATTTTTTATTAGTATATAAACACAATGATTAGGAGTTAACTGTGTCTAATTTTCTTCCAAGCATTTCCAGCTAAGTTTTACTGAAAGAAGCAAATAAAGATGTAAGGATGGAAATTTCTTCTGAAATCATATTAGGACTTAACATTTCTAATTTTCTCCTTACCATTTATGAACAGAATTACATCTGTGAAAAATAATGAATTAATTTTACATTCAACTTCCAAATTCTCCAGTCTGAATTCTCTCAGGCACCCTACACTGCTTTGCTCAATACCACTGCATTATACGGACAGCCCTGGGAAGACCAACATTGTATATAATGGCACAGAGCAGCCAGTTGGTATCTTTAATTAGGCACTAAATATCCCCATATCTAGTTGTATCAGAATTAGAGGTCTGAGGTTGGACATTCATCCCATAATGTTACACACACACAGCTTGACTTATGTAGCATGCTGCTCAACTGTTACTGAGCTATACTTTCTATACATTCCAACCATATAAGCCAATTCCATTTCAACATTGTCACACAAATCCATTTTCACTGCCTTTGTATAAAGCAATGAGAGTCTCAGTTAATATAAGATGTATTTCTGATTATTTCCTAAGAATATACATTTCTGTTTATCTTGGATGGTATTTTCCTACATTGCTTTATCAAAAGGTACTTCTCTGAATTGTATCTACCCATTATTCATGGCATCACTTTACTTTTGATTTATACTCATGTGATTACTGTAATGATTTTATATACACATATATAAAGCATAAGTGCTTTTACAGCATAAACAGGACCATTACATGTTATATTTGTTACATGAAACACTTCATAATTGTGATTACTAAATGTTACAGAGTTAAATTTTCCTTTCCATGAACCAAATCAGAAAGTTCAAATATATATTTAAAAATACAGTACTGCTAATGGTTTTAAAGAAATACTGTATGGCACAAAATACTTGTTGCTGGCATTGGATGCATTTTACTTTTGTTTAAGACTGTTAAAACTTGGTTTTAAAAATGTAACCAGTTTTAAAAGAATTAACTAATTTCCCAAAGGTCACTCCTGTGAAATAGTACTATGCCAGCCATGAGAATGTTAAGCTTGAAACCTTTTAAAAGAATTTAACAAGAAAGCTTTATTACTGAAAAGTAATTCTTGGCTGTTACTGTGGTAATCTGTATGTCAGACACACATACACAAACACATCCATCCACAGTGTTCATACACTAAATTTCCACATCCAAAGCACTCACAGTTTGGAAGCAGTAGGGAGGCCAGTGCAGGTTTCACCTACTCCTATTTTAGGCACATGGATTTTCATGCAGTTTTTCATCACAGAGACAGTGCAGGCCTCTCCTTCAGGCAGAACCCTTTCCTGCCTCTCATACCTTACCACAGTCTTACTTTTTGTGCTTACCTCTTTCCAAGCTCAGCTACCCAGGCATCTTGTTCTGCACACCAGTTTCATCCAATCCAGTTTCCTTGGCCAGCCAGTCCCAGCTCTAGCTGCCCCAATAGTTATTTCCACCCTCTTACATGGGTCTAAATTTAACCTCACTAACTCCTCTGTCAATGGGATGCTGATCATTTCTGGATTGGAGATGGGCAGCCTCTTCCTTCTGATACTTGAACTTCAGCAAAGAGACTGCAGCCACCCAAGATAAAAATGGCCCTGTTCTCATCCTACTTCAGGGGAGCTGAGGTATAGAAACTTCACTCTCACCATTTACGACAGGGTGCAGGAGCACGCTCAAGTACACCTTTGAAACGCACAGCCTACAGCAAAGTCTCTGTGCTGCCACAGTTAGAAAATGAAAGGGGTTTGTCTTTTCTCTTAAACATAGTGTCTTAATGTTCTACTGCTGCTGCTGTTTCCTAAAAGAAAAAAAAAAAAAAATTAAGACTTAACATTGCACCTCAACTCCCCAGGTCTTGCACCACCACTGCTTTTGAACCCTGAAATGTTTATGTTGGCCTCTACCATTAAAACAACAGGAGTAGGTGAGTATTTTGGATATGGAGCATTATTTCAGCCATTCATGAGGCTGGAAGAGGATGATGTAAAATGTTAGACAATCAAGTGGTCAATAATCCCTTCCTTCTTCTTTATATTGCAGTAGCACTTAACAACTTTAGTCATGGGGCACTGGTTGGTCTTCTACTAACACACATCAATATGTTTTAGTTTTAGGATTGTACAGGTCTGCCACAAACATATTCTTATAAATACAAACCGCTGGTGATTTAACAGACATCCACTACAACTCTTTCAAAGCATAACTAAACCCAAATGTTTTAATAATCCATAAAAATCAGCAAAACAGATCTTCACTTGGCTGATGCTACAGAAGTTGTGTTACCCTGGCCTAGGCATTGTTTTACCAGGCAATACAAAGATATAGTTTTATTTGCTGTCCTTTGGGTCAAAAAAGTTCTAGTTCAACAACATATTCTGACAATTAACAGGTTCAATAAGGCCCCCAAGGAAAAGAAAATCAATTGGAAGTCTGGAGAGACTGTGCTAAGTCTAAAGGCAAAGGTGAGATTTCCACATAACAGCCTCTTCCAAGTTATTGATACTTAGTAGAAGTAATGGTGAATCCCAGCCTTTTATTTTGGGCAGTCTCCAATACAGCTGATGTTATGGTGAGTATGACTACAACTGTTCATTCCTGCACCACAACAGCTGTGAAACAGAAGATTCTGAAGAAATGTTATTATGTCATTATGGTCCTTTTTGTCAACCAAATGCCCTTCTCATGAAAATCTAATGACATCAGTCAAGTATCTTTGTGCTCATATTGGGATTTGGCCTATGTGTCAGGGAAGTTAATACACATGACTACAAGATAATAATGAAGCTCTGCCCTTATTCACACAGGTATCTGACAGAACCAAACCAGACAGATATTTCCTTTCATTTCTTATCCCCTAAATTCTGTTCTCTTTTCAGAATAGGCAATTATAAAAACACAAAGAAGTTAATTCAATTCCAAATTATCATTTCACTATCACGAGGTATTTCTAGACACAAACACAGAGAAGGCTATTTGTGCCTAATGTTGTTGTTATTAGCATACACTAGCATATTACCTACTGCTTGTAAGTGTTGAGTAACCTGTCATACTAAGTATGTACAATTGCTATGGTATACAAAACTAGGCAATTTATGTATGATTCAAATACTTCACTTCTAAATTCTTTACTCTATATTCTGTAAATCACATGCTATTTTTTATTAAAGAATGATGGATAGTTGCCAGAGGAGCTATAATTAAGAATTGTTTATTTAGTGCAGAAATTTCATGTGAAGCTTTTATAACACAATACTCACCACTGGACATGTTTAGCTTGTAAGACTGATTTTAAAGGACAATGAAATAGAAAGAGGAAGATGTTTGTTTTATTTTGGTTTGGGTTTATATTAAAGGGGGGGGAGGAAAGAGAGTTATATGAGTTACTTGAAATATGTGGTATACAAAGTTTATTTCCCAAACTACTGTGCTTTTTTTTTTTTTTAAGTTAATGGTGCCATAAATCAAAACTGCATAATACTTTTAAAGTATCTAAATATGGTCCCAGTGCAGACTCTAAAATAGGTTTTCCAAAATCTATATGCTTAGCCAAATCCATAAATTGATCCCACTACTCTAAAGAGTTAGTGTTAATGTGTGCTTTTTAGTATGTTTGCTAGAGCTAGTATCTTGTCAGGCAAACTAAATAACATGTATATTGTACAGATTTCAACTAATACCTGACAGATATAAACTAGCATTAGTTTTAAATTGACTGTGGAGATTTTACATCATCATTTGAGTCCTCTTGCTGAAGGTTGTTGTACAGATGCTTCACTGGAATACATTTAGCTGTTACCCTGTAGAAAATGTGGGGAACTGCCAGGGAGAGAAACCAGCAAACAAAACATAATGCAGAGTCAGCAAGCCTGGCATCTGAAATATCTAGAGTACCCAAAGCTGAATTGTGAAATTTGTCTGGTTATGCAGCATGGGATTTTCTAGTTGGGCATCCCAACCATTCTAAACTATTTAATAAGTTTCTCTTTTGAGAAGCAGAGATCCAGTCATTATTATCCTTTTATTTCAAAGACAAACTCTGTCCTTGTTTTCTGAATGTTTTGGAAGAAGCAGCAATATCCTGAAAGACCCATAGCAATCAATGTCCTAATTAGTTAGGATTCTTTAATTGAAAATGATTTTTCATTTTAGAAATGCCATTTCTTTAAAAACGAGTTTCTTTGCAGAAATGCATTACTTCCAAATAATTAAGGTCTGGCACGAATTAACTCAGGGCCTGTGATTAGCTGAAGGCCTAATGATTAAGACACTTCCTGAGGATGTGGAAGATCTGGGTTCAAACCTGGTCTGCTTGATTCAGACGAGGAATTTAAACCCCACAGTCTCCCACATCCCCAGTAAATACTTCAGCTTTTGGCCTGGGAAGCCAGCCCATCCTTTATCAAGGGATATTTACTTATACAGAATAGAGCAATGTCAATAGCAAATACTTTGAGAGATTCCTCCCTACCCTGTTGTAGGCAACTGTAGCCTATTGAAGAGCCTACAATATATTGATCACGGCATTCATATAGCATACAGAAGGCTGAGACAGCATTCAGCTGCCTAAATACGGGAGTCTAGTGCCATTTCAAATACCTTAGTATGAGACAGCTTTTCTGTAGATATAACAGAGAGAATTGCAGACTTGGAATATGACCTGTGCCCAGCTGGAGAGACAATTGAAGTCAGATGAGAGGGTTTAAGGCATCTCCAATGGCACTAATTGCCTATGTTTAGTCAGCTAAATCCCACTCGGAGTTCCTCATGCAACTCTGAATTGGGCAAGCCAAAAGCTTGAAGGTGCATCACCAGTGTCCTCTGTGAATAAAGTGAGTTAGCTGAATACTAGCTGCTCTGAATGTGTCTTCTCTCAAAATCTTGGTAGTTCTCAGTTAAATTTCAGTTAGAAACTTTTTTTTTTTTTTAAATGCTGAAAACTTTCTAGGATGGGAAAACTATCGATCTGTTAGGTCATGTAAGTCTGGAGATAGCTGGTCTAGAGTGGTCTCCCAGCATGGCTTTGTATAGACAAGAAGGGAAGTTAATAGCAACACTCTGTTCCAGAGTAAGCTATTAAATAATGTCAAGGGAGTTCTAAAGGAGAAATCAATCCACTACACTGTGGATTTGTAAGTTTTCTAGTCTACCCAAACCCAAAATACATCTGGTTTACTAGGTTAGGCTGCATGTATGCACTAATAATAACCATGTTTCATTGCCTCATTGGCATCTCCACTCTGTTTTCTCCAGGACAAAATTACCTAAAACAGTGCGTCCTTGAGGACAGAACGACTGCGAGCTCTCTTGGGAATCCTATGGCATAGTTTACTACCATTTCTGCCATTCTATTTAATTTGCTATTTCTTCCTTACAACATGTGGGTAATAATCACAGCAAATTGATTCCCATGAGCTCCTTGGACAATTAAAGCTATTTGGTTATTGCCACCTGCCTGCTGTTTCCATTAATGCAATTTTCAAGACTTTTTTTTCCCTTCCTGCTTCTTACCCCAGTAAATTCTTTGCCCAGTCTTGACACACTGCTGTGCTGCAATTAGTGTTAAAATGCTGTGGAGGGCATCTGTCCCTGAATCTGATCATACACATTGCCAAATATTGCTTTGTCATATGCAATTTAGTTTTGAGAATTCATGAAATTTAGCTTTTTTTTTATATACAGTCTAAGGGAAACATGTACCTAGTGACACATGATACTCCTTTTAATCAGAACCTGGGTAGCTTTGCTATTATTTAAATCTCTTTGTAACCATTTTATTCTGATTATCTTTGCGATATTTACTAAATCACCTGCTATCTCCTAACCTTTTTTTTAAATACATGTATGGGAGAGGAAAATAGATGCTGTATTCATCCTTTTTCATGTTATTGCTGTCTTGTCATGTCTTTAACCTTTTCTTTCTTGGAATACTTTGCCTTTGCTCCCCTATTTCTCTAGTTCACTATCAGCTTTTTCAGATCTGCATTCTCAAATAAGCAGTATCACATCGACCTCTTATGTTGTGATCTCTCTTTCCAAGATCAAACTGGCCACTGACTTTTGTGGAGAAGAGGGGCAAAAAGCAAGATAAGGTCATAGATCAGAGAAGTAAAGACTATCATGGGAAGGATGAAATCAAAGGTCTCAGTCCCAGTTCTGTTAAGGAAAATTCAAGTTTTGCTTTATATAGCAGCTGGAACAAGAGACAATCTGAAACTGATTTCATCTATTAAAAATGCAGCCAAATGGAACTAGATTTACTCATTAACCTCCTTTAACTGCTATGTTGGTTATAGACAGATGCATATTCTACACATAGTCTGGGTTCTCCATACTAAATTACCGACATTGTGACGTTGCAGTGGGATAAACACATGGCAAGAATCTGGTGTATCATTCTGATAATCACAAATAGCTGATTAACTTACTGACCAATTCTGATGGACTCACTAACTTGTCACTGCACAAATACGAGCTAACAGTGTTCTTCATATTGCAGGAGGCAATAAAAAAATCCCAAAACTATGAAAACAGCCTTGATTTTATTCATTGCTATTACTCATTTTTCAGGCAGGCAAAGCAAGTTTGAACATGAAAATATTTAGACCCACAGCCTAAGCACATATGTGGATCCAAGTAAGTGTCCTGTAAACTAAATGTTCATGTAGAACACAAATTGGACCTGTGACAGAGAGAAAAGACATCAGTCCAATTCTAGCTATGTTCCCTAACAAACATGGTGAAAACTGATGGGTAAAAGAAGCAGCAGGAATCACCAAAAAATACCTAATTTACAAACAAAGCTTAACCCATCTTTTTTTATTTGCTTTATCTAATGTGCCACTGGATTTTAAACACTGGGGTAGAATTTCCAGACTTTGCAGATCATTTAAAAGCTTAAGGGATTATCAAACCAGTCATTTAAAATGACATTTTCACAGTGCAAATATTTGTCTATTACATAGGCTGTATGGCACAGGACCTGATCAGCCTTGGCAGTATTACAGGTTCTTCATACACTGCAAACCCCACTGTTTCCTCATAAAGCTGTCAAGTCTCAGTTTAATGAAACATATATAAACTCAGTGATGTTAGCCACGTCTCAGCAAGCTAATTAGTTTTATTTTTTTCTTCTTGAGTCCCTCTTATTAGGACTTTTATCAATTTATTGGTTTAGGAGCACCCCAGAAGGTCTGCTGCCAGCACTAGGATACAAAATTGAAGAATAAGTTTAATTTTCAAACAGCCAAAACATTTAAATATATAAAAATACCTCTCATCTGACTATTACTATACTAACTCACAAATGATGGAAAATTAGCAAGCTTTAGTAAGAAGTGTCTCCAAAATGACTCTAGAACTGCTCATTCTTCCTATTGTCCCGTGAATTCTTCCATGCCCTATGCTACTGTTGTCCAAGATGCATTCCTTACCTCTTCTCTTTGTTTGTAATTAGAGTTGAGGGATTTTACTACACATACCACCAGACTCAGGGTCTGAAGTGTCCAGAAGATAAGAACAGTTTTCATAGAATCATAGAATCATTTAGGTTGGAAAAGACCTTTAAGATCATCAAGTCCAACTATTAACACTGCCAAGTCCACCAGTAAACCATGTCCATAAGCACCACATTTACACGCTTTTGAATACCTCCATGGATGGTGACTCCACCACTTCCCTGGGCAGCCTGTTCCAGTGCCTGACAACCCTTTCAGTAAAGAAATTTTTCCTAATATTCAATCTAAACCACCCCTGCTGCAACTCAAGGCCATTTCCTCTTGTCCTATTGCTTGTTACTTGGGAGAAGAGACAAGCACTCACCTCACTACAACCTCCTTTCAGGGAGTTGTGGAGAGAGAAAAGGTCTCCCCTCAGCTTCCTTTTCTCCAGGCTAAACAACCCCAGCTCCCTCAGCCGCTCCTCATAAGACTTGTGCTCTGGACCCTTCACCAGCTCCGTTGCCCTTCTCTGGAGACGCTCCAGCACCTCCATGTCTTTCCTGTAGTGAGGGGCCCAAAACTGAACACAGGATTTGAGGTGCAGCCTCACCAGGGCCGAGTACAGGGGGACAATCACTTCCATAGTCCTGCTGGCCACACTATTTCTGACAGAATAACTTACAGTGGAAGCTGTAATCAGTCTTAGGAAATTAAGACTATTATCCCAATTGTGTGGTACCAAGCTCAGAAGACCATCTCTGTTCTTTTCAGAAGAAAAGAACATTTCAAACATAATTTTGAAGTACAGGGAAAAGGTGGCGAAAGCAAGTAAGTGACTAAACAAAGCCAAGTATCTTGTTACCACCACACCATACATGACACTTGCCCTCTGTAAAAACTTCAGCAATTCTACTGAAAACTTGTGTTATTCCAGAATATGTTCCTGCTATTTTTTAATTTAAAAGCTGGAAGGAAGGGCCTCTACATAGTATTTCTACCAATAAACAAAATAGCTGATGTCTGCCATCAACTAATTACTTAAAAAAAAATAAAATACACAAACAAATTAGTGCACACAGAACAATAAATAACATTCTGTCAACATTTGTCTGAGTTTCTGACTAAACTAGCTTTGATTGTTTCTGGCCAATCCCACTCCCCATCCTGTATTTGCTTTCCACAAATATTCTAGCAAACAGTTTATCTGGCACAAATACTTCTGAAACAAGTATCTTTAAATGAATATTGCAGAACAGATTTGAAAAGTAAATTGCTAGTATTTGCAGTGGAAACATGATTCAAAGCAGCCAAGTTCATTCAATTGAAAAATATAAATACGCAATGTTTCCAGGTATACACTGGAAACCTGAAAATTTGTGCACTGAATTTATGATGAATGCATTAAATTTCCTTGAAGATTCTGAAGACACGTTTAAACATCTGAGATAAACAACCTGCCTATTCCCAGAACAATTTGTAAGAGAAGTAAAAAGCCAAAAATAATCCAATACATTAATTCTGTCAAGTTATTTATCCAGTCCCATTTACGATTCTAGTTCAGTTTAATTACCTCTGTAGAAAGTTTTGAACTAAAGGGAGAAACTTTGTCCAAAAAGAAGTTTGCATGTAATCACACTGTAGTTAGGGGTTTTTTTTAATCCTGTGGCCCATACAAACAAATGACAGTACTCCACACAGAACAGAAAAACAAGAGCTGTATACTGAAGACAAAATGAGACAGCCTGTATGCTCTAGCACTACAGGTATCAAGGAAGAGGGCGAGCACTAGCAGCGAGGTTCAGAGGGAAAGCTGCTAGAACTGATCTTATTTTTCTGCCAGAAGCATGACTGAGTTAAAAAAAAAAAAATTAAAAAAAAATTAGAGCTAGCAATAGACCTTTCCTCATTTTCCTTTACGCTTCAGGAGATTACTTTGATGGGAATTAGACAGCCCCCTGCAGGAAGCTCTTTAGTTCTTGTTAAAGTCTTTTCACAGCATGTTTGGTGGAAAGGAGAGCTTGTGTTTGATGCTCTTCATCACTGTTGCTGCTGATTTTCTGAAGGTTAAGAAACATCAGTCTGTTTGCACTGCTTTTGAGGGCTGCCAAAGTGAAGATCTCACATGGGTTTCCAAACTTCTGGCTGCTGTGTTACAGCACATTGCCTTAGGCAAGCCTGTCTCCCAAGGCTGAACAAGTTTCACGTATCAAATGCTCATTTGAGGATCTTCAGCAGGTGAAACTGCTGTTTCTCCAAGTGGTTGCATGTGCTTGTACTAACATTGATTTAATTGCATTTCTAGATTGTATTTGAAAATCATCAATGAAAACTTTTCCCCTTTTGGACCTGCTGTTACAATAACTATTACAGTATCTGCACCCAAAGGGGAATTCTTGCCCTCCAGTATAGGCAGAATAGGCTTGTGGGTTATTGGGTTTTTTCCTTTTATTCCCACTGTCTACAAAGAGTAGGGGTGTGGGTACTCCTGTTACACAGATTAATAATTTGCTGCTATAACTGTTTCACTAAGGACTGACATGCACTTTACAAGACATTCTCTTCTCCTATTTTATCTAACAGCACATCAGTGTTTTGCTGTCCTGCAATTTGCTTGAGGTATAAGCAGAAACTAAAAATCCACACTGCCGTTCCCCTGCTTTTTTCAGTAAACCATGCTTTCTCCTGCTTGAGTTGTAACTGTGTTTACCTTTCAGTTCTTCTTTTCCTGTATGGAGTCAACTGAGCTTTGTTCCCTGACCTCTTAACCATTTGCTCTCTGGTTAAAAGTCTGTTCAAAAAAAAATGAGTCTCTCGAAGACTGTCATTACAAAATGAACCTTCGCTTCATTGTTGTTTTTACTTCCTTTCACACTTGTGAAATTTATAGAGCTGATAAAGTCTGAGTCACTTTTATCACTTACCAGGGGTTAAAAAAAATTCACACTTAATAAGCCTCCACCACCTCCTTTGGTTTCCTATTTCTCTACTCTAAAGCTGCCCTTTATGTCTAGCAGATCCTATTATGTCTACACACAAGGGCAGAACTTCAGTGAATCTAGATGTCTTCCCTTCCTGTTCAAGGTCTTCTCTACTGTTGTTACCCAATTTGGTATGTTATCATTGTACATACATGTACAGGAATGATTTCCAGCTGGGAAAGGCTTATCGCATCTCCCCTGGCATAGTCAGCAGAAGGCTTTCTTTTAGCACACCTTTATGAAGGCTTTGCCTGCAAGGTCCCAAGGGTCCCAGCTTCACATTTGTAACAGCTGCACATGTAGTTAATTAGGGCAATATGACATCTGTACAGTGTCCAGCCACCATCCAGTCAGAAACACATTTGAGCACAATCCACTAAACTTCACCAGTGCCTTCAGCTCCCAGGCCAAAAGAACTTTGGCTCTCCTCATGGCTAGTAGCAGACTTTCCCTAGCCCTTAACCTTTCTTTTGGATGAATTTATACAACATACTCTGTTAACAGATCAGCTTTCAAGTACCTGCTCATCCCTGCTCGCAGGCACAGCAATTTCTCTTGTAGCAGTTGTGATTCAGCAGCTCTTTGATCCATGGTCATCCTTAGCACCTAAATGTTAAGTGGCATTAAGAGATTGAGTCAGAAACATCAGTCTTCAATGGCTTTGTGACCAGCTGGTCTCAGATGCCTCATATTTTTCTGCAGAGGATTTTTAGCTCATGGTTTCCTCTTTCTGCTTGTTCTGATCAACTGAAAAAAAAAGGAGGGGGCACATGACTTAGCATGTAGGCACAGGTTACTGTGATTCATCAGATCTATTTATCTGATCACTCCTTTTTATGTATCCCTGGGAAATAAAGGTATTTTGTGATGAGATAGGTATTATCACTGTTATTTATATTAAGACAAATAAAATGCTATGCAAAACACCACAGACCTCTCATGGATACACACCGATTTCACACACATTTTCCACACATTTCTGTTGGCTCTGCTTGAGACCACATATTAAAACCCACCAATCTTCCCAGTACAGACTGATGAAAGCCTCAGCAGAAACAGCTGCACTTCACATGTGGTTTAAGTTAATGTCTCATCCTGAATGTTTAACTCTAGCCGGCCATGCTGCTTTTTAATATTCAGTCCTCTTTAGCTTCGCATTAAAAGCAAGGCATTCCCCCCTGAAAAGCACAGAAGAATACAATGAGGCTGGTAGCACTTCATTTCTGGAGTATCCAAAATCACTTTTTTTTACTGCATGTAACATGAAGAGTAGCTCATGTTTGATATCCTGTAAGCACATAAAACAGTTGCATAGCACTGTTCAGCAGTGTAAACAAACACTGATCTGTCCATGCAGTAATATTTCCTTTCAATAAAAACGAAGCATTACCAAAAGTAAGTAGCACTGCATATTTTTCAGCTTAAGTCTATTATTAAAAAGGAAAAAAAGTAACATAAAATGCATCTTTTCTTACTCTCTCTTCCTGGATGGGCCAGAAGAAAAAGAATCACAACTATTTACTAGGAGCTGGAACATGCCTAAAAAACAATAGCCCTACATAAGTCAGACAGTCACTAGGTGGGAAACATGAGTGTAGAGGGCCCTTCTTTTTTTCCCCCTTGAACCTAGAATTAGGTCAAAGATCAGTAATAATCTTACACAAGCAAGCCTACACTTATACATATGTCTCTCCCACATGAATGACTGTCACAGATAGAGACATCAATGCTACCATTTTTCTCCTGGCAATACACACTTCAGGGCATGGGATTCTTCTCTGCAGGTGACTTCACTGCAAGTTGTGCTAGCATCTTATGGATTGAAAGGTAATATCCTACAGCTATGACAGGGGTTTACATGTGTGGCAATACATGGCACACTCTGGTTTGGCCAACACATTGAGTAAATCAATGAGATCAGAGGAAAACACTTACCTTCGTGAACATGTTAATTGTTAAGTTTACTATGACAGTGTTGAACAGGCTCTTGGGAGAATCCATCCTCCACCAAAACCAGTGGCAAGAGTCTCTGAGTCAGGATTATTGACTCCAGTTTCTTCAGCTTGAAGACAGTAGTAACTTCATCTGCTTAGCAGAAAGCCCTCCTACTCTCTATTTACTTGCAAGAGCAGGAGCAGAAATCATCAAATGCCTTTCATGATTCTAGTTATTTTCCCTTCAATCTGAAATGACAGGCCTTATGGCCTGAGAGCTTCACTTTTCAGTGAGCACTACAGGGCCATTGCACCTAATACGTAAGAGCCTTTCATTTCAAGAGTGCTGCAAAACTCTTTTTCCCTAATATTACCAACAATACGCAGTAAAACATAAATGCCTAGACTGTGCACAGATGAGAGGAATGTAGGATAAGAGGATCAGAAAGCACTTTCCAACATTATGAAGCCAGCAGAAGGCAGTGGCACCAGCCAACAGCACCAATGTCAAACATGTTCTACAGAGCAGGGTTTGGCTCAGACAATTAACAAAAACACATCTCATTGCACATTACTCTATGGTAAATATAACACAGGCACTCATTATTACTAGAGCTCTTCTATCCTAGTATTTGTAGACAGGCAGCCATCTTACATGAGTGCTTTGCAAATCCTAAATAAAGACAAAAGCAGCTTCAAACTAAATGTTGTACAAACTGGTAATAACAACAAGCAGATGGTAAGAGCACACGAAAATTTTGAACCTTTTCTACTACAACCATACTGAGTAGGGAGTGATGCCTAATTACATGGGGTTTGGTTCTTTATTTACCCTTACTTTCTCAAAGGACTGGTGTGAGCCATACCAGCAAAGCCCTGTTTCCTGGAGTATGCTGTGCCCCTGCTAGAAAATTCTGGCAATGCAGTGATTCCAGAAAGCCTCTCACAGTGCAGACTGAGCTCTTCATAAAGTCAAAAGCCACTCGGAGAAGCATCAGTCATAGGCAGTAGTTACAGTACTCCAGATTCCCTGGGTGTTTTCAAATTTTGTTGCCACTAAAGCAGAAAACACTTGGTAAAAAAAAGTCATTTCAGCTACAGGTTTTTATGCCTCCTCTTTTCTTTCCCTGTTTTCTTTATTCTTTGCTTCAGAGCGTTTCTCTTCTAGTCTATCCTCCAGGGTGCTTGCTTGGATGGGATTCCTCATTCATTTTCACCCATGCCTTTCTCATACCACACATAGGAGTGGCTGCTCCAGTCTCAATGGCTGTCCATCTGCACAAGCCTCCAGGCATAGACAGCAGGGAAAGCGCAGCGGAACCATGTACTGCTTCCCCAGGGTGCTCTGTAAGCTCCTGGAATTACAGTTTGACAACTTCCTGATAAAGCTGCCAATTTCCTTGGAGAGCCTTGATGGGTTTTTATTTCATTAATTTGCCTAATTGTCTTTTAATGTGTTGTAATCAATAAAGTGAAGGGACAACAGGAGTGGCAAAAGGTCACAGCTGACAACTACCCAACTCCTTGATGGGCAGAGGGAAAGAATTCAAGAAAAACATTTTTCTCTCTGTCCCTACTTCCCATGTGGAAGAATGGATTAGGTCAGGCTCATAGCATCTTCCCCTTCTCCCTTCCTGTAAAGGTGTGTAATAACTAAAGGCAGTCAACCTTAAAGCCCAGGAAAACAGCCTGTCTGATTCTCAACTGATGCATACTTATGCATACTAAAACTAACTCTGTTGTTCACAGTGGAATTATACAAGGATTAAACCAGCAGAGTCCCAAGGTCAGAGTTGCCAGCCAGTACCACCAAGTATGAAACCCATTTCCCTGGAAACCAAAACCAGGATAGGTCATTCCCTAAACTGTCGAAATATACTTTATTGCTGTTTTAACAGCCAAACCAAAAAAGTGGCAGAGAACAAAGGGGAAAAAGAAAGAAGTGGTGTGACTAAGCCCTCCCAATGGACCTTTGCAAGCAAAAGAAAGGCAAAATGAGCAAGAGGTCACAAAAGTACATGTAATTAACATAATCAGAGTAAAAGTGGTGTCAGCAAATTAAAAATAGAGAGTCCATAACACCCAGAAGGTGTGCCTAGGGCAATGCCATGAAACGCAGCAAGATATGAGACGTGTGCATTTTGGAATGAAGATGAGGTGATAGGATTTCTAGTCAATGAAGAATGTATACATATAATGTATGAAAAAATCCTTTAACTGGATTTCAATCATTAATAGTCAACCTCAGCATTTTGCTTACATTTATGGTATGCAAAGATAAATTCTAAAGACATTCAAAGCTTCCTCCCTCTCCCATCACCTTCCTTGCACACTCCCCTTCAGGGACAACAGAGCTCTTCCATGGGGATAATTCTTTCAGGGAACTCTTGAAAGACGGGGACTAAATTCCCACTTCTTCAATGGAAGCAGGGCTGGATTCTCTCAATCCCTCAGGCATTTGGTGAAGTAAAGCTTTGGGATGAAGAGCAATCCCAGGCTTGGAAATAAGGCAAATGATTTACCAGCATACAGGAGCACACAGATATATCATGTGAAGTAATTCTTAATATTCAAAACATTTGGGATCAAGCAGGGTGTCCACTGATTTATTTTCCTTTCTTACCTATTTCTACCTAGCTACCATTAAGCTATCTGAGGAACACTCTAGTATGTATTTTTTTTGTTCAGAGACTTAATAGCATTTACTTTGTAAACTAGAGTTATTGGAATGCTTTAAAGTTTTATTAACCCCTATTATATCCACTCATTATATTATACTGCAAAACAAGTTTCCTTTATTTGAAAAGAATCCTTGAAAATTATCAAAAAGGAATTCTTCAGAAAACCTTAACCTCTATGGAAATCTATTGCAAAGAAAAATTCTAAGAATGATATATGAAACACCCTTAACTCTGGTGCTATTCTCCCTCATGCCTCCTTGAGTAGCAAATCAAAAACCTTTGTGCAAGAGGAAAACAGAAGACTAATGTGTACGGGTAAAAAGTAATCAGATGCCTTCACAGAACTCACAAAGGTCAAGGATCACTGAGAAAGGTAAGTTTCAGGCAACTTCGTATTTTCCAGAAGCTGGCAGTAGGAACAGTTTTACATCCAACGGGAGAATCAATTTAGCAGTTTGCTTTGGCTTCCTTGAGCTTCAATTGTGGGACTGACTCCACCTGCACACCCTCTGCATGTTAGTCGGGGAGCCCCATTAAGCTCAGGGCTGGGTCCCAGTTCCTGCCTGAACTACACTGTACTTCTACCTGTGCACATATCCACTAAATTTGGATTCATCAAGTGCTAGGCTATGACAGGGCAAAGATGGATCAGGCTGAGAAGCCTGAGCCACTGTCTGTTCCCTGGAAGTTGTGATCTCCACAGGATGGCTGAGTAGGATGTAAAACAACCTCTGAACACTGTTGGCTTGGTTTGCCATATTAAAAATAAATTAGCAGCTCAATAAACTCAGTCATAAACTGTAGCTGCTAAACCATTCTTGCCATAGGGGTAGCAGCCTCAGGGAGAGTCAGCCGAGTAGTGCTTCAGCCGTCTTCACTGAATTCTCCGTACCCAGCGAACATGGGAGGTATTCCCTCCACAGGCGATAAGACGCCATTTCCTTGTGCCCACCTTTCTCCGTAGGAAGGGCAGAGAAAGCCATCCTCATGCTTTCAAGTCTGCCAAACCCCTAAAATTTTACCTCTGCATTTTCATCTGTTTCTTATTCAAAATATACCTTAAAAATAGTAATATTGCAGGCCGTGCTACTTATGATTTCTCTTGTTTTGACCTGAAAAATCACCTTTTCACTTCAGTCATAGAGAAAGACTTCTCTCAGGCACCCAAAAGCTTTCTATTCAGTCTTGTCATACATCCCTAATCTGTTAACAAGCCACAAAAATCAAAACCTAAACATACAGCCTTGAACCACAACATTTTGGATTTTCCACATTCCCAGAGGTGGGGAAATAAGCCAGTTCTTGTTACTATGTCAGAGGCCAAGTACAGGAGATGAAGGGGTAAGAGAGCGCCGAGTTTCTTTATTAGCCTGACTTTTAAAACAAAGAGAAAATCTCCAGCCAGGGTACCCAGTGCCAGGAGGTGCATGGTGCCTGGAACGGCTGCCCTGCCTCACTGCCTGCTCACAGCCTGTGGATGATGCCGCTTTCTCCTCTGTCTCCCTGCATTGCAAAGACAACAAACAACTCCCTCCCACTTTGCATATTCCAATCCACCATTTCAAACAGTGTCCTTTTCTTTTTATCCTAAAGTGGTACTTGTTAAAGGAGCTGTGACCACTCAGGCTATTTCCTTTGAGGATGATAACACTGCTGCAGAAGCTTCATTATTATGCTAATCGAGCACAGTCTGAGCAGCTTTCATAACTGCCACATTAAATCATCTACCAAGGGGAGGCCTCAAGAGCCATTTACATTGCACTGTATGCATATTAATGAAGCCAGTAGCAGCAGAATTGTTTTTGAAGCAACAATCAGGTAAGAAGAAAAAAAAAAAGACATTATTTTGAATGTTGGGAAAACTAGATATGGTTAAATTTCGCAAAGGTTTTGCAAGTTCAGTACCAAGGCTCAGTTCTGTTGTCTGTAATTAGAACTGAAAAACACAACAGAGCAGAAACCTGCAGCAGGTGCAGTTGTGATGAAGGTCTCTGTGACAGACTGCCACGGCTCCAAAGTATCCATGCTGTACAACACACAGCCTCAGTCCTCAACCAAATAAATGAGTCCTTCTTTCCTCATCCTGTCCTCCTCACGCCCTGGCTCCCTCCCTCTTGCCCCAGGACACACCAGTTGTGAGGCACCTAAAGAAGATAATGCTACAACGAAATGAGAGAAAGAAGGGTAACTAATAGCATGCCTTCAGAATAATTCAAACACATCCATCAAGACCAAAGCCATAAAAGCAAACAAGTGACATTTAGAATGATCTTGGGCTGACAGCTGAATGTAGATACACTTTTCCCAAAAGATAAACCACCTGGAAGCCACCACAGATGAAGGTGAATGATACAGACAGACAGGCTAGGTTGAAGAAATAGCAGGAGCAATAATCACAGCAGCTCACCTTCCCAGACAGTGTCACACTACTTTTTTTCACATATGTTCTAGAAAATGTGTATTGTCAAGAGGCAGTTTAAGGGCAGAGCAGTGGCCTTATTGACAGGAACTGGGAGCTTTTCCCACGCATATAAGAAAACTGCATAAAGGTGAGAGCTCTATGGAAAATGAGGATGATGTTGGCATTGTTATTGAAGCAAAGTCAGGACCTTTTCATCAGATCACAGGTTTGTTTAGACAGTTAGGCATATTCTTAGATGATTTATAGGTGAATATTATGTGCACTGTGGAAGGAGCACACACTTTAGAAACCTGGCATCCCAGGAAGTGTTCTGTTTTATGATTCAAGGTGCACACTCTTTCATCACCATGTTCTGTAATATCACCAACCCACTTCCCTATCTTCCTCCTACTACTCTCCTACTCTCCTCCCTGGACACCTACCCTCCAGACCCAAACAATGCTTGACAGCAATCCTTCGTGTCCTCAGGACATCACCTTCTAGCACTCCCTCCTTACCCACACCTCTTTATTCCAAAGGGATTTGATAAGAGAAAACCAGTGTTTACAAGAGCAAGAATTCACCTGGAAGCAGCAAAGAATGACTTTTCTATATGGTTAAGAAGTGTTTATCCACAATCTCAGTTGAAACCTAAGAACATATCAGCATCAAAATATGTATTTTCATTACAAATGAAGAGACTTTTTGTGTACTATTGCTGCAAATGCCACAGTAAACCTTGCTTATTGCATATGTGCAAATAAACAGTCAGTCACACAACCTTCCAAGTAAGCCTTTGCAAGCCTTTACTTGCCAAGAAAAGACCAGAACTAGAATAATGAAAGTTTGCAATAGTTTTCTGCATCTTATGTGCAAAGAATGACTTGGGATAGAGTGGGCCTTCAGAATAATGACACTAGCCAAAAGGAAAAGCTCTGTACCAACTTAGCATGGTGACAAAGAAAAGCAGACACTTTGCTGCAAGATGGCTTACCCCATCTTCCCCAAACTAAAAGAAATTATTCTGTACTCCAGTCTTTAACTGACTTTTGAAGCACCTTCCTAGTCTTATTTTCCAGTCATTTAAAAATAAATTAAAGGTAGGGTATAATCCTAAAGGAGATTAATTTGAGATTTGTCAGCCCCAGTCTGCTATAGATGCTTTTCTAAACTAATTAGGCAGATAAGCTGACACATACAGATATTATAATGTCCATCATTCATGACTCTTGAGATATTTCAAAACACCTAACTTTAAAGGGAATCTAGTATATACGACCCTTGAAAAGGAAAGAAAATATTTACAAGTATCTTATAATTCAACAAGCAAAAATAATCTGATAATACTATGCTGTGGTAGAACAATGTAACACAACTCCCACAAAACCAGTGGCAATATAACCTTAATTATGAGATATAATATATATGTGTAAATAGATTCTTGTACTCCTAAAATGTACAAGCAAAACATAACAAATATTTTGAGTGACTGCCAAAGTCAAGGGTTTAGTTTAGAAAATGGATAAAATATGTAACATTTCAAGTATCTAATCCCAAATTATGTACACACACTGCATTTGATTTGCTTTTTGCACACCTTACTCCCATTTTTGTCCAATTAGCTGTTCAGCTTCAAGAGCTTTGGGTACAAACTGATTACTTCTATATGTTTATATAGTATCTCTAAACAGCACAAGAGGGCTCCCTCCTAAATGAGATGTTTGCATAATAGTACACTGCTATTATTGCTGCCAGTAATGATCATGGAAATGATTTGCATGTAGCGCTGTAAGAGGCACGTGGTAACAGTGGATACATGCATACCTTGCATGTATTATGAGTGATCATTTCACAGGCTAATTTTCTTTCATTACCTAAGCAAGGCAAGTATGTCTTAGAAATGTGTTTGCTTGGCAGTTCTATGAAAGGGACTGTTTTGTGTTGTAAGCAAATTAATGAATCCTAACATTTGTAATATGAACAGATGGCAGAAGAGACAGAAATTCCATTAGCTAATAAGATAAAAAGTGTACTCAGCAAGGTAAAGTTCATATTCTAGAATCTAGTCTTGCACATAGACATAGAGCTCAGAAGATGCCCAGAGAGCTCTGAATGGTTTTGATTTGTATAGAAGTCCCATAAGTCTTCATTCCTAATCTCTGAAAGCCTGATATTAAATTAAACCTATATATGTGGTTCCTAAACCACTATCTGACTATTTCATTTTAAGCACTATTTTATCCAAACTATTTAACGTCTATTAGATCACTGCAACATGCTGGCAATGCCCTGTGTAATTTCTGTTTTCAAAATTATTTATTCTCTTTCACTTCCCCAGAGCTGTTCTGCACCCTATTACTGTGTCTTCCTAAAGAGATTTTTCTGCAAGGTGGAGTTACAAGAGACTTCAGTGTTGTCACTGCAGAGTTGCTCTCTCTAGTACCACAGCCACTGAGGTTAACTCAGCTAGCTGGAACGTCATTAGGGGGAATCAGGAGGGCTTCATAAGATCATCTAAGAATGAAAGAGACACAGCAGTGTATCAGATGTGCCTGTGGGACCAGCATGGCAACTGGCCCGTCAGACTGGACACTAAAGTGCCAAGACAGCATCAAAGTCTGCAGGTAAGGCTGAACCACTGTTGGGTCCTGCTTTCGTTCGTGAGACTACACAAAGCCAGAAGGGCCAAAATGCTCTCTAGAAGCAACTTCTGATTCTCCGTTAGATTCATCACTCTGGTTAAGAAAGAAAAAAAGAACTCTGTCCTTCATTACAGAATAACTGTCTAATCTTTTCTACACTGTAGGTGACAGTTTTGGAGCTCCAAACTCCATAAGAGTTCATATTTTGGATATCAACCATCCTTACTTCTGTCTGGCAGGCAATGCCAGGGAAGAAAGGATAAACCTTCTCTTCCAGGCTGGGAACAACAGCCATCAGAAGCCAGCAGAGGCACTAGCCAGAGACCCTTAAAGCTGAAAATCTGCAAGTTGCTCTCGTCTGACCAAGGCTGCTAGGAATGCCACAGGCAGACAGACAGCCTAAGAGGAGGAATTAGCTCCCCTCTTTTCTTTCTTATCTTCTGTAGCTCAAGGCCATCAACTAGACATGTGGCAAGGAATATATAGCCTGTGTTTATCTTAAAATACAACACTTCTTGTAGCTCTACAGTTTGTTGCTTCCAGTCAGAACATTTTTTAAAATGATGTAGCTCAACCTGACTATGTTTCCTTGTATCTCTAATTAATCATCAGAGCAAATCAGCTGGCACCTAGATGTCTTCAATGTCATGTAGAAACTAAGCTAACAAATTGACAGTGTTCAAAGGAAAATCTATATTTATTAATGGACGGAACAAACCAAATACCCAGTTAGAATAATATGCACGTGTGTAACAACACTTCCCAGTTTTGAAATGTGAGTTATTTCTCTGCAGGGACAGCTTAATACAATAGAGTGCATAGACCTGGACCTCTGCCAGCACCTGTCTGTTCAGGAATTTCATCCACTTTAATAAGCTGCTGCTCTCTGGATCTCAATTAACCAGACAAGCTGGTGCAATTGTAGAGAACTCAAAAATAAGAGAGAGAAGATTTCACAGATTCTCCATCTGTAGGCCTTCTGTAAGCATGACACATACAAATAGAACTTAATATTGTAGCTGACATTCTTAAAATTATGAATTACAGTGAGGCAATGAGAAGCTAGTAGAGAAACATCAGCATGAGGCCCCAAAACAAATGTTATTTTTCATGGCTTACTTCAATCATTGTCATCAGAAGTCAGCATCTATACTAAGCACCTTATTGATACAACTGCTCTAGTGGAATCTGAGATCTGCCAGAACTGCTAACTGCTCCATGAATTAACCCTAGCTCCAAGTAGGCAGAAGGGTTCACCAGCATGAATCTAATTACAGGACTGAGGCCCACATTTGTACAATGACAATTTAACTACCAGAATAGAGATATATCAAAAGGCTTGAATAGCACAGTAAATCATGAGAACCTAATTTTCACTTTATAAGAGTCTCCCAGGACTTTAAAGCAATGAAACCAATAGGTTCCAAAAGAAATTAAAATAAAATCCCACAATGTTTGCTAGGTAATTGTATTCTTTCCACACATTTTCCAACCTTGCTCTAGAATTGCAGAGCAGGGATAAAAGTTTCCAATAAATTATTTTCGCTTGCACAAGTAACCCAGAGATTCCTATTAAATGCCATTAGATTGCTCATATGATTTTTTTTTTTAATAATGACATAAAACACTGCTACCCTGCCCCCATAAAGCAGCCTGTCATTTACTAGACTCATTATCTGTCTGGTCTACTGGGACTCTATGCTCTTAGGATGGGATCTTTCAGTATTTATTGGTAGTTAGCACAATATAGGTGTTAACCAAGTTGTGGTGGCTAGGTTTTATCATCATAATGCAGAATTTAGCATTTCTTTACAGGGCGTTATAGACAAGTGTTGTCAAAAATTTATATTGTTAAACAGAGCTAGCAAAATAGATATAATTCATACATTTTTCATCTCATGATAAAAGAGATGTTTATTCTACTTCAATGCAGGGCACGTCAGAAGTACAGGTTATATTTATTAAGAACATTTGAGAAGTGGCAGGATGGACTCTGGATTAAAAGAAGTGGAAATCAGTGTGTTATACACCATTTTTTCAAAGCAAGTTACTGCAAATAGGAATCAGAATATGTCTGGTGATTTACACTACTCATAAAACAATTTACTTCATCTCTACTACACCATCCTACACATCACTTTACAAAGTACTTAGAGGATGGCTGGAGATGATATAACCAGGTGTCAAGTTACTGGTAAAATAACCATCAATGGAAGATACATATAATCTAGGACCTGTTGCTGCTCTCAGGGGTGTTTAATCAATAGTGTTTATCTATAGGCAACCACAAACCCTGAAAGACAGCTGAAAGTGGAAGACACTACCAATGTGCAAGGTAGGCTAATAAGCATCAAGGCTAAATGGGCATATAACAAGAAAACCACCAGACTGAAGATGACAAGACAAAATATATGTCATTTTAATACCCCAGTATCTTACTATTCAATAGCTCTATTCATATCCCAAGTTTTTAATTCAGGCAACCTTCTCTGCTGTGCTGCCTAATACAAACTAGGTATTGAAAAGACAATACTGATACATGATACGACACAGAACACAGATTTATACAAAACACTATAAACTACTTTCCAATAGCTAGTCCAGTTCAGATCTTGCCCCAGATTTTACATTTGTATCCCAAGGAGATGAATGAGAAAAATCAGTCTGAGGAAGGAATTAAGCACGAAAACTTTAAGTCAACACAAATAAAAGTTAACATAAATTTTTAGTCACTGACAGAGTCCCTTGTGATAGAAACTAGGGGCGATCACATTCACAGGCAGTGCTGACCCTCACCCTCATATTAATACAGGTTTTAAGATTGTAAAAAGACAAGGAGCAGAAGTCTTTAAACAGAGGTGAACTTCCTTAAAGAAGAGCAGTATACTAATTCTCTCTTATGGCTGTACCACTGTTCTTAATACAAATCAACCCATTTTTCTTCAATTTTTTTTTCTTTCCAAGTGTTAGAGGTGCAGCAATACATATGTCTCCTGCCAATATTATAACAACTCTAAGATGGACAGAAAAATCGTGGGCTTCCCAATTCTCTCCCTTCTGTTGATCTTTGGACCGTTTCACATTAAGCGTACCTCTGTCAACATTAGTACTCCATGGGCATATAATTCTTATCCCATGGAGGCATGCCACATTAGATTATCATACTCAATGACAGGACATAACCTGATTCACACTGTAGATCTTCAGTGGTAGACTGAGGTCAGGGTAGAATAAATTGCATCAGTGTTATTTGTGGGATCAATTGATTGCAAGGTCTAATATGGCTAAAGTCCAAGAGAATATGTGAATGCTCCAGACATAAGGCTTTTCTTTGAAATCAATGATTGCTTGAAAGGCCTAATAACTAGAGGCTTTGGGCTATTAACACCAGCTGGTCATTAAGTCCACACAAATTGTTATAGCTTTTATAACCTTTTCTTATCTAAAGAAAACAATTAAACATTTTAATTACATTACAGGGATGACAGAAGATAATTGGAGTTATCAGGAAATTATGTAGTCCTGTTAATGTGAGTTACTATGTCATTTCCATTGCTTACCAATGTACTTGCCATCTAGATAAAGTAAAAGTAACTGTTCAATTAGGTCCATATTCAAACCACAAAGATGGAAGAATACAAAATAAGTAACACAAAACCAAATGAATTATCATATTAACCCGGTATTGTATAATTTTTTAAGTATACTTCTGGAGACAGGACATAATGAGGGAGCCTGAGTTTAAAAAGTTGCAGTTATCACCTGTGGAAAGAAATTACTTCTCATACCTACCTTTATTTTAAAATTGTGAAGTCCACAGAAGGATAGAAAAATTCTACATTTATATAGCTTCTATGAACTATCCTGCAACATTTGCTTAAAAAATAGTACCTCCAGTAGAGGACAACCTGCCAACAGGTGCTCTTTGTATTACTTAATAAAGTATTAGCCTCTCTAGATCTTTTTTGGGTATGTAGGTCTTACAAAGCTCCCACTTCTGAAGTATCAGTAGTTTTGCCCTGTATTTCAGTACATCAGTTCTTCACTGAGATCAGGTTATTGCAGTGAGATTCACACAGGACTATGACTGTGTCTAAATGGGGTGCTTTTTACGATATGACTTCAGCCTGTTTGCAATACGAAGTGTAGGAATGTATCCATTAATTTTTTGCTGCCATTCTTTTCTTGCATAAATTGCTAAGGCTGAACAGCAGGCACAACAGCAGTTGCATTAGTTCCCAGGGAATTCCTGGTCATGATGTGCCAGCCTGTTTGACTTTGAAGATTTACTGTTTTGCACTTAAGGGAAATGTATAAGAAAATATTTACAAGTGCTCATTAGGGCTAAATTGTATCCTTATCCTGTGCAGGTACACAGGGAATTAAGAAAATTCTATAATGAGAATGGATGTAAGGCTGTAACACTTACGCAGGAATAGTCAGCTGGACAAGGGAAGGATAAAGAACTGTACTACAAATACAGTAAAGGGGCTATGGTCAGGAGAAAGTGGAATATGAGTCACCTTTATTATGGACACAGTCACACTGGGATGTGTAAACAGGAATATGTTCTAAAAATATTATGTTATCTAGCCTTTTCTCACCTTCAGCCCTGGTAAGGCTTCAGCTGTAGATACATATGAGATTGTCATGTCCAGAGCAGACAAAACTGTAGTGGAGAAGCCTCAGGTTGAACTAAACATGGGGACAGATTGTGCAGATGTCTTGCAGAGTGTGTAAGTAATGGCAGGCACAGATGATCCTGCTATGAAGGGAGACAAGGACAGTCACGTGGGATGCACCCGCATGATTTAATATGATTTTTTTCTAACAGAGTCCCACTTCAGTTCCTCACTGTATTGCTAGGAATGGAAAGCCTACACGATGATGCCTCTCAAGGAAGTAAATGAGTGAAAAATCTGCATGGCTGTATATGTGAGGCTAAAAGTCCACATACTAAGCAGCAGAGCTAGCAGCTCAGAATAGGGAAAGAACTACAATTCCATCCTAACCAACACACCACAGATTGAATTGTGGTCAGTCCTGATTTATCAAGACTTTTACTGTACTAAACAAAAAAACAGGCTCCTTAGTTGGGGACTTGACCACCTCACAGGCTTTGTATATAAGCAGAAGAGGGTCTGTAATACATGATTTGGGGTTACTTATGCAGCATCCTGAAAGGAATAAAAGACGCTGCTTTGAATTTGTATGACAGAAGAGCCAGGAAATTCTGAATCAGATTCATAAGAGTAATTCAGATAGTGTCTTGCCTAGCAGAGTCGTACTTTGACTTGCGTCAAGTTGGGTGGCTCAGAATGGAGTCCACTGCTTTGAAATGTGAGGCTTCACCTATCTGATAGATTATGCTAGGGGTAAAGGGGCAGTTAGTGAACCTTAGGAAAAACTGAATGTTCAGTTCTGACCTGTCACTTGAGATTAGTTTGAGAACTTCATAAGGTATCAAGTAAAGCCCTCTTTCCAAAGACTGAGAAGTAGAAGGTTAGTCCTTCCAAAACTACAGAACCACCTCTTCTCTAACATCCCATTTTAGATGGTCACAATTTCTACTTGTTCCAGAACTTTGTTTTACTTATTTGCCATATGCATCCTGCCATACAGGCAGGGTCTTCAACAGTCTCTGGGGAGACCTAGTCATTAGTGCCTAGGTTTTCTCTTTGCTAGAGAATGCCCAAATAGGATAAAGAGGTGACCACCAGAGTCATCAGTGTTAAGCACGAGGAATTACCACATATGCATGTCTATGAGATCAGGTCTTGCAAGCAAATCAGGATTTGTGAGTCTTTGCTTGCAGGTCAAACATATGAAGTTACAGGTTTCAGGACATAAATAACAGCATACAAAGCCTACAAGAGAAAACTTGGCACATCTGAATTTTATGATAGCATGGGGATGCATTCAAATTAAACTCTGTAAGATTTCATTTCCAGGTGTTTTCACTGTGACCACTTTATTTTGGTTTCTCAATCTAAATCTGTCTGGAAGTCTACACATTTCCTACATGGAATTAATTTGTCTCAGGGAAAGGGCTATTGAAGATAAAATGTGTTCCCTTCCATACAAACCCACAATTTTTTATATTTTTCTATATTACCCAGTCATTTATCCCATCTTTTCTAAAGTTTGGCATTTTACACAGATTGCACACATAGGTTTGTTTCCATTGACTTATTTGCCATTTGTACAGATATAAAACCAGCCAGAATCAGACTCAAAGGACTTCATCTTCATGGTTGACAAGAAGCTCAACATGACCTGGCAATGGTCATCTGCAGCCCAGAAAGCCAAATATATCCTGGGCTGCATCAAAAGATGCATAACCAGCAGGTCAAGGGAGATGATTCTCCCGCTCTGCTTTCGTGATACTCCACCTGGAGTCCTGCATTCAGCTCTGGGGCCCCAACTCAAGAAGGACATGGACCTGTTGGAGCGAGTCCAGAGGAGGGCCACGAAGATGACCAGAGGGATGGAGCACCTCTCCTATGACGACAAGCTGAGAGAGTTGGGGCTATTCAGCCTGGGGAAGAGAAGGATCCAGGGAGACCTTATAGCAGCCTTCCCATACCTAAAGGGGGCCTACAAGAAAGCCAGAGAGGGACTTTTTACAAGGGCATGTAGTGATAGGATAAGGGGTAATGGCTTTACACTGAAAGTGGGTAGATTCAGATTAGATGTAAGGAAGAAGTTCTTTACTGTGAGGGTGGTGAGGCACTGGAACAGGTTGCCCAGAGAGGCTGTGGATGCCCCATCCCCGGCAGTGTTCAAGGCCAGGTTGGATGTGGCTTTGAGCAACCTGGTCTAGTGGAAGGTGTCCCTGCCCATGGCAGGGGGCTTGGAACTAGATGATCTTTAAGGTCCCTTCCAAACCAGACCATTCCATGATTCTATTTTTCTAGATAACTCAGCAGACTGCCTGTAAACACAACAGATCCATCTATTACAGCAGAGTAAATTGAACTGTCCTTATACCCCGAAATTCTTCCTACAAAAAGCACACATGCAGCCAGTTGTAATATTACGTGCCATGAAAAGCCAGAACTGATGGCCTGGTTGTTCTTTGTAGTGGTCGTTCACAGAAGAACTATAAACCCTGAATTGATACTCTGCTCAATACCTTTAGGAAGTTTGGTTACAGCTAGACAAAGTCTCAGATGGTTGCATGCAAAAATAAGCACAAGCTGTTCATGAGGCAAATGCTAAATAAATCTTCATAGCAAAGCTACTACTATGGAAAAATTCTCATGTTTCTCTCAGAGGTCTAAATTTACCCTAATATGCCAACCTCAGTCCACCCATAACAAGCATTGCCTGCATGTCCAGCATCTCTTGACCCTGATAATCTGCTCACTTGCTTTTTAAATTCTTTTCCCACAGGACGTACCATCTGTACAATTCTCCAGTGTTTTTTTACATGGTCTCTGTGCAAATGTGGCCTTGGGGAGCAATCCACCATATTAAACAACTGCAAATAGTTCTCCTGATCTATATGACAAGCTATACTGGATAAAATGGTGCTATAAGGGAAGAATTATTTGAATGCAAAAAGGGTTATAGCTCACCAGGGAAAGCAGGAAAGCAGACAATGGCCACACTATCACTGATGATATTGAGAAAGTGGGACAGTATTATAATTATCTCCTTATCATGGCTGTCTTTTCTTAAATGAGCCATTAAGAATACCTGATATAGATGCTTAAAAGGAAAATAAAATTTCCAGTCTCCTTTTTTTATTTTTAACAGGGTTTTGGGTCTTTCTGTCCATGTTCTGCTTTTGAGGGGAGCTTACACGTGGCCTTATACAACTATGCAGCTTTGCAAAGGATGAGACATTCATAAGAATTCAATGCACTTTTACCGTGCAGGACCCAGTGTAAGTAAGTTCTGCTTAATTTAATGAATAAACCCAGAGCACATTCACTGGATATTTTATGAAATTAACCATGCTGCATGTCGGAAGGTCAAGTCCAACGTACATCAAGAGCCCGTAGGAGTGCAGGCCAAGAACTGTGTCTTGATCTTAGATGTTTTGTTTCTACTCACAAGGAAAAACATTCTGTATGTAAGGCATCTGCGGAGAGAACTGCTTAAATGAGTGGTGACAAATCTTTCAGATACTAAAATAAAGGTGAAATAGGGCTGTCAGCAGAGCAGCTATAATCATGACAAAAAGCGAATCAGCAGTTTCTGCTATTTTAAAGACTATTTAAAAGACGAGCTTTCAGACATTTTTGTTTTTATGATGCATCTAAGGGAAATGTGTGCTTCGTATGAATTCATGGTTATTACACCACTGCTACAACACTTTGGTTTGTGTCAGCACTTTCATGGTGAACCTTGTAGTACTAGATCTGTAACTCGTCCATAAAAATTTGCCCAAGGCAGGAACTTGACATAAAAGCTAACATAGGTACACTATTCTAAGCTGGGGAGGATTAAACATTTTAACCTTAGACAAATATAAATACAATTAATGATAACTGGATTCAGTCACATTCTTGAATCAGATTGAATACATAACACAATACCAAGTGCAATAAATCAATCATTTATAATATCTATTATAAATATCTATATAATATCTATATATCTATATAATATCTATTATAAATTATCTATTTATAATATCTAATACTGAGATATTTTAAGACATCCTCTTTATGTAAGCAGGGTGTCTCCATCATTTAAGAAAGGTGGGTTTGTAGTTCTTTGTCTTCAGCTAGTTGCTTCATAAGTATGTGTTCAGAACACACACCTTTCATGCAGAGGTGTTACTATTTCCATTTTATAGATGGGAGTTACAGCTCAGAGACTTGCTAAAGGTCAGGAAGTGTGTGTCAAGAGTGAAAAATCCCCTCTACCCTAAATCTTTAGCCTTCACACCAATCATAAGAACACCAGCAACAGTCTGATCTCCTCAGAGTGAATTTGCACCAAGAGCTTATTTTTTTTATTAAGATCTTTCAGTTCTAAGTCTCTCACACTAGCAACTATCACCTCTATACTGGACTAGAAGACAACTCAAAAAATATTCTGAGATTGATTCCACATCATTATGCATACCCTTTCAGCAACAAAATTACAAAATTTAAATGGAGATTATTCTGAGCCCACGTCTTTTGGATGACTGTGAGCACTGGTGATTGTGCTATGAACCTAGACTGAATGTTGATATGCACTGAATATATTTATGTTTCTGTCTGGGAGGGACTGTGTATCTTAATCATGATAAAAGCAGTTAGAAAATCAGTTTGCTTCCCCATTCCACAGTTTATGCTTTGAAAGGAAAAATATGATCTCCTAAGCAATTTGCAAAGCACACAACCTGAATTTGGAAAAGAATAAGATTATTCTATTAATGAAGAGGTGCAAGCACAATGTTAGATGACTAAGTTTGGAAAGAAAAGGAAAAAGCAACATCACAAAAAGCTGTTCCATTAATCTCAATAAAAGTTAAAAACCCTTGAAATCTAGCAAGTCACAGTCTTGGTGTTAACTCCCACATTAACAGAAGGCTCTGGAGTCATTTGCTGGGGATCAGAGTAAGGTTACTTTTGAAATTTTAATATGAGCAGCCTAGGTTGCAGTAATGGTTTGATACTGGCCATTTTGATAATGCAAAAGAGTATGCTTTAAAAATAATGTACCAATGATGATAATGTTGCTGTAGAATTGTTTTAGAATATGTAATGGCATTTAGAATACACTAATGTATATTGTTTAAAAAAAAAATCTAAGCAAAGTATATTATTAGGGATCTAAGTGGGTAATTCCTCAGAGCTGCAGTCTCCAAGATAACAACTTAAACATCTGGTTCCGCATTGTGTCTTGCCAGCAGTTCTTGTTTGTTTGCTTTCTGCATTATAGCATCACTTCAGTATAATTATCACATCATATTTAATATCTACTGTACAGAAATAAAAACATCTGTATTATTAATTACCTTAAAAAGTGGAAAAGGTTCCTAATTGCCTTTATCTTTCAAAGAACAGAAATTTCATATTTTAATGGGTATTAACAGCGTGACAGAGAGAAACATGAAGATCCCTCTCCAAACCCCCACTCCTCATTTATATGCTAGTTTCTAACATTATAGGAAAACTGCTATACAGTGTACTGTAATGGAAAAATGCATATATATATAAAGTATACAACAACTATAAACTCAGATTCCATTCTCCTTGATTCACCACTTAAACAGGAAGATGAATTGAGGCTCACTTAGAAAGGTGCATCAAGAGACAAGACGCAGAGAGACCCAGTCAGACCCTAAGAACAGCTGATGCATAAATTTATTTTCTCAGTAGAGAGGGTGGTACTGTATCATTTATCATGTGAGAGGCTTAGGACACTGTAGTTTAAAACAGCCAAATTAATCAGTGTACTGATAACAATTTCTAACAAGATTTTTCCTCACTTAGGTAAGTTCATTTCCAGATATTAAAACCCAATTTTAGTTTGAAGCTCAACTTCACATTTCTTCTGTGCTACCAAAGGCCACTATAGCACATCCCATCAATACTCTATTTCCAGCCCATGGATCTGAAACAGATTTCCAAAAGGAAATGCTCTCTGGTTCAGAGACAGGCAGTGAAACTACAGGCCCTGGAGAAGGAAGGGGAGGCAGAGGCGCTTCACATCACCAACAGAGAATAGCTTTACAGGAACACTTTGTAATTTTGGGAAGTGCTCAGATCCCATGGTGCTGCATGACACAGGATTTACGCAGGAAAACTAATCAGAGATGAGCACATGCAGGTATATTTATCATTTAATTATTTCTACACATAAAACTTTTTTCACATTTTCTTTTCTAAGTTTTATTTTGGACACTTGTAAAGGCTTTTCTGAAAGACTAATGCTCATTTTCCAAGATGTTTATCATAGCCCTTCTCAAGGAATATCCTGGGATCTCTTTCATGATACGCAAACACAGGAGAATTAGGGCGAGAATCTCTATCTTGTAGGGCACTTCTGAGTGTAGTTCACACAAATCCTGTGGCCAGTTTTTGTTCATCTACAAAAACCTTTGTTTTGGCAACCAGACGTTGTTTCTCAGGGCTTTCTATGCTGAGCCCTCGAAGCATGAAGCTGCAGGAGTGGAAGAGTCTTACCTTTGATCATTAACAAAGGTCAGCTCTAATGGATACCTTCAGGCTCACAGTTTTTGCACCACCCTTGCCCCGATACTGCTTGACAGATTATCTCCTGTTAAATCACTTCAATTTGCAACAGGACATTCATCTTCCTGGCTATTCCTGACACTTCTGTGTGCATCAGGCCCTGGTAAACATTGCCACTGCACCAATGCCATGGAAACATGAGATTCTGGAGAGCTCAGTAGTCACTACACTGAGAAAACCTTTTGCAATCTAGTTGTCTCTGAATGCCATATTGCTCTACAGCAGCCAGGTACATACTTTGGCACTGGTCTTAGAGTTCCTTGTGTATGGCTTGCTTAGGACAACCTGCCATATGATTGGTATGATCCCACCTTTCAGCATAATAGTTTCCAAATAACACGTAACATTTAGGCCAGAGGTAGTTCAAACAGTCTATGATGCTTTGCAAAGCTGTTCAAGTCAGAATGCTTCAGATAAAAATGTCTGAAGATCCATGGGAAAATTTATCATGCCAAACTGCTACAGTACTCAGATGAGGCTGAAGCAAATGGGGTATGAGAGACACATATCCTGAAATAAACTGATTCTCTGTCAGTCAATACCTCATGTGAAACAGGCGAAAAAAAAAAGCCTTCCTGTAGCCTCAAAGGATACAACCAGTGAAGGCAATTCCACAGGAGGCTCAACAGAATTTTATCTATATTGAATCACACACTGCAGCAGCCAGGCCCTCCTCCGTGTATGCAGGATCCAAAACTGTATAAATTGAACTCATATAAAACAAATCTTAAAGCCAGTCATTCCCTAGGATCCTTAGTTCACTGAGATTTGGAAATTTCATAGATCCATCCAGATAACCTGTTCTGACTGAAACAGCATACTATAACATAAGGGATTAGAAAATGCAATTCCTTAAACAATGATCACTCAGCCTATCATTTCCACATACGTTCACTCTCAAGTGTAAACCCTTAATGATACATAACTGGGAAATGTTTACCTTATTTTCACAAAGCTGAAAGCAGACTTAAAGCACACTGTGACAAATCACACCAAAAATAATGTATCACCCAAAGGGCAGCTGAAGCAAATTATTCAAATTATCTACCAGTTCAGAATTTCCTGCATGAAAGTCATTCAGTTTTGTTTGTATCAAAACAGTGAGATTATAAATAAACTGACAGAAAACAAACTCTGTTGGCAGACCATCCTCGGTGGAAGTTTGTTTGAGTTTTTTTTTTTTACTCCAAAGCATCTCTCAGTCTCTAAGAGCACTGCAACCCACACAGCTTTTCTAAAAACATCCAAGAAAACCCAGATTTTTAACATCTGCCTACCAGCCAAACTGACCTCCAAGGTGCTATGCCTCCGGATGGCTTTACCCAAAGAATGTGCAATATTGAAGGAATCTTAACTTAAATAGTTTTCAAGGCAACTTCACACACAGAGAAGAAGAAAGTCATAAGTACAAACCTGGGAAAATAATAATGCCTCTGGATTTGTTGGCTTGGGTTTTAATTTTGTTAGAATGCTAATGTATTAAGGGTTAGAAGAAAATAAAGGCACTAAATCAGGTGCACTGGCAAGGAAATTGCATCTAGGATATTGCAGAATATGCTCAGTAGGCCAGAGAAATGAAGCTTTAGGACTCTATCTGCCTAAATAAGACCTGGATTCAGTATTACATCCCTGTTTGACAAAACACGTCAGCACAGGCTTAAAGCTAAGCCTATGCTTAAATTCCACTAAAGACAAGATAGATTTTTTTTAAGCTGTCAATCACTAGAGAAGCAAACAGCTTTGAGTTCAGATATCCTAATTCTCACCTGCAGACAGCAGGACTCCTGTAAGAGAGAACAATTTTCTGTAGCATACCTCACTATTTGAAGAAAACAGTTATTACAATTTTCAAACCCTGAAGTTAGGTATTTAAATCCCAAGCTAGATACATAAATAATAAAGCTGCACGGTTTTCAGACATGCTGAGTTCCCACTGATTTTAATGAGAGCAGTACATGTTCAGATCCTCTTGAAAGAAAGATTGTTTAGATAGCCAAATATGAATGAAGAAGCTTTACTTTCAGATGGAAACTGCTTTTATAAGAGCCAGCTGGAGTTTTTTATTTAATGTTGTACACCACTGATTAGGGATTCTGGCTCTTAGTGATTATCAGCCAGCACATTACACAGGAAGGGCAGTGCTTTTGTTTACAATGTGATGGTACCTGAGGTAGAAACAGACTGCCACCCAACTACTAATGGTGAAATTAAAAAATGTTCAATTTAAACTGAGTTTCTTCACTAATACCTGCACGCATGCCTGGATTTCCTAATAAGAAGAAAAGGAAGCTATAGTATCACAAGGAAAGATCATAGCCTCAGACTTCTCAGACATGGCAGGGGTGAAACATATTTCACTGTTCTTGATTTGCGATGGGTCTTTTAATACACATCTGACCCAAACCAAGTTCATTTACATGGCTTCTCCATTAGAAGAAAGGTAGGAACTTGAAATCTGGGAACAAGTAAGCTGTTACATACTTTGGCCAGCAAATTTCAGAGTGTCACTGCCATTTGACCTTTCAGATCTATTTCCAAGGTGGTAGGGAGAAACAATACACAACCTGTATGAATCTTGTTTCTGTCAACTTCTTGAAGTTTGGCAGGTGCAAGACTCCAGCTATTAAGCACTAATCCATACAACATTGATCACTATCTCCAGTACCTTCTTTTGTCAATATATTCAGTGGTGAAAGCAAAATAGTGTGCAGTACTTGGGAAGAGATCCTTTTGCAGTGTCTGGGGTGCAGCTGACAGGAGAGAGCTGCTTATTGGCGCTCACACTATTAAAACAATGTGTGTGGCACAATCTATCATCCACATTAAACATTAAGCAGTCTTTAATATCAATTACCAGTTAAGAGCTGACAAACAAATTTTTGCAATTAGCAGGCCAGTGAAATTACAGTCTGCTGGTAAGAGAACAATTTCACCTCCTTTTCTAGACTTATTCTCCCAGACCATTCTCATTCTCAAATAGAGAAGGAAGTCCAATTGTCTGAGAGAAGCCACTGAAAAAACTGGGGAAAGAATTTCTCCCCGGGATTTTCAGATGTTGTTCCCAGATTTTTTACTTTACAAGATCATCACATTTCCCAGTACCACATTACATTTATTAGTGTAAACAGCATGATGGGTAAGATCATATCAGCAGATCAGCAGGCAAGAACACAATTCATATGGCCAGCAGAGTTCAGATACCTGGTCATTACTTTCATGAAAGTAATGCTCATTACTTTCAGCAAATTGCTCATAAGGACACAGCTTTTTTAAGAAGCTGTTTATTTAACTGCTTAATGGATATTCTTGTCATACTAGGCCAAGAAAAGTCACATCAAAACCTTTGACACATCACCTGGTGCTATTTTATATTTTAAGAAATTTGGCACACATCAAATTGTGTGATGCATTATTAAGTGTCATTCCAGGATAGGAGATAATCAGAAAAATCCTTTGGGATCAAAGGAAATTGAATAACTGACATTTCTGCATGAACAGAAGTGTAGGGGGAGTGAAGAAGTTGCCATTTGAGGAACAAACTGTTCAAAGAAGCTTAATTATTCCTCTTTCCCTTTTTCTCGTCATAAAGATTCCTAAGTGTGTTGTATTTAGGTCTCAAATTTAAGATCCTTTCTCTGCTCAGTGCCTGGATTTCCCACCATCTACATTGTGAGTCCTGGAAAGTCATAAAACACAGAGAAATTCTCTGTTAAGAATCTGATCATGTTACTCAGACCATTTGGCCTTGGGGTTGCGCTCATTCTATGAAATGAAATGCTATGAAATACTATGAAAGCCAGTAACAGAAGGGATTAGGGAATCTCTTAACATCGTTCACTCACTTCCCGCCCCCTTCCCCCTCCCTCTGTATTAGGCCAGGCTACTTTCCCACATCAGTCTGCGTGCATTTAAACAAAATGCAGCCTGATGCAGCGCATTAAGGTAACTGAAACTCCTTCTGGAAAAAAAAAAATTGAAAATAAAGAAAAATTGCTGTTTATCTGAAACAATACAAACCTATTCTGGTGGGTATAGTCACTGGAAAAATTATTTTTGTGACCCAGTATATCAAAACCAGCATTTCTGTTTGGCATATGCTTGGCAGCTTTAGTTCAGAAACAGTCCACATTGGAAGAAGTACATGTCTATCACACACATAATGGCTGTTAGTGCTCTACATTGAAATAATTTACAAATACCAAGAGGGCTAGATTCTGCAACCAAGATTCGGGAAAAGGCATATTACAATATATTTTATAACTTCTTTAATTCTTTTGTTTCTTTAGACATGAATGCCTCCCTTTGGTTATTTTTCACATACTTTACATGCCTGCACATCTAATCCACAGGTAAACTATCCATGTCAAAAAGGCAGCTCTTGAACAAAAGAAGTAGCCAAAGAAGTACCTGTACACTTGGATAAAGACAACATTTTCCTGCTATATCATATGAAAACAAAATACACACACACACACACACAAAAATGTCCAGTGAATTTATGACATATTTAAAATATGTCACTAACAGAATTTCTCACCAGCATTTCTCCAGAATGTCTCATATCTCAGAAGGCAGCTTGTTCGATGGCAAAACCCACATTTTAATAGGTGGTGTTTAATTCATTACTGTGTTAGTAATGGCATGACCTCTGATGCACAGACAGGAAAGGGATTTTTTGAAACCAACCAAACTTCATTACTTTCAAATTACTAAACACATAAGATAGCAGTAGGATGTTTAAAACTGGCAAAATTAATGGCTGTCCTTTAATTATCTTCAACTAAGTAGCCAGCTAAGAAGGTATCTTTAGAAGCAAATAAATGAATTAGGCTTATAAATCCCATAGTAGGATGGGATTTAGTAGGATGTCCATTCCTTTAGTAGGATGTCCATTCCACGTAGCAGCTTCTGAAAAATATTACTTTAGATGTTGGGTTTACCTGGCTGACCATGCAAAGGAGGGATCAGACAGGATTTTGCGTGAATGAGCAAAGGGGTCGAGGAGCAACCCAGTCAGAGAAGCAAATGCAAGCCTCAGTGCAGGTAATGCTTCTCTAGGGAGATCGTGTTCTTGCAGAGGCCTGCTGATAAGTACATGGCATTTGTTTACAGTGTCTTGGCATTGCTGTACAGTTTCTAAACCTAGTATTTTCCTTTGGGGAACAAATAGTATCATTAAGTTTCTTAAGGCAGGGTGTACCATATGCCACTTGGGCATTACACACTGTTTTGCTCCTTGCATCCTTCTCTCCACAGCACATCTGTGAGAAAAATCAAAGGCCTTTTTTCCCATTAGTGAATGAGTAGACATTAGGTTTGTGAATTGCAGCATCCAAACAATGTGACAATTCAAGAATTCTATTTTAGTATGTTCATGAGCTAAGGTATATGCACAATTATGTTAGCCTATGTATATATTTATCAGAAAGTATATGTACTAATACAGTAACACAATGCCATCTTCTTAAAGGCACACTTTGACTTATGTAAATATTTCAAGCCAAACCCATGAGTCCTTCCCTGCTGACACACCCAGGCCTACATCCATATTCCTACCAGCATCAGTCAGAATTTGGGCTGAAGAGAGAATGCAGAAGCAGTGCTCTTTAATGCTCCCACAGAAGAGCAGGTACATGAGAAGGACTTGTGAGTAACAAGCAGCACACCACTTCAGGCAGGGAACCGCATCTTGCTCACACATACATGTAGAGGAATTCACGGTTTCTAATAAGGTCCTATTTTCTCTCTTCTCAATTTCATCCCAAAGACCTACAGGTCTCTTAAAGAGCCAGAGCAAAAGAGTGATTCAAGGAGAGCTCTTAAGCAGCAGTCACACTCCGTAACCTGTCTGAAGGTTTACCAGAACAGTTCAAAGGGCATAAAAAGGACCTTGAGTCTTTGAAGTACAGCTCCCCATGGTGTTTCTTCCCATAAAGAGCAAAACATATGCCATAAAACTTTATGCTCAAACTTACAGGAACCTGGCTGAGGGCCTGGGAGTGCAAGGAAACTAATTAGTTCAAACCACCCCCTGGTTCTCCTGTTACCTCCCATCCAAACAGTAGCAAACCCAACAGAAGTTAAAAAGCTTTTATAAAAGTACAGCCAGAGCACAGGACACCCATTTTTCTTTACGCAGTTTTTCTTTTTTTTAAAAAAAGATGTTAAAAGGACAAGAAAATTGGCCCTAGCCAGACTGCACAGCTTTCTAACGTACAGGAATTCACCAGTGGCATATGGGGAAAAAGGAACAGATTCCAGTTTTAGTTAGGTAACAAGATATGTTTATATATATACCTGTATGTACTATTACAGCAAGTGCAGTATTTCAGTGCTGCTTTCCAGGGTATTCAGTAACATTACATACACTTTAGAAAAGAAAAAAGGTCAGAGTAGTAGCAGCACGCAACCTAGCCAAGGGCAAAATGGGAGACCTACTCACAGCAATTGAGACTTTTACATCAGTATGTGAACAGTACTGTGGTCAGGTATTGCAAAAATAATTGATTCCAACAAGACATGTTACAGCAACTCTATGCTGTAAAGTGCTTTGCTGAGGATGTTACAGAACTGATGAAGGCAGGCATAAATCCAACAATCTGCCTGCCCAAACTGTGCTATTAATTTATGATAATGCTGACATTTCTACTGATTAAGAAACACAAAGTTAACGAGACTGACTGTATACCCTCACCTGTTGCTGTACAGCCTGAAAACTTAAAGTCTGTTCTCTGTAAGTACAAACCAGGATACTCTGGCTGACAGAGGAGACACTATGGCCCACAAATGCAATAGTGTAGGCTGTTTCAATAACTGTGGCTAAATATACATGGAATTTCAGTATTTACTATTTGGGGGGAAGGAGGAAGAGGAGAACATCATCCAACCATCATTCCCATCTTTTTTCCCCTAACTCATATTTTTCCAAGCCTTTTGCTCTCTTACTTTACATTGTGTGAATGAGCTGGCAGGGCTATTTTATGTAGCTTCAAAAGCACTTTTACAAACTGTGACACCCACAAAAATTAGCTCCTGTCTCATTTTCCGATAGTTTCACTCATACTCCAGAACTCTGCCATGACATTTCCCCTATGCTGAGATCTCCCACATGCCAGAAGCAGACAGCTAATTACATATGTGCCTTGTGGGTTCCAAGAGTAAAAGAGAGACCAAGTACTGTGCCATAACTGGGTTTGTCACTCCTGCCCAAAGGAACCTGGCTGGAACACAGCCCAGTGTGTCTGTGTACGAGTCCCACGTTTGCACAGAATCCTCCCAACTCCTGATCACAGAGCACTTTTCTATAGCAACAAGAATAAACTTAAGAGGTTGTGCTTGAACATGATCACTACCTAGCACAGTCAAGCTTTGTCCTGGCTAGCTAATTTTTGGAGACAGCCACTCTAATCAAAAGAGCCAGGAAATGATGACTAAGAACAGCTGCTAAGAGACTTATGGAAAATAAATACCATGACAATTACCTTCAGTTTCAGAAAGCTTTCAGTTTTCTCTGGATAGTCATATCAAATGAAGAAGAGTCACAAGATCTGGTCATGTAATACAGGCACCAAAAATACCTCTGTCCATGACCTCATGATCATGAATAAGATCTCACAAGATGCTGTGAAATTCCTTGGAACTGAGATAAAGTGGTGGCAGCTACCAACTACCATACTGTGCCTAGTTCTCTGCAGAGATGAGGGCTTTTGAGATTGCTTTGGACAGGGCCCAAAAACCTGATCCCATTGCTCAACTGGAAAACCCAGGCTTGCCTATGCAAATCCATATTCTGCATCATATTCAGTTTTACACATGACTAGAGTCACAGTAACCCACGTGACCGCTTCAGTTATCAAGGGTTATTGACACGAATGTTTGTGGGCTCAAGACCTGAGAGCACAAACATCCACATCTTCTCACACAGTCATTTCATTTTTTGTATCGTTTGTGGGGGAGAAAAGCAATTTGCCAAGTAATACACTTATTGCACTGATTTGAATTTGCATAATAAAAGCATTTGCTTTTTAAAGTGTATATTAATCCTTAGAAGGGAGAGAAAGTGAATGTTCTAATATAATTCAAGATAGCTAGACGCAGTTCCATTATTTTAATTTACATTTTATTGGAGTTTTGCTTTGGTAAAGAAACACATGTTATAACTAATCACAGTTCTAATTACTGCCCGATTCTATCTTTTATTACTGCTAAAATTTCTATTAAGGGAATGAAAGAAACTAATAGGACCATTAAAAGATCAATAGGAAATATAGTTTATATAGAAGTTGCATTGTATAAACTTCAACTCAACAGTTAGGAACAAAAGAATTCCTTGGAAACAGAGAATAACACATTCATTCCACTTAGGAAAGAACGTAAACTGATTTAAAAGCTATCCACAAGAAGCATTCTTTTTAATTTCGTTCCTCTGAGAGCAGCAGGCAAACTAAAAACACAACAAAATTTTGATTATCTTTCTATCTCCACACTTTCAATACTCTTCATATAGAGTCTGAATATCTTTAAAGATCTTTAAGATCTGGAATGCACGTGACATTCCTGAATATAAGCATCATGGGAATGTGACTCACTTTAAATTGTAGCCTCTTGGCTAAAATTGGCTGAGATTCTCATTCTCAAAATAATGCTCAGGTAGATTCTCCAGCTTATCTAAATCCTCTTTTTCACTTAGTTTTGGCATAAAAATAATTATTTCACTCAAAGTCACTACTCTGCCTAAAGTAGTTAATCCAGCATGAACACAATACATAAAAGTATTAATATGATCAGTTCCTTTTCCCATATGAGAATACCTACACTTTGATGCATCTTCTTACTATGGCTGCCAGAGTGAAAAGTACAGGTGTACTGACATAAGCTCAGTAGTGGAATTAGAGCAGGATAGCTTCTCTACTTGTTTATTAATACCTTTAATACTTTTTAAAACCTCAAGTGCCACACCAATTTCAAATCTAAATGCAAAATTCAATGAGAAGCTGGTACGGCCTACCAGTGGGCAGCAGCAGTAGCCCAGCAGTATCAAGTCCCAGAAAGTAAAAGAAAAAACATATAGGTAGCGCATTTCAAAGCACAGCTTGTGTAGATGCAGTACCTGCCCCATGACACCAAGAAAAACAAAGAGTGGACATTGGGTACAAACATATGAGTGATGCAGGTGCCCAAAATTAAAATCAAGGAACTTCTGGATCTGTTCAGACCATTACTTACCAAAAATTCTCTCTCTGTCTCTCTTCTTGTTCCCCAGTGAACTCTGCTATGTTCTCTTTCTTCAAAAGTCTTTGGAAAAGCAACTCTGTCAAGACTGGAAAAGAATTAAAACTAGAACAAAACAAATTAGTGCTCAAAATATTTCAGCCCCCGAAAGTCTACTCATCTCTCTTGGTCACTTGCTATGATTGCTCCCTCCTCTTCCCACAGGTCAAAATGTCAGTCTTGCTACCCTGCCATACCTTGATTAGGTAATAAAACTTTAAGGGAAATGTATTTTGGAACCCTGACACCACCCAAACTAGTTGGTCTCAGCATAATCAACCTGCCCAAGGTTAAAGATCTCAGAGGTAGATTTCAAAGTCTTCTTTATAAATGCACCATGAATTATGGCTTACCACATTTCAGCATGGCACATTAAGAGATATTTTACAGCTTTCTGTCTAGGCATTTTTCACTAGCTCATACAGTTAACTAAGGAATCAATAGGCAGTTGACTTGGTTGCAAGTTAGCCATGTTAGAGGGACAAACTATGTCCACAGAGAGCTAGCTCAGTTCTAAACAAGGTTTTCAAGGTAAAGCAGAGTGTCACATGAATGTAGTCTACTTCCAGTGTAGGTCAACTGAACTCAAAAGGTGCCAGCACTGATGCTGTAGGTCTGTGTAGAGCCAAATTACAGTGCCTTCCTGGGAGTCAGAGTATTGATAAACATAGTATAGAAACATATGATCACACCAAAATAGCTAGAGTCCTCCAGAGGGTATAATGCCTGATCCAGCTGCAGTTGCACCTGTATTTACGAACATTCTTATGAGCTAGAATACTGCAGGACTGAGAAGAAGAAACTCCAGTGGCCCTCCAGGAGCTGAAGTGGAGGCAGCAGGGTCTAAGCTGAATTTAGGAATCCCTGATTCTATGCAGTGTTGTGAAGGCAGCCATGAAGAGCATTCCCCAAAGCCTCCTTTGATGTCTTATTCAAGCTTTCTCACCATCTACTGTTTCCCATCCCCCATTACACCAAGTAATGGAAACTTGACTATACAGACCTTAAGAAAGGAAGGGGAAAAAACAAAACAAAACAAAACTACTCAATACACATATTACCAGATTGAGAAAGTTCAAGTACTCTATGATGAAATGGACTGAGCTATGAACAGCACTGCCAGCAATACAAACAGAAGCCCTTATGTTTCTGCTACTAAGAGTACTAGCAATTCTGCTATTTTTAAAGAAAGACAGGATTAAAAGGATCCTTCAAGCCAGCACCCACAGTTTATAAAAATACAACCAAATTGGGGTGATAGTCAACAGAAAACTTGATTTCAAGCGGGTAAAAACTGATAGGAGATCAGAGTTAATTTTCTCTAATACAATAACTCTATTTTCTATTTCCCACAAGGAACTATGAAAACAGACATCTTCCTGCTTGAAGCAGGATTGATAGTTAAAGTCAAAGACCTCCAATGTTCTCAAAAATTATATATTTTATGGCCTAGTAAACAAGTAATGACATGTATTTTAGATAAGCAAGTCACATCCACGAAGAAGTGGCACACAGCTGAGAAGTCCTAAATCATAACATCCTCAAAAGCAAACACAATAAAATTCATAAGACCACACAAAAAGTGAAAGAAGATATTCAGGTCATAAACCTACCTAAATGAAAGCTTAAAATGAGTGAAAATAGAAAAAAAACATTTTATTATTTTGCTCCCTCTTTAGAATAAGGTAAAAATATTCCAAAGTACAGCATATATGCACCACTGGTATATCTTGAATTGTGTACTTTGCACTTTAAAAATTTGCCTGCATGAACAGTGTAATGATGTAGATGTTTTGGTTTACACTGAGAGCATTGTCTTTTTAAAAAGATTCATTGTGAATGCATACTAAATTTCAGTAAATTTCTATTTGAAATTTCTATCTGAATTTCAAAAATGATTATTGCCTTCTTTCCTGGACAGTTGCCATTTCTTGAATACTACATGACAGACAATCTGGAAAGCAATACTCAAAATTATATTTTGCAGTAAATTATGCTTTGCACAGGTGAAAGGGATAGTTTTCACAGAGCTCTGATTGGAATCATCTTTTATGCAGTCTCTTTTTTTACGTTATGGTCTTTCTTCTCATATCATATTTAAAAACAAATACTGTTTTCTGATTGCAGATTATCAAGCAGACTAAATGCAATGTAAGGAGTCAATTAAAAGAAATCAGCAACTGATTAACCTGAAGCCAGTGAAGAAGTTCATCAGAAAACTGATTTGATTGAAAACAAAGAAAACAGAACTTTGACAGTCTCAGAGCATCTCTTTTGGCCAGTCACGCCACTGGAAAATGGAAACAAAACGTTATTATTTAAAAATTATATACTTTGCTTAACCTCTGCTACAAAGGGACTATATAATGCTAAAAATACAGGCTGAAGGTAACACAGTGAGACGTAGTTTATAGCTATTTCACAAGACTTTTCATCAAAGGAAAATAATGCTGTTATAAGTACGATCCATGCTTGGCAATAAGGCACCAGCAGGCGTGAATGCAATTCAGCAAAGACTGCCCCGAAACCATTTGTTACCCTTGTTTGTGCTTACTGTTTCCATACAGAATCTGTTCCTCCTGACACTGCCCCCTGTTTTTAAGAACCAAGCAAATTATTGGCTTCCGTATGCAACTCTGAGACATCTGTTTTCTTCCTTTGTTGCTATATCTTTTTTCTTTTCAGGATTCAGTTGCCTGGAACCAAGCCAAGATCTGGTATCAATCAAACCAGTGGATTAATTTACTCTGATAATAATTATAAAGAGTTTTTTGGGGTGGGGGAGAACATGAAGGGGCTTGATTCAATATCATGCAGCATTTCAGGCAACACCCTACTCTACCGGTCCAGTGATCTTCATCTGCTAACATTTTATCATTGTCTAAACAGTACTGCTAGAAACCATTGTTTTTCTAGTAACAACGAGTATACATGTGTCAGACGAACCCTTAAAATGATGACAATGATTGCACTTCAGCCTCTTTGTATTTCCTGGCATTTGCAGGATCACCATGCCAGTTTCTTAATAGTTGTAAATAACATACTGAAGGTACTACTTTATGATCAAAACCTAAAGATTTCTTGACCATCTGCTTTTAGCTTTTGTGCCTTTAGCTGTTACCTCTGTTCTTGTTTCTGTTCCACATTTGGATTATTAAGGGATTTCCCTGATGTACTGACTTTCATGCACTGGCTATCAGTTGGCCCTCCTCTCTTCTCTTTCCTGATCCTACCATATGCCTTGTCCACTAACTAAAGTCCACAGGTACAAACATGGCACCAAGCACTTCACTGCCATGAACTGACACCAGTTATAGATGTTGCCATACAGGAGGAAGCCAATGATGTTTCACTTTAGGCTATGTTTAAGTTTTTGCAATAAAAAAGCTATAAAAGGAGATATTGAGATTAAAATTGGACATGACACAGTCCAAGATTCATCTGCACTAATGTCAGTAACAAGAGTTTTCATTTCTGAGGGATGCTTATGCATGGGTAGCTATTTTTAGCGGTTGTTTTGTTTTAAGTTTATGTGAATTGCAGAGACAGTATTTTTACAAGAAAATGTTTCAATATAGCAGATGATAATGTATTTTAACTACATAAATTTTTGCATGCAGAGCCTGAATTTTTTACATGGTTTCAATGATCCACACTGTAACAGCTTAAACAAAGACAATCACATGGGCTTAATAAAGTCAGTGGTAATAAAAAAAAAGAAAAGCTTTACTTTAAGAAGAAAATATTTATATTGGAAGCAATAATTATGTAGGCCTTTTCATCACCAGAACTGCTTTTTAAGTGTCATCCAGTCGTTTGCTCAAAAGACTGAGAGCCAGGATTGGATTTCTTCTCCCCGCTGCCACCAACTTGCTGTGTGGCCTCGGACCAATCAATTATTGTTGGATTTTCAGCAGTGCCAGGCACTCATCCTAGTACCACTGAAAAATCAGACCATCAGTTTCCTTGGGCCTCATTTTTTCCACCTGTAAAACAAGATTAGTTACTCTATTTTGTAAGGCTGTCAGGAACATTAATTGGTGTTTGTAGGATGTCTGGAGATCCTCAGATAAGAGACTGCTACAAGAACCCAGCTTTATTTATGGCAATGTAAGACACTCCCCATGCCAAAGAACTGAAGTTGCTCCCAGTCCTGGTTTCGGTTGGCGTAGAGTTATTTTCTTTCTAGTAGCTGGTATAGTGTTATGCTTTGGATTTAGCATGAGAAGAATGTTGATAACACGCTGATGTTTTCAGTTGTTGCTAAGTAGTGTTTAGACTAAAGTCAAGGATTTTTCAGCTTCTCATGCCCAGCCAGCAAGAAGGCTGGAGGGGCACAAGCAGTTGGGAGGGGACACAGCCAGGGCAGCTGACCCAAACTGGCCAAAGGGGTATTCCAGACCATGTGACGTCATGGACAGTATATAAACTGGGGGGAGCTGGCCAGGGAGGGGGGATCACTGCTCGGGAACTAAACGGGCATTGGTCAGCAAGTGGTGAGCAATTGCATTGTGCATCACTTGTTTTGTATATTCCAATTCTTTTATTATAATCATCATTTTATTATTGTTATTATTATCATTATTAGTTCTTCCTTTCTGTTCTATTAAACTGTTCCTATCTCAACCCATGAGTTTTACTTTTTTTCCCGATTCCCTCCCCCCATCCCACTGGGTAGGGGGAAGTGAGCAAGCGGCTGCGTGGGGCTTAGCTGCTGGCTGGGGTTAAAACCACGACACTCCCTGAGGTGGAGTTGCCCTTAAGTGAAGGAACTTGGAAGTGGGATAAAAGTGAAGGAATAGCGTTTCCCAGTTCTTATTAGCAATGAATATACCCTACCAGCTACATTGCAATAGGTCCTGAGAGCCACTGTGGGAAGCAGTCTAATCCCTACCTCTCTTTCTCTCACTCGCCATGTCCAGCCTCCATCCCTTTGTGATCAGTACAGATGGGCAGCAGTGAGTCGGGCAGCTGCTGTTTGTGACTACTTCGTATTATTCTTAATTGGAACTACCCTGCTCGCTTCTTTGGTGTTTCTCAGACCAGCTCATGGAGCCACCACTTTCTTTGTCTTTACCATTCACAGGCACTTTGGAAGCTGGCCTATCCTTTTACACTCTGAATATGAAGCACCTGACAGCTTTCCAAGACAGCAGCCTCTAGATGCTATTACAGTATTAATACATTCAGGTAAAGTCCTTCTCATCTGGGCAAGACCCCCTTTCCTCCCTCCCTTGCAGCAGGAGCTTAGGCTCCACTAAGTGTGTCATACCTCACACATGTTTCAACCTAGGTAACAGGCTGCAGAAATGGGGAGAGGACTTCTTCCCCTCCTGAAAAAAAACAAAAGCAGGAACACACCAGTACATCACAGTAGAGAGTAGATACAGCAAACTGAATACCTGCCCTATGCACTACAGATCTGCCAGAGAGATTATCTGCTGAGGAACATGGTACACTGCAGTTTCATTTCTTCAGGACCTCACAAATACACAGAGTTTTCAAAAAAAAAGAAATTTAAAAAAAAATTTCAAAGTCCAACATACCCTACAAGGTAAGAAAGAGGCTAGAGCTAACTCTCCAGCATGGACTCCTCCAAGAACCCCTGCTTCACAGATAAGGCAGACTAGAAAGAGGACAATGTAAAAAAGCTAAATGGAAACTAATTAAAATTCAACTCACACACAAGGGCGGCTAGAATGCATGGGATCAATTTTCATTGTCGTCACTATAACAGAGCCAGAGAACTTCAAAGGCTTTTTGTCAGATTCTCCAAGGTACATAAGAATTAGGTTCCAAAACCACCTCTCCTAAATCCTCGACCCTCCCAGGCAAATTTGGTATCCAGTTATGGACTCGGCATAGCTAGTCCTTATTCTGTACAGAAATGTATCTACTGGAGTCTCTTCTGCTCTTCCTCCAGGCATAAAAAGGCAACTGATTTGTTTAGACTATTTAGTCAACTTCCAAGCACTATCTTCTTCCCAGTTCTAATTCTCTATTTCCTCTTCTCTAAAGTTCAAACAGTTAATTCCCACATGTCCAAGTGCCTAACCTTCTATCCTGAGCTTTTATCCCATTTTCAGTTCTTGGTAACTACCCAAGTTAACTTCCTTCTTGCCCTGAGCAACTGATAAATCCTCTCACATCCAGCCTCTTGACATTGCAGACTGCTTATTTTACTTGACAGGAAAACCTTCTGAGTTTAGCTTCTAGTACCTGACCTACATACCTGGAGAAGTCTGGAGTGGAGAACTGGTTTCTACAACAGTTACTGGGGATATTCAATAATCTTTTTCATGACAATTTAATAGTCATATATACACCTCTGTATTATTCTGATATCTTTAAGTTCATGATTCCTCCAAACGAATTGACACGTTAAATATCCCAGTTATTTAGCACAAGACCTTTTGTATACAACAAAATACATTTGAAACCATGATGACTTGAAATGACTTTAATAAAAGAGATACTCAAGCCTTATGGGGCTTTGATTTTCATTTTTACTAAGGCCCTTACTGTAGTCTGGCAGAATAAAATGAGAGTAAATGGAATATAGACATGCCTTATGATCACTTTAAACAGCCATTACACAAATGAGAGGAGTCCCCCTGTCTGGTAAAAAGAGAAGTTGAGCAGTTTACCATATTATGACAAGTAGTCTTTTCTCCAGCAATGAAGGTCTATTATCCTGCATCACCAGCACCTCTCAGCAAGTCAGTGAAATTCCTATAGGCATAAAGAAAAGCTCATCTTTGAGTATACAGCATCACATATATATCACCCTCAGATGTTGTCTTACAAACTCATAAACTATTTTCCCCACACCTAGTTGCCTACTATCGTTCACAGAAAATAACTTGAAAAGGTCTTTTCTGGGTATTCTGGGAGATTTACAGCATTTTTTTACTTGCTACACTTGCTGTTTCAGTTTGAGGGACACTATTGGTATACTAAAAAATATCAGCAAAGAAGGAGTTGGTGTAACAGGCATAATCAGCAAAAGCTTAAAATGCAGTATCTCTCAAAGTTGAAGCATGTAGCTTAATGTATGCACAAAAATATCCATCATTTTTTCTTGTGGGTACATGGAACAATGGACTCAATCTTTGAGAGGTGCCACAAATCATCATTTCTAGTAGCCAACAATAAATGGTCATTTACAAAAGAGCATTTTTACAGGATCACTTATACATACAACATAGAATATCCTCATTTTTGCATTCAGGCTCAGCTACAAACCACTGTGTGAAATCTGGCTGTTTGTTGGTAACTTTAGGAAAAGATTCATTTCTCTTTCATAACTCTGCTTTTTTTTTTGGGGGGGGGGGGGAAACCTCGCTTAAAGAATGCAAATTAACAGTGATGTCAATATTCTTAAAAAGATTTTTTGCACAGATAACCATTTTAACAGGTACAGTCTGAAATCCCAGAGAACAATATTACCTGTCACTTAAAATTTCAACGTGATTTTACAACCTCAATCCATTCCCACGTGATCATGACATTCACTTCTAGGAATTTCCTGTTCCCATGGGATGATTATTCACCCCTAAAAAGTGCTCAGATTATGATGGCACAATCCAGTTAACATTCGTTCATCTGAGTATTGTATTCTTTCAACAGCACTGCATCAATTCAGCCTCAGATTATACAGTTGCAGTTTTTTAAAGCCCAACAACCAGATACTTTCTCTGCTTTGCACTCATGAGAACACAACCTCACACAGCACCTCTTGGCAAAGAATGAGACCATTTGTTTGAAGATGGTAGGAAGACTGTGACTTCTTGCCCACAACATAGAATTTACTCCTTCGTGAATTGGTCTTGCTTTGTTCCTTCGTGCTCTAAAGACACAGGTGAAGGGCTGGCTTGCTTTTTCACTCCAAATTTACATCACTGACTGCAGTGGAATTACACATAAATGACACTAGCTCAAGAAAGAGAACAAAGTCCTAATACTTTCCCTCCTCCTGACCACAAAGATGTTCAAAAATTGTATTTCCTTGCATCCCTTTGAAACATAATTCAGTTGCTTTGCTAATTTCAGGAAGATCATATTGAAACTCTTTTTTAGCAGCTCAGTGCCCAGCTGGGAGGTGCAAGGCTATGATCAATGTAGTAACCATACAACACTGCCCATTAGGCTTTATGGATTGCTTTAAAGTGCACTTTAAAAAAAATAACAAGGAAAGAAATTAAAAGACCCACACTACCATTTTAGCTTTCACAATCTGTTATATGATCCTCATTTTGCAGAGCTAGGGGAGAATAAAAACCCAGCCTTTTAGACCTTGGAAACAGGTGAGTGCATTAGACAGCTGGGCCCATGAATGTCATACTGTCCCTCCATTTTCACTAATAGCTGTGCTTAGTTCTCAAACACCAACAGGGAACTGAAATTATCTCCGAAGTGTACAAATTCAACTTTTGCTGACACTCAAGAACAGAGCAGAGAGGGCTGGACCCTGACAGGCAGTTACTCAACACAGTTGTTGTACTCCCTGCTTAACAAGAATGATTTTCAAAATATGACACATCAGTGAATGACAGTTAGAAGCAAAAATAGAAGCTCTGAGTTGTTTATTTTGGAAGACAAAACTCCTCAGAACATGTGTTATTTAGAGATTTTTCAGCAATCCTGATTTCCCTTTGTCAGTGTCCCCAGATTTTCATTAGCTGGGGCTACACAAACAGAATCTCTTAACTGGATGGGTATGCTGGAATTGTACATATACAAAAGTGTGCACGGATAAAATACTGGCTTATTAAACCTTGCAACATATCACTGATACATATAATGAAGTGTACTTTTGTGCAACTTTAAGTATGAATAAGGCCTCTGTTATTCAAGCCATAGTTAAGAATATAGTTTTGGAAAGGCACATGTGAAGTTAAAACAAACAAATCACCTAGAAAAAGAAAACCCCAATGTTTGCCAATCAAACTGAATTAATACCCAAGCTATGTGAGTGATTTCAGAAGTATCAGTGTAGGGGTAAACTTGATGCTGCTTTGACAGTCTGATTCTGTATACTGAAACACAGTGTTAAAGAACAGTTGCATTCCTATAGTCATTGCCCACAGGAATGCATGCTTTACCTTCTGTTTAATTTCATTCTAAAAGAGAAAAGTCTGCAAGTGACAGTCTATGTTCTTCCTCTTTAATCTGTTACCCTGACCTTGTATCAATGCATGTACACAGGCACCTAAAAATACTAATTACAATGGAACTAAGGTAATGATGTCTGGGTTTTGGTTTCTTCATGTTTTTAATGTATGCAAAGAAAGTTAAAGAGGAGTTCCTGCTAGTGAGGTGAGAACTGAGGAAGAGGTCTATGACAGAACTCTTAGCTGTTAGTTATGCTAGAACATGCCTAGCCCCTTGGGAAAAAAAGTCCAATGCAATCACCAGGAGATTGCTTTGCTGGAGTCTAATGCACTTCTGAATGCTATTCCATCCCCCTCTCTTACCATCCAGCCTTCCTCACCCTGACACCTGCTGCATACATGCCACTCTCCTTGCCTAGTTCCTTCATGAGTTGCCTGTCCCATCAGCTGCCTGCTTATGTAATTTGGAGATCACATCCTTGCCATTAGGTGTACTTTTTATCTTCCCCAATACCTTTACAATTTTAAAACAGTTGTCAGTAAGGTACCTTGCTGATGCAATGGGAGCTATCTTTCTTAGTTGACACTAACATTGGGATGTGGCCAAAACAATTCACATTTCTTTTTCCTGCAAGATATATCTATCACATTCCGGATTTACAAAAATGCAGCGCACACAAGAGGTATTTCGTGACCATCCCAAACATTCACAGACCCTCTGTGCCAGCACAATCAATTTGGCATTATTTCTGATTGTCATTATAACGAACAGGTTACTTGGGGTCACACTTACAACTATAGCCAGACACCCTGTACCATATTAGGAGTTCTATATGTTAAGAGTGTACAAATGGAGCAGTAACATCTCTATAAAACACATATGCACTCCTATGCCATTGTGTATTCATGTATACAGAAATGAAACAAATTCACCATTGATATAAGGAGGTGCAGGTTTCTTCACTCAAACCAGTGGATTAGGCACTATGTGAAGGATTATACAGATAGGTAAGGGGAAAATGGCATTGCTCATTTTAACTTATTCCTGCTGTCACTGAAAAACCAGGAGCTGTTTTAAGACGATTTGGCTTGAACTCTATTGTAATCAGTCTTAGCCTTTTTAAGGGAAGAATTGAGTCATCTACAAAAGGAGAAAGAGAAAAAATCCCATCACAGAAAGCTGTGCTGTGAATGTAGTGTCAGTAAACAGCATACAGCTGCAGAGTAAGACTGCCATACATTGCTGCTTTGAGTCAGCCAGCAGCATGTGCTAAATGCATACTGATTTAGGGCCTGATCCTTAAAAGTATTGCACAAATTCAGCTGCCAGATTTCACTTTGTAGATGTGTCATGGTTTAACCCCAGCCAGCAACTAAGCACCACGCAGCCGCTTGCTCACTCCCCCCCATCCAGTGGGATGGGGGAGAAAATTGGGAAAAGAAGTAAAACTCCTGGGTTGAGATAAGAACGGTTTAATAGAACAGAAAAGAAGAAACTAATAATGATAATGATAACACTAATAAAATGACAACAGTAGTAATAAACGGATTGGAATGTACAAATGATGCGCAGGGCAATTGCTCACCACCCGCCGACCGACACCCAGCCAGTCCCCAAGCGGCGATTCCCCGCCCCCCCCTTCCCAGTTCCTATACTAGATGGGACGTCCCATGGTATGGAATACACTGTTGGCCAGTTTGGGTCAGGTGCCCTGGCTGGGCATGAGAAGCTGAAAAATCCTTGACTATAGTCTAAACACTACTTAGCAACAACTGAAAACATCAGTGTTATCAACATTCTTCACATACTGAATCCAAAACATAGCACTGTACCAGCTACTAGGAAGACAGTTAACTCTATCCCAACTGAAACCAGGACAAGATGATATATAGAATGTCTATGTGAAGCAACCAGTTAAGAGGCAGAACTAAATGGCAATGTTAAGTGTATGGGTAAAAGAACAGACAGCATTAATACAATGCTCAAGAGCCTGCTCCAAATTCAGTGAGGTTCCTCTGATTTCAGTGACCTTTGCAGTGAGCCTCAAGACCACAAGTTATTAAAATACAGAGCTTAACCAAGTAATTCTGCTTTCTTGCTGATCTGATCTGCTTTATCCTCTCCATTTCTAGATAATGAGGAACCAAGTGATAGAATTCCCATTACTTTGCTATTAAAAGGAAATCTAAGCTTTATATTTTGTTGCTAAAGATGTAAGGATCTAAAGATATAATTTCCTATGCCAATTCTGTTGATTGACCTAAATATCTTCCTTACTTTTCAGGTCTTTGGTCAGGGACATTGATTTCTATGCTTTCCTCTGTGATAAGGCCCTCACAAAGAAGCCCTTGGTCACACAGTCCCTGTACATGGTATCATTTTTTAACCATTCCCCATGTGCTTGTGCAGGGACATCAGAAAATTGAGAGAACTGGTATCAATTTCAGTTACTTCTAACTATCATAAAGGAAAATAATTTCCTATTTGGTATGCTATTTTTCTTTTCCAAACTGCATCATCCATACAGGTATATTTCATCCACAAAATGTACTGAAAGAGATTTTCAATCCTTCTAACAGTGAGAACAACATACCAGATTTCACTGTGTGTGGTCTTGACTATCAAAAAGTACTTGAGGCATACAGTAAGACAATACAAAACCTATCAGTCTTCAGTAGTTTCTACATGTCTGTTCCCTCTTCTACTCCTTCTTTAGCCAGTATTTTCTTTGGGCACAGACACTCTCTCACCCTACACATCTACCACACTGGAACTGTGATCTCAATTGCAAATGCATAGGTGTTAATGTAATAAAATAATAGTAATGTATGAACATAAGAATAAAAATTCCTGATTCACACTTCTGACTCGATTTGTAAATATAAGATCCAATTAATCATGACCTAGTGATACTTCAGCAAGATTTTGTGCGGTGTAGGTTTAGTTTCTACAGCATCTAAATCCTCATTACAAATTTAAAAGTGATGGATGTTAAGTTATCACAGCGATAGGCACTGTGAAAACAGTCAGAGCAGAATGAAATAGTTCAGAACCAGGACCAGGAAATTAATTACCTTCAGTTGTTAAAATATGCTGCAGTAAAAACAACCCCAAGAAACATTATGGCTCACAGAGAAAAGCCTTACATCGTCTGGAAGGACTGGTACGTTGTAGTTTCCTCATACTAGCATCAAACTATAATAATCCTGCACCAACTCTGATCCAGCCAGTGACATGATGCTTTTCTTCTATTCGTTTCTCTCCTGTTCTCTTGTCCTTACCTCAAGTCTCATTCACCTTTGTACAATATGGCCCCTTCTATGTTGTATTGTTATCTGTGCTCTCCCAGTTCTGTATATCCACAACCATTCTTCAAGTGTTATGATGCATTTGTCTGATACAAAATACTCTTCAATATGAACTGGCTTTAAAAGAGACAGCAAGGGTGTAGCTGTCACTGAGTGCTTAAAGCTCTCATAAAGAATAATCAGTTGCTTTAGCAAAATATTCTTGCAGTTTATATAGGTTAGGACTTACCATAAGCATCTCTTCCCATCTAAGACCTTCAAATATGACAAAGATGTAATATCACCTAAGAGCTCCTGTATGAAGAGACACACTCAGTATTGAAAATAGTTGCAGTTATAACTCTGCTTTTCAGACAGGGGAAATTGTTGCTGGTACAAGAAAGGCATTTTTCCAAAAACATTAATACCGCTGTTACACCCACAAGATCTGTTTCTATTTGAAGAAGACCACAACACAATGAGTTCATGCCAAAACTCCATTTTTTATACCACTGTGGCACTACTAGGGGAACCACGCAATGGCTTATGTCCAAAAACATCAACCTCTGCTTGAACTTTTGGTCCTTTGTTCTGACAGTTGCTAGCAATAATAATCACTTGCAAGACACACTGTTAGAAACAGGCTCCTGGTTTTAAAAATAAGAGTGATGAAAGATCTACATTTTTTAAAATAGAAATTTCTTAAGCAGGTAGACAGTTGATTCAGAGTGAAGAATTCAAAAGCTTGGTAAACCTTATGTGCCCTAACGAAAAGCCCAGAAAGTTAGCTATGTATTCTGTCCACCACTTATATCTGTATCAACACATTTTTCTAAGAAGAATATTAGGTAACGTGAATTTTACTAACAAAAATGGTGAATAAAAATCAAGCATTTTGAGAGATACTGCTATGCATCACTGGCACATAATTCAATGTTATGATGGATTGCTGGTTTTCATACCAATTTCAAGACTTTTGAATCAGTAAAGTAATATAGTTGGTCAACATAATATATTTCATAAATCAGAACTTGATAGATTAATCGATGCAGATTTATAAATCACATCAAGATATTCCCTCCCAAGCAGAGCTTACTCTTTACCTACTTTTCTTCATGGACTCTGAAACAAAACATTATGAGCTTACATCTCCAAATGATGTGTTAACCCTCCAGGGTTCTTCCAGAAAGCACTGCAAGATCACAAGAGCAAAGTGTACAGTCTAGATGAACTTGGCAAGCCCTCTCATGAGCCTACAGAGACTGGAACAAGTGCAAATATTAATGTAGTTCACACGCCCTTAAAGAATGCACAATCAGAAGTTCATCCGCAGCTGAGAATCAGCACTCAAACTCTAAGCAATGAAGTCATTGTCAGCAACAAGCTCATTACAGATTTGTAAAGAATCATTCATTTCTTCTGTCTCTCAAGTTTACTTGTTTCATTAAAAAGAGGGATTTTCTTCAACATTTTTCTATAGGAGAAAAACAAAATGCAATTCATTTACTTTCTACCAACAAGTTCTGCCAAACAGAGCTATGGTGAAGTATGTCATATGGTGCACTGGCCTTGTTTTACATATTTGTTAAACACAAGATAAAAATTCAGCCACATTCGGGTACATCCAACAGAGTCAAGGACACCTGACAGTAGTCTTTCTGTGCAAGTACTACTGGGAGCCACTCACAGGCCAGGTATAAGGGACATTAAGCCTGGCAGACATCAGTCTCCTGGATTAATGTTAATTGTTGCAATGTTTTTGTGACATTTAGCCACTCAGCAGGAACTGACAGAAGCCTTAACTAAGCCTTTTCTCTATTGGCATAGCTCTAGTCTTCATTTCTCCATTTTAGTATCAACAAGAAAAGGATAAACAATCCTGAATTTCCTTGGGCATTTAACAGACTCCTGACTGACAACAGCACCCCAAGCTGTCCCTGTTTAACCCCAATAGGCTCTGCAAGAGTTTTGTGAAACTTTCTGAAGTCTGTGTCAAAAGTTCTCATGAACACCATCAAACTCTACCTCTTGAAGAACAAAAGCAACATTATATTTCGCAGGATATCTGCACAAGCATATTTCTTTACCTTTAAGACCTGAAAAACATTTATGCTGACTTCTACATCCTTTAAAGATATTTTAACTCTAGTTTACTGACTGTGCTGATTACAGTAATTGAGGTTACAGACACCAACTTTCTGTGAGACTTCAGTTGTACTGTATATTTGAGGAAATAGTGTGGGGCTTAGAAGCATATATTGCAGTGATTATTGTGGGAAAAGAATCAATCAAATATCCTTAAAATTGAATATGGTAAATTTCCTAGACAAATTCTCTATGACTGAATTTGAGAAGCTCCATACAGCTCTTGATAATGATCTAATAAAAATATTAGATCCTGAAGGCTTAATACTTAAAGACAATTTTACTCTAGTTAATATAGATACTTTTTAAATTCTGGCCAAATAATGACCATCAGTAAGAATCAATGGAAATTTTAAGGCATTTTTATTAGTGAATATTGTTACACAGTCTGCTATAAATCTTCTCCTTCCCAGTCTCCTATAAGTGTCAGATTTTGAACACTTCCTCACATGAAATGATATTGAGTACAATAGAAATGGGAAAGAGGACATTAGACACGTACCTTTCAGGTGGGGAAAAGAACATGGGGACCAGCAGCAAACCAAAAACCACCCACTGGTAAATCCAGGCTTAATATGCAAGCAAGTTTTTACTAGCACTATTTAATTTAAACTGGAATCCTTTTTAATTACAGGAGAATTTCCTTGAGACTTCTTACATGGCCCTATTTTTAGAGCGAACATGAGCCATTCTGGCAAACACTTTTTCATTCTTGAAGTGCTATCATGAGGATGCACCTATCTCCAAAATATGAGTTATGATCCAGAAGGCAGCTTGGGGAAATCCAGCTGTTATCTGGAACATCCAAAAGCTCTCATTCCTCCCTCCCTTTACGCCCTTGTGAGCTAAACAATAAACTCTTCTCTGTTCACCTGAGACAAGTAGCTCCTAATCAAGTGGGGGGGGGGGGGGCGGGGGGCGGGGGAAGTATTATTTACCTTTGCTGTTGTCTTTAATCGAATGTATTCCACTCTGGTGCTGGAACTTACTCTGAACCTTTTGCTATGCAAATTTCAAGATGAACTTCTATTCAGACAACAAGTGTACACTTGAGAATGAGTTGGCATCTTTTCAGTGCTACTTGTGTTTAAGTGCACTCTCAGGTATTATCCTTCACAACAGCCTCTTCCTTTTCCAATTAAAATAATTAGAGAACTGCCTGGAAGAAAATGCTTTGTTTCTTTTTATCCACAATAGATCATATAATCCTATATGTCATTCTGAAAATTAAAGCCCCTAATTTCCTGCCCCAGGCAGCCTCAGTACATGTATTAGTCTGGTCTTTTTATTTAAGAGACATTCCTAATGTTGGTACCAGCTCAAGTTCATACACCTCCAGAAGATGATTAACCCTGTTGGTGCTGTTGCAGTTCTACACAGCAGGGCATTTCAGGGACTGTATCTTGACATCTTTAAAGAAGAGGATGGATCGCTATTTTTCCAGATGGCCCAAAATTAGCCCCCAAAACTGACAATACTGTGTGTTTGTGTTAAGTATTGAGATCAGTTCCAAATCAACCTGGAGGATTTTAGACTGTTTTTGAACCAGTAGAGAAAGATAATCAATCACTCCAATTGCACAGCATGATACAAGTCCATTCACAGACCTCTGCTCATTCACTCTGTCATGAATATGAAGGAAATTTCTATTTATTATTACTGTCCAGAAAAGAAGATGAGTTGCTTCCTGAACAGACTGCATTTCCAGGAAGGGAAAAGCTAAGGGACACAGTAGCTTTGCCTACCACACAGTAAATTCAACATGCTTAAATCTGTCTTTAGGCAGAAGCTATGGGGAGAAAGAATGACAGAAAAACTAAAAGAAAAAAAAAAAAAGTTCCTCTTTGTAGGGCTCCCTCCTAGTACCTGTAACGATGAGTTAGAAATGGGAGTCTTCATAATGCCTGCAGACCGTGCTTGTGCAAATACAGCTGAGCATGCAATTGTAAACATGAGTAAGGACTGAATAGCTGGATCAGTTCTAATAAATTTGAATTACTTTCTCTCATCATTGCTTATTCATAAAGACTTCCATTGTGAAAAAGATTCACCTCTTAGAAACCATAAGTAGTTGTTTATGTGTATAGAACAGTTTCTTCCAGTCCAGCCAATCACATCTAATTTTGATCTTAGTGCTATTTGCATTCTCCAACCTATTTCAACCTTTATAGTTGACTCAGATCCACATTGTTAAAGACAGCATGTTGCCAGAGTTTGCATTACAAAAAAATAAAGAATAATATGTAGCAAAGCATACAAAAATACAATTGTTTTGGTAAGTGATTGTTCCCTGAAAAATAGAGCAGACAAAATGCAAAACAGACCAGGATCATTTCCTCTCCCCAAGACTGCTGAAAAATGCCATTTTGGTCAACTTAAGAATTATCCACAGATTCACCTGGGATTTGCATTGGATTAAAGATTCTGATAGAAAAAATAATTAGATTTACATCACTGACAGAAGATACAGGAGTCCTGCATTTTGCTCAATAGGCTGGTGTTCATCCAAGTTTAACTTTCATTTTTACCTAAATAGAGAAGATCTGAAAGTAGGCCTCCCACTTCTCAGAAAGAAAAAAGACTGAACTTTGGCTTCCCACATCCCTTGTGAGTGCTCCTAACACAGAACTAGGAAGAAAAAGACACCATAACTATCATACCCTTGCATCTTACTCCCAGTGCGATTCCATAATGTTGCCCATGTATTACAAGAAAGTTCCACATACCATACTGTTTCCCATAACAGCAGCAAAGTCTGAATTTCACTGTACAATGTGCTATATTCAAAATGGAACCCAAAAGCTTCTGCATACAGTTTCAGTTTGCAGCAGCCCTGAAGTCGTATGTGTGTAAAGGGACAGATAAGTCTATACAATCCTTGAAGGGATTACTGGAACTGATTGAGCTGTATCAAAAACACCAGGTCCAAACATAGATTTACCAGCATTCCCCATGGCCCCTGATTGTCATTCCCTATAGCAGTTCCAAAAGTCCCAACCTGTGGCCCTGTGTAGATCCTGGGAGAGTGTTTCACCCCATTTGGTGTTATGCCTGTCCCACACTGTAATGTAGATGTGCCCCCCTATTTGGTTTCAGCACAGAGATTCATGTCCCCGTAAAATAATGTGACATAAGATGGAGAGGCCTGAGTGTCCCCATTGCCATCAGGGTTAAGGTAAGGATTTAGAGTATAATACCACAAGTGTTCAAAGAAATGAAATTAAGACGCTGTCAGGTAATGAAACTCAGAAAAATCCTCAGCACATAAAAATTGCTTTCACAAACATCCAAGCCCACTAAATAAAAATCTGAAATGAAACAGGAGACTCTGGAATGACCTTGAGAGCTGCAATCTTCAATTCTGTCAGATAGCTAGAGCAGCAAATCCCAGAAACATGATCTATACATGGAGACGGTCCCACCTGGAAAGGCTGTCAGCAGGAGGGTCCCCAAAAGAGGCAACATGAGTCTTTTTCTGTCAAACACCTTGCATTATTCTTACATGTGGCCTAAAAGCCAAAGAAAACCATGTAGTATACTACAAGCAGGAAATGCTGCTAAAGGGATCTCCATACACAATGTATCTTCCAAGAGGACAGTAGGGCATCATTACAGTAATATCAAAGTTGGACGTATAGTAATCCATAAGTCAGAATCTTCATCTCCATTTAACTAAGGCACTAAGGCAACACTACAGAGTTGCTTGTACTACTCTAATGAGTTTAGCTCTAGTTGTGTTGATGTGCACTTTTTGACTGCTACTTATTTTGACGGGTACATCTCTTTTCTGCCTTTCCCCCTACAGCGACAATTTTTCTACCATCCAGAGTGACTGTTAGTGCCTTTACTTCTGTTGGGTACATTTCTGTGCTGAGCACACACATAACAATTTTTTAACAGGTTAAGGACTTTTGACCCGTAATTCGCCCATGATCTTCTGCAGACATCCAAAGAGATGTGAAAAGAGTACAAACACACTGGAAAATCAGAACCAAGGCATATGCACTGTTTTGCTGATATAAATTTAGTACAGAAAACATAGGAGGATAGCTGAGATTCAGGCCTGGTAATGAAAACTTTTTAGTAAATGCCTAAACTTGAGGACTCTTGAGCTGTCCATCTAATACTCAAGCATCTGTGTTGTCCCAGAACTGGGCAAGCATGACAGCATTTGGTGACTTCTCCCTTCCAGAAAATATAGAGGTGTTTAACTTGGCAGAGCTGGTCCTAATGCTTGCTGTATTATCTGCACAAGTAGCTGTTATGGGTTTTTTTGTTAGCGGGGGAGGGTCGTCCGGGCCGCCTCCCGCTGGCAGCTGCTGGAAGCTCCGCCGGCTGCAGGCCGGACCCGCCTCTGGCCCAGGCCGAGCCCGTCGGTGACGGTGGTAGCGCCTCGGGGAGAACACGGGGGGACCCCGCGGTGGAGCAGGGGAGGAGCGAGGAGTCCTCCTCCCCCTGAGTGAGGAGGAAGGAGCGGCAGAGACCCGGGGTGGCGAGCTGACCCCATCCCCTGTTGCCCTGCGCCGCCGGGGGGAGGAGGCGGAGAGAACCGGGAGGGGAGCTGAGGCGGGAAGGAGGGAGGGCTGGGGGGAAGGTGTTCTAAGGTTCGGGTGCCCTTCCCAGGGTCCTCGTTCCGGTTCGACTGGGAGCACATTAAATCGATCTGGTCTCTTCCCCGAGCTGAGCCTGTCTCTTGCCCGTGACCATAAGTGGCGAGTGATCCCTCCCAGTCCTCACCTCCACCCGCGACCCTGCCTTTGTGTTTTCTCCTCATCCCGCCGGGGGAGGGGAGGGGCAGGGGGGAGTGAGCGAGCGAGCGGCTGCGTCGTGATTTGTTACCGGGTGGGCCTAAACCACAACTGTAGTAAAACCATTTTATAAAACCAGTATAAAGCAAATGCAACCCCTGAGCTTACATTACAAGAAATACTGGGATGGTGGGTATCTCTGGGTTTGATTTTCCTCATGATGAGGAAAGGGATGGTTGATTTAATTTCAGAATTAAGTATAGTAAAATTGCTGTAAGGGAATAACTCAGTCCATCACTATTACATGTTCCAATGGTTTTAAAAGAGCATGGGCCTGACTCTGGCCTCATTTATACCAGCCATAATAACTAGGCTACAGTCTACTTCAACTGATAGGATTGTTTTGATGTTCTGTCAGTAAGACTCCAGAGTTACACCACTGATTGGTGTAGAATTACCACTAATACACACTTGTAACAAGATAAGGCATAGCCATGGTAGATTTGTAAAAATAGTTTCATCCTGTCTATGCATAATTCTGCATCTAAATCCACAGCATTCATTGTAAGAGTTCAAAAATATGTAATATGTGTCCTTTAAAGGTGATACCTCTTTCATATCATGTTTTTGTAACATGAAGCTGCTTCTTTACTTGCATTCGGGTATTATTCTTAATATACATGCATGCAAAAATTTTAACAATTTAACACATCAGATCATGAATTAATATTATCTCAAGTATATATTTATGAACAGCAGTGTGGATTTATAGAATACACATATGAATTATAGAAACATAATACTGAACATAAAAAGCTCTTGCGGAGGGGAATAATTCCTATGCTTTTACCATAGCTGCTTTTCTAACCTGAGCCTATCCATCACTTTCAAGATGACTGAAACAAGCAGAATATCAAGTTCATGGCACTAACAGTTTTAATTATCTAAATTATCTAAAATTTCAGAAGTCATCAAAATTTTTGAAAATGGTAACACTTCACCTTTCTTTACTTTCTGTTATGTTAAAGAAGCTTAATAAGCATTTCAGAAAGTGTCTTTACACAACACAATGTCCCTTTCCATACAGATTTTGGTCTGGTTGGGTAACTGTGATTATCATCTCCTGGTTTCTGCTGTACTATACTTTTTCTTGACCAGATATTCTGACGAGTCCCTTCAGTCTATTAACAGTATTGCTATACCATAAGGTTTTAGTATTAACATCACCATTATAATTGAAGATTTTCTGTGAGTTTTGACCTGGAGTCAAGAGATGACCTGAGAATCTAAGCTTTCATCAGACTAATTATATGACACGTTCACACAGCCTACCTTTAGTTTAACAAAGCAAGTCTCAGCTGTCTCCTTCTGTAGGCAATGGAAAGGGAAAAGCATCTCCAGAGGCAGACTCAGAATAGTAAGTGTAGCTTCCATTCTGACTCCTGGTATGGAATTAGCCTTCGTGGATTGCTTGGAGATAAATAGGAATGGTGTGCAAGAACCCCCTTCTGAAGAAACCTCCTTCCCATCATCCTCTCTCCAAAAAGAAAAGAAAACCAAGAAGATAAACCCCCTTTTTAAAAAAAATCTCTGATACTTTTCAAACCAGCTTCATAATTTTTTCCTGATTGTGTGGGGCTGACAATATAAGCTCTCATGATCTATTCTGCTTGCATGCAATCTATCTCAGTCTTTCTCCCATTCTGATTTTACTTCTTGTTGTGAATGACTGATAAAATGTAAAGGTGTGCAGCAACTGCCTGTAAATAAAATTCACCATTTTATCATCCCACTATAAAAAGCACTCTAGGGTGCAGGATTGTATCATTCCAGGGCAATGGCCTTTAATATGAATATTCCCAGAGCTTAAGGGTACTGATTTATAGCCAACAGAACTCACCCTAAAACATTACACAAAGTATTATGTACAAAGCATGTTGTGCCAATATATTTAGGAATACATATTTTTCTTTGATGGCTTGAATGTACTGCTGTGCCAAAACTTTAAGTCAGAAATAAAGAGTCTGCTAGAAACCTTAGGAAAAGTAGCTTCATTTTCTAACAAAAGACCTAGGAAACACACTCCCCAGAAAACCTCACAAAAATCCTGGAAGTCCTGGAAGTAATTGAGACTCTTTTTGTGAAACACGAACTTTCAGAAAATTTTAGTTTCAAGGAGACCTTTTTTCTTTCCTCCTTTTTCTCAAAGACACACTACATATATAGAAAAGACAATAGAATACCCTATTGGGAAGCCTACCCTGTCAAACCCTCATCACCTGTGCAATACTTTCTTGACATGAATCACTTGACAACTTAAACAGCTGCAAAACATTGTGGAATTTCAGTCACTGGAAAAAAAAAATCATTTCATCTTAAACTGGGGAAAGGAAGGAGTAGAATGTAACAAAAGAAATCATTATTACCAATTTTTCTAATGGGTTGTGGGTAAAGTAGCAAGCAGAGAGAATGAGTTCACTTGTGAAACTAATGGATGTACATAGAATTGGCACATTTTGTCTTTCCCCTCAGTTCTGTCCTATGAAGTTCCAGAGAAGATAATGCGTCTTCTCTACAGATGGGTCTTGTCACAACAGCTTTCTGAGCCAAAGTACTATGTGGTGGGCAGATGAAGGGCAATGAGAGTAATCTGCCTCAGGAATAAATAGTACTAGAGGCAGACAGAGAAGAATTACCAACTTCCTGGAAAATAGTTTTTGTTTCTTTCACTCTCCTGTCACACTTTTTTCAGCCCAATCAACAAGGATTTCACACCATCAGTGAAACATATCCTGCTTTTCTAAAGCATGTATCCCATCAGCCTACCTACAGTTATGAAATGCCATTCCCAGCAGTCCTAAAAGATCATAAATCACAGTTCTAATGTTCTGTGCACTGAGATATTCCATGCTCATGAGTCGATGGCATAGAACAGACTCTTCTCATGCTATTGTAAACCTGGAGTAGCTGAAATGTATTTACTGTAATCAGTCCAAATTTTTGCTCTAGTCAGCATGGCTGCATTTCTCTGGAATTAAACCAGAACTGCCTTATTAGAAGAAAATACACTTATGCTGGAAAAGTACAATCTATCACCCAAGTGCTATAGAGGTGAGACCAACAGAGGCATTCCTGAGAAATGTTCCATACTAAACTGGATTCCCAACTTGATCCCTGAAGTAAGACCCCCTTAAAACCACCAGTTTATTATGATTCACATATTAACCAATTCAGCATTATTTTTCATACACAACAGGATATCTCTCCTTATTATACAAGACCCTTTGTTGAGACAGGGTGTAGAATGAACTTCAATACCAAATTCTTTAAGCCCCCAGCGCTTTATCTTTGTCATGGGATTGACAGTAAACACAGAAAAGAAGTTGCTAAGAGATGAATTTCTCAGCTATTTAACTGCCAAATATTTGGTGCCCCAGGGCTAACTTCATACTACTGACAGGCTTCTTTTCCTCCAAAACTACAGCTCTGTGGAATGTTTCTGTGTGATAAAATATGAATGCAGGTAAAAACTCTGCTGGCAAACCTCTGTGGGAAAAACGGTACTGGAACTGTAACACTGAGTTCTCCAATTTTAACTCTGTGATTTTCACATCTTCATCTTTGTTGTCAGTACCTTGTCCTATACATGTAAGCCACTCTGTGTTCTAATAACACACTATCCTGAAATTTTAGGCACTAAAACCCTAAAGCTCTTACATCCTGAGAAAAATCTAAAACTCTCACATCCTGAGAAAAGAAAGTGGAACAGAAGACAACTTCTTGTAATAGAAATTAAGCTAATTACTGTTAATTTTCTGGTACACAGTATAACTCATAACAAGAAGCCAAGAATTAAGAAGGTTTTTAAGACCTCCACACCCCCTCCCATTCTGAGGCTAGTAAGAGCAAACAAAGCTAAAATTGGGTCCTACAACTACATAGAAGTCCTACAACTTCTTTGAGCTGTGTACAAAATTCATGTCAAATAGCAATAGATTTGCTTGTCTCAGTTACTACCATTATCAGATTCCTTCAAAGTAGCCTATGGACCACTATGGTCCATAAAACAGAGACTGAAAACAACTTATCTGAAATTTTGTGTAATTTGTATTTGTTAGTAGGAAGCTGACAACTAGGTTCTTCAGTACTTACGTTATTTCCTGTGTTGAACTCTAGTGTCCAGTCTCTGGCCCAGAATACCAAAAAATCTGTTGAGAGCTGCAATGATCCAGCCAATCAGTCCTGCAACTGCAAACAGTTTTCTTTATCCTAGTAGAAAAAAATGTAGTCCATGAGTATAGACCAGTCCCTAGTTCCTCTAGTGGTCACTCGTAGAAGAAGCTGTGTAAACACATAGACAAGCTATGAAGAAAATGGGGTCCCGTCTCTGCCACAAATGAGATCTTGGAAAACAGAAGGCCACTGAGAAACATTCCTAGTTTGTTTTTCTCTCCTTTCTTAACAATATGTTTCTCCCTCATTTACTTGACATTGCATTCACCTAAGCTATTCTATGGAAAGCCAGCTGGTGGCGTTTCTTTCTTCTGTCACCTTAATTATATATCATATACGTAAATGGGAATGTTCAGTCTTATCAAAGGTAAGAGGTTTCTTTTCTTTACCTTCCCAGAAAGAAGGCATCCTCCCTGTGCTAAGGATAGAAAACAGTAAATCAAACACAAACAAAATCTTTATGAAACTGGAAACAATTGTGCTGCATAAAGAATCCAGTAAAAGAGAAATCATGAACAGCAAGGTTTTCTTAAAATCTTCACTTACGTTAATACAATATTTTACATATTGAACATGAGCTACATGAAAGAATCCTGCTATACAGCTAGGAGGGCTCATTTCTGAAAAACATCCCAGTTTTAACAGTAAAAGATGAGATTTTATAACACTTAAGAATGAAAATGTATTTTAATGATTAATAGAACATGTTTTCCTTTCCCTCCATAATTTCCCTGTATTCACTTTTTAAGTATGTGGCAAACATTCAGCTTGTCAAACTATATGATAATAAATGGCATACAATAACTGCACAGCACTCAAATCTCATCAAAACTTGGCCAACAGAACTAAAAACATCTAAACAAAGGAAACACCAAGGGACAGATCGTAAGCAGAAGCTACTTGGTATAACCTTTGAAAACAATAGTGCACTACTAATTTATACCATATGAGAATCCACAGGGAAGGAGAAATAGTGGTGGGAATTAAAATATATAGACAAGCAACAAAACTGATGTAAGGTTTTGTGTATCCTCATGGAATTCTTCAGAAAATGTGAGAAGGTGCTGAGCTTCCTTTCTATGTTTTCCCAGATTCAATGCTTGGGTGAGATACACATATAAATACATCACTGTACCATCATTATAGACACAGATACAGTTTTTTAAGACTTGACTATGCTGGGGCTTTATTCGTAAAGTATAAAGTATCGAAGCCAACATGATATGAGAATACACAAAAACTCACTGAAACTCTTAAGCTGGTTTTGCCAATGGTATTTTCAGTAGCTAGTGCAATACAGCAGTTTATCTAGGTTACCTTCAGGGTATCAGTTGGATACATAACACAATAAGTACATGTGAAAGTTTTCTGTAAGTATTTATGTCTATAAAATAAAAATTCAGATTTGTGTGGATCTCCCAGGAACTGTGTTTCTAGTTATTTTGTTCATCCATTTCCTTTAGCAATAATCAACAATTCTTGGATGCATTTCACAGCAATATGGGAGCACTTTCTACAGGCTTTCCTTTCAGCTGGGATGTGGCTACACCAGCTCATTGTGGTAAAGAATCCCTTCTCCCTTTCTCATGAACTAGTCTACATGTTGCTTGTTTCTAGTGTTCATCTCCTGAGGCTTTCTTTCCACCAGTGATATTGAGAACAGCACAGACAATGCTAATCCTCTGTCTTAAGATTTCACTTGGAATTGCAGGGGCCAGCCATGTTACTAAAAGTTAATGGCATTTGTGAGTCCAATTCTGTAGACTGAGATTTATGAATGCACCGAGCCAAAAAAAATACCTATTTAAGAAACCAAACACAAAGATTTTTGTGCTCTTCTAGATCAACAAATGCAAAAAATAAAAATATTATTCGAGTAAGAATAGAGCAGAATTTTTAATTACGTAGGGTTTACCAGAAATAAACCCAAAAGCTATCATCCTTACTCACCTATTTGCAACCTATTAGTGGAAGAACTGTATGTTAGCTCTCCCTCTAGCACTTTGCCTAATGAAATTTTAAGTGGCTGTGGACAGTCTTCCAGAAAATAAAGCAGTAAGGCAAAATTGGGGGTGGGGGTGTGAATCTCTGTGCAGAAGGTCTCAAGATTCTGCTGATGCAAACACCTTTCTATCTATTGATAATGAGCCCTGGGTTGTTGAATGCCCTCAGAACCTGTTGGCCAAATGCTCACATGTTCTTAGGATATTTGTCCCGTTCTTGCGATAAAGAGAGGGTTTAAAAATAAACCAGAGGAAGGTAACTGTCAGGATCTCTATTTTACATCCTTTCAAAATTTGTGTAACGTAGGATGTAGGATTTTCTCTTAGTTTCCAAAAATATCCTTAATTCACAACTGTCCTGGTTTCAGCTGGGATAGAGTTAATTTTCTTCCTAGTAGCTGGTATAGTGTTATGTCTTCGATTCAGTACGAGAAGAATGTTGATAACACACTGATGTTTTCAGTAGTTGCTAAGTAGTGGTTATACCAAGTCAGGGATTTTTCAGCTTCTCATGCCCAACCAGCAAGAAGGCTGGAGGGGCCCAAGAAGTTGGGAGGGGACAGAGCCAGGGCAGCTGACCCAAACTGGCCAAAGGGGTATTCCAGACCATGTGACATCATGCCCAGTATATAAACTGGGGGGAGTTGGCCTAGGGGTGTATCGCTGCTCAGGAACTAACTGGGCATCGGTTGGTGAGTGGTGAGCAATTGCATTGTGCATCACTTGTTTTCTATATTCCAATTCTTTTATTATAATCATCATTTTATTATTGTTATTATTATCATTATTAGTTTCTTCCTTTCTGTCCTATTAAACTGTTCTTATCTCAACCCATGGGTTTGACCTTTTTTTTTTCCGATTCTCTCCCCCATCCCACTAGGTTGGGGGGAAGTGAGGGAGCGTGGTGCTTACTTGCTGGCTGGGGTTAAGCCGCAACAACTTTGCAGTCACAGTTGTCAGTGGAACAATTGTGGAGTCTTCTTCACAAACCTGAATGCATACTTTCCTAAGTATTTCTTTCCACAGTGGTAATACCATCAAGATTGCACAATTATCTATGTCATGCTGAGATGTATAACCTAACCAGAGCACTAACCTCAAACAGAAGATCTTGTAGGTTCTGTTTTTGGTTTCACAACTTGATAACATTTTTAGACTTGTTAGAACTAAATACAGTTGAAAGAACTTGGTAGAGATTTGCCCATAATTCCCGCTTACGAACCAAAATCTCAGGACAGATATCTGTATTTCTCTATACCTCAATTTCCCTGTAGAAGTAGGACTGCAACACAGACCTCACAAATGCTTTGTAAAGGGTAAGTGTTAGAGGCTCTGAGACACTCACGTATCATGATGAGAATGATATAAATATTGAGAAAAGTGGTGTTTACCTAAATCTTTTTAAGGGCGATTACAAAGCCATTGAGTAGGGCAGACACTTTAGCATAACAGTGAAGTGTTAGTTTAGAAAAGAAAATTGGAGATGCTACAATCAGTTCTTAAAAATCCATTCATTTTTTAATTCAAGCATTTTGATTATCTCTCATCAGGTGTTTCAGCTTTTCCTATTTCCTGGCAGACATAATGACAGCATTACTTTCTCTTTTGCTTCCTCTATTGTCAAAGAAAATCCTAATGCCTTTAATCAGTTCGACCAGAGTTAATTCAGACTTTTGGTGCTGCTCAAACATTTTGGTGTTAATGTTTATATTAGCAGTTTTTTATAAAGTACTGCAAGGGGACACTAACTTTTGTGTGCCATTACAGTGAAGATAGCCTGCATAAACCTGGCCCGTGTTACGTACTGCTGTTAATATTTTTGGCAAGCTCCATCCCCAAAGCTGCAGCTAAACTCACTTTCTAAATCTGAAGGATAGACTACAGGGCAGAATGTCTGACAACTCTGTTTCCATTAAACTTGACTCAAGTGGTGAATCCTTTAGTCTAATTTGCAGCAGGGATGCCAGCTGGAACAGGCTATTGGAAGATAGTTAAGTTCTTGCTTACCTGACCAACATTCTTCATCCTTTTTTATAAGTTTCTTTCAAGTACTGGACTCCTTCAGCAGGTAGACAGCTGAGCTGATTTAACCTTTGGCAAAAAAAAAATGCAAAATAAGTGTCACAAATGTCAGTCTTTTACGTAAAATGTATCTTGGTCTCCTCTGCTGCAGTTCAGTTTTGCTCCTATCTTCTTCAGGACCAACCTTCTTAATAAGAACATAGAATTGCGCTAGCCCTAATCCTTCAACTGCAGTTTACTCAAACCTCAGGGGAATGAACCAATAGCTTCCCAAGGCTCCTTCCTCCACAGCAATAATTATCCTTCTTCTGGTCCTTCACAAACCGTTTCTTAAAATTTACAGACTTCACACCGTGATGTATCTTGACCTTCTTTCAAAATTACAGGTGTAGCAAACATCTGTCTTAAACAGCTTTACCTTTAACTTCTACTATTATTATAAATAGGCCAACAAACAGACCAAGTAGCATATTAAAAATTGGCCTCCCTTTGACTTAGAAAGTACTAAGATGAACTGTGCAACATTACAGGATATTTTTGCCTAATAACTACTTTGCCTCTGATTTCTTTATAAAATTTCAAGTCTTTATAATTACATTAGGAGATAAACATAATGGATATGTTAAAAAATAAAGAAAAAAAACCCCATAATACTGGAATTTATAAGTGATGGAAAACAGAGTTTATCTTAAAGTTCTCAGGTCTTTGGATTAAAAGCTTATAAAAATGTGGGGTTTTCTCAATTTTCAATTGCAATTTATTAGTTAGAATTGTCTCAGGTGTTTTCAGGTTGAGTTAACTGGAAAGCAAAAATACACAGTAGATGAAAGTGATTGCAGTCAAAGCCACCAGAGATCTTTCTATGCTGGGAGCAAAAGTGTTACAAACCAGCAGAGAGCAATCACTCACAAATTCCACTGAAGACCACTGAACACTTCAGCCACAAAAATACAACTAAGCAGAAGAGTTCAACTTTGTTTTCTCTGCCAGCATCCACTCACTGTAATGAGATACTCAGTAAATATGAAGTGCTCAAGAGTCAAACTGGATGAAGGAGCTGCAGCTGTCAGACCCTTTTCACACAATCCCTGGCAGACAAGGTGAATCATGGCTGACTCAGATCAGCAGGAAAAGACTGCTCATTTCCTCTCAGACCAAGAAGAATACCAGCCTCTGGTATTTGGTGTGGCTGGGACTCTGATACTTGTAATTAATTAAACTAATTTGTTCACAGTAAGCCTCCGGTACCGCACCGGTGAAGACACAATGAGATGTCTTCTGTTTTCACACTACATGGCTCAGGTGACACATTCATTTTTAATGGCAGAACCTAAGTTTAGTTTCTTTTTTCCCCTTTCTTATGAAAGATGCTTCTTTTTTCTAACATATCCTAGGAAAAACTCTCCAATTCAAAGGCCTAGTTCACTCTTTCTTCAGAGTATCTTCTCAGGAAGAAGAAAAATGTAAGAGACTACATGCAAAAGTAGCTTCAGTAAATAAGGATAATTCCATAAATGAAAACCAGTGTTCACTTCGAACCAGTACAACGATGGAACATGAATGCTCAAAACCAGAAGATAGCAGTTGAATGAAAGAAAGAAGTCAGCTACCAAGTGCCCATAGATGGCACTCAAGAGTAATTTTTTCAGATGCTACGACTGTATATTCAATAGCATTAGCAATTACTTGTTGTGGACCATAACATATGAGTCAGTTCATTGCATTTTTTTTCAGGGCAGTCCTAGCAAAGAGGTGGACTGTACTTTTATCACATAGCACAAAAATCAAATAATGCTTACAAAAAGTTTCTAACAATTAAAAAAAATTATATATATACACACACATAAAAATCAAAGCTGGGAATCTTGGATAGGTTGAAGAAAGAACTATAGTTATCATATAAGTCATTCAGCAATGTCAAAATCACTCATTCCTGCTGTCAGCTTTGACAAAACTCACACTACAGGCTAAGACCAGGCAATTTATCAAAGAAGCGCCTATCAGAAAATCATTATGATGGCATCAGAAATTTCTCTGCAAACCATCATTATCACTTAGTGCATCAGTCAGCAACTTGAATACTATCTGAAGTACCAAACACTCTGATAACATGATATGGCAGGGTCTTCAAATAGCAGGCCATGAGGGTAGCTCTGATTCATTGACTACTTCCTTCTGGTCCACAAATCGTTACGTACCTTTACATTCCCAAGCACTCAGAAGAACCATTGCTCATACAGATATACTGTATCATCGATGTAAATTTGATACAACAACGCAGAAAATGAAAATAGGAGCTAACGTAATCATGATCAACATTTATATCCACAGTTAGAAACAAATTGCAAGAATGAATATTTAATCCCATATTCTTCTATTGTGGCATTAATCAGTGAATGGATGGCAGTTATTAAGAAATTGCTTCTGCCCGTCACTCACTGCTGCTGCTTTTGAAGAAAGAATTGAACTTTTCATTTTCTGGCAACACTTGTAGACTCTGTCATGCCAATAATTGCTCCTGCTGTTTGCTTAGACAATTGACATGGCAATTCCTGCTGTTGACCAGATACAAAGAGATTTAAGTGTTAATTACCAGAGTGGACACAGGTAAAAGCCACCCTGCTTGTTGATGTAAAAGGCTGCTGTGTTACTGTAGTCAGATTATTTCAAGTAACAGGAATTCATAACGCTTTACCTAAAGATAATTATGAAAGTCACAGAACACTGGAAAAAAAATGTACACATGAGGGACCACAGATAAACAGCTTTGAATAAGGGGGCAGATATAATCTTTACAGACAGTTTACATAAGGAATACAAGCACACACACTTCATCCTTTGATTGGAAAGAGATAAAATGTATTTTAAAAGGAACGAATGCAATTGAGTTCACTTACACCATTTTCTGTATATAAATTTCTCATAGTAGTTAAAGAAGAAGGTAAATACAGTTTTCTTCATTTTTACAGATGGAGAAACAGGAGGCAATATGACTTGCCAAATAACATGCAAGGTCTCCAGACAGCCTGGAACAAAAATCAGTGGGACTTTCTGGTCTACTTCAAATTAATAGAAATCTCATGGACTTAAACAGGTCCAGAATTTCCCCTAGAACATCTGAATCTTGTATTCAGGACACTGTGATTTTGTAACATTCCACAAGATAGTCTTCCAGTGAGCTGCTAGCCATATGTAAGCAACCATGTAAAGAAGATTAAGAACTGAATTAATACTCAAGTTTTAATCATACAAGCAGTCACTACTGTCATGTAATGGCAGCAACACAAAGGGTGAGAGGGAGCACAGCTGTAACTGGCAAGCAAAAAGCAAACACACTCTTTCTTATTCATAAGTAGATTAGTAAAAAATAAACCACTTAAACACCCAGAGCCTGCTTTATGAACTCAGGCTTTTATTTACATAAATGCTAGACGCTTGCTGGTATGAATTCTCTTCATTTGTGTTATTTAAATTTAAGTATCTCTAGCATGAAGAGCAAACCATCAGGAGAGGTGCATTCTGAGGCACTGCTTTTGAACCCATACATGACCTACTGATTGGAGATTCACACTAAATGCTTAGGTAAATGTGACAAAACTAAAGTTCTAAGAGAGAAGTACCGAACATTTCAGTGTCACATGCTGTTGATGGTCTCTGTCATATAAAAACCTCACAGTAAAACATTGATTCTGTCCATTCAATAAAATGATGGAATTTGAGGTATTCTATAAAGGAAAAAGACCTTTCATTAAACAAAAAGGACTTTAATTGTAAAATCGGTTTAACACAGAACAGTATCAGCCTTACTATTGGTTGCAGTGAAAAATATTAGATCTTAATTGAAGTGGTTTAGAATTGCCTTTTACATACATACAGAAAAGGTTGTAACTTGACCACTTCAAATACTCCCCTCACTAGAAACATAACGAAGGACCTCTCTTTCAGGGAATGTCAGTATATTTGACCTGAACCTGTGGGTTAGTGCTTCTGAGGATGGGTGACAGAGCAATACTACATGCTGTACTGACTTGTGAGAAAAGGGCTGAAACAAGAAATAGATCATAATTAGAAAGGAAAATCAGCTTTATTTCTGTAGGTGATGTCAAAGAAAGGAAGAAAGAAATCCTTTATCAATATTTTCACTGGAGAAGAGAAATACTTCTCTCCATTAAATGAAAGTGCTGACAAGCTGTCTCATGGAAGGTGTTTGGACAATCACGTTCACACAGAGCAACAGTAAAGAGCCTAGAAGGCCTGGGGAAACTAAAAAGCAACAATCCCTGTCCCAATCCCAGTGCCCCCCAGTCTCCTTCAACTGCTTTTACAGCTTCCTGTGTAATCACTGCCCAGACATAGCCACACAAGCACCAGCAGAAGAAAGAATGGGAGCTGAAACACTTTGTTCTCGGAGTTGAAAAAAATTCTTGGTGGTCATGGATGCCTCAGCCTCTAGATCCAGCCTAAGTCCAGACTAAATATCCTAGCATGCACTGAAGCTGCTACCTTAAGTGAGATGTCACACATAGCTGTAAGAATGAGGAAAACTAACTCCAGCAGTGGGAAGTGAAAGTATTTTTGTTTTCTTTCCAGCTTTGATTTTATTTTCTCTTTCAAAGATTTTTACCATAAAAGAAAGTCCATGTTCCTGCCAAAAGTCACTTCCAGCAGGAAAGTTTCAACCATTCATGAACATCCAATAGAGCAAATTCTGCACACCCCCTTTCTGTTCTTCCAAAGCCACAGTAATTAATTTTTATAAATTCAGAAGGATTGAATTTATAAGTTCAGGAATTTGGATTTTTACCCCATCGTATTATCATGTACATCTTTTCATGTTCTATAATCCAGCCATTTCAGATGTAAAATGCTCATCATGCTTTATGTAGCAGTAATCAACAGGTATGTGTATCTTTCTTTACCAAAAAAGTAATTTTGGAGTTAATTTTACCCCAGCTTCTCCTCACACAAACACGACGCAAAGTGAAAGCAAACCACAGACACTAAGGCAGAATATTGGCCTTCTGCATTCAGAAACTGAAAGAGTGTTAAAACAATTTTTTACCAATGTATATTACCTGTAAATAAGAATGATGTGTTAGGAATTGGTGATGATGATTCTTATTAGAGGTAAAGGTACAAGGATCAAAACCAGATGTCGTCCTTATGCAGGAATTAAAATGAATGATCATGCATAACAAATATTCATGCATGATTTTATTGAGCTTGACTCATATGAACATATGGTGGTCACTTTTACAATGAACTGAGTCCAAACTCCTTCAGAATAATAAAAGAAAAAATAGTGGGGAAAAAAAGAGAACTGTGATGGAAGGAGTATAGATTCTGCTCGAATAAACAGGAAATCACACAAAAAGCTGCTTGCTTACAAAAAGACTGCAGATGAGGCAAACCTTTATATGCTCTATTTTTTTAAAATATCAAATTGTTATTCGAATCCCCCTACTATATCACTATTTTGCCTGCCCAATTGACTTTTTCTTTTTTTGTATCCACCCACACTCTTTGATTCTTTAGAGGTGACAAGGGAAACATTAAATTAATGATAAATCCATTAGGAAATGTCAGTAATCAGATGAAATTAAAAAAAATATTTGGAGACATTAATGTTAGTTTTTCTAAATCACTGTTTCATATTATTTAAAGACACTTCAGGGAAATAATGAAATCCTCAGTACCTTTCTGTTTGGAAATGAAGTCTTTAAAAATATAGGCATTAAATCATTACCTATGCTTAACAGATACAATAAATCAACTTATTGAAACATTAGGCATAAAGTTCTCATGTATTTAGGGCTCAATCCATGCAGTATCCATTAACTTTGTGCAGAAGACTAGATCTGCGACTGACAATGGAAATACTCTCATGTATTTTGTTACTCAGACTGGGAGGTAGTTGTCAGGTCAAACTCTACCGTTAATTTTATGCCATAAACACATTTTCAACAATATATGACTTCTGTCAAAATTAACTGTTATAGAAGATGAGGAGTAAGAGTAAAGCAGATTTAGGAGAAAAAGAATTCATCCTTGAGATGGGGGACAGTTAGAGAGGTGTTCTAATTTTTCATTCACCATGTTGGCACTCCCATTTCCAGAGGCCAACTATAGCCTGATCAAAGGCACACAGAGGCTCCCATGATCTTATTCAGCCTTTTTAAATCAGGGTTCAGATAAGCGCCTACTAAAACATAGTTAAAAAAAGGAGCAGTCACCTCCTTTTCACTTAATCAGGTCATGATTATTCAGCCTTCAGACAAAAAAAATCTTATTGCTGCAAAGAGTTTTCTTTCTATTAACCTCCTCCATTCCTTCCTAGTCGTGCATTCAAGTCATATGTAAATTGATTGTATTCCTCAATGTCACAAGCTATCACAGAGACAGGAAAGTTGGCAGGATTAAAAGATGCCTGTGATTAAACGATCTAGAAGAATAATTTATAAGACTACTACATCAGCCTTCATACTTAGAAGAGGAATGCCTGCCACTCTGTGCCTAAGGTTAGGAAATCATATTCTTGAATGCTTGCCCATTATACAAGTTCATGCTTTTTCTAAGACATCAGAAGATAAACCTGATAGATCATGAATGAAACAAAACAGTTTACATTTTCTTTTAGGAATGAGTGAATAATAATTTTGTTTTTTAACCTATTATTTCAGAGTTGAAAAAGCAGCTCTCATTTCCCTTTACAGCTAGTTCTATAAATTCTGCTCTTAGCTTTTTGGATTTGAAATGAGAACTACTTTCAAGCAGTGTTTTCACACTGGCCCAATTTTCAAACACTTTGGGGGGAGGGGCTAATCTAAACTAAGGAATGAACAAAGGAGCTTTACAGCTGGTCACTTCCAGCAGGTGGCAATTTTGAAAATAATGGATTATCAGAGAGCATTCTGAAAGTCTGCCTATGGAGACAGTCTGAAACAAAACTTTTTATATTACCACATTTTTTTAAGATGATTCAAAGCCCACTAAAGTCAATAGAAAGATTCACATTGATTTTAGGAGGCTTTGAATCATGCCTAAAATTGCTCTTTCATTACACTTTCATCCAACACAGTAAAACAAATCCTACAAATCAATATACTTCCATAAACACAGAAGTACAAGTACAGATTATAAAAAGTTATAACACAGATAATCAGGATATGTACACATAAGCAACAAAAAATACTATTTCTTCCTGGGGTTAATTATCTCTGCACAGTTCAAAAAGGTAATCACCTTAAATTATATTGGTCCCGCTAATGCTTTCTGGCATAATTCTGACATTTTAAGGTAGGAAATTTATGGATAGCAATTAACGTATGAAATAGTTGCAGCAGAATTAAATCTACTCAACATTTTCCACTTCCTCCAAAACACAACATTTTGCACATCATTTATTACCTGAATAAATATTTTGTCAAAATTGAGAATAAGATGTTTTCCCTGTTATCTCTGCAAAAGTTCTGCATTTCCATATAGAACTATTTGCAAATAGAAATTATCTGCCCTTGGAATTCAATAAGCTTTTGGTGGTACTTGTCATATGCCTCAGGTCAGATGAGTTTGGATTAAGCTACCTGTGGGCTGAGTTCACTCAACTGATGGTGAAGATAAGCAGATGCACATTCATGCCTTTTTTTCTGAGGGAAAGGCTATATGTAGACAATTCTTGTGACCTACAAACTAGACACCTTTGTCTGTGTCAGTTTTTTCATATTTTTGTTTCTTTAAACATTAAAGTTATTTGTTGAAAATGGAATACTGCCCTAATGGGGTACAATAAGCAAACTTGGGGATCTAAATGCAAGTATCAGTGAGAAAGATGAGCAGGCATCCAGATCATTTTGAAAATAGAGGCTACTTTTAATTTGCAAGTGTAATATCCTTAGGGATTTCAGCAATCCACTAGGTCAAAGCAGTGCATTTCATCTCCTTCGTAAGTGCTCAAATAGCTGTCCCACTTCTTGCACGCCCTCTTCCAATTTAACTACATTATCTGGTGCTTACCTTTTCTACCAAACTGTGGCTCTGCCTACAGGACAAAAATCAAACTGCCATGTCAGATCATCCAAGAAAGAAACCATTGGCAGGAAGTTCTGATGTCCTTGAACTACTGAAATAGTGTAAAAATAAACACTACCCAAATTGCAGTTATTACATGAAAACCTGTTATAAGAAATTGTCCTCTTAAACCAAGACTCGGTATGTCTTGATTCTTGGGGTGCAAGAGCTATTCTGAAAAGTAATCAAAATCATAGTACACAAAATACAAAAAGTGTAGAAAATCACAACAAGCTGAACTAGAGGAACATTAATAAAATATCACTTTGTTAACAATCAAGTCATGCAGAGCTTTGATCATCATACTGCGGTGGCCTTTTTCTAACAAACAGTTCCCTCATTAACATCAGTGTTATTGCAGAAGAGAGAGAGAGCTTTGTTTACACTGACTTTTAAACTGGCATTTGAAGAGTGTTTAAATATTATTTTTAAAAATTGTTTTTGACAGCCTCAGTAGGTACACATGGATTCTCAAACCATGTCTAAAACCCTCATCTAAAATCCAGAAACAATTTCCCAAAACCAGTTTTAATACGGCAGAGACAAAACTCTTAACAAGAGTCCACAAAGTAGTAGCCAGACTTAGCCATACAATGACCTGGTGTGGTCTTTTCCACAGTGATTGGCCACATATATTCACAATCATTTCAGCTGGCACACAGGTGAATGTTTCCTTAACCTGATATGAATCCACATGGAAAGACAAAATGTGTTATCCCGGTAAACTACGGTATTGGGTATCACAAGAATTTGTTATTCCTAAGACAAATTTTTGTACTTTACTGATATTGAGAACACTGGGATAAAGAGGCTCTGAAGAGTTTATCATTCAGGTAATATTTATTTCATCCCATCTTAGTCATCCAGAGTGTGACAAAGCAAATACCTTTTAATATAGTTTGTTGTATGTTGTGATGATAATGTTTTAGTACATTTTGTGATGAGTTTAGATGCGGACTCTTGGAGGAATAAACAGAATCAATTTCTAATTGTCTCTGCTCCTATTATTCAAGAAGATTCTTGATGGGACTGTAAAAGTCACAGATACCCACCTGCTCTAAGCCTCTAACCTACACTTGGGAGATTCACCTTCTGAGAACCCTTTCTCAGATAAGCTTCCAAAGTGGAAACTCCAAGGTTTTGGCACTATCAGATCAAGTCCAGGTTCAGCAATGCTGTTTCTTCTGTGATTCCTACAATACTTCAAAATTAATTTAGAAATTCACCCTGTGGGAGTTCTCAGTGTTCAAATATTTAAAGTGCCACAAAACAGCATGCTCAAAAGAAATGAAATACATTGTTTAAAGTCAATAATATAGAACAGTAAAGCAAAACATACGTCCACACATATAACCAGCAAGTTCCGTCCCCAGACAGCATGGAAAATTTTAACTACCACCAGGCAACAAGAGTTCATTACCATCTGTTTGGTTTTGGGTTTTGTTTCAAGGCCCAGCCACACCATTCTCATGTATACCACCCTGATCCAGTCAGCAATGATCAGCAGCATTGCACAGCACTTCCCAGTTCTTCATATTGACTGATTCCAAATCCCTCACACACAAACATAGGTCGGCACATCCAGTAACATCATTACTCATCATGCTTTGGAAAGAAATAAATCCTCAGTTATTTCTGTATAATTCAAAAAGCAGTTATCTTTAATTACACAAATCTCAGGGATGCCTTTTTGAGTGGATCTGATGTTTTAAAGTAGGAAATTTATGGATAGCAATTAATGCTGTATGAAATAGTTGCAATGAAATTTAGCCCTTTGCTATATGCTAAATAATCATAGGAAAGTGACAGTGGGAAAGTGAGTGGCATAACCTTTCTTTCAAAGAATAGCTGCCTTCTCTTCCCCCACACACAGCATCTTGTTATTCTCTAACCACTCTCTCCTTCTGCCTGATGCAGTTTCCTAAGGATTGTATTGTTGTATCTGCTCCTGGAAAAACCTTCTTAAAAAAATGAGAAGTTGCTCAGGTATTTATTGTAAAAATTACTCCTATCAATGCATAAATATATATATTTATTTATTTTTGCTATCTTCCAAAATGCAAGATAGAATCCCCACAATTTCTTGTGACTCCTTCCCATTAAAATCTTTTACTTGGTAAATTAATAGTGAAGACCTCTTAGCATACTTTTTTCATGTGAGTAAATTTATTTCCTTTACACATTTCTATCCTAGTTTAAAAGGGATTTCTCAATATATAGCTGTGACACAAACTGAAGAAGGCATAGTCATTCAACTTCATACCTAAACCATGAGACTGGTATGCAGAAAATCATTCTTAAACAGGTCTATTTTTGGACTACACCTGTATTTAAGCAGATTTAACAGCATATAAAATTAAGGAGATAAATGTTGAGACTGAGAATAAATAAAAAAGGAAAAGAATTAAACCCCAAAGTAAACAGTAGTAATTGCGCATGTGTTCAGAAATTCTCTCTGTAAGAATGAATGATAAAGTTGACTGTGAAAAATCAAGAATCACAAATGCAGTAACTAAGCAGGTGTTGCAAAGTTAATTAGGAAATCTTCTAAATGTTTCCATAAAAATGTAATAGGCCATTGTATGTAAGAAGACAAAACTGTATTTCATAGAGAGCTGTAATTTTGCCGTGTAATTATTGGACAGCACTGCAGTCTTCTTAGACCAGTTTTCAGACCCTAGGTTATGACCAGCAAGAGTGAGGAGTTCCTTCTCCACTGTATTTAAGAGATTTCACATAAGATAGCCAAAGGAAATTAGAAAGCATGGTATTTTCGTGAAAAAACACTTTTCAATTACCTTTGTAACCAAATTATGTTACAGCCGGATTCACAGTATAACAAAGTTATTATCTAGATTAAGTAAAATGAACACAGTATTAGAACTTAATTGGAAAGTTCCACACAACAGTTGCTGAATAAGTAGAAATGCATAGAATGAAGGGTACAGCTGTTTTCTGAAAGCCATTGTAATGACAGACAGTGCTTGTAAAGTGTATGGAAGATTCACTGTTCTCAGAACAAGGGGAGGCCATTGCTGTGTACACTTGACAATCCTACCCAAAATGCAACAGAGCCATTGGCATCTGTTCACAGTGACAGAATCAAGTAAAGAAGCTTTCCTTAGGCATTGCCAAAGCAGAGTTCCAACAAAGGACTATTTATATGACTTGAAGCCAACCAGTAAAAACAAGGTTAAAAGATGTTCTTTATCTAAATTTAAGATGAAGGTTTAAGTACTTATTGATTGCTGAAGTTTCTCTTCAGGGTATTGACATGTCTCATTTTAGCCAGGCTTTAACCTGAACCTCGTTGCTGTGTGTTCTGGTTATACTTTATTGCAGTTATATACCAGGATCCCCCTGTGTACAATGCACACTGCATTCCATATTCTGCACAGAAAGTAGGCCCAACAAAAGGAAACAAAAGGAAACAAAAGTCTGGCTTGTTTAGTTACATGAGGCTATGAATGAAAGTAGATAAAAGCAGAAGAGGAGAAGAGAACTGTCAGAACCAAGAGCTACTTAAGCTATACATTGATGTGGGCTAAGATGTGAATTTAGCTAAGTCTCTATGTGGTTCAAAAGAAGTTTAGGACTATTATGTTGGCTATGGCAGAAGTCCTCCACCTTTTTATTAAAGTCACAGAACCAGAAAGACTTTTGAGTTTTGAAAGTGAAACTTATTTGAACATAATTTAGAACAAACTTTCTAGAGGAAAAAAAAAAGAGAGGTTCGAAAAGGATCTATTCCTGGACTAATATGTCCCTTTCCTCTTGACTTGTTTTCTAGTCCAGTAACTTCTAGTAATTTTCTGGGTAACAGCAGACTCTGCACAACCCACACTAAAACCCTTTACATCCAAGACCATCAGAACTGTGGGACTATCTCATTGCTGTTCTCAGCAAAGCCCTGACTGCCTGTTTGGCCATTTTCCTCACTCCTCTATAGCTCCTGGGAAAAATAATCTCCCTTTCCCCCCAGAGGAGTCCACCTGACGCAGTTTACAGCAACCATCACAAGGCAAATAGCCAGCCTACCCTTTGCTGCTCATCTGCAGCCCAGCAAGGGAACATAACACAACTGACTCACAAATGTGTGGAACTTCAAGAAAATACAAACACAGAAAGAGTTCACTGGAGTCAACATGTAGTATGCCATAGCCAGAAGGCCTCCCTCTTTATAAAGGAATGTTTTATGAAATGGGGGTCATAACACAGTTTCAGAAATAGAATTTCCTGATACAGAGTCTGTGTTAGTGGCAAACTTAATCAATCTGATCACTCAGGAAATATTATCCAGTCGCTTATATAAGAAACCATGTTGACAATTTTAAAAGCTAGCTACAAAACCTGTCCACATTTCCCAGAGTCACAGAATAGTTGAGTTTGGAAGTGACTTCCAGAAATCATCTAGTACAATCCTCCTGCTCAAGCAGGGTCAGCTACAGCAAGTTTCTGAGCACCTTGTCCAGTTGTGTTTTGAGTACCTCCAAGGATGGAGACTCCACAACCTCTCTGGGCAACCTGTCCTATGTTCAACTGCCATTGCAGTAAAAACATGGCTTTTTTATGTTCAGACAGATTTCCCTGTGTTTCAGTTTGTGCCCATTGCCTCTCGTCTTGTCACTGTGCACCACTGAGAATAGTTAACTCCATCTTCTATACACCCTTCCACCAGGCATCTATAAAAAGTGATGAGATTCCCCCTGAGCCTTCTCTTTTCCAGGCTAAACCACACCAGCTATCTAGTCCCTTGGATTTACAAAAGAACATTTGGAAAAAGAGGAAAAAAAATCTGGTTTGGAGACTATTCATTTTAATGTGATGCAAGTTAAAACATTTTGCGCTTTTCATCACAAGAACAGCTGTACAATATTTGCTGCCTCACTTTCTTCAGTGCTCCAATTAAAGATTACATAGATCCTGGGCTGGAATGTGTGGGAATGGAAAATGCTAGGCATATAAAAGATTACAAATGCCCCTTAATTTATGCTTTCAAATGCTTAACACAGAGCTATAATTGCAATTTTAACCACGTGTTCTGTGTGTGCATTGAATACAGAGGTCTTCATGTGTCAACTAGCACCCAGTAAAGCTGCAGGGATTTTTTCCACTTTAATGTATTCATGTTAACATGTAAAAAGATCCATTTTAAAGGCTCTGAAAAAAATAGTAAGTGACAGCTTCAACTATAACTGTCAAAAACAAGTGGATAGGAAATTCCAGCTTGCCACTAATGGCAGGGTACTTTTTTGTTTTGCCTTCAAACACTTCAAAAACAACCTGCTCAAGGTGGGTGGCAAACCACTATTTTATGCCCTATGGATAACTATCACAAATGATGCCACCAGATTAGCCAAGCAGGTCTGCTGCCAAGAGCTGAAAGTCAATGCCAATAATGCTAGTCTTTTTAGATAGTTTTACTCTGGATTTTATGTCTTTTTTATGTTGTCACATCACAGGGTAAAACACTGCTTTCTAGAACTAAGAGTTGCAGAGGCTGATCCTAAGCTGTTTTCAAACTGATGCTTTCAAACTTGCTGTGGAAACATTGTACTGAACATGTCCACTAGCCTTGAAAGGGTCTCAGCTATGTTTAGGCTTAGAAATTAGAACTTTTAAATACCAACATCTAAAATGGATGCAAATATTGTCAAGATTTTAAATATGATTAGCTGGAGAAGTTCAATAGCATTCCACCATTAATTCACCCCTTTTTAAAAATATATGCAAGAGGCTCACTTATATATAACACAAACCAGCCTTAAAGAAAAGGCTAGAGTCAGTAGGTAAGATTCACCACAGCTGTAGCAACAAAATTTCACTGAAGATAGTGAAGCTGGATGATTGTAAATCTCTTTGGGAGATCAGAATCTCATCCAGTGTTTCCTGATAAGACTTATATTACAGTCCAAGTTGAATAAAGAATTAAGAATTAAATCAGCAGTATAAAAAAATAAAAAATAAAACACATTTTGAGAAATTTTAATCATTAAAATGGAAAAAAATATTATTTTAAGACATCAATAATTTATCTAGCAATACTTTCCAGCAAATATTAACTATGAATATTTAATATATACATGTGAACAATTTATAAACAGAAACAAAAATGAAAAATGTTAAAACAATCCTGGATACGCTCCTATAAAGTATTCAAATTGAATCATGTCACCAAATCAATAGTAAATTCAACAGTTAGAAGCCAATTCTTTACAAAAATTCACTCCACCTAGTACAGTTTGTAAGTGTATTTTTTTTAAAGTGCATAGTTTTAGCTATGCAAAATACTTTGCAGTCATATCAATTTAAATTTAATTTCTTCTGGAAATATTTTGAGATCTGGGCCTCTCTTCTCACCATAGAAGAGTAAGAGACAGAAATGAATAGCTCAGATTTGCGATCCAAAATAAACTACTTCAACACAATTCAGTTTTACAAAAGCATTCCAGAAGCCACCTTCCCATCCCAACTGACGATGTCATTTTCTGTCTCCTAGGGCAGTACCACCAGGCAGTAGTGAAAATACAAGTGGATCAACTAACCTGACATTTTGGTTAAAATGATTTGGAAGTACTTACACAAGGTGCTGAGCCAGGGCATCTTTGGAGGAGCTAATCTCCAGCTGTGAGCAGTATCAGAGATGAGCCTGGCACTGCCTATCCTGCTCCTGGAAAAGCTACAGTGGAATAAACTCAGAGCAAGTCAACTGTGATTAACTCTATCCAGCCCATTTCAATTCATAGTAGCAGCCACATCTAGTTCTTCATTAAATCTGTTTTCAGCCCACTCTGCTTTCAGTGTCTCTCTTACCTGAAGCTCTGTTACCTATGCTCACCATTGCCTCTATGCTGTGCTCACATTCATCTCCTCCTCTACTGCCCCATACAGGAAGGGCTAATCAATCATTCTTGGGGGTTCTTTAGTGGTAGCCTTGCTGTACTTGGCTCCAACCAGTAATCCTCCTGTGTTTCTCCCTTGCTTCCCCTCAAGAGAACAGAAGATCTCTCTACCATCCCAGTGTAAATTATTATTTACAGCTAAGTCCATGCTGTTGAATTTGATGGCATTTTTATCATTAGCTTTGAAGGAAGTCGAGCAAAGTCTTTATCTGAGTTTTATACCAAATCAGTCTTACATTTCTTTAACCATGACAATAGAACTGAAGAGATAAGTTTATTTATATAACTGCACAGCCCTAAATTTTCTGTTTCTTTTAGCTCAAGGCCAATACTGTAAAAGTCAGAGTAAAATAGCAGTACCTCATTCCCCATCTGTGGCAATGCCAGGGCACTCTCCCCAGCCAAGATCTGAGGGTTCTTATCAACTCTACCACCCTGACAACTAGCCTCATATGCTCACACTTCATTGTTTGGACTTCAAGATGACTTCTGAACTGAAGTGCTGTCAGCAGAGAAACCAGTGCCAGAAATCATTTGGCCTACAAAACCTCTCTCAATCACCAGGAGCGGAAAGGAAGCAGCTTGCAGAAGATGGCTTCCTAAGATATAAAGTGGAACTTATCCATGTCACTGCTAGCTACATCACTCCTCCTGAGTGGAGGATTTATGCGCTCCTTGCAACACAGCTGCAAATACCACAGGCTACGAAAGATGAAGGATGTCTCAGCCAGTGTTGGTGGAGGACTAGCAGATCAAGAAACATCTGTTTGGAAGCCAGGAGGATTAACTGCTGTCTTTGGTGAGAGGGTGGGGAAGTGGGAGATGTACTCTGTGCTGTCCTGGCAGTTGCACTTCCCACCACCTCTGCTTCATGTTGGGGGATGTGATTGGGAGATTGTCTCTCAAATTTTCAGATGGATTTGCTAGAAGAGAGATTGTTTTTATATTGCTAGAAAGATCAAAGTTATTTCTTCTTTCATTCCCTCCCCGTTCCTCTGGAGTTTAATTTCATTTCTTGTTTCACGTAAACAAGACTCATGTGATCACAGTATGTGCATAGGTGTGTCTGTGCCTGTCTTTCTGTAGATCTCTTGTATCCTTCTCTCTCCTCTGTAAGTTTTGAGCACACTATCTCATTTCAACCAAAACTAGAGGCATCAACTGAGGCACAAATATACAATTAATCAGGCTTCTTGAACTCTTCTGCTCTCAGAATGACTGAATTCTCTTTGTTTTGGGGTGAATGGTAGTATTTCATTTTTCCTGGGCTGTTTTCCCTCACCTTGTCACACCCTTCAGACTTGCTTTCAAATTCTGAGCACACCTACCAAGCCAAGCAGGGTAGTTTACTTTAAGGACAAATGCACATGGAAGTAGAAAGCAGAACAGGAAACCCCCCTCTGAAAAACAGGGCACTTCCCTGGGATGCACAGAGAGAGGTCAGAAGCAACAGTGCTGAGCAGGTCATTTCAGGTGTTGCTGACACCGCTACAGTCAGAGCAGTGGGGCAGCTTCTAGTGCTGGCTAACACTCCACCAGCTTCCCAAAGGAAGTTTGAGAACTCCACTCTGATTTCCTAAAGGAAACTTACATTGCATCATTTGCAAGGCTCCTCAGGCTGCTGTTCCACCATGGAGCCTTGGAGGGCTCCAGAATTAATCCTGCCTGGATTCCCAATCCTGTCTCACATTTCTTATTCTGATTCAGCCACTCCCCTTGTCCCTATGCCAGCATCATTGGCCAGAAAAGTCAAAATCTAGCCACAAATATTTCCCTATTCTTTTCCCCTTCCAGCTCTGAGCTTAGGTTAGGAAACAGGCCTGATTCTGGTGTTGACCTCACTGCATTAAATCTAAGTTAACTTCTGTCACCACCGCACCTTAGGGAGGGAACTGGGATTCACACTGAGATGATGTAGAACAAAAGCCAGACAGAGGTTTTTAGTTGTACTAATTTTCAGCTGTTGTTTCCTTCAACGGTGTTTTGCCAGTTTCCTCAAACTACCTGGCAAGCACCAGCTGTGCCCACCTTCCCTCAGCATGAGCATCCTCTTCACCCTGAGTGCTGATAATGCTCAAGTCGCAGGCAGATGTAATGATAAGCAGAACTTGCCCCTGACCTTTCGCTTTCCCTTTGGAGTGAGTCAGACTTGCTTCCATAAAACAAGCAGCCCTTTTGGAGGCATAACAGACTTCACCAATATGGCACAAAAAAGGTTTATGGAAATATTCTCCTTTTTCTCTTCAATAAATGTCTCTTCCTGTCTTGTACAATGCTCTGTTAGGAAATCTCCCCACTGGGGCCAGTTTCTGGTGCTTTTGCTGACCCTGGGTAGGCCTATTATTTCATCCCATTGATTTCAACAGTGCTTTCAACTGCGTTAAGAACTATCCGGTTTAAGTGTGAGAAGACAGTATAACCACCAAGTCGCAAGCTTTTTTATATTCACATCACTCCTAACCCAAAAGGGATTGGTTTCACCAAAAATAAGTTTTAAAAGGAGAGATATTGTCTGCTTCATTCAAGTTGTTGTAACTATCAGACCCACCTTCAGATACCTGACGGAGGAATGCAAGAAAAGACAGTGCCACAGTTCTCAAGAGTGGACATGGGAGCGAGAAAAGGAGCTCTCAGCTCTTCTTCTTGTCAAAGGCTTAGAGGCAGCAAAAACATCTAGAAGGTCACAGCTACATATCCACTTGGAAAGTAAAATGATCTTGGGACACATTACAGATTTATCACATGGTTTTTGATTGCCTTTCTCACAAAATCTGTATCCATTCTACTAATCAATTAAAAATGCACAATAGCCCCTCTAGATTCTAGGATATATTTTTTAATCAAAGATTGCACTAGTTGGCAAACCCATTTTGTTACTCTTACTAACAAAAACCAAGAGAGAGTGACCAACGATCATTGTTACATAAATAGAATGCTTAACCTGGGAAAAATATGTATCCTTGGAAAGTAGGTTACGAGGACAGAAAGGACCACTAAACTCATCATGCCTGACCACTTGTAACAAAGAACAGACATTTTATATCGTTATTTCTGTACTAAGCCTCAAAAATTGACTAGAGAACACCTTTCAAAAAGGCAGCCCCTCTTGATCCCAAAACATCATTTCTATTCAAACTATTAGTTTGAAAGGCAGTCTAATTATAGCAGTCTATATAGAGAGATTTAGAGACCACAACATAAACTATATAGTGTTTCCTGCTTACATTTTGCAGAAAACCTAAGACAGAGGGTGCCTGATTTTCATCTGACTCCTACAGTGAATATCACATACCTCGATGCTGCATTCCCCATGAATTTGTAATCACATATGATTTTGACTTTATCACATTGTCGTGCTTTAACCCCAGCCAGCAACTAAGCACCACGCAGCTGCTCACTCACTCCCCCCTCATCCAGTGGGATGGGGGAGAAAATCGGGAAAAAGAAGTAAAACTTGTGGATTGAGATAAGAATGGTTTAATAGAACTGAAAAGAAGAAACTAATAATGATAATAGTAATAAAATGACAACAGCAGTAATAAAAGGATTGGAATGTACAAATGATGCGCAGGGCAATTGCTCACCACCTGCTGACTGACACTCAGCCAGTCCCCGAGCGGCGATTCCCCGCCCCCCACTTCCCAGTTCCTATACTAGATGGGACATCCCATGGTATGGAATACCCCTTTGGCCAGTTTGGGTCAGGTGCCCTGGCTGTGTCCTGTGTTCTGTTCTTGTGCCCCTCCAGCTTTCTCGCTGGCTGGGCATGAGAAGCTGAAAAATCCTTGACTTTAGTCTAAACACTACTTAGCAACAACTGAAAACATCAGTGTTATCAACATTCTTCTCATACTGAACTCAAAACATAGCACTGTACCAGCTACTAGGAAGACAGTTAACTCTATCCCAGCTGAAACCAGGACACACATACAGAGGAACTCCTGAGTTTTAACATTGATTTCGTCAAACATTGTCAAATATAAACAATATTTTTGTGGGACTGACTGTGCAGTCTGAAAAGTAACCAGGCACAGGATCCTGGTAAGTGAGACATGTCCAAGGGTGTAGTATCATTATTATGTATTATAATATCATTATTGGATTATTTATATGCAATACCATTATTGTGTATTGTTATGATCATTAATGTTATAATTATTAATTATTATTACTAACATACATATATATTCTATATCTTTATGTACTTTTATATTATAATATATTGTGACTGACCATTAACTGTCTTTTCTGACACCTGTGATGACATTAACCCCAAAAATCTGAGTTTGCTTAGCTAGAATGTCTTCAGTCTATTCTTTGTTTTTATAGAATACATCTAACATTCACATTCAATAATAAAAAATTGCAGCTAAAGAAAACAGGGGAAAACAGATTTCAGAGAAACATAAGCAAGACACAACTGTACGAATCAACTGTAAAATAACAAGGAAAACATTCAAGTACAGGTTAAGGCTGATCTGTTCTATTCACTTGAAATTCTGCAGCACACAACAAGTACTAAACAGGTGAAAAAAACAGTGTGGAAATGCATTGGAAAAATAATTTTATTTTCCTGTAATGAAGCAGAATGAAACTTGGGTTTTTACCTCGTGCAATAAACCATTTTGTCCAGCTCTGGTAAAAAAAAATAATAATTTTTTTTTCCTTTTTACTCCCTATTGCCATATAGTGCTATACAGTACAGATCTAGAAAAGAAATGAGAATTTCTAACTGCTTTTGAACACAATAAATTTTCACAGTCAATCTCATCAGAACAGTAGGAAGACAGCTGAAACCAACCATGCAACAAATACAAGTCTCACCACCCACTGCATTGCTTTCTGCATCTAACATTTCTTTCTCTTAATTGCTTGTATTCCTACTTTCTGCCTATGTTTATAATTGCAGCATATATTTCTACCTTTCATGTTTCATATATTCCTTGACTCACAGTTCATCCATATATTTATGCTACTTTACTTTTCAGACTGTTCCAAAATGATCTCACTATACCATGCTATCACCTCTTCTTACAAAATGAGTTTCATTTGAAACATTTAATCAGAGGCAAATTAAAAGCAAAAAAAAGTAAAGTTTTAGAAAAGATGCAATTCCTTCTGACGTTAGATCATTTGTATTGCCATCTTCAAAAGCAATGACTTGTTACTGCTAAATCTGGGGCTATACATTCCTGAGAATGTCTGCCATTCATGAAACTTTTAATTAAAATTTTAAATATATGTTTTCTCTCTTCAAGGCATTCCTAGTGATATTCATACCAAAAACCCCTTTAAGTTGTTGATTATTTAACCTTCTACTGATAAGAATATTTCGCTCAAAATGCTTACTTACAGTGTTTACCTTGTAAGAAATTGTTTCACAGTCATATCTTTCAGTCTTTGATAGCATTGCTGTGAAAAAACTTCTTACATTGCCTATTTTTCTGCCTTAGTTTTTTAAAATTATCTATGCCAATGTGAAAAAGATCAGCTGCTGCTACTAGACAGTGATGGAAAAACAAACAATAAACAAAAAGAGTCAAATGTACCAAAACAGACAGACAAATGTGTGCTTCTGGTTTTGGGTTTTTTTTTTTATGAAAACTGCTAAACAATGGTTCAAGAGAATCACTGTGGCTGAATTGTAGTGGAGTGCTTCCTATATTTCTCACTAAACTTTTTGCATAAAATATATGAAAACCAGCTTGAACATGATGAAACAGATTTCAGTAAAAAAATCTCATTTCTTCTAGTACTCAACTATGGGGCAATGCCTCAAGCACATACCTAATGTAAACTGGCAAGCAGTTGAAGCCTTGTTTTGTCTTGGCTGTATGATTTCCTTCTCTGGTTGCCGAAAAATAAAATAACCCTGCAGTAAGATGCTACCTTAACTTTCAGCTTTCTCTGTACAAGCTCAGAGTTGATCCTGTATGGCTATACTTTAAGAAAAGCTACAGTTAATAAGCTAAGTGTTCCTGAAATATTCAATTCTGGAAAGCAGACAAAAAAATAAACTACTCTATCACCAGTAACTCACAAGTTCAGAATATCTCCAGAGATACATTGGCAATTATATTAACAACTATATACAAAGCTAACAGTAAATAACAGTTTTACTTGGTAGTATGATTCATGTATATCACAGCTTTAATACTGGATGCTATTTTATTACTGTATACCATAAACACTACTGAATACTTAACTGACTTCAGGGTAAGTTCAGTTTATCAGGTAATACCCGGTCACAATTGGAATACAGTTTAAGGTAAATTTTCAACATGCAATTTACCGACTTGAGAGGCTTACACACACCTCAGAGCTCTTTGTACCTGGAAAAAAATGCTCTATTTTTAAAGGTAAAAACCAATAGATTTTCAATATTAGGCACAGTTTATCAAAGTCTGTGGACCCAACTGTCAGCTGACATAGATCATTGCAGCTGCACTGCTGTCAACGAAGCTATATTAAAATCCTTCAGATTAATACATCACATGTATTTTGATGTATTTCTTTAGTATTATTTAATCATAACACCTTAAGATAGCAACATCTCCTTAGTTTTGTTGTTTATTTTAAGACTGCAGCACTAATATTACTGGGGGGGAAAGCAGAATAAATATTAACAAGAATGTCACAGTTTAATTCTGGTTTTGTAGAAGCTACGTTACTTTTAATTTTTTAATAACTTTTGCCTAAACTAAAACTATTCTGGTTTGTTGTACCTTTCTAATTTTTCCTCCCAGTCTTCCAGTGACAAAGTCATTCAATTAATGTAATGTTTAAATGCAATTCAAACAAATTTACAAAGCTGCATATTCATCTTCTAATAGAGAAAAGTTGTCTTTGTTTTTGGGTTTTTTTTTTTATGATGCGGTTAAATGAGTTTAACATTTGTCTCCACTGCATGACAATGACAAAGTTCATGCACAAATCTATTAAATGGGAATAATTAGAATTACACTCCCTCTTACAGTGCTTTAAGACACATATTTAGAAAGTTTGTTGGGGTTTTTTTTCCCCTGGATTTCAGGGAACTCAGAGTCCTGGTTTTCATTTTTTTCTTAAAAGCTATAATTCACTAATATTAGGGAAAAAAATATTTTGCCAAAGACACTTCAGTTCAGTTTCAAACAAGGGCAGAAATTTAGTGAAGGGAGGCAAAAAAGCACTTCAGCTTCCACCTTCCACATCACTGGATACAGCAGTGCACACATAGACTTCATGTGGCTCTGAAACTCTGCTGATCCCTCTCTCCACATTGGGCTGCATCCACCTCTGCGTGGCACACCGACAGCTCTCTCCTCAACCACCACAGCCTTGAGCAGGCTCCCCTCCTGCTTCTAGCTTTCATCTGCTGTTTGTTTCTGGCTTTTTTGACTTTCCCTTAGGTGAAATTCCCACAAAGCTTTAGGCAGAAACTATATCCCCTTTGTCTACCTTTAAGAAAATTTTTCAAAAACCAAGACAGATCCCTATGTGGACAAGAAGCACACAAGATCACTGTGTGCCACAAGATATGCTGAGCTTATGTTTGTCTCCTATGTGGACAGGTATATCTGAACTGATCTAATGGAGAGGAAAATGTCAGTAAAACATTCTCCGTTCAGTGATGTAATACTTTCCCACTGCTAATAACAATCACAGAGTGCCTAATTAAATTATGCCCCTCCCCAGGAAGTCAACATATGAAATGGTTGCAAAATGGCTGGACAGTTGCATAAAGAAGTCCATGGGGGAGTATAAAACACAATGTCCAGAGACAACCTCACATGTGGAAAGCCCCCAAATGGCAGAGTGTCAGAACCTTGCAGTGTGTCAGAATCACAGCTCCTTATAGAAACAGCCAGGTCGGCTGTGCCAGCCATGGGGTCCCAACAGGAAGAGTAACTGCTCCACGACTAAGATGGCAGCTGGGGAAACTTGGGAGCAACAGACCAATGAGATGCAGTAAATTAGATTTACTGAAGACACACAGTAACACAGGGATAGGAACGTAGTCCTGAACACACTGGTTTTGCACACCCTGTTCGTTCAAAGGTTTCTGTAATGTTTTCTGCATCATCCCTGGTCAAAAGTTCTCATGCATTTATCTAACTGATGATACACCTGACAGCTCAAAGTCTAGCGTTGATGTTCTGCACCACGATCAAACCAAACTTCCTTCCCAGTTTACTGCAAACACAATGTTTTGTTCTATGTGAAGGAATAACTCTTTATATAATGTAGATCTACAGCATATAAGAGTCTCAAAAATTATTTCCTTTCCTGCCTGTATTTCCCCTAGATGTAGTTACTATCATTATCATTACCTTACGCCAGGGAACCATCCTCCTACTTTAAAGTTACCACAGAACTGCCTCTGTTGCTACTTCAGGAGAGTGCCCTCATGTAAAGGTACTGCATGCCAGCATAGTTGCAACCCTCTCCATACCCAACAAATGATCTAACAAGGCAATGAAAACAGAAGAAATGTTTCTTCACCTGGCATAGCTGTATCCCTATGAGGGAGTCTGCAACACTGTTCTGAGGTGTCTGAATGTTTCTTCTTCTCAGCCAACACAGAGCGGTATTCTACAGCGTGAACCAGGCTTCAAAGTTGGGATCTTGGTTACAGTGAGGAAAGTTTCCTCAATCTAGCTCCGAATATTCATTGTTAACTCCTTATAATAAACTGATATAGTTGATTAAACCTTTAGTAAATATTTCAAATGCACTTCTGACCACTGTACAAATTCCTGTCCCCTGCTCTGTTTTCTCACATTAATAATTTTTCATGTTGCTGCTTCTTGCCTCTGTTCCCAAGCCCTCTTTTACAGATTGTTTTGTTGGTTTATGAGACTTAGCCATCTTTCCCAAGACCCAATCAATTTTCACATCAGCAACACTAATTGGCAACAGACTTGTCACATTTCTTGATTACAAGTTAAAACACTTAGAACAAAGCTCTAAACCTTTAAAAAGGAAACAGGAAAAATGCAGTAAAGAAAATTTCCTCAATTAAATACTTTTTAAGTGGAATTCTCTGGGAAGCAAAAGAAGGAGGAAATCAAATTGTGAAAGACTACCCTGTTGTAGTATTATTTAAATCCCGAGAGGATTTACTTAAGAAGCTCTGTGTTCTGGACTATAGTCACAAAAGCACTTCAAGCCATGTAAATAATTCTCTCTTTGGATAACTTTAAACCAGTACATTATTAGTTCTGTGGGTAAAGATGCTGATGTTTAAATTTGTTTTTACAAGTTACAATAAAATCTGTATCATACAAGGTAGATGCATTTTCTTTGTTGATTTGTAACTCAAAAGTTAGCAGAGAAAAATAGTGTGAAGAATCACAGTTTTGAAAATTTGGCATTTCATATACAGACTATCTTTATAAATATATCAGTGCCTTTTATTGGTGCAAAGCATAAATGAAGGCTAGTTTTTTCTTGTAGTTGACAAAGATCATATTGCTTTAGGAATGGTATCTAGATAGGCCATAATTTCTTATTTTATTATCAAATTATCCAAAATTACCAAAATTTTGTACCGTATTATAATATACATTAAAACCAGACACAGAACAAAAAATGAAGCATTTAGATTTGGAAGTTAGTTTAGTCAGCTTATAAGCATGCTTTGCTTCTTTGCAGATTATAAGCATGCTGAGATTTTCCTTCTCAAAAATCTTCAGGTTTTTTTCTGATTAGCAGTAAACCTGGTAGGGTTTGGGTTGTTTTATTTTGTTTGGGGGCTGGGGGGTAGGGTGTAGACAACAAAAATATCACGGGGAAAAAAAAAAAAAAAAAACAGATTAACTCATTCACCTAGAAAATCTTATTTCTACCAGTTTTACATCAGGTTTCTTCAAGCTGTAAATGAGTCCAAATCCTGTCTATTACATCCTATTCTCATCTGGGAATCCAGATCAAATAGCATGCACTTGGGGACATCCCAATAGCTAGCACAAGCTCCTAGCTGAGTGACTCTACTCCAGTTACACTCCTATACACACTGTAGGACTATATACATTTGATCTATTCTCAAATGAAGAATTTAATTCTCCACTTTAATTTTAATTTAAATTTGATTCATGCATCTAAAGAAAGTGTTCATGTTACTATATTTGCAAGGTTGGAGTCACTGTTAATTTAGATAAACTGCTTGCTAGTTTCTTTAAATATTTTCCAAATATGCCAAGCTGCTAGAGGAAGAAAGTAGCCAGAGGCAATTAGATGGACATGGACTGAAGCAATATTGGGTGTGATGTATATGTCAGTCTGACTTTTCATTGCAATGGCAGTGCAGTACAAATGTTTTCTTTTAACAGGAACTTGCATATGCACAAGGTAAGGACTTTGCAAAACAGTTCAGAGCATTTGCACATAGATAGGAGCTGTTTGGTAGAAGGCCTGGAGATTTTTATTGCAGCAGCAAGGTGTTTAGTAGTGTCAACAAAAGAGAGGAGGTAATAGGAAGCAACACTTCTAACTCCAAGCCTTGCAGCAAAGAGACCCATTGCAATCATGCAAGGTTAAGATGTTCCTTAAAAGAAAAGCAAAGAAAGTCTTCAGCACAATATGCTAACAAAATTGTAAGATTTCTCCTTTAAGAGAATTTACTACCTGTAGGACCTACATCAGTACAGATATATACTGGACCATTACAAAAATGAAGTTAATGTACATTTTTTTAGTTGGAAGATGCCACACGTGCATAAGGATTATGTTCTAATATTGCAAAGTAAAGTATGTGAACAAAGAAGTCAACCTGCAGTGAGCTAATATGTTGAAATAACATGCAGAAAGGGGCTCCGTTAAAACCTCACCCTCCTGCGCTTTTAATTGCCCCAGTCCCCAAAACCTGTCCTCAGCACTGCAGGAAAAAAAAGTTTAGGCAATGCTGAAAGGACTCTTTTAGCAAGATTTTCTCAAGTAATGTAGAAATAAATATAATAAAGTGGAAGCTTGTTAGGCTTTAGCAATAAATTTAGTAAAGTTAGGCTATGGTTCTAGCAGTTCCTACAGGAAAGGTAGGAAAGGTAGGATATTCTCATGAATTCTATCCAGCAATTACAGGGTGGGGTTTTTGAGAATACAATGGAACGTATTGAAAAATAAGATACTTCTCTGGTAATCTTCCTTGCACAGCTTTCCACTCTAACTTAAACCCAAATATGTTCCTCTGTGTCTCATGAAACAGATATGGATGATAGTATACAGATCTGGCCACAAAGTAGTTCTCTGTTTCCCATAGATAGGTAGCAGGAAAGCAAAAGGTCAACATAGGGGTAACAGAGAAGCCAGTTCACTGTTCAAACGTCCATTCTCTGTGCAGAATTATTCTGACTCTCAAGCTGAATATTTATATATCCCTGTAGAGAACGAGAGATATAACAATATAGGCACTTCTGACTTTTATAATGAGAAGCCTGCCTGTTGAGTACACAGCAGATGGTTTATGTGTTCAAAGTTACATGTTCCCGTTGTTCACACCTCTAGCAGAAAGACAGCTTGCTACAGCTCTAGTTTGCTAGGAACTTGATTTGATGGAGTACTTTCAGTTTTCTTTCAATAATCAGCTCCCTCAACAACAAAATGGTGCCATGGAGAGAGGAGAGTGCCCTTATTGTTATTTACTATTTCTGTTGTCATCATACTTGGAGGCACTTAAGAGCATAGGTCTTACCTCATTCAGAGGTGCAAACAACAAAACAAAAAGGAACTTTTCCCCAAAGGATCCAAATTCAAGTATGATTCACGCACATGTCCTGTATGCCTTAAAAATCTATTTTCCTTTTTCCAGCATTTTAAGACATGCTTCATTTTCTTCCATTGAGCAGGAGCTTTTGAGGCAGATACATAGAAATGCATCCACACTGATATTCTGTGGTTAACATAACGTCTTACTAGCAGGTCTCACAACCATCAGATCCAGCGGGTCCCAGAACATGAAAGCTGGCAGTGTTGAGGAACACACAACGTAAATAAAAGTAGCAAGTCCTTTAAAAAACCCTAATTTATTAATAAAATCTAACTCTTCCATTTATTTTAGAATCCTAAATTTTTAGTGAGAAGAAGCCAAAGAAGCATTTGAACACTAATAGAGATGCTCGCACTGGGTTCTGTTGCTCTTTTTTTCCATCTTTTACCATATAAAAAATATACAAACAGGAATAGGAAAGTTGCATACATCTCATACATGCAGCTGAGTGTAAATAAGAACTCTATTTGGATGCAATTCTAAATTTCCTAAGTCTGCAAAATTGAACCAGTAACCTTATGAGACAGCCTGGGTTTGGGAGATTGCCAGGCCAGCAGAAATCATGGAATACTGTGTGAATAGCCAGTTTTACAGTGTTCTGGTTTGGGGTTGTTGGTGGGGGTTTTTTTTCACCTGCTTCTACATCACTGGGGATATAGGAGTGCAAAAATGGAAAAAAAAAATTAAAAGGCAAGGAATTAAAATACTTTTTTTGAACCCCAGACGTTGGTTCACATTAGGTTTGAATTGGGGCATGAGGGCCTGGTATGATCTTATTTTATCCAAGCCATTGAATTTTATTTTACATAGGAATGAAAGAAATGTTTGAAACAGAAATTATCAACGTGTTTTCTTTTTCATACCTGCTCAGATTGTTAATCAGAAACCATATCCTGAGGATTTTCTAGCTCTTGCTGTAGTGAGAACTCGGTCATGAGGATTTTTTCCTCATGAATTTAATGATAAGGTATTCTAGCGGACTCAGTTTTGGCTTGGGTTTCCTCAAACTGCAGTTGGTTGAACAATTCTTACCAATTTCTACTGAGGTGTATTATCATTCCAATGTTGGACACCAGAGAAGATTCTGTGACTAATAATAAATTTAAAACATTGAGAATTTTCAAAATTCCTTTTAAAGTTGTACAATTTAATGAAGTGATATCTCCTCTGGTTTCTGCTTTTTAAAACGTCCATTTATAATTCTGTAACAGAACTTGAGAGAATTACGGGCTTTTGTTAGAATTATACGAGATGGTTGATGGAAACCTGGAGATACATTATCATTTGCCACAAAATTCTTTAAGACTTTTCCATCTACAGGGCTCTTCACGTATATCAGACAGCATCCAAACAGTACTTCAATGAATATGCCAATGTGCCCTAGTAAGGAAAGAGGATTTATTACGGTACTGTAGCCTGAACCAGGCAAGACAAAGGATAAAGAGTGACCTCTCCTGGCAAACTGGAAAATCTATAGCTGTTTTCTATCGGAAACAAAAGGGGTTGGAAGGAAGGAATGTATTTGAACAAGTTAAAAGTTTTTCAAATGTAAACATCGTTCATCTCATAAGAAAATTTCAAACCCTCACCTGATTTTAGGAGTTCAATAACGATGAACAGGCAATGAGATTATAATATAGTTTCGTAAAGTTCAATGAGGATAATTATTAATAAAAAGCAGCTAACATACCCTGAAAAAGCTTTCTGTTGGGGTTTGTGTGATCATTTGGCCTAATTAATTTTGATGTTTTGCCCATCAAATAACAAACGTGCAGCTTGTGAAACGTCAGATATAATTAGAACAAATAAAGCTGTAGCATAAACATCCAAAAAGCCTCCCATACCCATTAGAAGAATTCTCTTCCTAGGAGCCATTTACAAAGCAGCAAAGGCAGACATTTTGCAGGTATGAAAGCTGGCACACAGGTAATAGACAAAACTTTAAAAGTCAAATGAAAGTGCTTGAGAGATTACAGACAGGTAGTAATGCTCTGTGCTTTGTTAAGGTTATCCATTTAGGGATCTTAGGTAAGTGCTTTAATTTCACTGGGATTCAGTGATAAAACAGGGCTATACACAATAAGATTTTCATATTTCTCTTATCAGCTTCCATAAAGTAACATATGTGGCTTCTCTGCTAAGTTAAATAACAATGAACTGAATTAATACTGGAGTCAATTAAAGGTATAGAATATATGTATGCAATATAGGACATTGAACTCACTGTCTCAGTCATTCAGGATTGCTCAGTGTGTTCTGCATTGCTGTGGTGTTACTACTCCAAGGTTCACAGGTTGCCTAGAGGACTCAGTTTACTCCACTTCATTGCTCTCTTCAGTAATGTTCAAGACAGCATCCCTTTCATTTAAGCAGAATTTGTTTGTTCATTTGCACCACCACCTAACTAGCATTACTTTTGGCAGACATATTACTAGGCTTGTATTCCTAGCATTCAACCAGTATTTGTTTGGGAGTGCACAGAAAGGCCAGGTTAAAGAAATAAACATTCCTCTCATGTAACTATGTTTTTAACATGCAATGGGAACATCTGGGAATTCAGACCGAACATGATATCCAATATATTTTCAGTCTAGCCAAACTCAAGAGAGGTTTTTTCACCTAACTCCTATGATGACAAAAAGTGCTGGATTTATGTAAGAAAATAAGATACATGAGGTTCAATCACAGAAGTTTCCATTGAAAACCAGGCTCTGACACCTAGACAACAGCGTTAACAGTGAGAACTTAACAACGGAAGAAGCTGTGGAGCTTGGATTTGAAGCCTTTCCGTCACAAATCAGTGCTGCAGGTAGGAGAAGCTGTTTGATTCAGTTCAAGAAACTCCTTTTTTTTTTTCTTTTTCTAAGGCTAGGCAAACATACATGCACATATATTAATAGAAAGATGTGGTGATGTAACTTTTGAAGAAGCCATGATTTCACTTCAACCTCCACAATTCCAAACAGCCTTTTATAAATCCTGTTTTGTTCTACAGGAAGTGCCTTTCACACTTACTTCACTGAGTTTTGGGTATTTCTACAATGATCCCTCAGTATTCAGGGAAAAATTCTCTTACCGTCTTCAGCTTGGTCAGTAGGTTCAGAAATCTTCTTGTTTTCTGGTACCTTCTGTTGGACTGTTTATGACTAGACTGCAGAACTGACCTTGCACTGATCTGTAGGATTTCTGCAGTTCAGAAATTCAACTAATGCCTGGGATCCCGTGAGAAAACTAACAATACAATCAAAAAGCTATACAGGACAATATCTTTAGACTCTTCAAGAACACCACCAGAAAAAAGTTACTATTCTAGGTATACAGGAAGTCACAGAATTTTGCTGAAAGAACAAAGAAAGAAAATCAGACTGTTTTAAACAGTAATGGATGCACTCAGATTCCTGACATTACTTTTTCCCACAAATAAATCTTGTGGTCAAAATTATCTCTGGGGCCAGTGATGCTGATTCTTAACAGAAATGGAAACAAGAGAAAACAAGAAAAAGGGGTATGAAGATACACATTTTCCATTAGAGAAAAAATATTAAACACTTCCTACTGGAAAAATGTAGTGAAACCAAAATGTGTAGTGTTGCCAGAAATCCTTCCAACATTGCCCTGTCACATCATAAAACTCCTAGTTTAAATCACAAACTGGCTTCACAGAACTTCAAAGTTCCAATTGGAAAAACTCCCTTAGTGCAAATTATTTAGGTGTTCCTCTGCCTGGAGCTAAGAAAACCTGCTTTCAAAACAACACAACATGTTCAAGGAGCAAACGCTTGCAGATTCTAGCTGGTTGAGGTGTGGGGATTCACTAAGAACTGATTGGTCTCTGCACACACAGCAAAACCTACCCTGCCCTGTGGGTTATGGAAGCACAGGCAGGACCTACAGCAAGCAACAGAATACAGGAGGGAAGCTCTGAACAAGCCAGTTACTGCATTATATGCCATTATGCAGTATGGCATAGAGGTATAAGCCTGTCTCCAAAGTCACCTAACTGCAAGTGCAGAAGTCACGTAACTGCATGATATACCCCTGAGACTGTGAAGTCTTCTATCTGCAACTGTACCCTGAGCCAGCTACAATATTTTAATATATTCTTCAGAGCTGCTAGAAATTACAAATTAACATACTATCCAACCTAAAGAATATGTACACAGCAATCAGCACTTATTCAAAAATTATTTTAAATATTATATATACCAGCACAGCTGACGAGAGGTGCAGATTGATATTGCTACCATCAGCAAGAAATATAGCTAAACCACAAGAAAGAAAATAAATTGCATTAAAAGCAGTTAAATGCTAAATCAAATAAAGAAACCATATTACTCTCATGCTGCCAAATACAGCCTGTCAAGCACAGAAAGTTCCAACGCAGGGGTCCATGCTGAAACCAGCTGTGATTCCTACAACACTGAGATCCAGGAGGGATGGGGAAAGATCACCTCTGTCATTTGCAGTTGCCAGAACAAAAGTTAAGCCAGGAAGAGTCAGGGATGTCCGAATACCAGGGCTTACACAATTTTCCTATTTCTGAAATTTGAAGATAGGTAGTATTCTGGTGACATGCGATGCAGCTTTGTCTCTTCTCTGTAACTAAAGAGAAATTTTCAAAGTAGAAGTAACTGTTCAGCATTGGTTTTCACTGACAATTTAGTGTTCTGCATCTCTTTAGTTACACAAAATCAGCATATCAATATAAAATTAAGTTAATGTTCCCATGTTATTCTTGCCATTCTATATTAGGAAATAAGCATTCAGGAGTTACAGTCAACTGTTATTTAGCAATTGTGTAACTGCCTAGGAGAGGGATTTCTCATTAGCTCAAAATAAATACTTCTCCCAAATAAATATGCTAGTCAATGTTCCCATGAAAAAGTCATGGTAGGGAATGATCTGAATGAGCAGATCCACCTTACAAAATATCCTACATTTTGAGTCCATGTCAGACAGAAGCAGATGCTTTCCCAAAATAGCTAAAATCATGCTCTAGCACTGCTGTTTCTTCCAAATGTTTCTGTGAGTTTTGCCTTCTTTTGATCTGGGTGATGGAATATTTTTCAGTGAAGCTGTTGTTGTAAACTTCAGCAATCCCTTGTTTGTCTTTAAAATGTGGAATCTTTAAAACACACACACACACACACACACTTTCCAATAAGATCTTTCAAAGCAAGCTTGTTTGTTTGTGGGAGTTTTTTAATCCCAGCAAAGAATAAAAAGGCAACAGATTTTTATTACATTTTATCAAAGTAGGAATGAAAGGGCTAGAGAATTATCTGTGAAATACCATAATTCATTTCTGAGATAATTACAAAAAAATTGCCAGGCATTCAGGTAATCTCAGATTCTCTAAATATATACAGACGGTTGTCTCCGAGCTACTGCACTTTGAATTTCAAGGAAAACTGCCTGTTTGCCCCTAACTGCTGTTCTGCTCACAGCATATATTAGATGTGAGATTTCAGATGCCTCTTTGTTTAATAAAACGACACCAACAGTCCAATCCAGCAAAGTTCTGCACTTAACGGCCACTTAAGATGTTCAGTGCTTTACACGAACTGATCAGGTGTATGTAAGCTGATTCCCACAATAAAAACAATCTCTGCAATTTCAAAATTTCACTTTGCAGACAAAAGAAGACCATTACATCACCAGTCATATCGGTCCCTGCAGCAACAGAGAACACAGAAAGGTAGACTCTCATCGTATCTTTATATTGGGCTACAAATGAGGAACAAAACCTAGAACCAGAGTCACACTTCCCCAGAAAACAATATCTCTTCAGGATTTGGAGAGGCCCTATCATATGCTGCAGCCAGGAAAGGGAAAACCATCACCTGAACAGAAATGTGGAGTGCAGAGCTAGATTTTTGTGCCAGCACAACTCTAAGGAGCATATTCAAAGTTGTGAAAATGTCACAGAATTTGGGGGTAATGTTCAGACTTATGATCCTCATGCTAGTGGGATGTTTTCAAAGAGATATGTTGAAACTAGAAGACAGTAGTCCTCAGACATGAGGGGATTACCTAGTTCAGTAAGAAACTCTTCTCCACTGCAGTATTTCTTCACAAAAATTTGTTAAGAATGCAAAGTAGCTATGCATACCACAGTAAGTATGAGGACATCTGACTGCATCAACTGTTGAGAGGAACAGTAATACCATAATGAAGTTTAAACCATCAAGATAACAGGGTCATCTGCCATGATTGACTTCCTCTCTTGATCTTCCACAAAATCAGCAGGGAGCTATCAAAGTTCAAAATACATTTTGTCTCAAAATGTTAATCTATTTCATTAATGGAACACCCTGTGAATGGATACGTTTGCTGAGAAGAAAGGCAGTTGCAATTCAACTTTTCTTTGTCTCCTGTAAGAGCAGGGTATCACAAACCAGGCAGAGCAACTGCAGCCTTTGCACAGTTGTCTGGATTGGTAGACCAGGCTCTCTCAATTCATATGATAAGACCCAGTTCTAGTGAGTGATGCATTCTGGTGTCTTCCATCAATGTTAACTTATACCAGCCCCTGGAAAAGGCGGATCATGTCTACTGCAGTATATACCTTATCTTTCTCATCCCTAAGGCAAAAATACAAATGTTCAGTGGGTGGTAAGTGGCTACGTTCATTAGTGGTTACAAAATATGTTGTGATCCTTAGCTAGAAGGCTCTGTGTAACTGCAAAATAATGCATTATTTGCTTTGGCAATAATACTTCTATTTTTAATCTGGCAGTGAATAATTGCCAATTGCTTGCCAAAGGTAGACAGCCAAAAATAATAGTCACCAATGCCAAAAGAAAACTAGAGAAGAAGAACTGATTATTTAATCACAGTAACTATTTTCATATGATGGATCAAATAATTAAATAAAGTATATGATGGAAAAGAGGCAAACGTGAAAGCATCCATGATATGAGCTTTGCTAGTAATGAAATAGTTGTGAGGAATTACAAGTATTCTACTGTGTTTGCTGAGCTGCAATTATATTTTTTTTGCTCCATTCATGTTTACCATGCCATTGCACTGTGGCGCATGCTCTCTAAAAAAGGTCAGGCAACTGCACAAAATGGAGGATGCATGCCATTTTCCCCAGCCCAAATTCTGAGCTTAGTTTAGGCTGATGAAACTTTCAGTCACTTTGTCTTTAACTGTCATGAATTTATGTTTAAATCATTCATTTGTCATCTGTTTTATCTTTTATGAGGAATTACTTTAAAAACTGAAACAATTCATTTGTACCTTGAATTCCTATGAAAGATTAACACTGTTAAGAAAAAAAAAAGTTCAAAAGATAGACTAGTTTAGAACTGTCTGCTTAAGATTACACAGAAATCCAATCAGTTACATTCACTGCTCAGACTGAACTGTACCAAGTTTCCCAATAACTTCCTAGGAAGGTTTTATTTAATCAAGAACAAGTTCCATGGAGCCCCAAAGGTCACAGTTTAGAAGGATTACCTGACCTAGACTTTGTATAAAGCAGATGGCTCTGCTTTATGGCAATTAGTAAGCAGGAACTGTGGTATCTGGTTAAATCTTCTGATTCTCTGTTTATATGAAGTTATGTGAAACTGGAACCTCTTTGAAAGTCAAGCTGTGTGGAAGCCATTTAAGACTATTTCATTTCTAATTATAGGCTTGATAAAGCCATTTTCATGCAAGAGTAGGATCAATGAAGAGACTGTCAAACTTCTGAACATCCATCCATTGGTAAGTGATCTGACTGTTTCAAAGGCTATCACTAAGATAACCTTGACATGGGGAATGGGAATCTCACTTTAAAGAAAATGTAAACTTTAGCTACAAAGTTTAAGTCAATCTGAGTGTTCATCTGGGCCTGTCTTCAATGCAGATTCAGAGTGGCAGCAATGGTTCTTAACTGATGCTGTTTTCTTTAAAGTTGCTTATTTATTACCAAAAACAGAGCTTGAAAATGTTGGGTTTATACTCCTTTACATCTCCCATTCATCCACAAATATATACATTTCCCATCACCTATTGGGATAGCTGAAATAGGAAATTAAATTGAATTTTTAGCTAACTCTTGCTGGGTTCTCACACACATGCAAGGTGGACTGGTTTGCTAGGGTAGTTACATACAGAAACTGACTTTTTTTTCCCCACCTTTAACACCTTAGGGCACGCACATGTGCTCAGCTGTACATAGTCACATGTAGCACATGCTAGCTCTGCCACAACTGGCAAAAGCCACATCTACTGCAAAGGAGTGAAACCACATTGGAATGTCACTAGGCCTCAACTAATGTTATCTGGACTTCTTGTGAGTTTTACCAGTTCAGGATCAGCACTATGCTAATTTAACAGTTCTGTGCTAACATAGCTATCTGTCTTCCACACCAGCTAGTTTAAACTAGAGGGCTTCAAACGTGGGTGGAAGAAGTGTACAACTGCCTTCGGCTGATGATGAAAGCATGTCTTTAACTAAACTGTCAGCAATCTAAGCACAGTTATCTTACACTCCTCATTTCTCTGCTTTTCATAGCCTGCTACGCTTTGATAAACTTTAGGAATCAGTAAGACAGTACTACCACTGCTGTGCACAGTGGGAAGTCTTCCTTGCGATAGAAAAAAATATCTCAATGTTTTCTTATCACAAATCTTAGTTTTTCCCTCCAGAAGAAAACAAAAGACAAAATGCATCAACTGCAATTTAGTTAGAGTTATGTATAGAGTAAGTGGGAGGCTTTACAAATCCAAATTGCCTTTAGTCACAGGTTTAGAACATACTTTATGTAGGATTTGGATCTTTTCAAGCAATCAGTTATGTTTCAAAATCTAAAGAGAAAAGCATTTTAGAACTCAATCACTGATTTAAAATATGCTCTTGCATCATTGTATGCTTTTAAATGGATTTTGGGAAAGAAAGTGCAATGTAGACAATAAATTGACTTCTATAAAAATCACATGCACAAGTAAAAAAGAACACCAAACGTGAGCTTTGAGTCTGAAAAATATTCTGGGAAAGAGCAGTTCTACTTCTGCAGAACTGCTACTGTCACACAGGAAAACTAGTAGGTGACTGCAACCTGTGGCATCTGAAATAATTTTAAGAAAATATATTAAAAATTCAACCATAAAAATGTTTCCATGGTCTAGCACTGTCCAGTATGGTGAGGAGTTTGTACAGCCCTGGACAAAGTGGCCTCCTGGTTTAAGGATGGAGATGTGCCATCTAAAAATCTGAGTGGCTGAGAACTGGGGTTTTTTACTGGTGCAGTAGAACTGCTGACATCCCTCTGCCAATTGGTGTGACTGGCCTAAAATTCAGAAATTTTGGATTAAAAAAACCCCAACAAACATAATTTTACAAAAAAATGGAGATTAACATTCTTACTGCCTCTTGGGGCCAGTTTCTGTTACCCCCACAGACATGCAGAAATATTTTCCTGTTCATGTAGTTTCACTCATTTTGCTATATCTGATTATGAGCCTACCGGGAGCAGCAGTAGTCAGTGGGAAAACTTCCTCTGCAAAACCAACAAGGAGCTCTCTATCAGGTATTGTGAGACAAGTCCAGCACCAACTGAACCCTTTCCAACAGCATTAGAAAGTATTAACTATAGATCTCATTAGGATACACAGGTGAAGTATAGAGCATCCTGAATAGATGGTTTCATGATATATTGTGAAAAAGGCACTAACAGTAAATAAGATAGGATGAGCAGAACAGATCCAGGACAATTTGGGACATACATAGAAGGTAAGCACTTCTACAATGTATGAATAAAATGTATTCCTACCAAATATTAAAGACAGAAGATGCTTAGAACTGTGCTGATGGAATAAAGAAAAATGTATGTGCTAACTGTGTGATCACAATCAATATAACTAAAATGGCTGGGGCTGATTATGACTTTCACCTAAGCTTCTTGCAAAGTATACCAAAGTGCCAAACTACACCCAGAAATTTAGTTCTGAACTTCCTGTATTTCCAAGTGTTGTTATTTCCACGTCATCACCAAAGACCTGGGCGTACAGACACAACTGAAAATGGTTGAGTTACTCTAGTTTAACAAGTTACCATCTGTAGTTGAGTCATAGCAGTGAGTCAAGTGTGCTTTTAACCCACACCCTTTGCAAAGAAAAACAACTTTTAAGAGTACATTTTATGATCATTTAATCTAACATGGCCTGTTTCACAACTGAGAGTTGGCTAAGAGCACATGTGCAGAGGAATTATTTGGACTGACCTGTTGGTAGTACCTTGTTAAAACACAGTAACTTAAGCACTTTCCACCTTGTGACCAAACATTGAGTCAGTGTGAATCTTGCTTAGTTTTCTTCCAAATCAGCTGATCTCATTTATAATTGGACAGGTTAGATTATTGATTTTGTCATCCATTTCACATATGCAAATCTCTCATTCAGAGTAGTTTCTCCTGTATTAGTACATGTAAACTCTCCTGACATCCTGTGTGTAATGGATTCTATCACTTTCTGCTGGCTTAAGGAGTTCTCCTCAATTACTCTGAACAGGAGTAAAGGTGAGATTTCCTTTGCACAATTTGTAGCAATCAAGGTGCAAAAAACCCCCTTCTATCACAATATTCCCAATTATCAGAAAAGAGTATCACTATTAAATAGGACACAAAAATATTGTCCTCCAATCCAAGCATAGAAATAGACAGTGGAGAAAAACAAAGTTGTGGGATGAGAGAAAAAGAGAGAGAAGGGTATAACATCTGGTTAGTTCAGAGGAACGAAAGCAGCTGTAATACTACCCTGATGTCAGGTCTAAACATCTGCAGTTTCTCACCTTTGTATACAAAGTTACAGACATGCACTCTGTCCCATTGCTTTACCCAGCTTGACACTTTCCTGCTCTTTTGACATTTTGAGCTCTTTAAAGAAAGGAGACTTTGTCAGATTTTGAAAAGTGCCTGAAGTTGGAAACAGTGGTTTTGTGAGACCTATGTGGCAGTCAGCCCTCCCTGATTGCACATCCAGTACTACCTATAGGTACCTAAAGAACTTCACGTTCTTATCATCTGTGCCTTCTACAATATCAAGTATAAATGCTGAGTATAAATTACGAGTTTGCCAGTAGTGGAACATGTGCTCTTTCTTCCTCTCTGAGCACTCCCACTGCAGTCATGTTGATCTGAGTCAGCAGTGCTAGTTGTATGATAACGACACTCAGGTGCTTAAGTGCTTACAGGCTCAGGAACAAATTTGGAAAGAGACTAAACAACTTTGATAACAGATTTTAAAAAGGGGCAGGTTTAAAATAGAAATTGCAATCAGGACACAGTTGTGAGCTGAATACTTTCCTTCTTCCAACACTGCCTTGCTGGGTGTTGGAGACAAGGCATGTCAATTACTTGGGCAACAGGTAAGTTAACAACAGGCATACCAGCAACGTGGTGTACAACTTCGATTGTGGAAGGTCGCGTTGCTGAAAGTCAAAGCATCTTGACTGAAGAAGAGATGAAAATGACAACATGCTCAAAAGCAGAAAGAGCAACAAAAGCCAAAAGACAAATAATTTCCAAAGGTTGTTGAAGGCTATATTTAAGTCTACCTCATTGAAACAAACAAAATATGTATCCTTAAATCTAAAGTTAAATCTTAAGGTGAGGACACAGATCAAGATGCTCAGCTGCTGAAAACGAGTCATCAACTTCAGTGACTGTTCCATGACATACATCAGGTCAGTATCTTGCTTTTATACCTCATAAAGTAAGTAAATCTGATCAAAAGATCATTTACAAGAAACTGATCAAGATTAAGTCTATTTCAAGGATAAATTTTCATTTCTAAAAAGGACAGATACTTTTTTACAGGATTTTGTTAAAAATTAAAGTCCTTCAAATCATATTTGAAATTTCCTTCATGAGGATTGTGCACATGCTCAGATTAAAATTCTTTGAAGAATTATTCTGTAAAATTGGAACGGACTAGAATATTTTAAAACCATTTTAGGATAAACTGTACTCTCCATTTTACATGGCACAGCCAGAATGGAGGGGTCTTGCAGAATATCCGTCCACCAAAGCATTCTTTAATTCTAATGTTAAAATTGAACCTTTAGTAGTGTTTTCAACTGCTGTCCCTGAGTTCAAATGACCAATGTGATAGAGTCTGGTAAGAAAAGAAACTCCCTTTCTGTTGGCACAAGCCTTCCTCCATGTAATGAAAACCAAAAAATCCAGAATCCTTGACATAGTTTCAGTAATACTTAATTCTGGATTACTGAATCAAGTTAATAACTTTAAACTATTTCACTTAGACATGTTAAAACATATATTATTTTACAAAGAATAATTAATCTAAATGCTAAAATAAGATTTACACCCTATTAAAGGAAAATGTTCCTTAGTTTCAACTTTTCTATGCAGGATCAGAATATGCACAGCTAATATGTAAGAATAAGTGACAGCTTGCTTACAGTCTGTATTTTTTCCAAGCTATTTTATTGATCTTCTCCTGAGCCAAGTTTTTACTGGGTGAAATTAATGGACCCCAAAATGAACTCATCCCCCCAGTTAGTAACAAATACTTCATGGTAATTTCAGAAACAAGATACTACTGACTTCCCAGCATAGTTTATGCAGAAATGGGGATTTTTACCTTTTCAGTTTGACATTCTTGCTCAGTATCAGTTTTCTTTTACCTTAGTTGTTTTATTATTGGTAGGAACTACACACTGAGACTTCTGCACATACAAAATTCCTTCTCTGTGCTCCTGAATTGATGCTAAATAAGATGTGACATCAAGCCTTATACAGTTTCTCTTTCTATGTTGAATACAGTCACAAAAATGCACTCAAAGTAGAATAAGCTTTGCGGGAAATGTCAGCCAAAAGTCTCTCTTAATTGAGACTTCAGACACCTCTCTTCATGCCTAAAATGTGAATGCTACTGGGTCAGGGAGCAAGAAGTCATTATACAAACAATATGATGACCATTAGTCAGTCACTCTCAATACCTCCATAAGTGCTATGTCCATAAGTACTCTTTTTGACACTTAAAGATGGTCCAAATCATTTTGATGAACTTTAAGGAATTCATCTATCAAAACACATGGCAACTGTATCAATATCACTCTGTTATCTGTGATAGAAAAAGTTAAAACTCTCTCTGTAAATAAATCTCAGAAGAGTAGGAGAGGCCACCAAACAGAGAAGGGAAACCTTGGAAATAAAAATGAACTATTTTCCCAAGCCTTAAATCAGACAGATTTGAAAACTGTGATTTGTCCACTTAACACAGTTTATTTTTGTTATTTGTTTTCATGCACTTCTGGGGTCTGGCAAGGATCATCAAGCCAAGTGCCAAAATACCTTGGAAAGATTGTATATACTTCTTGACTGGGAACAGACCTAAAAGAAAGATCTCAGAGAAGCTTCCTCTCTTGAGATTTTTCTACCTAGCTCTGTAACTTCATAACAAGATTTTTCCCCAGTGTAAGAATTCAACTGGGCACAAGAATCTTAGCCAAGTTAGATAAGATTTAGAAGATTTTCCAAGTCTTTTAGTGCTTCTCCTAACCAAAATTAATTGTTCTGAGTTTCCTCAAGTATTCATGCAATACAAATGTAATAGTAATATTTAATGCTTTGCAAAAATAAATGCAGTAAGGATTTAAGAGCTTTCATGGTAAATGAGCAGAAAACAGGGATGAGAGCCAATAAAACAAATTAATTGGAAATTAAAGAAAATATTAATTGAAACCTGTTGCAATATTCCAGATGAGTTTTATGTCTTATTAAAAAATTAACAGCAAAGTGCTAGTTAGCATCAGAGTAAGGAGGAGTGAATGAGAACTGATTCAGAAAAAAGCTTCAAATCCCCTATACCTCTTCCCATATGAGTTTTCTTTTACCATCTCTTATCATAATACTGACTGAGCTCAAATTTCTGTAGATTTAATAATATCTGACAGAACATAGCCTGAGGTGATACAAGAGCAGACTGAGAGGAAGGCAAGTACTGCAACTCTATCCACACAAGCACATTTTTAAAAGGCAAGCAATATTTTCCATGATTCAATGAACCTATTCATTTCAGCAAGATGGAAAGTGATCACTGACAGAATGAGATATAGCCAGTTACCTCTCCTACATATACCAGTTCTGCACTCTAGGAGTGAGACTTGTGCTATTAGTCGTCTCAACAATAACAATGCTTCCCCAAATTGTCTAGATCCAAAAGTAAAAGGAATCAAATTTCTTGTTGGCCTTTGGGCAATTTAACAAGTAACTGTGCACCTAATGTTCACAAGCTGGTTATCACCTGTCAGATGTTAAAACACAGTCTTCCCAGGACTAAACCAATGCTGTATCAGGAACTGCACAGAATTTAAGAAACATACAGAGTCAGCTCATAACGTGCAAAAAACAGGGACACAGAAAAGCAATGTAAAATGCCCATTAGCATAGCATGCTTCCTCAGCACCACTACCACTTTGCCTCCAGCTTATTTCAAGTACAATGAGAGAGCGTGGAAAAACTGCAAGGACATAATTGATCTGACAACACTCCTGCTAATTGCTGAAGTTTCTTTCCACTCCATCAGCAGAATCGGTACCAGTTCTCCTTCATGGCTTTACCCTTTGCCTTTCTAAATCCAGGATCCTTCATTCTCTGCCTATAGCATTAGCACTAGTCACACAAGCCAGCCACAAGGATGACAGGGATGCAGGCTCACAAACACTGATTGATGATGCACTTCCTAAGAAAGCAGAAGCAAGTAATAAAGATGACCTTAAGACATGATTTATGTGTGTTTGGCAATTCAGACACACACTCATTCTGCAGACTAGTTAGAGACAGAAACAGGAAGAGTGGATGTTAGTGATCTATTGGAAAAAGTCTTGCTCAAAGAGAAGAACTGGTTGGTCAGCTCAAGTCAGAGAGAGTAGAATATGGAATAAGTGCAGCATCAGAACTAGAAGAAATATATTTAATTTTATTTTGTGCTTAATAAAACTAAAAAGAACGTAAAATGTTTTCAACTAACTTGGAAAAAATCAATAAATAAAAGCAAAAATCATTCATGGTCAAAAAATACTGCTTCTGAGGAATTTTTACAGAAAGGGACTTTGGAAATGTGGGATTAAAACAGTAACATGACTCTGACCTCACCAAACAAAATAGAAGAGGCCAAAGTCTTTGTCTTCCCTCCATAAAGGGAGGAGAAACCTGAACCTGGAGCTCACACAGACATAGGTAAATTCTCCAACGACCCAGGTAAGGTTGTAGTGGGATATCATCTGGCACTCCTTGATCTGGGGATGGTATCTATAGGCCCCTATGAAACACAGCCTGAAAAACAGGAGTTCCATTGCTGTTTTCCTGTTTGTTTTTCTAAGTAAAATCATTTAAGAACTCCAGCTGCTTTAAACCTTGGGGGGGGGGGGGGGGGGGGTTGAGTAACCAAAGTCACAGAAAACATGCCAGCTATTTATACAAGAATTGCCACCAATGAACTCTGGTCAAGTGATGAAACTAGTTTTCCAATTTATTTATTCCCATTCTGAATATACTCATTTGTTCACGTTCCATGGCCACTGCAGCAAAGAAATTTTCCTAGCAGCAATGGAATTCTGAAGATTAATCAGTAGTTGACAACACCCGCAAACATCTTAACTTGTTATTTGTAAAAATAAGAATTCTGCCCCAGACTTGGCTCTTGAAACATTACCTTAGCGCTATCCAGAAGGAGATTTGTACTGTCTATGTGGGGTGTGCAATCAAAAGAGCTTGAACCTCAGAAATGGCCAACACATGCTGTTCACAACTGAGCTACTGATTCAGTGAACAGAACTATTTAGCAAGAACTGTTTGGCCTATAATGCCAAATTAACCAGATAAAACTGCAAGTCTCTTAAGTGATTCATGGAAAAGGAAGTTGTGTCAAACTCATTGCTGAATTATATATGTAGTGTGAGTACTGTTGTAGTACACTTCCTCTGCGTCACTCCTACGATGTCCCTGACTGTAGCATTTGCACCAATTTTACCTTTTCAAGCCCTCCACTTCAAACACTTGTCATTATATGGTTTACTTTGCCACTTAAATTCATAACTCTTCCTTGAAAAATAAGTAAAATTGACACCTTCTTAAAGAATTGTTCTTTGCTGTAGATTCTTCTCTGATTTCCAATAGAGCAAGAGAGGATTACAAAATCATTCAGTGATCTGAGGACACTGTCAAAAGGCATCATAATAGTCACTGTGACTATCTGACACAGGAGAGGACTGACAAAACATCTCAAACAGCCATCAGCACTTTATGTTAATACTGAAAATTACAGACTCAATAGAGAAACTGGTTTTAGTGCATTTCTATCTCCCACAACCTTACATATCTATACCTCCAACCCTCTGTTCCTTGTGAGTGCCTCTCATCCACAACTGAAAGTATCATCTTCATGTCAGTAATCGTTGCAAACCATGAAGGCTGGAGAATACCTGAGCCTTCAGTTCTCACTTTTAGAATGAAGGAAAAAATGGAACTAGCCTGGTCACAAATGGTATTTATGGAGATGTGAAATATTAAAACTATCAAGTTTTTTGTTTGGTTTGATTTGATTTTTTTACTGGCAATCTAAGACTATTGAACCTGGAAAACAACGATGCCCAATACCACATTTTAATATATTGTACAAAAACATATTTAGGGACATGATACAGCAGGCATGAAACTGTGTTTACCAACACTATCTATTTTTGCTCATTTATAACATGTTCTTTGCTTTTCTCCTCCACTCTGGGGTTCAAAATCACTCATCTCTTTTTTAGTTTGGCTCATATCTCGAAACTAACAGGAATTATGATATAAAATTTTTGCTTTAGCAGTTAAGAGGCCACAGAGGACTCCTTCATTGTCTTTTTGAAAGAAAACTTAAAAAAAAAGTAAAAAATCCACTAGAGGAATGAAGTCTTTAGCCACTGCATAGATACAACTCCTCATCTCCCCCTTTAGCAGCAAACAAACTTGAATGGTAGCTTTATCTAGTCCTCTTTGGATATCATAAGAGATTTTCAGAGCACCCAGGAAGCCAGAACATAGTAGCCATAGCAAGACCATCTACACAAAACCACAAAAATGTGGGGCAAAAATGGCTCTGCTGCTTACCTTTCTTTCTACTTCAAAAACATGACCAGATCACTACAAAGGTTTGTGCAGAATTCTCAGCACAAGAACTCCATTCAGTGTCCAGCGGACAAGGCTCTATCCATTTCAAGAGCAGGAAAATGTCCAATGGACACCTTCCACATGTGCAGGACAAACAAGAGTCTGACATCTTTATATGGAAATACAAAATGCTCTACATGTCAGATTTGTTTTTATATAACTCTCGGTTTACTGTGAGGTCCAATATAAAACCCTTATTCCTGTGAAATAACTTTTTTCTGATCTCTCTCCAGAAAGAAACCCAGAGAAACATTTTCATGGCTAGAATGAATTACCAAAAGATTTCATCATGCCTTGATTTATGCACATATGTAAAACAAAGGATTACTTAAATCAGCTCTTTCATTCATCTAAATTTTATTGTGCCCAGCAGAAATGGTATTTTTCCTAAAAGTAGTGTCACACAAACAATTTAGTTTTGGCTTAATTGAAAAAAACACAACCAATTTTTATTATGTTTATATATGACACACAAGCCTAATCGTTGTTTGCTTTTAATTTTTCAGTGTAAGACTTTCTAGCTGTTCTCAACTGCATATGATCCAGCCAAAGCTTGTCAATCACAGCTCCTGATGTGGTTGTATATCCCAAGGCAGTGGTTTCTTATTTAGTTACACTCCGAGTGCTATCCCAAATAACGTTTATTTATGTCTATACTTTACTTGCATTTCTTCTTCCTTCACAGCAATTTTTACCTGTGTAATCCCTTGACTTTAGGTGGAGTTACTTCTGGGTTTTATTCTGACATAGTCAGAGGAAAATCACACTTACCATCTTTAGAATTAGCTGAAGACTATATTAAAACCCCTTGGAACTGTTTTGATGAAATTACAGTAAATGCATGACATCATTTTGGAGGAAGCATTGTATTTTGAAGGAAGCACTGTATTTTGAAGAAAGCAGTGTAATAGTATCTCATGAGAGCTGTTCTTATTAATTGCAAGTTTTGTATGCTTGGATTTATTAAAGTTCTGAATTTATTGCCAGTTGCCACCATATGTAGTCTATAATTTGTGAAACACAAGACTATATGCATTTCCCAAAGACGTTCCCTCCAATCATTTGCAAATTTAACAAATTTAGCACAAAGAGATGCTTCCTAATCAGGACCAGCAACCTGGCCACTGGCAACACTAGTATACAGACAAGCAAATAATACCAGCATAGTTGCATCTATCTATAAAAGCACTAATACTGGTCAAAAAGATTTAGTAAGATTTTTCAACTGTTTTGCACACTCCATTCTTCTGGATTTCAGAATGCAGTCTGGGTGTTCTACTTGGACAGAGGAAGGCCTTCCTAACAAAGCAGTTGTTACAAGAAATGAGAGGAACAGCTTCCTAGCAAAGCAGTTGTTACAAGAAATGAGAGGAAAAGCTCTGAGGAGCTCTTCAGAGAGAGCAGTAATAATGGCTCACATCACACCACCACCACGCTGAGACATTCTGACAAAATGGCAGGAAATAAATACTTACTGTGTTGCAATTCAGAAAACTCTTCATGGAGCAGATTATTGTAGGGATGATGGGGTACTATGGTTCACCAGTAGCACATTCACAGGTAGCATTAATGCTAGGAAATTCCTCATTAATATAGAAGATACTGATAACGTAGACAGGCTGCTGTATGAAGCCCACACAGCCGCAGGCCCAACTATAGCTTATTCCTAGCTTTTCACTGAGTGAAGAAGTTACAGACAGAGAAGGCTACACCTTTCTGTTTTAGCGACATTCACTATTTTGAATAGAATAGAACAGAATGGAACAGAATAGAACTGAACTGAACTATTTCAGTTGCAAGGGCCCTACAATGATCATCTAGTCCAACTGCCTGACCAGTTCAGGGCTGACCAAGTTAAAGCATGTTGTTAAGGGCATAGTCCAAATGCATCTCATACACTGATAGGCTTGGGGCATTGACCACCTCTCTAGGAAGCCTGCTCCAGTGTTTGACCACCCTCTCCATAAAGAAATGCTTCCTAATGCCCAATCTAAACCTCCCTTGGTGTACCTTTGAACCATTCCCAGGTATCCTATCGCTGGATACCAGAGAGAATTGTTTTCTACTATACAGCTGACTTCAACTCGTTGATCTCAATTGTCTGAAGAACGCAAAATAAAAGACAGATTATTTTCATAATTGCTCTTTCCAACACAAGAGATTACAATGAGTAGTGATTAAGGTTGTGACAACATATGCACAAACAGCTCACGCCTGGTTCTGATGGAGGGCCTCTTCCAACAGTAGCCATGCAACAGTATCAGAAAAGATGAAATAGAAGGAAATAGTTTTGTACCACAGACTGCACACATATCTGTGCAGCTTCCCTTTGATATTTCCAAAAGAGTAAGTTTCAACTTTTCTTCTGAAAGAGTTGTTTTATTTCTTTGTTCAATATGTGGCCTGATGGTGTCAACCAAAAGCCAGTAATTTTCCTTACCTTTCAATTAAAAACGGTTTCATTTGTTTTTCTAAAGCTCCCCTAATATTCATGCTATGAGCTATCTCGTATGAATCATTGCTAGATCTAAATCAGTCTATCCCCCAGTCCTTGCAGATATCAAATTTAACTGAAATGACTGAAATTTAACTGATTGAATTTGGTCTGTTCCAATTAATTTAACTTTTTAAAATTTACAGTGATTTTTTGTTACAGTGCAAGGTTCTTGCAGGACTTCAACCCTAGAATTAACATTTCATAGCAAGAGATGTGAAAAACAAAGCAAATTAACTCTTCTCCTTTGTAATAAAACAGCTCTTTCCCCTACTCCCTGTTAAAGAAATCTTAACAAAAGAGTTTTTCTTACAGGACAATGAAAGAAAATGTAAATGAAATGTAGTACTTCGGGGTTTTCAGAGCTTTTATGAGATCATATAACCATTTCTGGCATGTGTTTTTCTGACAGCATTTCTCCTAAGTGTGCTTCACCACTGTTTAGACAAGGTTACTTGATATGGTACCTGCCTAATGCTGTTCAGTAGGTTAAAGGCTTTATTCTATTAGCTTACATGACTCAGCTATGAGGTTTCTGAGAGCTTTCACGACTAGTAGTATCCTCGCATTTGTTACAGGAGCTACAGTTTACAACCTCAGAAATATTATTGCACCTTAGATTCTGGCCTCATTTAGATTTTTTTTTTTGTAGAGACAAGGGGGTCTGTGCACAGATTATGCATAAACCTCATCAATAGCACAAAACTCCCTTCTTAAAATAAATTTGGGAAAAAGTATTCTCCGTAGATGGAAAACATTATTCTTTAAAAGGGAGCAGTTTCTCAGCCTCCTGCATTCAAGTGTCCATTAAAAGGAAAGCAATTCTTTTGTAAAGAAATCACTCAAATATTTCGTCAGGCCTTCTCAATCCCCCCAAATAAAAACACCACAAACATAATCAATGACAAATTCAATTAACACCATTTATGGTGAATAATTTAAAAAATTAATACCTTTTTACCTTACTGCAAATAGATTAAATTTCTATTAATCCTGGAGAGACCTTTGTACTGCATGTTGATAATAGTGCCATTGCAAGACCCAGGGAAGAGACCTTGGAAGTCCTAAGTGGGAGTGAACGGTAACACACAGCAAATCCTGTAGCCAGTGGAGCCTCACACCTGCTTTATGTGAGCATTGCAAACTCCCATGACTGTAAGCAGAAGTTAGTCAGTAACTCCAGCTACTCCAGGAGGAAGCCCCAGAATGTAAATTACACATAATTCATACATTATTAATAGGCGCATGTTGCACTGCAAAAAGATTGCAATGCGCTACATGGGTGCAGTATTTACAATCAAGCTTCAAATACTTTACAATACTGAATTGTATCTACCTCAATATATATAGCCTAACATGTTCTCCACTACATCAGCTGATTTTGGTATTTTATTCTGCATTATTATGGATTCATACTTTTACATCATGCAGCACAGCAAATTGAAAAATGCCTTTGTTTTACTAGGAGATATGTGAAGCATTTCTACCTGAGCAGTAAATACTTTGCACACATTTTCTAGATAGATACATTTATAGCATGTATTCACAAGTACATATATTTCATTGTGAGCTTGCAAAATTATAAAACAAAAAGCATTTTTCTTTGAAGGAAAAATGTTTTTTCTTTGTAGTAACCAAAAATACATATGCTGATCTAGTAATACCCTTAGGGGAAAAAAAAACCAGTTATCAGTTATACTAAATATGCTTAATCTATGTCTAGAAGGAAATGAAAAGAGGCAGAAAAGTCTAGATTGCTCTGAACAAGGGTATGTTTGATCTGCATGTAATGGGAGTACTTTACAACCTTCACACCACTGGTTCCTGTTGACGGACAGGAAGCTTAGATTTTGAGTTGGACCTGGAGGAGTTTAGTTAACTAAATTCACCCCCTTGCCTCAGAGATGAAAGCCACTTCCTATACCACATGATCTGTCTATGACTTTCTTGCACTGCTGTCAGCCATTTCAATATTTCTCTGTGTCAGAAAGGCAAATCTGTATCTATGGTACAGGCTGGAAAAAAGTGTCGAACTTTTCTAATTAAAAAAATAAAAATAAAAGCATAACATGGAACACACAGGTATACATTAAAATTGACCTACCTAGTTGTGAAATGGTCAGCCTACTTTTATAATAAACAGAGAAGCTGTTTTGACAAATATTCCAGGCGTGTGAATACCCTTTGTGCTCAAAAGTCACTGAGATTTTCACTGGTGTGCCTTCTGAAGCCTTCAGTTCAGCCTGTGAACCAGATGCCTTGAGAAAACAAACAAACAAACAAAATGTAAAAATCCAAAGTCCTGGCAGTCACCTGACATCGACTGTCTTTGTACCAATTGCTGCTTTTGGTTATTTTTAATATTTTCTTTTAACTTTTCAGCTCTACACAGTTCTCACTTAGTAATATTGCACTAGCATCTGGAAATTACAGTGGGCCTCACTGTACCTGGCAGAGTAGAAACAGCCTTTTCTCCAGAAAGTTTAGGATCTTAAAAGCCAAAAGGAACAAAATTAAACATGATTATATGTCACACTCAAGGCTTTGAATGGGAAAAGTCTGAGTGCTAGTCTTGTTCTAGCCTTACTCACAAGACTATCCTACTTTTCTCCATTTAGAAAACCAGAAGACTTTCTTATTGGGATTTATGCCTTAAATGCAGTGATAAATTAAATATTGCCAATACTTACAGTACTTTGTACTGATCTGCAAAAAACTTTATTTTATACATAATTCAAACAGGGAAATGAGTTTCAGCAAATATTTTTTGCTAGTATATACAGACAAGTATTTTTCTAGAAAAATCATAATCTATACTGAAGTACATTAGACATATATGATAGTTAAATAGTATGTGTATAGCACTATCTTACACTCTTTGTACAATTATTGCTCTTTCTATGAAAGCAACAGCTCTAGGTTATCACTGACCAATTTTTTCCTAGTTTAGCAAAGAAGGAATGAACGTGGCTAAGAACAGGGGACAGTCTTAAGCTCACAGCATTTTATGATGGCATCAGTTATACATAGCTGTGGAAATAGCTAAGGGTACTTGAAATCTTCTGTCCTTGAACTATAGTTGTCACTGTAATAATTCTGGCAGAGTAACAGAATTAAATTGTTGACTCATTCTAGTACTGCTCTATTAACTTCAAGCTCAATAATGTAGCATAAACCTGGTCTCTATTGGTGGTATTTTCTATCACAATGTGTTGCTGAACTGACTCTGAGTGGTGCTTTTGTTGCCCTTGCTGAAATGTTTTAGTAGAGATACTAAGAACATGTGAATTCTCACTTAATTTCAGGAGTTCTAATAGTGTTTCTATATACCCATCTTCTCTATAAATATCACAAAAAGTCTTGACAATGAAACAGTATTTCTGAAATGCTTTCAAAACAATAATCCTTTTAACACAATTCAGACATATGGCATTCCAGATTCTGGAATTATGTATGTATTTTATTATTCTTTCATATTCACCAGTGAAAAAGTAAAGTTGTAAACAGTTAATCCATTATACGACATTTGTTACTCATCATCACCTCACTGAGATTCTGCCTTTGATGAAGGCTACAGAGGATAAGGTTCTACAGCAAAATGGAGAGGGACATCAGTCTTCCAGGAAGATAATCCAGAGAATGTAAAAGAATTGCATGACAAGGGGAGTGTTTCATTGATATATGTCCCTCTCTGGGGATGGGTTTGCAGCCTTATGGACAGAGATTGCATTGTTTAGATAACTATACCCAGCAGTTGTCTTCCAAGCCCTCCTCACATTGACCCTGACCTGCAGCCAGCAGGTCAAAAGCACATCTCCAGAAACTGGATGTTCAAGGCATTAACTTATCCATCACCTTTGTTATCCATAAGGTCAGAGGTCGGTTTCTTTAATTTGAGAGCAACCAGTGTGTTGTGGTGATTAATACATAGTAAAGCTCTCTTAATTAAAAAGTGTAGTGGAGAAAGAGATATGTCAAACAAAACAGATAACAGCAGCATCATAGTTGGGACTGAGGCTGCTGGATTACAACATTATTACTTCCACCTCTGAATGAGTAGGCAGATGGACAAAAACATTCCACTACAATACAAAAAGTCTTTTGCATTCAAACAACAGTTCATTTTGATCAGGTTCAAAGATCCTTTCCTGCCTTCCCTTCTGCCCATTTTTTTCAAAATCCAACAAATCTTTTATGAATTCCCTCTTCACAAATACTCAGATGAATGCATTGCTTAAAAATACAACTATTTGCATGCCAAGGGGAGGAAATAAGTTTCTGAAACTATATTAAGTTTTCGTATATCAATTTATAGCATTTATCATGTACCCCTCTTTATTCCTGTTTTAAATGGCTGAACAGGGGAGCAGAACCATGACTCAGCTGGCCAACCACATTATAAATAGTGGAACAAACAGGCTCCACATATTTTAACATCTTTATATATACTGCAGGTGGTTTGGTTTTTTAAAAACAAAAAAATTAACATTTTCCTCTTTCAAGAAACTTCATAGCTCATCCCAAATTGTATTACTAAGCACTAAAAAACTTTTGTTCAAGGAGTAGTTAAAAAAATGAGCCACCTGACCCACATTAAAACTGGATAAATATTGTAATTTTTTTACAAGCAGTTAGAGTTGCCAAATTTATAATACAGAACTACAAAATTGACTTTTATTGGTGAAAATGCTATCCAGCTCAGATTTGGACTAATTCTTCCCAGCACCTGTGGATGACCAAGATCAGGCCTTTTAAAGAGATTTTTCTTTCCATTTTCTTATGTAGAAGATAAGGCAGAAGTTCTGAAGGTTCTTTACATACATGTAACACTCAATATTCAAAACAACAACTTTATGCATTCTTCTAGGATGTATATTATCACGTTTCCTTACTGTGCCCAGTTTTCAGAGAATCCAGTCCTACATCCTCAGGTATTGGCTTTTAATTTATGTTTTTAACTCCAGAAATCCTCAATGTAATCCCCACTGGACTTAAGAAGACATGTATCATCAACAGCGTATACAGACTGACAGAACTGTCTGCAGAATTTGGGAGGTTTTAGATTTCAAATTATGCTCAGTTTAATTGATCCTACAACTGACGGGCGATATACCTAGATAGAGCTATGCTACATGAACTGCTATTATGCCAGCCAAGGAACATTCTTCGTCATATTTACATTAGAATAGAATATTCTTAATTTTCTTCTGCTCCAGTTGTGTGGACATCAAGGCCTCATCCAGCATGTATCCAAACTGAGGTAATTTTTTTTTCTTTGACTCCAGAGGGCTTTAACTCAAACCCTAATCTATTAATACACACCACACACCTCGATCCATGCCCTCCCAATAAGAATTGATCAGGAAATGGAACACATAAGATAATGTCAAAAAAAACCCTGAAATCTCAATTCCTGTGTTTGAATTTGGAATTAGGACTATATTAGGACAGCTCCTGAGAGAAGTTCACTTTCAGCACAACAAGGTATGATGTAATACAGTCTACTGCCCTGATACTTTTGTTGTAGGTCCCCTGGGAAGGGGCATCAAACTTGACCAACTTTTTCTGTTTTGTTGGATTACCTAATGATAATGAATTTAGTGTAGAAAGATTAAATTTAAACGTTCAGGATGCTGATGAAGCTAAGTCAAACAAGCCACACAAAGAGTCATTTTATTTAACTCTCACCCAGCCCAGAGCATACCCCAGTGGTTCATGAAGTCTCAGTTATTTATTGATCATGGAGAATAACCAAAAACACAGGAATTTTAAATCTTACCTCTTATAAAACTTAAACATGGAGGCTCCTAAATTCTGTGGGTCCAAGTCAGTCTAAGCACATTTCAGGGGAAAAGCCATCTGCCAAATTCAGTCACTCTATACACAGAGGTTTTAGGTCAGTGCAATTAGCTGAAGAAAACACATTTTTAATGGCTTAAGTCTAACAGCACTGAGGGCTTCCAACAATTATTTTTTTTTTTTTAGCAAAAAATACATATAGAACACACACAAGAATCCCCTCAGTCTGACTTCAACAAAATAAAACTAACACCAAAAACTCCCTTTGTAATTTCCTACTACAATAAATTTTCTAACCGGCCATATGTATGGAAAGTGCCCCAGCAACTATGTCATACAATGAATTCAGCACACATGGAAATAATACTGGATAACAGATAAAATAGGGGCATGTAGAGTATTTCCCTTTAGATATTGTTGCTTTGCAGCAAATAGTATGTGAAATTGTAAAGATGGACAATCTCTGGAAGATCACGAAGTTTTTCTTTTAGTGGAAGACTATAATCTTAAGCTGACGTACAAAAATATATATGTGGTCCAGCTTTTTCGGCTTTGAGCATCTTCGCAATTCAAGCAACTCACAAGTCAGGTGACCATCAATTTGCTCTAGCTGGCTGGGTGGCCCCATCAGACAAACACCAAGCCTGTTACCAGGGCATCACTCTACTGCAGAATCACAGGTCACATCACAGTAGTTTAAAGTTACACTGAGCAACAATTTACTTGGTAGATCTGTTTGAGACTGGCTGCCAGATATTTTACTGATATAATGACAGTCTGTTTCTGGAACAAGAATCAGTCAGTATTAAATTTTACTAATTTAAAAAAATAAAAGTATAATGATAATTATCTTTAAAAAGTCAATACAAAAGATATGACATTCCTACATATCTTACCTGTGTGCTTCAGGCCTTCAGCTGAGTGCTGAAGTCAGAGTTACTGACTTCAGACCTACACTGACTTATCCCATTTGAAAATCTGGCTCACAAAGTGATGTCTTAAAAAGGCTCTGAAGGTTTTGAGAATGATATTCATTGTTCTTTCTCTGGAACATAGAAAGGCTACATCATTTCCAAAAACACCAGCCTCCAGCTTCAAACACATTAACTAGAAAATTCCTGGCCACACCATTCTGGTAACTCTACACATCTGGAACATTGTCACTAATCTGTTTTGGTTATATGATGTATGTATTTGACTACGTAATTTTGGCAGATCAGCGTATTTTCAAAAACTAAAAAACATATCAAGATATTCTGTGCAGTAACTGTGATAATAAAATAAATAAGCATTGCAAAGAAAGACAAGTCGAAAAAGCCACAGATGAGAGGCTGGCAAAAAAACCCAGAACACCTCACAGTAAAAGACACAAAGAGCTCTACCACTTATTTAGTTTATCTAAAAGATTGAGAGATGACAATCATAGTGCAGAAAATCCTGGCCTTAAGGGTTCTTTATTCTAGTAGAAAGGCATAACAGGGAAACAAATGGCTGGAAGCAGAAGCCACACAAATTAAGTATTAAAGAAAAAATTAACAGCGTGAGTGGGAAATTAGTAGAAGAAACTACCAAGAGATCTTCCGCTGTTTGATGTCTTCCAGCTATGACTGGATGTCTTTTTGAGAGGTGTATTTCAGCCAAAATTTATACTGTAAGTCTTAAGTAGATAAAATCAACCAGTGCACAGCTCATAAGAGAGCACACCTGATGAACAAAGTTCTTGTAGGGCCCTAAAAATCTCTTAACTGTACTGGCTAAGCAGACAGAAAGGACTCAAAAGTACATACAAACACAGTATTTGCCCGGTGAGTTCAACCAGGCGTTGTACTAGAGCAGGAAAGACTGGCCTCCACAGATGTATGTTTCATACTCGTAGCTGCTTAGAAATAAAAAATGTCATAAAGGAAGTCCACAGAATCCCAACAAATATTTATATAGCTAGTTCTTTACTTACACATTCCCCAGAGGTGTTTTTCACAGAATGAATGACCTGAAATCAGGTTAGAAATCCAGTAATTCTGAGTTTAGTTTATTAGTTATAAGCACCAGCAGAAGAACTTAGCAGGACTACTGCTAGGCACTTGGGACAGGAAGGGACATTTCTCAAAACACCTCTCTTGTTTTACTGCATGCTAGTTTTGCTGGGTTGTCTTTGGCCTATTAAATAATATACATTATAAGAAGGTACAGTTTCACATACCTCCCATCAGAGCCACCAGCTCTTCCTATTTATCACCCAAAGTGCCTTCATTCCTTAATTTAGTGCTTACTAAACCACTCTGACAATAACCGGAAGAGAATATCCATTTGAAAGAACAGATTCAAACTTCTGCATTCCAAAACGAAACTTGTTCTGCAGTACTATGCCCTGAAACAACCATCTTATTTATCTTAATAAAACATCCATCTCTATCTTAAAAGTCTTATCATTAATGTCTGATCTGGATTAATTTAAAGGGAAAGAGCTTACAAACTAGGTTAACTATGATAGGGCCCATCAATCTTTGTACTTCGTGGTAACACAAGCTCTGCAAAAAATAATCTCATTAAGAAATAAAACATACCCCTTTATGCCCTCGTGCTTCCCTTCACTTCTTTAAACACAGGGGAGCCTTGGTGTCATGTTTTACCTTCATTTCTCTCCCCCACAGGCTGTTACGGCTCTCACTGGGGGGGATTCTTTGTAATGGGCTAGGGGCAGGGGCTGGAGTGCGGGTGTTGAAGGCTGCATTTGCCACTCTCTAAAGCCACAAATGAAGATGAAGTGTAAATTATATAATAACAACGTCTACTTCTTCACTGTTTTGAATTAAAAGAGATGGAGGCATCTCCCACATCAGGGGATTCTATGTCAACAGCCTTCCACTGAAAACTGAGCATACACAGACGGGTGGGGAGGAAAAAGAAGTTATGTAGAGAGGACGAAGGCTCGTCTCCTGTAATATCCTCAAGCCTGGGGAGTGAAACACAATATCCATTCCTGTGGGAGATAAAGGGAGAATTCCACTGAAGTTTGCCAGTGACACTCAGCACTCTACAGAGTGCACAGGTGTGCAGGTCGGCGCTACCTGGACAGCAGGGAAAATTCTGTTAGTAAACCAATTTAACTGGCTACATTAGACAACTGCAAACAAACAGTTGTCCTAAAAAAAAAACCAACAAAAAACCAACAACAAAAAAAAACAACAAAGAAACAACCACACAACCAAAAAAAACCAACCCACACCAACAGATGCTGCCAGACACACTCTAGCTGTTATTAACAGCAAATTAAGAAATAGGGATTGAGGATTTACAGGGAAAAAAATGGTGAAGCATTTTGGTGCATTTTTACTTTATCATAATAATTTTGGTAGCAATAGTCAAAGTTATCATGAGGATGGAGATTACTCAGCCTTTCAGGTACAAAGATCTCTTTGACAAGGAGAAGATTTACAGGTATCAAATCTCTTGATGTTCACAGTCTTGAATAATGGTACCTGTATTTTTAATAGCTCTTCACTCATCCTTCTATCTCATAGTATATGTGGAATATTTCAGGAAATTCTTGAAGATAATCTTAGTGCCCAGGCGTGGATCAGGGGAGGCAGAGAAAAATAGAGAGCAAGAAGAGAGGAAGCTAGTTTTGTTCAGGCTACGCTGGACCATATGATAGTGCACACAGCATATGCACACATAATCCTTGGCTCAGTTTTTCTCATAAAGCGGCAGCAGCTCTTTTCCTTGCTGTTTTGATCCCAATTATATGACCTATGGCATACAGAAACTTCCCTTTTTTTCCTAATAAATTAAAGGTAATAAGGTGAAACTAATCAATGAAACCATAAGGCCATATGGTATTGTGGTCCTGGATGGTAAGTTTATACTCTGAGAATCTGCAAATTAGCTGTGAAAATAAAAAACATTTAAAAATAGATCAAGCAGAGATAAAAGCCATGGAACACATTGTAAAAATTACAGATTCCCAGACCCATTAAAGTGAACTAAAAGCAAATGACAATGTGCCTAGCAACTTTATCCAATTCAGTAAAAAGTCCATTTCTTTTTTTATCCAAACGAGGGTTTGTGATCATGAGCACCCCACAATGTCATATGTTATCTAGAAAGCCATACTGTGTCACCAGTTGATAAACATCATCAGGAGTCTAGTTTCCATCTCGAGGGAAACTTCTGGGACTATCTTTGGTTCATGGCTGGGTCAGGTCACTTAAAGTTTTCACTGACCTGAACCTGATCCAAGCCAAAGGATTGAAATTCCTGACCCGCTCACCCCAAAGAACAACTATAATGAAAAACTGAAACAGAATCACACAGTATAGCAAGCGCATGCCTGAAGAACAGTATTTGCCTGAGACAACATCAGGAGAGCACCTGCCTCTATCAGGACATCCCCTGTATTTACCATGGTATTTACTTGAAGAACTGAGTCTTTTAGTCAGAAAGCTATTCTGCTAATTTTATTGAGTTAGTCTAATGAAAGTATGTGAAATGTAACTGCATTTTCAGGACATTCCTGGTAATTTGTTTGTAAAACTTAACTTCCTTAGTGTTTCTCCTTGAAATCTGTTCTTAAAGCAATCTGAAACCACTTACACCAGCAGTGCTATTATTTTTTATAAAAGAAAAGGAGTGATCAAAATAAACTTCTGGCCACTTCTAGCCCTCTGTAACGTATAAAGTTACTAAGGTAGTCCTGCATTTTGGCATCCTGGCTGCTTTAACAGCTCTGTACTGTCAGTAAGAACTTACTGAAATGCAACTTTAATCACACAGAGACTTAAAGTAGACAACGTACCAAAATATGTAAAGAGTAGTTTGTTTCAACACTGCACAGGAAGGATGACTCCAGCTGAAACAACACTGGAGCATCCATAAAAAAAAATTCAAATATTGCTTATGGATAAGGTTTCTGTGGGTTTAGTCTCAAATTAGGAGATAACTAGGTGTTATTGATAGTAGGGGTTGGGGGGGTAGTGTTGTTTGTTTGTTGGTTTAAATACTGCCTTATAAATACATGACTTGACACTATATAGAAAACAAAAGTGTTGCAGAATGAATCTCTGCTGATAGCCTTTGGCATACCTCCACTCCTGTAGCAACATGAACCAATTTACAAAGCAAGAAAATTTCTAAAGTAGTTAAGAAAGTGCCTGTGTGGCACAACAAGGCTGTGCAGAGCTAGCTTGGTAACTGACCAAACAAGCAGTATGCTGTGTACAGCGGAAGAGTAGGCAATTAAGTACTGGACAAACCAACCTACTTCAGCTAAAGAAATACTTTGCTACTTTTCACGAAGCAGCACATAGCACACCATCCTCAGCCTGATATACAACAACTAGCTGATGCTCATCACAAAAACACTGCTATGAAATAAAAATACTGTCCTCCTCTTTGCAACTTCAGGGTATCTCCCCACTTCATCAGAATTGAGTTTCAGCCAGCTAAGCATTCCTCTGCTCCATAATTTCTGCTATATACTAGGTAAATCATGAATAACACAAACTATTTGTATTGCTGAACTTGATGCAAAACTGTAAAATTACTAAGATGCATTTATTTATATAAAACAAACATATGAAATACACAAATTACAGTATTTAATGCTGCATAAGGTTTTTTTCTCTTTTTTTAAGAGTACTCTTCCCATGCCACAGAGGAGGGAAGGCAGGCAGTAGCCATTCCCAGGAGGCTTATTTAAACACTTGTTTGTTGACAGCATGCAGAACCCTTCTAATTTACAAATACAACAACTTTAGTTGTGCAACAGTAAGAGATATCATCCTGCATTAGCAAGATTGCTTGAAACTTCTCATCCCTTGGTTTTATCAATCCTTTATGATATGATCTCCAGTTAAATTCAAGCTTTTCCTTTTATTTATTTTTCCCTTTTCAGTTTAGAAGTTTATTTGTATATTTTCTTTAATTGGTTATATTTAAGCTTCTTATTCCCAGGAATCCTTCTAATAACTGATTAGAATTGGCTTTCAAGTAGCTTTAGAATGTGTACTTATGACTCTATGATCATTAGGCTTGTTTTCTTAGGTCTGTCTTGTACCAGGAACAGTGAAGTAAAACCTCCAGATTGGCTGGCACTAATAAATTGGTCTCCTTTCTTTGCTAACAATTTAACATAGTTTTCCTTATGTTTCCTTAGTTTCCACCTTAGTGGAGGTTCAAAAATTTACTTGTAGCAGTAATATTTTTTGCTTATTGCAAAGGCATGTGAGCAGCCTAAAATTTAACATGGCTATTTAACATATGCTATACACATAAGTATAAAACAATACATAAAACTGCTTTACTCATTAAATGACATTAAAATGCTTTTACTGACTCTCCAACATATGGAGTCCTCAAAAGTTCATCATTGTATGATGAATCTGAGTCATACTTCCATTTCCAGCAGTAGGTCAGTAATAATTTACTCATTATTTCATCCATCATTCATGACCAGAACCATATTATTACTAATTAAGTGAATTCATTCTGGGATTTAGACTGAAAGTCTTAAGAAGGCAGCATCTACATATGGTCCATATCATTTCTTGGGAATGGTACACATTTTCAGATCTGGAGTCATACAAATAGTAGCTCAAAAGTTGTTACTGTGCAGACTGCATTTATTTTCGTGGTATTCTCATCCTGGAACTCTCGAACACCAATTTCATTAAACCCATGAAAATTGACCTGTGTACCCATACCTTCCTTATCTTTTTATTTTTCTTTGAAGCTGTACAGAAAATAGCATGGGATTACAATGTACTTTCCTCACAGCGTCTGTGCACAGCACTTTGCAGAATGGTCTTTACAGTATATTGCATGAGGTGCGTGTGTTCTGCAGGCCTGAGCTGACTCCTGCTGAGGAACATTGAGGACAACAGTTGAATGGGTTCCCTGACCTATTCTTGCTTGAGTGAAAAACAGCTAAATCTAGCCTTCATTATCGAACTGAAAATAATTTAAGGGACAGGCGGGGAAAAGTTGTTACTAGTGAAGGCTAGACACATGAATTTCACCAAAGGAGTGTTTTTGCAGGAGGACAGTAACAGTAGCGGAGTGTCTGCCAAAGAAGTGCAGCAATATGAATTACAGAGTGGTGTCCAGAGTGGGGCATGATGATCAACAGAGCAATGAAGGCAGAAGACTGAATAGGGAGTTAAAAATTTAACAGGGAGTTAAAAATTTTTACAGGGAGTTAAAAATTAAAGAAAAAGGTTCAGACAAGACAGAGCTGCATAGAATTGTAATAGAGCCCAAACACAAGAGCCAATGAAGAGACTTGAAAGCGACAGATGAGTAAGAAAAAATGGACAGTTTGAGCTGGTATTTTGAAGGACTGTGGAGGCGATGAGTGAGTGACGTCTGAGCAAGGCCTACCTTTTAGGCTACAAAAGCAGAGAGAAAACTACAGCACAAAGAACAACACTTGTTGAGAGGAAGACTGGAATGGAATGATTTTCCAATCTGCTATGGAAAAAACAACTCAGCAGAATATTCCTCTGTCTAGTTGTTAGGGTAGGTTTTAGAAGAAGAAGAAAATTAGATAACAAGGTGTCAAGGCTTGGCAAATGAAAGGACATTCATAACCATAATAGAAGGGAAAGGAATAGAATGTAGAAAGGAAAAGAAAGCTCTGATAGTATCAACGATTTTTTCATTTTTAGTAGTTAGAAAGTAATTAGCAAAACTGTAAACTCAAGAACATCAAGAGATAAAGCTTTGCAGGAAGAGTAAAATAATTTGGATTCTCATCATGGCTCTGACCTTAACTTATCCTATACTTTAATCCTCTCTGTGAACAGTATTACAGTGGCAAAACTATGCTGAGGTTTGTGTTATTAATGCTTGTGAAAGACTTCAGACTTCTCAGGAGGAGGAGATAAAACAATTTCAATGGCAAAAAGCAACACAAATGGTTTGAGACTATAGGAGGGGAAGGATCCAGCCAATCTAATAAACAAAGTTTTTTTGGGGAAAACAAACAACAAAAAAATATCTTGCCAGCATTTATTGTTACTTCTTGCCACCAACTTACGTTGACATAGATTTGTAGCACACTGTCTTGGAAAACAGTTCTCAGTACTATCTCTGCTTTTTCTGGCAAATAAATTTAGAGAGCTTGCATTTACTGCTTTAACTGTAATAGTCAGGAAAACAGTGACTGACTTTTTATAAAGCAAAGCTTTAATTTCACCCAGTTTTAATGATATTTCAAAAAATATAAAAAAGAGGCAGAAAAAATAACTGCAGTCAGTTTAAATTCTTGTTGCAGTTAATATGACCCCTAGGTATGGTTCTCAATGAAAAAATACCAGTTGAATGAAAATGGTCCCTGAATTAAAATTCTTATAGAAAAATGTGTATCTATAGAATTCAACTCCCCCATCATTAAGATGATGAACAACACCCTGAACAGCAAAATTAAGTATGTTTATTTGGCTAGTTAGTTTAGTGGACACATGATAAATTCTGCTTGTCCTCACTGGAAAACACTGCCTATATTTTAAGTCCCAGTTTCCTTCTGCCAGAATAACCTCTGCTTTATAAAACATGACTGGAATTATTAGAAAAACATCTGCAGTGATCTCTTCAGACTGAGGGAGTGATCTCCTGAATTCACTGACTTGACTGGCTACAGATTTTTACGTTAACAGTAGTTAAATAAACTTCGTCTTAAAATACCCCTCTCATTCAAGTGGTCTAACAAGACTGGGCTGATGTTTAGCAGTGAAGAAAAATTATCTTTAAATTCAAGAATAAGTTTTGATAGCAATTACTTGTTATGCTGCTTTTTTATATGCTAAGCACTAAAAAGAAGGTTTAGCGCAAAATATTTTTACCTTCTAGTTCTTGAGTCTTGGAATTCACCACAGACAGGCAAGATACTGGATAACATTGTTGCAGAGTACGCAGATATTAAAATCCTGAAGAGAACACTGATTTAGCCCCTTTATTTTTAATGATTAGTAACGAAAAGATCATGAGGTCACATAAGAAATACCTATTTGTAACCCATCTTGAAGCAGAAGGAATCGGACTCAAGATTTAATTGGAAGCTTCACATTTCAGGATGAAATCCATGAGTATTAATTATTTAGATGTTTGTTTACAATACATCAAGATGCCATATGAACTGCACAAGGAAATCAGTCAATTGCCGAATTGCAGACTTTTTGTTCCTTTTTAAGAATGAAAACTCTAAAATGCTTTTGCTTTTGTACACAACTTCACACAGTTTACCTAACCTGGAGTTCAAGTACACTGGAAGGATTTCTTGTATGCCACGCATAAATAAGACCAGATGTTGTACTGTGGTTGTCAATGTATATTTCATTGTTTTGGCATTTATATTAAGCATATTGAAAGGATGTGCTTTATATATGCAAGTGAAATCATTACAAGAACACAGGAGGAAACAGAAGCAACTTTGATCCTCAAGGATCATTTCATATCTTTGTTCACAACATTCTTTCATTTGCTAATGTTTATCCTGCCTTCTTTTCGTCTGTAGTTACTCTATTAATGTGATTCAATCTTTTCTTACATATGATTAATTAACTCCTCTTTCTGTCTTCCTGTCTCTCTCTAAAACTACTGGCCACATTTTACTCAGTTGTACTGGTTTTGTCTGGCATAGAGTTAAATTTCCTCATAGTAGCTACTATGGGGCTATGTTTTGGATTTGTGCTGAAAACAGTGTTGGTAAGACAGGGATGTTTTAGCTGTTGCTGAGCAGTGCTCACACAGAGCCAAGGCCTTTTCTGCTTTTCACCCCACCCCACCAGCAAGCAGGCTGGGGGGGCACAAGGAGTTGGGAGGGGACACAGCCGGGACAGATGAACCCAACTGACCCAAGGGATAGTCCAGACCATATGATGTCATGCTCAGCATATAAAGCTGGGGGAAGAAGAAGGAAGGGGGGACATCGGAGTTATGGCATTTTTCTTCCCAAGTAACCATTATACGTGATGGAACCCTGCTTTCCTGGAGATGGCTGAACACCTGCCTGTCAATGGGAAGTGGTGAATGAATTCCTTGGTTTGCTTTGCTTGCACGTGCAGCTTTTGCTTTACCTACTAAACTGTCTTTATCTCAACCCACAAGTTCTCTCACTTTTACCCTTCCAACTCTCTCCCCCACCTGCCAGGAGGGAGTGAGCGAGCAACTGTGTCGTGCTTAGTTTCCGACCAGGGTTAAACCATGACACCAGTCCAGATTATTCCTGTGTAAACAGCAACTATGAGTTAGCTCCATTTTCAAAAAGTTGCTATGCCCACAGAACTGGATTCACCTCCCTTTCCTTAAAAGTGTGTGGGGAAATGTGTCACCTCTCTCCAGTTCCATTTGTATAATTCACTTGTAGTGAAAAGGAAGCAGTCACTTCTGTTCAAACCTGATCTGTCCCTTGACTTCCCCAATTCACATTTTCCTCTATTACTTTACTTCCATAAAGCCTAAACCCACAAATGAACTCAGCAACAATTACTATGCAAGGTCAGCAAACACAAACAAATCTCTATAAGGAATTACCATGAAATAAAAGAAATTTTCAAAAGATGTCAGGTATTTTCACAGGCTAGAAGGAAAGACTAATTTAAGTTGATGAGGTAAGGATAACCTTATCCACCCACCGCTTAATTTCACCTTTGGACAGATTGACCAAATCTATGTTTTGTCTTTTTGAAGTCTCTCATAGATACTACACAGCATTCTATTATTACAGAAGAAGAAAACCCAAGAATTTTCCTTCAAACCTTACACGGAAGCATAGAATTGTTTTGACTCTTTCTTAGTGTAATATAAATTGAACTTCTTAGGAAAGCCATGCCAGATATTTCAAAAGACTGATGAGTCTCCCTCCTTCCCCAGCCTATTCTGGCCACAACTACAGGCTAGCTTTCGTAGGACAATACGGCTTTCCAACTGCCAGGAGTAGGAAAAGTCACTAGGTTGCTACCACTTGTTGTCCTCAGCAACTTCCACCTTTAATAATGCCTAAAGCAAGTCCTGCAAACCAACAGGTCTAAAAGCTATGACAGCTTTTGCTCTTGGCAGCCAAGCATAAGAGGTTATTGCAACAGGACACATTGCTCAGCTACAGTGAGGGCATCCACAAACTGCAGGATGGGATGTTCAGCGCTTCATCAGGACTAAAGATATTAACACAACAGTTTGACATATGCTACCTAAACTCTCTACCTAGAAATCTTAGCTCTTACAGTTACAGTCCTCATAAAAATCCACTGAAAACTTGGCAAACAAGCTGCCAGCTACCACCATCCCAATATGCAAATACACCAAGCTTTTCCATCCCAGAACTTTTCCTTGAACAGTTCAGCACATCACTAATTGAAAGTAAATAAAGGTTTTAATGATCCAAGCCTATATAAACCTTTTTTCAATTCAAAAGCTAGACGTCTCTTAAGGATAAAAAACACTTGCATAAAATCACTGCAGCAGAGCACAATCAATCCCTCTATCTCCATTTGTTTGCTTTAGTACTTTACAAGGTTCCCTCAATTCTCAGGTCCAGATCAATCACTCGTTAAAGAAAGAAATGAACAGGCTTGGGTGCCTCAGCAGAATACTGATAAGAAACAGTATCAGCTCATTCTAACTGAAGACAAGACCCAACTTAGAAAGATTTTTTTTTTCCTCTTCTCATCCTTGGTAGAAGACTTGATAAAACCTACCACCAAGGTGAACAAGAGGAAAGAAAAGAAAAAAAGATGTTTCCTAGCAATTCATTTACATATCTCATGTGGCTTTTACTGAATATTTCAGCTTTGCTTTTTGAAATGATTTGTTGTATTGTTGTCATGATTTAACCCCAGCCAGCAACTAAGCACCACGCAGCTCTCGCTTCTCCCCCAACCCAGTGGGATGGGGGAGAGAATCAGGGGGAGAAAAAAAGTAAAACTCATTGGTTGAGATAATAACAGTTTAACAGGAGAGAAAGGAAGAAAATAATAATAATAATAGTTGATAATAATAATAATAATAAAAGAATTGGGTTATACAAAACAAGAGATGCATAATGCAATTGCTCACCACTCACCAACCAATGCTCAGTTAGTTCCCGAGCAGTGATCCGTGCCCCCCCCCCTCCCCCCCCAGCCAACTCCGCCCAGTTCATATACTGGACATGACTTAACATGTTATGGAATACCCTTTTGGCCAGCTTGGGTCAGCTGTCCTGGCTGTGTCCCCTCCTAACTGCTTGTGCCCCTCCAGCCTTCTTGCTGGCTGGGCATGAGGAGCTGAAAAATCCTTGACTTGGTATAAACACTACTTAGCAACAACTGAAAACATCAGTGTGTTATCAACATTCTTCTCATACTAAATCCAGAACATAACACTATACCAGCTACTAGAAAGAAAATTAATTCTACCCCAGCCATAACCAGGACAATTGTCATATACAGTGATAGTATCTTCTTCTTATTACCTATCTTCAGCATTATTTGTTGAATATTTGTTCAAGACTACACCATTGCAAACCTATCAATTTAAATGCCTTAACTAACCAGGTCAAGGAATGTGTGAGCAATGTACAAGTCCATTACAAGCAGACGAAGGACGAAAGTAAAAACAATGTTAAGCCAGAGCAACTTACTTCATACTTGGACTGCAATTGCTTTTAGTTTTGAGACTAAAGGGCAAGCATATTATGACTTACAAGGGCTATAAATAAGCACTGGTCTTTCATCACTAGAGTAAGAGAAGAAAATGTTATTCCCATGATTAAACTTCTTAACTGCTTTCATTTACATACATTAATTTCCTTTATGACAATGACCTCTCATATTGACATCTGGACCCAGTAACACCTGAGTACCATCAGTAACTCTAGCATTCACAAAACACTGCTTCCAACCATGTTTACAGATCAGCTACAAAAAACTGCAAAGCAAACAACAGCACTATAAATACAGTTGGGAGCCTGATGATGAGGTCAAATACTATCTGACTGGTACCGTGTGAAAGGAGCTTCTACTCTGCAATTGATAAAAGGAATTATCTAGGAAATGGTGCAATACACACTGAAAGTCACTGAAATTACATCCAGGGACAATGCTTAAACCAAAGTTTTACTGGTATCACTTTACTCTTTTTGGCACACATTGCTAGCTTAATGCCTTATCTCTATTTGCTCTTTTCCACTACAATTTATTACCCTAGTCAAAGGGTAACAAAATACCTTGGCTTTCCACTGGAATTTAGCAAGTGTTTCTTCTGCCTTTCCCACTGAAGAACTAGGGAAGCTACCTGGAAGTTGCAGTGGAACACTGATTGATATGCACTAATTCTCTTCCACATGACAAAGACAAGTCATATGCATTTGGAGGAAGATGTTCTATTTTAGACATGCCAAATGACTGACTGCAATTCTACTTAAGACACCAGAACGACATACAAAATATGATTTCTATCATTTAGCAAATTCCCCCAGGTCCTAGTTCCCCAGCAAATGTTCTTTTTTCTGATCATAGGAGATGCCAGTTTAATCTTCCCTGAAACAACAGTCAAAGAAAACAGGCAGCTTCACAGAGTATCATACAGAGACAGGTTCCTTGTCTACTTCTGCCAACATACACTTTCCTTTCTCTACAGCGATGAAGGCTAATGGAGTGTGGCTATTCAAGGTCTGTATCTCTGTGCCACACCTCTGTAAAGTGACATCTGTGCTCTACATAAGCATCTCTACTTTTTCTGAGCCTTCTCCCAAGCAGACTCTATGCAGCAGATCACATACAGTACTCAGCCATACTGCAAGTTCTCCAGTTCTCTCCCCTCAGGTGGTGTACATGATCTGTCTCAAATTCTCAGCATCCATGAGGAATAGTCTAGGCAAGATTTTGCCCTATAATGCAAGCATGCAGACTAAATTTCAAATGTCTGACATTGCTGTATAGCACTTAATTAATTGGTATTCATTAATTAGGTAGCCTAATGTTTCACTCTAAATAATGTTAGATTCTTCTTAGGAGCATTATTAAGTGGATTCAGCTTCATCTTCTGTCAAGATATACTAGTTGCAGGAAAAAGACAGCCTCAGACCACTTTAAACTGTCTCCCATAGCCTGACCTTCCCTTTCTCTCTCTTTCCCTTTTTTTCCTATCCCATTTCCTTTTTGGGGGTAATCTATATCACTTCCTTAGGATTATACAAAAATTATTTAATTGTTAATGTGGAAACAAAAATAATTAAAAATTTTACTTTGTTCTACACACGCACACACACAGAGTCACTGCCTATACAGCAAAATGGGACTCTGCAATGTAGATAAATAAATGAGGATGGAAAGAAACTAGTTCACAAAGGCAAACTGAAGAGGGTGTCCCTCTGGCCTGTCCCAAGTTGTATCTGGCTCTTTGCAAGTGTGTGATAACCAGATAGAGAACTGGCTCTGAGGCTCTGGGACCTCAACATGAGCAATACACAGCTTTAAGAGCCTTCCACCTCTCTGAGCTCCTGGTACTGATGCTAATACCTCCTGGCCTGTTACAGGCACAAGCAGATTTACTTGTCACATGTGGAATGAATTTCTGTGTCTCATAAAAAAAAAAAAAAAAAAAAAAAAAAAACACAACACACACCCCAAAACCCCTACAAGAAGACATAGTTTCTAAGCCATCACAACATTCCTTGGGAGTTAAAGCCTCTGCCCCTTTGAATTTAAGGCTGAATGGCACATTTCCCAAATCCCTGTTCATCAACTACAACTGTGTATCACCATCAGTACATAACGCAGATTTGCAGAATTCCTACAAATGTGTACATTTGGTTATTCATAGCTTTTTTTCTGCTTCCTTAAACTGAAGTGCACAGAATCCAAACTCCTGTTTAGAAATCAAACACATTAATCCAATGCATTTCAAGTGCTGTTGGCAGTTTAACAGTTTTTAAATGAAATAAAATTGAAAAAAAAAAATTAAAAGGCAAAAACCTACAAGGTGTAGATGAGAAAGTGACAAGGAAACATTTTCAACAGCCACTGAAATCTTGATGCTCGGGCAAGAGGAGAGAGATTATGTTGACAGAACATATTAGAAAGTACATATATGCAGTACATATGTATGTATAAACACACATACATATAAAGGATTTATCTGTGGCATCACTGTATTCACAGATTTACATTTTAGCTCGTTCAGGAGAAAGTTCTGGCCATCATTGACTAATGCAACTAGATTAACATATTTTGCATTTGGAGAGTTCTTCAGTAAAGGAAGCTAGCATCTTCCATACCCTACTGTTTTTCAGAAACATCTTCAGTGCATCAAAGCCTCTGCAGCACTTCCTGTCCAAAAAGATGGTTTCTTTGTCAAAATGAAAGTCAGTGGATCTTTATACCAGATGTTTGCTTATGCAAACAAAAACCAAGGAGTTATCTATCCCCAGCTGCCTGCTTTTGTTAGATAAATGGACATTTAGGCTCAAAAAACTTTTAGGAGCTCTGAACTGTCAGTCTCTCAAAAATGCTGTTTTATGACAGATATCACTGACCACGTGTTCTGAAGGTCACAGATCCAAATTCAAGAGGAGGACAAGTTTCCATCATCGGAATATTTTCAGCCAGCTTTACCAGCAGTGCATATATTCCTCAGCGCGGCTTTACTGGACATTATCTCAGCAAGTCAGTTCTTTCTCCAAGGCTACAGGTAATAATAAGGAACCACCTATAAATCAGCCAAACAAGCTTTAAGAAATTTAAAGCAAACAAATTGATGCACTATATCAGCAGTAACCTTATTGGTTCAGGTAATACTTATTTCCCAGACTCCTTATTTCCTGTCACGAGAATGGATACTAAGTATTCAAGCACTTGTATATTCAGTGTATGACAGCTAGGGCTGCTATGCTGCCCTTTCCTTTTTCTTTTCTTTTTTTGACAAGATTGCTATTTCCACAGAGACTTTAAGATTAATGAGGAAGAAAACAAAAACACTAAAGCAAGCAAATTAGACAGCATGAATGAGTCAAACATATTCAGTGTATTCCTCTCATACTGTCAGACCAAGCCATTAAAAATCTGGCAGCTAACTTCCACAGCCAAATTATTGTGAAGAAAAAAAAAAAGCTATTATCCTGGTAATGGACATTAATTCATAGGATAGCTAATTTAGTGGAAATTATTGGCCTGTAAAGGTGTGAAGAGAAGCAAGACAAAAGCTTTAACCTAGCTAAAGAGCAGTAGCTGTGGGTTTTTTTTTTTTCCTCATCTTCCTAGTTTGAGATGGTGTTCACATTTGCCTATTTAGGAATGATCAGTTTTGCTTGTAACCTACATCCTACAGATAAAGAGATGCTCAATTCTCTTTATTTCATCTATTTTGTCATTCATTCAGAATTTCATTCACTATAAACATATTTCCTAAGTCTGACTGAAGTTTTTTTTTATTTGACTTAAAGGAACTATACAACTACTAAATTGCATTTATCAGATTTCTAAGCAAAGATACTCTTAGATATTCAAATCTAGAAAAGTGCAGTTGAGACAGGAAACATGAATTTATCTTACTAAAGAATACATACATCTGTGATGGGATGGAGAGGGACAAGAGGAAGAAAGGACTCTGTACACAACCTTAACAGAAGAACAAGAGTTGCTCCCTCCTTGAAACAGTGACCTAACAAATAAGGACAAAGCTTAAAACCATCAAGTGAAGGTCAGACTCCAGGAAACTTAGGAATCCAAAGCTTTCCTTAGTCTTCACACCGAATTTCCTTTTCTAGATATTCTTACCATTTCTCCTCCCTTACTTTCTCCTCCTGTCAGTAGCCAATTTCTCTGCTCTGCAGTAACAAGAACTCTGTTAATTGTACTCCAGCGCCTGCATGTTCAGCATTGCTGCCCCTTGATTGGTGCCCCCCGCTGTTATACCCTCTGAGCAATTAGCCAGTCTGCTAATTTCACTTTCCTCTGTGTAAAGTGTTTTATGGAGAAAAATCACTGGCTCTTACAAGACAAGATGTGGCAGCTTTGCTATATCCCATACCAGCATCACCACCTGCTCCACCAGTGCTGTGCAACTCAGTGTGAAGGGATATTAAGAGCTCGTATAAAGCGCTGCCAAAGCAATTTGGACCAAACCCAGTTTTCAGGCCTTAACATTTCCTGCAAATCTGTCCTCTTCCTGAAAATCTGAAAGTCCAGATTTTGGTCTGCTCTAGCTTCTGCTTTGCTACAGAGAACTTTATGTACTGCTTGGAAACTGGGGTGGCGAGTCCCAGAAAGACTGGCTGTAGTGGATTATAGCACCAGAGAAGGTTAGAGAACCACCTAGGTTCCTCATTTCTCCCATCAGACCCAAGTTCTTGACACCCTGACCTACTAACAGAACCCAGGGCTATAACTGCAACTGAGTATTCTTCCCTCTATCACCGCCCCATTCATAATATATCTGGAAAATACTTACTCCAACAAGAAAGACATCAAAGCCAAAGCACACCACTGCTGTGGAAGACCACGCTTTTCACTTTATTCTGCAGCATTCTGGCACAGGACGTTAGACTACTTACCCCATACGTTAAACCCAGGTTCCCCCAAGACCTCTTCTCTTCAGCAGGAGTTTTTCCCCTTCATTCTTTAAACCACAAACTTCACAAGACCCCACACAATTTTCTGCAGCCTCTGCTTTGGTAGTGCCTTAAGTCAATTACAGGGGAATCAGACCATCCTTCCTTTCATTATTTTTTATTGCTTGCTTCAAGGAACATACATGTAAGTAGCAGAAGCATTTCCTTATAACCTAAAAATTCAGAGACAGTACTGTAATTAGAAATTACACCTCAGAAAACAGCTCTAGGATTCAAAACTGTCAAGTCTTGGTGTGGAAGAATTAACTTATTAACACACCGCTATACTGAACCACTACCACTGACCGTAGCAATTACCAATTGCACTGCTTTCAGTTGCAACTTCAAACTGACAGGAATTGCTGCCTTTCTTTTAACCTGTTTGTTTATTTACTTGAGATGAACTACTGATTGACTTTTCCATCTGTTCCATTTAAATTCTTCGAGTTAATCCTAGTGTCTTGGTTAATTGAGCCTTTAACTGAAAGTCATATATTCAAGTTCACATTCTGAAAATAGCAATAGTGCATCGCAATAGCGATTAATGCTGCATGTTCTGCGTATATGTACCTCCTTCCTGTCTCTCCATCTATTGCATACAAACACACATGCTCCATAAAAGCACAGGGTAACAAAAAAGAAATTTCTTTTAGTGTTAATTAAACCAGACAATGGGAAACCAATGGGGAAAAAAAACCCAGACATAATATAGCAGAGACTGAAAGAATTAAGTAATGTACCTGAAGAAAAATCAGACGCCATCAAGTTGCCACAGTTTGTCAGCTACATTGCGGTAACACACTACACACACACTCTTTCAACAATGGCCTGGGCTCATACATCTTCTCTTGTAATGGACAGTTATTGCAGCTCAGCTAATAACCATTTTTTTTTTAAGACAAGTTACACCCAGCAAGAATACATTTCAGATGTATTTTTGAATAATAAGTATAATTGATTTTTTTTTACAGGATAGCCACATGAAATTTGGGGTGAATTTCTGATTCTTATCATGACTGCTTTATAATGTAAAACAAGTTTGAAATTTTGCAAGGAGATGGCTGCTCAAAACCCAGTGTTTCCCTTTAGACAGTGCCAATTCATCAAAACTGAAGGAAGCAGAAATATACCTATTGAAAATAGATAACACACACTACTTTCATTGATGTTACAGTGACAGATTAAAGCATCTAGTCTAACCAAATTGCATGCATGTGAGAAAGTCACTTAACCTCAATTTTTCCTACTTACAATATGTAAAAAAATTACTGACTCCTTCATTAGCAGTTTTCTCACTATGCTAAGGAATGTAACTACATAAAAGAGTTAGGTAAACGTTAAAAATTAGCCATACATTTTAATGCACTGTATCATGGATTTCAGAGTGAACCAAACATTCCTGTGCAACAGGAAAGGACTACATTCCTTGTTTACTACACTCCTGATTCTTAACAATTTAATACACTGTCTATAACATAACATTATTAGTTCTAGAGCTTTCAGACCAATATTATCACACTCTTCTGGAACTGAAAGAAATAGACCTGTGCTTTAAAGCTGAATAGAAAGGCTGAATAGCCAGCAAAGTAAAATGGGTTTATATTAAATACTTGCTGTGAAGCTTTCTGCGCACATGCCAGTATAAGTATAACAGCACTGGAGCAATGTTATTTTCTTCAGGTAGCTAAGGATTTAATAAAATGTTGTCAGCAACAAGCCCAGAAATTGCGTTCTTCATCAGTAATATTTCCTATACAGACAAAAAAAACCCCACCCTTTTCATAGAATCATTTTATGACTTCAGTTGGTACAGATCCCCTTCAAACAACAAAAGTACAAGACAGTGTTTAAATGAGCATCTTTAAAAGGATCCCCATGAAAAACAAACTGCAGTAACTCTCAAGCACAGCAAATGAAGAGATCATCTGTGACCTGACTCATGCTACTGCTCTATGCCACCCCTAAAATGAGATTAACAACACAACTGCTGAAACCATACTCCACCACTACAAGTTTAGGCAATCTCCAGGCAGAAGGAATAACTCAGAGATTAAATAGAATCAAAGAAAAGAAAGAAAAACAAATAATCGGAGTTTATGAGCATATGACCTTAGCTAGCCTTGCAATGGAATCCCAGAAACACCAACAGCTTGATTCAAATCCCATTGGAGTCAAGGAAGAAGCTCCTACTGACTTCAACACTCTCTGATTTAGGCTTGCACTGAATTTTTTGTAGATATTAAGCTCTTCATAGATTTGTACCTATCCTGGCTACTATAAATATATATTTTGCAAGCAGTAGCTACACTCAAACTTTTTATCCCAACTTAGAGGTTTTTTTAATAAACTTCTTTCTATTTTTCTTAATTTCTCTTCTTCTTAAATTAACTTTTTTTTTCCTGTAAAAGGAATAAATTAGTGAGAAAGAGCTATATATACAGTTGAGCAGCTGTGAAAGAAAAATAAGGGGAAAAAATCTGAAAACACGGTCATAGAATCATAGAATCATTTAGGTTGGAGAAGACCTTTAAGATCATCGAGTCCAACTATTAACCTAACACTGCCAAGTCCACCACTAAACCATGTCCCTAAGCACCACATTTACACCTCTTTTAAATACCTCCAGGGATGGTGACTCCACCACTTCCCTGGGCAGCCTATTCCAATGCTTGACAACCCTTTGGGTGAAGAAATTTTTCCTAATATCCAATCTAAACCTCCCCTGCCGCAACCTGAGGCCATTTCCTCTTGTCCTATCGCTTGTTACTTGGGGGAAGAGACTGATACCCACCTCACTACAACCTTCTTTCAGGGAGTTATAGAGAGAGATAAGATCTCCTCTCAGCCTCCTTTTCTCCAGGCTAAACAACCCCAGTTCCCTCAGCCGTTCTTCACAAGACTTGTGTTCTGGACACTTCACCAGCTCCATTGCCCTTTTTTGGACACACTCCAGCACCTCAATGTCTTTCTTGTAGTGAGGGGCCCAAAACCGAACACAGTATTTGAGGTCCAGTCTCACCAGTGCCAAGTACAGGGGGGCGATCACTTGCTAGTCCTGCTGGCCGCAGTGATACAAGCCAGGATGCCGTTGGCCTTCTTGGCCACCTGGGCACACTGCTGGCTGATATTCAGCTGGCTGTCAACCAGCACCCCCAGGTCTTTTTCTGCGAGGCAGCTTTCCAGCCACTCTTCCCCAAGCCTGGAGCATTGCATGGGGTTGTTGTGACCCAAGCGCAGGACTCAGCACTTGGCCTTGTTGAACCTCATACAACTGTCCAGATCATTGATAAAGATATTAAACAGAACTGTCCCTAACACTGAGTCCTGGGGAACACGACTTGTGACCAGCTGCCAATTGGATTTAATTCCATTCACCACAACTCTTTGGGCATGGCCATCCAGCCAGTTTTTTACCTAGCAAAGAGTATGCCCATCCAAGCCATGAGCAGCCAGTTTCTCCAGGACAATGCTGTGGGAAATGGTGTCAAAGGCCTTACTAAAGTCTAGGTAGACAAAATCCACAGCCTTTCCCTCATCCACTAAGCAGGTCACCTTGTCATTGAAGGAGATCAGGTTAGTCAAGCAGGACCTGCCTTTCATAAACCCATGTCGACTGGGCCTGATCACCTGGTTGTCCTGTACATGCCACGTGATGGCAGTCAAGATGATCTGCTCCATAACCTTGCCCGGCACCAAGGTCAGACAGACAGGCCTGTAAGTTCCCTGGATCCTCCTTCTAGCCCTTCTTGTAGACAGGCGTCACATTTTCTAACTTCCAGTCAACTGGGACCTCCCCAGTTAGCCAGGACTGCTGACAAATGATGAAAAGTGGCTTGGTGAGCACTTCCACCAGCTCCCTCAGTACCCTTGGGTAGATCCCATCTGGCCCCATAGACTTGTGTGTGTCTAAATGGTGTAGCAGATCACTAACCTTTCTCCTTGGATTATTGGGGCTTCATTCTGCTCTTCATTGCTGCCTTCCAGCTCAGAGGGCTGGCTACCCAGAGAACAACTGGCCTTACTATTAAAGGCTGAGGCAAAGAAGGCATTAAGTACCTCAGCTTTTTCCTCATTCTTTGTCACTACGTTTCCCCCCTCATCCAATAAAGTATGGAGTCAATTAAACATTGGGTTGGTTTTATACTCAAATGCAGTACAGCCTTTATAAAGTTTAGAGAAAAATGATCAATCAAGAAAATGAAAATAATCAGGAATCTATCAACCACTGTGACCTTTTAAAAAAATTATAACGGTCTTGCAGTAACATTGGGTAGCTCCTTCAGCACCCTCATATGCATTCCACCTGGTCCCATGAATTTCAGTACATCCGGCTAACTTAAGTCCTCCCCAACTAAATCTTACCCTTCAATAGATAATTTTTTGCTCCCACAGACTCTGCTAGGAGGCAGATCCAAAGGCCAGGCAGCAGATCTCAGTGAAAACCAAGGCAAGGAAAGCATTCAGTACCTCAGCCTTTTCCATGTCCTTGCTCACTAGGTCTCCTGCCCCAATAACTAGTTGGACCACGTTTTTCTCAGCCTTCTTTTTGGTGCCAATATACTTGCAGAAACACTTCTTAGCACCCTTCACACCCCTTACTCAGTCCAACTCCAGCTAAGCTCTGGATTTCCTACCTCCACCTCTGCATCTGCAGGCAACAGCTCTATATTCCTCCTAGGTATCTCATCCCCACTTCCACCTTCTAAACACTTACTCTGCACTTCCAAGCTCTACCAGGAGTTCCCTGTCCATCCATGCTGGCCTCCTCCTACCCTTGCTTCACTTTCTGCTACTGCAATGCACTGTTCTTGTGTCTTCAGCAGGTAGTCCATGAAGACTGACCAGCTCTTCTGGGCCTCGTTGCCCTCCAAGGCAGTTACCCCTGAGATCCTGACAAGCACATCTTTGAAGAAGCTGAATTCTGTTCTCCTGAAGCCCAGAGTTGTGATTCCTTGGTCACTGAAGATTTTAACCTCCAACAAATGTCTTATAAAGATATATGTGAAAGGAATTTAAACATCTACCTTGGCTACCTTTGTTCACCACTGCTCTCCCAAGTGCAAACCTCCTAAGCACTAAGTTTGAGAACATCTCTCCAAGATACACAAACTACAGAAGTTAAAAAGTGCAGTTCTAAGACAATAGGAATTCATGCTCTGGGTTTCACAAGTCATCAACTTGTGTGAGTTCTCACATAACATAAGCCACATACAGAAAAGTCTGAAGAAGCCCTCACAGAATTTCAAACTCCTTCAAACCATGTTTTGCAGCTGGTGCCACTGTATTTTGCAAGAAAGTGATTCAAAGTGCCCAGGCAAAGACATTAGCATGTATCACCTCAGTCAAGAGCAGCTGTTAAGCATTTCAGTTGCACTGCTGATTTCTATTTAAAAAATCTGAAGCAAAGGGGTTTGGTTTACATTTATTTAATCAATCAATAGTGGGCATTCAGATACTGAAGTTGTAGAACAGTAGTCATAAATAGAAGTGTAACTGCACTTCATTATGAGGTCTTATCAGACTTATTGATATTACTTGAATGAGTGAATGTATTTTCCTTAGCATCCTGGTAACAGCAGCTCTAAAACTTATTCTTTAATTTGAGACAAGTTTTTTTGAACAATAGGAAACATTTTACCTTGGAATAACATAATGAATTAAAAAATAAACTCTGCCATACTGTTTAGAGAAAGGCACAGTAGAGTCTTTTGTGTTTAGAGCATTTTAAAGTATGGATTCCATTATGACAGAAAACTGCACAGTTACAATATCGCCATCACGATAGGAGACTGTCATCTTCACCCTAAAAGCACTGTCTGGGATTATGCAATGTATTCAGTAGATATAATACAACTATATACATACAGCGATACGTTCTGAGGAATTAGCAACAGCTCTGGAAAAATATATCTGAAGTGGTCTGGAACATTCCAGATATACTAGGATTTTTATACTTCTTTCCAACTCAGATAAGGAACAGTTAAATTATTTTTAATCATCACGTGGTATTTTATTTAATAAATTGATGTAAACACCAAATTAAATTCTCTGCCAATGAATCAAATAGAAACAAATGAAAATGCTTTGATGAAGAAAAGTTGCATAAGTAGCACAGGACAAATATCCAGACTGAAAGAATTAAAAGTGAGCAATAGATTTTAGTAGGCTATTAAAGATTTAATTAATTGTCAACTCAAAAAGTATACAATAATAAAACCAGCTGTAAAACTGAAAAAAATTAAGGGAAGGGAAAGTGTAAAATCAGTAACATTTTTATTAAAAACAAATCCCTCCCATATACACAGGATTAAATATTTACAACTAAACCACACAACACAGCATTTCCACCTGTGCCAATGGTCCTGATACAAGTGTTGAGTCTCATCTGACTCCCTACATGAAGAAAAAAAATCCCGATTAAAAAAAAAAAGAAACTAATGTAAACTTTGAATGCTGTGGATTTAATTCAGATAAGAATTTGACTTTAACTGCCTAGGCAAAGTCATTAATAGAGGTCCCATTTTGGATATAGCTGGTTTAAAACTGGATTGTTTGCCCTTGAGCAGCTGGCACGCGTCTGGCTCACTAAATGTTCCAGCAGGAGACTGCAATTCCTACCTTCACAGCAGCACTGTCTCTGGAGTTCGTTTCTTCCAAAATGAGAAGGCCAGAGTTAAAATATGTAACAAATCCATTGTCCCTTCACATCAGCCCAAAGAAGTGGAGTTGCAGGCTAGAAGAAGCCTTCTAGATCACACTGACTGCTGATATAATGAGCAGGAAGGGTCTTTAAAAGGACGGGGGTTCTGGTGCTCCTACAAAAACAGTTCCCTAATATCTACTATCTGTAGGTACTAATCAAAAACTTGATTAGACACAAATACTAGTACTGTAATGTTAAGGGTGACACAAAATAAAATTAAAATTAAAAGAAGCAGTCCTTCAGATAATTTATATTTTAACTTCTGGATGTTTTCTTACTAGATTTCTCCACCAGTGGTTTAAAATCTCCATACTTTAACATTCCTGAGCAGGGAGGAGATCTCTTATGAAAACTGCATTCATCAAGCTAATGGTAAGACCACTTTCAAGCTTAATCCATATCTGTCTATGTTTGTTAAAATAATTACCTGGTCTTCTTACCACTTACTTGATTATTTACTCCTCAACAGAGATACCAACAGTTATGACAGCCAACTCTAAGAAAAAGAATCTCAGAAGGTAAAACCTCTTTTTTCAAGCCTTGAACTGTTCTCCAAGTAGTATGATCAGGACACAACCGTTAAGGGTGTAAATTTTGCCACCTCTACCTATTGAGAGATTTCTTGTATATTGTTCTTTAGAGGCAACTACCTGTGCCATACTCTGATTAGGTAAGAAAACTTCCAGTAGTTCACAGTTTTTGCCTAGTACAAATACTATATTACAGTCACAAGCAAAACATCAGATTTAATCCAAAATGGTACACAGAAAGAATGAAGGAGCTGCCCTACCAGCTTTGCTTTTTTATCATTCATATCTTCATTTCTGACCTCTGTTCACTGAAGAGAAAAATGCACGTTAGAAGGCAGTGAATTGAAGAATGAACTGCCAAGGCACAGACACAATACAAAGGCAACAGACCCTTGCTCTCCTCTGGAAGGAAAGAGGGCTTTCCAGAAGAAAGGGTGTGCTGCTGAGGTGTCTTTGTGGCTCCTCAGATGAGCTGTCAACTAGAGTATGTACCCAGTAGCTGCATCTCAACACTTGAGATGTGTGGAACAAAAACAAAACAAAACAAACAAAAAACCCACAAACAACAAAGCAAATCAGGATAGGGCAAAGCCAAGCAAGGCTTCTAAGCTATACATGTACTCCTGAGATGCTCACCAGATGATCACACAGCCCAGCCCTCTGCCCAAACTTTCCAAATGCCCATACAGGGAAAGCGAGAAGCCTTCATTTAACTCCTGCATGTATACAAATTATTTCTAAATTATCTCCCTGTTGAATACAGTAGATTACCCCTCTATTTCAAACAGAGGAAAGAGCTCGTAAATCACAAGTTAGCACAGCAATGTATATTGCTTTGTTTTGTTCTTTCCAATGGCTTCCAAAGAGGGGAAACACTAGTCCCTTCAGTAGCTATTGGAAATGACCCATAATAGCCATGATCTTCTAAAAAAAGTAATCTGTTCAAAAAACTACTAGATTTAGCAAGACACAACTTTGGGCAGTTGGCCTTAGCTGTCCACACTTAACAGATAAATCTTCCTGTGCTTACAGGCTTTGTAACAAGCACATAACTACACAGCTGATCTTTAACCCTCACTTCTGCCTTCCATAGATCCTCTACCAGTAAAACAGCAGCCTGTACAAAAGCTACCTCTTTTTTCAGATGAAAATGGCCTAAATCATGGTTTTGTTCTCAGCATTTTATTTCAGGATACAGAACTCAAAAAAACCTTTTACAACTACCACATCTGGAACATGCAGGGGAGGAAACGAGTGGTAATACTGGGAAATTCCCCTTCCAGCTTCTCAAAATTAATCTCCTATGTTCCAAGTGAATCAGCTACTGTAAATGCACTATTTCTCCACTTAGGCTGTAATTCTCTGGCAGGTTCCTGTACCCATTGAAAAATATGCAGATTATTAACTTTTCTTTGAACAAGATGTCCTGGAATGGAAATTCATCACTTCATTTATGTACAATAGAAACATATTCAAAGGGAAGCACCACCTGTTCCTAGCAGATGGTAAATTAGCATTGGAAAGGATCACCTGTACTGGAAACCCCATTTTCTAATTCTACCACCAGGAGGTAAATCAGCAGTGTAAGTCACAATGAAGTGCTATCTGATTTAGTACTTGCTTTTACTCCAGGAGCATGCCTGTAGTGCATACTGCTAAGTGTCCATTCTCTTACACTGGTGCCCATTCATCAAACTTACAAGAAGTGTGCCAAGCCTGCATCATGGCAAAATGGACTCGGACATAAGCATTGCATTTACATTTATTAATGACCCTTGCTGAGGAACTTCAATACATGATATACTAACCCACTTCAGGATTTCTTTATAAATACATGTAGCTATAATTCCCTCCCCCTTTTTCCTTTTTTTCCTTTTTTTTTAAGGAAGCATCTAGGATCAAAATTGAGGTTGACCACTCTCACTCTTGGTCTTCATCTGTAATGCCATCTGACAGTCATACGTGCAACAAAAATTGAAAGTAACCATGAATGATGTAAACATCATCAATCTTTAATGAGGCCTTAATATGTGAAGCTTGTACTGCACTGCGAGTCAGAGACCATATCCCTTTTCCACCATTCTCCAGCCCACAGTGAGTTACAATACTTGGAAATTTTTTCATTGCTATCAAGGCTGCAAGAAAGTAAGGAAAGATGCTTCTGCACTTAAAGCACTTTTACTTTATTAAAAACCTTTCTAATATGAAAAATACTCACACAGTCACTCTTGTGGCAGCTGCATTACTGTTATTTTCACCACTCCAAGTACAAAATGAGATTATGAAGGGGGTTCAAGAGCTGGATTTAAATCCAATTCTGCAGCTTCTGAACGTGCATTAATGTAATATTGGGGGGTTTAGAGGTACGGGTCTCAATAGCTTAATCTACAGCTTTTTCAAACATCTGGGTCATTGGCAATGTCACTGGTGCTTTTATTGTATCTAAATCAAGGGGATAATCAGAAGCATAATCCCTGATCAGTTACTTGCCTGCAAGTCACCAAAAATACAGCAATGAATCTATCTTGCTGTGGAAAGCCTTCGCACAGCAGCTCTTATTAACCCTTTCAAAATATGGGATGCGCTGTTAAAAGATGCGCTGATGCTTTCAAGTCTACCTGAATGACTTTATAAGAACAAGTACTAGAGATCAAAAAGGGAAGCTGGCCTCAAAACTACTGCACCAAACACCTGCCCAGATTGCATTCAGTAAAGCTAGAAAATTCTTAAAAAATTTAAATATATATATATATACACACACACACACCCTCCATATCCAATTCAGGCACTGACATAAATAACTGAGCCTGGGCTTACCAAAATGAAGGCAGCCACAAGGTCTGAAAACCCAGCTGTATTTATAAAAACACTATTGCATTTGCCACCTGGTGGCTAGCTACCAACAGCAAGTCTACCAGTTCTAAAACTCTCTACCTGGATTCACTCTGTATTTAGCTTCCAAACCACTTACATTAAACCAGTAAAAGGGTAGCGGGAAGAGAGCTCTCAGCTTATGGAAGTTCTCTCCTGCCTTGCTTTGATAACATCCTTTACAACAAATGACACCTCTGCATTGGTTTTTTTCTGTTTCCTACCTGATTAGAAAGAATACGAGTACTATCAATGGGTTATATGTCCAGATGCAGGCACAGAATGGGAAAAGCATATCAATTCAATTCATAGACTCATAGAATCATTTAGGTTGGAAAAGACCTTCAAGATCATCGAGTCCAACCATCAACCATGCCCACTAAACCATGTGCTAAAGTACCCCGTCTACTCGCTTTTTGAATACCTCCAGGGATGGTGACTCAACCACTTCCCTGGCAACCTATTCCAATGCCTGACAACCCTCTCAGTAAAAAAAAATTTCCAAATATCTAACCTAAATCTCCCTTGCCTCATTTGAGGCCATTTCCTCTTGTCCTATCTCCAGCCAGCTGACAGAAGAGACCAGCACCCACCTCACTACAACCCCCCTTTCAGGTAGAGTAATTGTAATGCACAGAACTGAGGTACTGGCTATAGCAGAAGATAAATCATTCAACTACTGCAGGCCTAGGTGATTTTGCAAATGCTTCTGAAAGAAGTGAGCTCACCATTCCAACGCAAGAAAGCTGCACAACTGTTCTTCCTAATGTCAGCTAAACCACAAAAACCCAATGATTTCTATGGATATACAAATACAAATCCTTCCTGGACCTGTCTTGAAAGCACACCAAGTATGTTTCAAAAAGTAAGCAAGTACTGCTGGTTCCTTCATCCCTTTTACTGCATCTGGTATTCATCCACTACTCTGTTACAGAGCATGGCAAAAAGAACTGCCAGGTGGCCTTCACTGTTCATATAATTCTCTGTCATGTTTTCCCTGACTCTCCTTCCCTATCTTTGGTCTACCACTGGACCTGCTCTCTGCTGCACTCTGACCCTTACCCAGTTCTATTACTATTTCAAGATTCTGTAAAAGTAGAAGAAACAGGGCAGAAACAACAACCACGACAACCTCCCATCAGGCTTTCTGGTTATGCAATGGTGGACCACACCAGAGGCTCGGCGTGTTCCTGCTCTGTACAGGAACAGGTAACTGAGAAACCAGCAGCAACAGAGACATTCTTATTTCCATTCAGATCCATTCTTTTTTCCACCTTCCACCTCAGGGTCTTGGCAAAGGATGCATCACCAAGCACATTATTCAAAGCAAGATCTAGTACACTGCCATATAAATACTGCCATCATATTTTATGCTCTTATCTCCATTTTATGTTTTTATATCAGCCTAGAGTCTTACTGGGGTTTATGGTCCCTATGGAACAATGAGTTGCCTATAGAAATGTTCATGTCTTTCCCACATGAGGTTAAAATTGATTCAATGCTGTATTTGTATAAATGGTACATTCTTGTATGCATGCTTCTGCATTAGTCCACATTACAACTCACTGCCAAAGGTTCCATTGTGTTTTTTTATTTTTAACTTTCCCAGTGAAACCGAGGTAGAGGTAGCACCTTAGAATTTATATTTTATTAGGGCCTTCCGAATTTCCTGGTTTTTCTTCTGATGTTTGACAAATATAAATAGCAGCATTATATATTTTATCAGTTTCCAGATTAGCAATGACTTTACAGAACAGCAAGCTCATGTGCTGACACCTGCCTTTCAGCCTAATTAAAGGTACACAGCATGCACAGCACATGACCTGTCAGACTATAATATAGGCTGTTGTCCTGCACACAGATCATTTGGCATGCCAAGCAATCATGTGCACTGGACTAGGGCAGTAGTCCTCAGCTTCATCTTAGTGACAGCTTATATAAATAAAGAAATGCCCACATTATAAATATTGATGCAAACTCTATAGCAGTCATAATGATACGTTTATAACTTCACTGTGTGTGTATGTGTATATGAGTATTTCAAGAGGCTGACAAAACAACCAACCTTGAAAATTAAGACTGTACCATGAACAGAGCAACACAATTCCTTGCAGTGAACACTAATATTGTTTTCAGTGCCTCACATCTCTGTGCACTGTCTTCAGACCGAAATGACATTAGTAATTACAGCTGACATAATTGACCCCTCTAATATTCTTCTTTACTGGGCCAATATTATCAAAATGACAATAATGTGAAAACTGGCACACAGAAGCCTGCAGACTTTTATAAAAATCTCTGCATTGCCGTGATACGTCCCCAAAACAGGTGAGCTAACATGTTAGAAGTGCTGAAATGCTCTGAATGCCCAAAATGATAGAAACCAAAGGACAAAATTATCACTAGGAGAGGGAAACAAACAAACTAAACCCCACTCTTTCCATTTGGACTAATAAGAAACATGAAAGTGTTCTGAAACATAACAGGGGGACATGTAAAATTATGAAATTATGCAAGTGGTCCTACAGCAGCAATATACTTCATTAGTACAACCTGATACAGCAGGTTGTTAGCTGTTGTTCCCATCACTTGTCACCTTAGCACTGCAGATAACATTGAGCTGCTTGGATTTGAGAATATGATTCTATTCCCACAGAACTAAAGTGGTTTGGCAACAATTTGTTTAGAGTTTTGTGTCTTATTCTTTTCCTTTGGTTTATGGTAAAGTCAGCAAAGTCTTCATGCTAGAATTTCTGCACAGATCACTTTTCTTTCCATTAAAAATTTCAAATTTAAGCCACATGCACCTTTTCCTTTCAGGAAGCAGGATGGAGGGGGCTGGAAATTCAAATCTCAATATTCCATTTATCTCATTTTAACCTTAATAACAAGGCTTAGGCATAATGTAATCTCTCCTGTCTACCATTGATTGGCTTCATATGATCCAAACCAAACAGAACTCACTAAAAAAAAATCTCTGGCTGATTCAATAGGTCCCTTGTTAAGTACTAACCAAGCATATAGTTGCAGCTATATGTTTAAATAAGTATTTATCTAATATTTGAACTATCTGAAGATATCAGTCCAGAAAGAAATCCTGTAATAACAGGCAACATTTTTTTGTTTGAGAGATTGCCCTTTCTTTCAAATTATTAGCATTTTATCAAGAACTGTTCTGATAATGCACTTGCAAAGCCTAGACTTCAACTTGAAATGCATTGCAGCCTTTACTTTCCAAGGTGAAAATCCTTGAAGTTCTGCCTTTTACAAAAGTTGGTCTAAAGAAACACTTCAATGCATGCTTTGCTGTCTCACAGTTATTGCTAATGAACCATTCTCTTCCAGATAAATTCCTACAAAAGATTTATTCAGGAGACATAGAAGAGCACTGTGCCTTCCTGTGGTGTTAATTAAAACAAACAAACAAAAAACAACCAAAAAAAAAACCCACACACAACACTACCTTGCAAGTTCTTTGATTTTTCAGAGAAGAATAGAGTTATCTAATCACTATGATATGTTATCAGAGACATTTGTGGATATTATCTGTCCCTTCCACTTCTGGAGAACATGAAAGGAAATAGACATTACCTAATAGTCCACTGTGGTCAGTCAGGCACTAAGCTGAAGTGGAAGCTTAGTTTCCTAAAGGCACTAAAGTCAATGGAAAACTAAAGTTGACATAAATGGATCACTCAGTAGGGAAAATGAAAAGCCTTCCTAATTCTCCTGGTCACAGAATCACAGCAGTTGAAAGGACCTCTAGAGATCATTCATTCCAACCAACCCCTGTACACAGAGCATGGTCCACTACAGCAGGTTGCTCAGGTCTATGTCCAGTCAGGTTTTGAGTAGCTCCAGATATGGAAACTTCAGAATTCTGGGTGCTCTGTTCCACTGTTTAACCACTCTTCACAGTAAAAATTTTTTTCTTACACTTAAGTTGAATTTTCTGTATTTCAGTTTGTGCCCATTGCCTTTTACTTCAGCTAAGTAACCTTTTTATAAGTAAGTAGGAATAGTTTACACTTTAAAAACAATTATTTGGTGCAAACGAACTGAAAAAAATATGGACCCCTTTACCACCAAGCTACTGCAAACTGTGGCGTTGGTCCCACAAACCTTGCTTATACATGGCTTTTCACAAGAAGGAGGGCCATCCCACACTGCATCTGGCAAGTGTAGTGTTAGCGAGATTTTGAAGCCATGTTGTACCTTGGATCACATGTATGACATGGAATTCCTCCTCACTCAGAACTGAGTACTATTACTCCCATTACAGTCACAAACTTTAGGATTACAAAAGTAAAACTGTAATTTGCCCTTGGTCAGAGCTGTGCAGTTTGCATTGTTTTTTGTGTTTGGAGTTACCCAGTGCAGTAAAAGCAACAGTACTGCAAATGAGAAGGTGAAAATAATATATAAATGCAGAGTGCTTGGAAGGCAGTGCAAGGAAAGGCTGGAGTTTTCTGCCTCTGAACATAAAGCAAAGATAAAAAGCAATGAGGAAAAGGGAAGAATGTGCTAAACCAACAATGCTACTAGAAATTCCAGACAAGACAAGAGCAGCAGAATGCAAAGAAGCTTGATAGACAATTTGGCAAACAACTCTCTCTTTTACTTGTTGGTTTTTTTTTTCCTTCCTTACTAACCTGAACTGTACTACTTCCAACATTGTGCTGGCCCAATTTGTATAGAGCAGCCTTCCCTCACAGCAGATTTTTCATCTTTAATGCTGTTTTAAAATTACAGTAGGCATACAAAACAATTTATATGCTTTCAGTACTTATCCTTCGTACAAGAAATAGGTATTAAAGACTATATTAAAGGCTACCTGAGCAACACAAGCTTAACTAGGTTCACACATACTGTCACCAAAGGAGAAATTGCTGAGCCATCACAAATAGGGTAGGTTTTCCTGAGACTTGTCCTAGGACAAACTGAGCTGTCAGGTAGTTTAGGAAGGCTCCATAGAGGCATGGATACATGTCCTAGACATGTAGATGCCTTTCTCAACATGCTGAACCTCCTCTAATTTCATGCTAGAACTTTGATGGAAAACTTGTCTCAACTATTCTCTGACATTCTCAAAGAGGTTCTAGCACAGGGTGTCCTCATCACCACTCAGTCTTCATCATGCATGCTGCCATCAACAAGCATGAACGGTGGAAGGACTTCAGATCTTCATGCATGGCCCAGTAACCTTAGTCCTGATACAGAAACACCATCCTTTCTGGGAGAAAGAGATTGGGGGGGGGGGGGGGACGACACTTGACCCCCTTTGTTCACCCCTCCTTTTCCCCCTGGAGTTTCCTTTTACTTCTAATTCATATTGTAATTAAAGCTGCAACATTTTAAGGATTCAGTTGAGATCAGCAACTTATTTTCCATTAGCCTAACAGCTACCTCATGCTGACTGCTAAACACCGACCATTCAGCTCGATTCAGACCTACATCTGCCATGCTCTGAACTACCTGTATTGTATTTCTCTCTGATAGTCTGAACACAGAAGATTACAAAAATATATTCATTCTCTCTCAAGGTGAACAAATTTAATTTCCTTCATGCATAATCCAACACTCATATATGAATGAAATATCTCTATGAAGAACCAGAGGAGATTTCCAGTTTAGACAGCTTATGTCCACCCACCAGCAGAAATGATGAGAAGTACAACTTGTACATCTATACTATGTCACACAGATCTTTTTATCTATAGACATTTCTGTATCATAATTTTCATCTCCAGGATCCTGCTTATCAGCCTGTCCCACATTTCAAATAAAAGATTTCTTGTATTAAAGTCATGCAAAGTTAAAAAAAACACGGGGGGAGTTATCCCAGTAGGTCTCTTTTGTGTAGCACAATGCAACTATAACTATGGAATGACTGCCACCTACTCCATCACAGGTTTGAATGGCAGCTGCTTCAGTAAAACAACAGCAGCTATGCAGATGCTAATGCCAGACAATGGCTTGACATGCTGAACCATAGTTCAGCATAGTTGCATTGTGCTTGAAATCTGATTGAAGTGATAATATTGGAATGACAGTTGGAATGCTTTTATCTCCTTTTCTTATTGTGTTTCTATGTAACTTTACTACATTATCTAAGTTAAAGATGACCGACCATCCTATAGTGCTGTAAGAAAAAGTGTTTCTACACAATTGTTTTACTTGCATTGTAAATCTCTTTAATGTTTCTTTTCAAACCCCCCAAGTGGATCTACTTTTTCAAATTTATGTTTAAATGCCTTTTATTACCTACTTAGCATTCTGAGACACCAAAGGAAGGCATTATTTTCAGATCATGGACTTGACTGGGCAGTAAATAGATGAAAATACATATAAAACAAAAACACTAGCAAGATCTGTTCCACCTTTAGGTAATATCCCCCTTCAGAGAATCTCTGTACTATCATCAATTTAGTCTCTTAAGACCAAAACTTTGAAGACATGTGCTTGTATGTGTATATATATTTATTGCCCCAAATAACAAAGAAATTATGCATCCAGTATATAAACATTCAACAGTAACAGAGCACTAAATGCTAAAGAAAAATGTAGGTTGATCTACAATGTTTACATTGACTTTAGATGCTTCAGATTAGAGTTATCTGTTTATGTTTTCATAGAAAAGCTATTCTGGAATATCGAGTTACACAAGTCTCAAATGCCACTTAATGATAATTATGACGAATAATCAATCAAAAGATACAGTGGTTTGAATTTCCTGAAGAACCATGTATTTTAGCTGAAAAAGTGCTTTTTCTTCTAATCTCCTGATTTCAAGAAATCTTTTTGTTTGTTTGTTCATGTATTGTTTTCTCCTTTATTATGCTTTTTAAGATCACAAAATTAGCTTTCCCTTGTCTTCAAAAGTTGATTTTTTAATGTAAAAGTTCTATTCCGCCTACCCAGTAACAACAGTGCTTTGAATTTATGACCTTCAAAAAACTGGGCACAAATTAAACCACAAAGCTCTCCCTAATAAAGGTAATTAAAGGTATGGACCTATATGCTCAAAGGAATTCAGACCCTAAACTACCAGCAAAAATAAAGGGATTTAAAAAAAAAACAAACAGATAGGACTTAGCAATTCTGGACCTACTTATCCTTTTAATCACTGATGAAGACAAGAGAAATGAAGTTATTTACCCATGTATTCAAGTAAGTCAGCCATAATATTACAACCTAGGCCTCCTGACATTCCTTCCAAACACACTGCATTTCACTACTACTTTTTCCTCTCCATTTCTAAAAAATATATACAGGTTAAAATAGTTGAAAAAACTTGCAGCCATGTTCTGCTCGATATATGAAGATCCCCAAAAGGATAAATTATGAGAGGGTCTACATAATATATGAAATAGTACTAGGCTGCATGAAGTTTTTTAAAGCATGTGTTAACAGGGTGGTACAGCTTGGCTAGGTCCTGTAAGAGCTACTACAATCTAACTATTACGCCAATAAAAATCTAAGTCTCAATCATAATTCTTTGTTGCCTCAGCAGCTCCCTGGTTCATTTACCATCAGATCTGGCCACAGGTTCCACTTACTCAGATTTTACTGAGCAATCTACCTGGGTTTGGTACTGAAAAATGACAGACAGGAGATCATGACGGGGAGGGGTAAGCTATTGCTGTTATTTTTCACCTCTACATTTTTTTAAAGAAAAACCATAAGTATTCCTAGGAACTTTAAAGGGAATGTACTCTAAAAGAAAAAAGCAAGCAAGCAGCTGCCAACATTCTTTACATTCCTTGTAAAACTATAATCAATATTCCAGTGACCTGGAAGACAAAACTTTTATTAATATGGCCATTTCTAACAGCAGCAAAACCAATACTAGGATCTAGGTTTGTAAAAGGCAAGCTGGTACCACACCAGGCTCTGTTAACCACAACACACAAGACTATGAGTTCCACATGCTATGCCTTTTCACATACATTTGGAACGTGCCATATGGTAGAAGCAGCTTATTTGTGGAGTTGGACTGCCCTTTTCTTCTCCTTCTCTCACACACAGACACATTTTTCTCCTCTTTTCAACTGTTATTTGTGGAAAGACATTACAATCCTCACACTACTGCATTCTTCACAGCAAGAATCCTGTCTGCTTACTAACGTCAACTGGTCTGTTAGCACAAAGAGGAAAAATGCAATACCATCTGACTGGTTAAATAAATAAATGCCTTTTCCACAATTCTAAGTCATCCATCCCATATGAAACTACAGAGACCATCCTTCTGCTTGATTTATGATACCCTCTTAGCCACAGAATTACTTAGCAAAATCAGTTTGGCTTGATGTAAAATTCTCTCTTCAACAGGAGGAAAAAAAAAAAAATGTAAGCCCCACAAAAAGAAGACATTAATTTAGGAATAGTTGAGCTATCATTGACTTATCAAAATAAAGCTGGAGACATAAATCAATTCTACCGCCTGGCCAAAGATAAATCAATAAAGCTCAGAAAGACATTATTGATTCTGTAGCCATCACTCAAAGGCTCTTCATTTGATTCCTCAGCCATCTGTTTAATTGAAATGATAATTCTGATAACTTCTGGTAGGCCCTGTGCATGTTGACTTTGATACAATGTTATTCAATCAAATACAGATGGCGTATGACCTCCTGTCAGTGAGATTCCTAAATGTGTTATCCACATGGATTAGTTTAGATAGATACATTTTGTGTTAAACAAGATGCTTCTGCCTAAACTTCTTCTTACATGACCTTCAGCAGGTAAGACTTTTGTTCAAATCATCCTTTAGTTCCAGCTAATTTCCTCTCTTCAACTCACCAGTAGCTGAAGAGTAAACTAAACCGTTAAAAAGACTATTTGACATTCATCCTTCAAACATCCTTCCTGTCTTAATTTCTGCACAGAGATTGAATCATTTACCTCTATTTTCTCCTTGGGTTGTACCTACTAAGCATAAAGACAAAAGTGGAGAAGCTGTAAAATGTGTCTTCAGTACAGACATTTTAGTGTGTTTATGGATTTGTAACTCAAAATCTAACAGAATGAAAAATAGTATTCATCTATAAGCTAAGATGGTAGTGCATGAGGATGTGTACACTAATTCTATAAACCTGCAGCTAGGAAAAACACTATACAAGACTATGCGGCAACTCCATAGTGAGAAACTATAACCAAGACTAAATTGTTTCCTCATTTTAGAGAAGTTCCTTGTCAAGTATTAAAATAGAGACTCAGATTCTTTTTTATGATAACATACAATGGAGATATTTTCTGTTTTGCTTAAAAAGCAAGAGACAGCTCCTGGCGCTCTATAGCATCCTCCTCCATCATCAAGCTACTGTAGCAAAATACACTCTGCCGTACTGCAGGAAGATAGCATGCAGCATATTGTACACTGTTCTTCTAGTGCTATAATTAGACAGCAGAACAAAAATGCACATCAGAATTTGAGGACATCAACTGAAAATTAGTAAGCTGCCAAGTGCATTTGGCACAAGCTTTCCCCACCACAGTTAACTTCCCTCCCTAACTACAAGAGCTCAAAGACATAAAATAACATACACCATAATTAAGGCATAAAGGACAAAATTTGCAATCGTGTTACTTTGTTTTTGTCATACTATAAGTACACAAGAAAAATCAGGGCCACACTAGCCTGAAAACCATAGAAAATAAATATATAATAAATCTAAAAGAGTTAATAACAGTTATGTTACTTTCCCCAGTTGCAACCTTACTGAATCCATGTATTACACCAGCACTGGGAAATACAGAATGACGTAAAGCAACATTAAGTTCTAGATTAATGGAATATATAAAAACAGAGTCTTTGATAGTGCGAATGATGTTCTATTTCTAAATAATGAATCTTACCTAAGTAAAAACCAAGGTATTGAATGTTCAGCTATAAATTGCTCTGTAACCATACAACTGTACCACTAAATTGTACCCTGGCAGCATCCTCCTAATAGGATTGGAATTTGTGCTTTCCATATCATGGTGCAGCAGAACATATCATGGTGCAGCAGAACTAAGTGGGGAAATCTTTCCAAATATAGTAGTTTGCTTCAAGAAATGACTGCAGTGCATCAAGACAGACACAGCAGTGAGTTCTGGAAGCAGTTACCTTTCCTTCACCAAGACAAGTTATCTCAGGAAGCACTTAGCACTGCCTTCAATGGGCAAATGCCTGCCTGAACAGGCCATTATTTGCTTGTAGAGAACATCCTGGAATTCTCCTATGTTTCAGATTCTCCATGAAGCATGCAAACAGCTGCTGTTTGTCAACAATAAATTCCTTGGAACTGGGCTGAACAACCCAGAAAACCCTGAGGCATATAGCTATACAGAGCTAGGGGAATTGTGGATATAGCAGGATCACTCTTCAGAGTGTAAGAGAACTTTTTTGACCAAAAGTCAACTTCAGACTTTTATTCGGTCGCAGGCTTGTCATCCCTGCTCAAGAGGAAGTTATTGTGAAATCACACCTTTGCCCTCTCCAAAATCATTGCAATGGATAACACATTCCTTTCAGGAAATATGGAGGAAAGAATCCATGTGCACCTTAGGACTTCCACTTCTGTCAGAGCAATAAATTGGCTACAAGATGATCAGATCTTTACATACTTTCTCCTCTTCCATGTCCACAAAAAAGCTAGAAGGAACTAAACTTTCATGACAACATTCTTTACAAGAGGACTGGAAGAGGGTTTTTTTCTGCAGGAAAAAGGTTCTAGCAGATTGGCAGGATTTTTAGCCTGCACTGGAGCCAGCTGTTAGATACTGTTGAACTAATCTTACTTTCTTATGACACTGTCCACTGTAGAGCACAATGTCAGCATAAATGGGAAATTAGACTTTCTGCAACGATCCTACATTTTAACAGCATTTCCTGGTAGCCTTAAATATAGCTAGAGAAGAATTTTGCTTAGAGAAGCAGGGAATGAAAAAAGCTGCACACTTTTTCAGCCCCATTTTTAATGCCTGTAGCTGAAGTAACAACTAACATTTGAGCGTATAATGCACACCAATAAATTTTGTAGCTGGAGGGTAGATGTTAACTTAGTACCATAGTGCAAACTATTTGCAATACAGTGACTTCCTGTTAACATCAATTAATATGCTATGTACAACAAACAATACACTTTATTTACAGTGCTAAAGTAACTAAACCAAGTCATATAGGGAGGCTTTTTTAAAAAAGAAAATATGCCAGGATTTTTTTATTTCAATCTTAATTTCTGTGTCTATCATGATAAAAGAACTTGGAAGAAGGTATTTTTCAGCTGCCTGTTACTGACACAGTTTACAATTTTTATTACTGGTATAGTTTGTCAGGGAATTAAGTGTCTCAAAGAGGGGAGGGGGCAGAGAATGTTATATAATCAGTATTCCAAATAAATATCATTGTGTTAAATAGCCTCCTCACTCTCTTTGGTATAAAAAATTTAGTTTGAAAAGCAAATACAGGGCAGATAGTAGCAAAAAAACATTCTCCCTAGAATGCAGTATGCAACCATATTCAATTAAAGCCAATAAATATTGTTTGATGATGCAAGCCTAGGAAAGAACAGTTTGTACAACAAACATTTTGATAAATAATTTTTCATATAAATATACCTTTTTCTTTAGCTATTGATTACCATTACAGAGCAGAGAATATTGACATGTGCATGAAACCATAACAAGTTAAAATCAAGTTTCAGATAGAGTATCTCTGGTTCGTCTATGTTTTTAGAATTAAACAGAAATGCTCAAGTTCTGCAATAGATTCTGTAACCAGCTCTACCACAGACCTGTCAAGGTTGACTAACCATCCAAAATGTCATTCGCCTGTAATCTCACTGACAAGCAGTGACAGGGCAAAGATGCCAGTCCTTGAAGGGGATTTACCTCCCAGCCAGGTTCTGCTGATTAACAGGGCTTCTGTGCCACCCTTTGTTCACATACAAGAAAACAAAATCAGAGTAGAAACTTTAATCACCCCCCTCATTGGCAGAGGTTGAGAAGTGGAGTAGAAAGATTTCTGAAGTAAATGACATTAAGTTTAAAAAAAATATTAAAATAATAAAAATAAAAAAAACACCATCAGGATCAAGTTCTCTTACTGCCAAAGTCCTAAGATTTACTTCAGTTTGCCCATTTGCAGCAGTGCGTAGGAGCTGTTCATCCTTCACAGGATAAAGTGACTTACAATTCAAAACTAAGGTAATAATGTACCATTTAAGATGATATACTTTGAATATAAAATCCAGACTATCTGCCAATTCATCTGGGGAAAAGTGGGCATGTTTTCATTTGTTATTAATAGTACACTTACTCAAAAGGACTTTGAGCCCCCTAAACAATGAGTAAATTGGTGCAAATACTAAGAATTTCAAACAAAAACTTTTTTTTTAATCTGACAATTCAACATGAATGATTTCACAACAAACTTTTGAGCTTTTGTTTCAAAATGCTGTTTCATTTACAAATTAGTTTAAATTAAAAATGAAGATAAAATAAAATAAAATAAATCATAAATTTTAAATCAAGGGAATTATTCTAGTTTAATCAGGGGGATTGTAATTACACTATTTTACATGGTGAATAGAAACCATAAAGAATAAATCCACTCAGCAACTAAATATGCTTTTTGTAACTCTTCTATAAAGGATACATATGAAATTTCTCATATGAGCAAGAAAATAATTAATGCCCACAAAAGGCGGTTGTTTTACTTTCACAATTCCTAAAACAAATCCATAGAAAGAGGCAAACTTTGATCTGAAATACAATGTCTTAAATTATATGGGCTAACCAAGCCCACCAAAAAATTTATTCTCAGATCAAGACTAAAAACTACAATCAAGTTAGTGCTGAAATTGTACATCATCTCCATCTCTGGCTGGAAAAATGATACCACATGGAAAACAAATTAAGGAAAAGATAAGCCCTTGTCCAATTGTAAATATAAGCATTTGAAATATACATTCATAAAAAGCAACAGTCCCTCTACCTCTGAAATGTCTCCCAGTAATGATGTGAGTGTACTATCACCATCAAAAAATAGGTATTGTTCATTTTCTTCTAAGCATTTTTCAATGAATACTGGTGCATTGGGAAGAAATTTATGAAGATCCCAATCATAAAAAAACTTGTTCTTAAATGTCTGTTTCTGTAAACATTTTTAAGAAGCATTATCAAAATACCTACAGGAATGTTTAAAAACAAAGTAACATTTTAACTGTGAAAAAATTCTTTACAATTCATGCAACCGGATGAACAAGTAAAAAGTATAACATCATGATAGCCTTTATAGATTTTTGTGTCATTTTAACAGAACAAAAAAAAAAAAAGAAAGAAAGAAAGAAAACCAAAATGTACTACAGAAGTAGCGACTCTTAGAGGGGCAGACCAGTACCCTGTTTAAGGAAAATGTGGTCAAAACTTGGCTTACCGAAGACATTCTGATGGGTTAGCTAAATGCAGCTTAGATAATACATTTTTTCATAAGCAAATTTCTCCAAGAATTTCCAATCAAGTTCTCCACCCCATAGTCTGTACTTACTAACTACTTGTTTAGGAGAAACAAGAGGTGGCTACATTTCAACTGCAAAGCAATTGTGGTGTTAACATGACAGCCATCCCAGAGGCAGCTTGCTGTTTTACCCTCCCCAGCTCTCTTACCTTCCCAGAAGCAATCTGTAAGCTTTTCAAGATTCTGTCAGTCTGGCCCTTTCTATGAAGAATAACATTCTCCAGCCCTATACATGGGTCCATCTCCTCTTTCCAGCTCTTCTGTTCAGCAGGCCTGATGAAGGAATTGGTGAAGAATTTTTGGCACCCTTTTGGAAAGGGTGCTATCAGATCAACAGAGGCCTGCAATTACTTTCATGGAGGAAGTAAAGTGCAACATGCTCTCATCCTACATCCCTCCCAAAGAAACCTCTGACCCCAACAGTCATTTTGACTGAAAGAGAAAATATTCCTCCTTGATTATACATCCTGCTTTTACAGTAACAGAGGAAGCTGAGGTATTACACTGCTAACAGTAATCACATCAGAGAAGTGTACCTAGAAGAAGAATTGGAAGTGACCTGTGTATACTAGTAAGGAATCACTATGCAGATTTGTGCTGTGTTTCTAAGTAGAAGCTAAAGACATCTAAATCTATCCCTCCAGCTGCCTGATGAGCCTATCAGGCAAGCCATAGCATTTAAATACATGCCAGGACAATACTTTAATCTGTGCTTCACAGTGAACTTTCAGAGATGTAGTAACCAACAGATAACCCCAGGCATACACAGACTCTTGGATAGTTTACTGTTCTACTTAAATTAAATATTCATTTATTCAAGTCTTAGGATTTAGGAAGGTTTCTTATTAAAAAGAGCAAACAATGAAAGTACAAATTGTACTGAGAAGTACTGATAAGATGGGGGCATTTTAAGCCCTGTCTCCCATTTAAATATGATTGTTTCATGGCTGAAGTCTGGAGTCTAGTTTTGATCTGGAGAATAGGTTCAGTACTATACCCAGGTAATGCAAATGCCTACCAATACAAAAATGTATTATGAGTTTTCAGGAACACATTAATTTCACTGATGTGCATGGAATTATCAGTTCTACAAGAATGCTTGGATTTTATGCTGATATACTTACAGGAGGGGGGAATATGTTATAATAACTGTAAAAACAATCATTCTTAATTTAAAAGTTCTACTTACTAATTCAGAAAATATGGACAATAGTGTACACCTTACATGATCAGACACACCACATCAACCAGTGAAAGACAAACAGGAACAAACAAGGAATAGCTGTGGGCTTAATATTCTGCACTGGCACACAGAACCTGGCTCAGTTCCTGCCTATACAACAGACCTTTGACAAATTACTGAATCTCTCAGTAGGAGAGTAATTGGGGAGTTTGCTGGCTAGAAAACAACCATTCCATTGGTGCGGGGGCAGGGGGAATAATGACAATTTAGCACTTCCTTTGCTCTGTCAAGATAAAACTGAGATCATTGCAAAATTGTATAAAGGCCAGAAAGACACACTCGTATGCCCCATAATAGCCTAGGGGCTTTGGCACTGAGACAACATACGGAAGATGGAAGTTCAAGTAATGTCTGATTTGAACCTTGAAACTTGAGCTTAGTTTATGCCATATCTCTAGTGAATATCTTAACAAATGGATTCTGGGTTATTCTGACTCTCCCTTTCCCAGCACCAGCATCCCATCTTGATATTGAGAAACAGTTTTTGTTTCAGCAAAGCAGTGCTACTCAACATGAAAACACTAAGATGAACCATATTTAATCAGCATTGTTGTTATGTGTTTGCTCAGTGTCTTTCCAAGGGCCCTCAGATGCTATCAGAGTACAAAGAGAAAAAGATGTCCAGCTTCTTAGTAGCATTTTAAAAAATTAATTCTAAGGAACACTGAAAATGTGGACACAGTAGCTGTCATTACAGTGAGCCTATGTAGGATTTTCAAACTGAGCAAATCAAAATCCTTTGGATATTGCACAAATTATATACAATTTAATGAGATCTATGCTGAACCACATTAATTATCAGAGGGTACAGAACATGGTACGAGAAGACTGCTACATGATTTTTAAGCCTTAGCATCTAAGATTTCTCAAAAACATAAGGCCTCCCATCGAGTTCTTTCACAGCTGTTTATTCAACAGCAACAGTCTTTTTGGATTAAAAAACTAGTTTCAGGACTGGGTTTTAAATTTTGGGGTCCTTTCCCCATACTTTACAAGATTATTTCCCAAAGTGACATTTCATCTCTCAGAATTACAGCTCTTAATAAGGAATTCAAAATTAAACTCAGAGCTTAGTTTATCTAATTCTTTGAAAAATACAGATTAAAGTCCTCTTAGTCCCCATACCTCTCAGAATACTTAGGATTATGCTGTCCTTATCCATAAATAGACAGAAGTTGACCAAATCATGCTTCCTACAGCTATGTAGACCTCTTCAGAAAGAAAGGCATGCCACCACCTTGTCATAAACTACGCCAGCCACAGAGGGTAGGGACATTTGCTTTAAAAGCGCAGTGCTTCCTGTGGCAATACACAGGTTCCTAAGTGCTGAGTTTTTCAGTTAGTAGCTGCCCAACATCAGGTACATTTATTGTAAACAGTGAATGAGCAGCATTAAAATAATACTAATCAAATACATCTTATGCCACAATATGCTGTCAAGGCCAAGCCTAGTAGAGGACATAAATAGAAACTGTTGTCTTGTTTCATAAAAATGTGACATTTGGCAATATCTCTTCAGAAAGAAATGTCCTGGAAGCAGGAAACTGCACAACAAGCTGTTGTGGTGTTTATTTTTGGTTTGGTTTGGAGTTTTGGTTTGGGGTTTTTTTAGAAAACTTGTAAGGTATGCAGTATTGAATGTGCTGGAAAGCCCACCTTATAGGGAAGTTTACTCATCTTTCTTTTCTTTGATAAATAAAAAAAGAAAATTCCATCATCCTTTTGAAGAAGCCTCACAATTTCCTAAGCAAAGAATTTATGCTCTGAGAAACCCAAACAATTTCTCAGAAAACAAAGGCTGAGCATGTACATCTGACACTCCCTCATCTGTTCTAACATTTTCTTTATTTCCATAATTACACACCATTTTCCAAATAAAACAACATGGCCTATGCCTTTATACATCCTTAGATAAAAGTCTACTGCTGGGTATTATGCTACTTGTTCCAGACAAACCGAATTCATTAGAGTTCTTTAAACAAAAAGAACAGAGATATTTGTTTTTACCTACAGCTTAAACGAAAGGAGTGAAAATTTGCAGCCTTTTGTCAGCCACCTAATTTTGAAGCTAAGTTAACTCTGAATTTTAAATGAAGGTGGCTCTGCTGCTAGTTGAAAATAATTTCACCATGTGACTGCTGATAAAATTATTAAAATAAATACCTTGGAGAAAAGAGACCTTCTCATATAAAATTTTTAACTTAATAAAAATATTCTGGACTATTATCATAAGGTAAGTTATATAAAAATACAGGATTTGGAGAAAAATTAGAGTACGTGGTATCTTAATTTCTATAAAGTGGATATTATATTATATTATCTTTTGTTTAATTTTGCCATGTCATAATGTTTGACAATGTAATAAACAACATTTTCACAGCAAGTGAAATTTGTGGAATTTTCCATTTCTTCATTTGAGGTAAGGCCTGATACCTGTGTACTAGAAGGCTCATAGGGACCAGGCAACAGCACAGAATTGCACTGCTGAGAACATCCTAGGGATAATTTGGACAGAACATAGAGGCTGTACAATTCAGGGGTGTTTGGCATGGCTGCCCATAATTCTTTCATCATTATTTTCTGCAGCCAGACCCACAGCATGCACCTTTTGTCTGCAGACCTGTTTATTAAACAAAGTTTCTGAAGTGATATTTAGAGCAGATAGTAACTATGATTCTCTAAATTTCCCATTCCATAAACACTCTCAACTGCAGAGTTAAAGAGCTTTAATACCAGCCCAAGCCATTTCACTTCAGTATCCTCGGGTCTGTGCAAGGTCTGGTCTTTCTGTCCCTCTCTCCCTCCCCTTATCTGCTTCTAACACTACAAAACTCCCCAACAGGCCAGGGCAGATATTGCTACTCCCGCATTCCTCAGCAGAAGAGCTAATGGTCCCCTTTCCCCATGCAGATCCTGAAAGGATTAATCTTAAAACTCAGCCCCGCCTCTTGTTTTATCCACATGACTCTGACAAAGACCAGAGCCTCTCCCCACCTCTATGAAAAGACAAGATAGAAGGAAAAATGTCAGGTTAAATATAACATTCAAACTTACTTTTCATAACTGCCTCTATGTTATTCTTTTTTCAACACATTTGCAATTGATATATGTGAAATATTTAAATCAAGATGTTTATGGAAACAAATAGCAAAACAAGCTCTTTCTAAAACACAGAAATCGGTGCAAGAGGAATTTCTGCAAATAAACTTAACCATGTGTCCTCCTCACATTACAACATCTGGAAAAAAAGTCTTTTCCAAGCTCTTCTGAATTTCCTGATCTTTATTGAATATCCCCCTTCCTCCCTTGCTGCCCTCCCCAGTCCTTGAAAATTCTATTTGCTAAATTTTCCTTTTCTTTGTTCTGACAAACATTAGTCAAGGTGGATTACAGATTACCTTTTTCCCTTCTTTTTTAAGAGACTTTCCTGCTGGCACTTGACTGATGCATTAATATTGTTGGTCTTAAAGCTTTAAGTCTCAGAAAATACTGTAGAAAAGAAACATCAACTTTCAAAAAGATTTATTTAATTTAAAAAAAAAAAAAAAAGGAAAGAAGGAACCCATTTGAGGGGCTAAATTGAGTGCTCAGATACAACCATCTTCTGAGAAGCTACAAAGCCAGTGTCAATCATACAAGAGTAGGCAGAATGGGGAAAAAAAAAAAAAATCAATCCAGAATGTTAATGAAAACATATCTACTGCAATGAGCATATACAGTAACCACCATTACTGCTTAACTATGGATTGAACAAGTTTTCTCATGCTCACACTCTACTGTGATAAGGTGATGCTCTATGGTGATAATGGGCATATCTGTTAAGTGAAGTCACTGCTGTAATGTACCATGCTGAAGTACGCAATGCCTTTCACTTTGATTTGCAGTTGTTATTATTTAGTAGTAAATGGACCTTGGTAACCAGATGGTTAATCTTTCCCTTTCATTACGATCTGTGTGATGTGACAAGAAGGAATGTTATCATAACTTAAAGACAACAAGGATTATGTGAATGATAGTTGTTTGAAGGGCCTTGAGAAACTTCTTTATCCTTAAAAACCTCCAAAGGTTCCTAAAAGCTGCTACACCTATATATCCATCACTCAGTATAGTAAAATATGCTAACCAGTTTTTATAAGGAGCCTTAGATGAGTTAAAAGTAACAGAAAAAAATTAAGTTGATTATACTTGGCTTCACTTTAAATGTTATCAAGGATGATTTTGTGTGTCAGTCCAAGAACTTTAGCTAGCTGTTAGACACAGTGAAATCTGAAACTTTAGTTGTCACAGTTTATAGTTTTAAACTCTGTTAAAAATACACATACGGTAATTAGGAATTCACTTAAATTTAGAATGTTTTAAACTATTCATTGTCATGTGACAGGCATTTGAATTGGGCTCGCTTTTGAGTTCACTTACACTGTTTTACCCTGGAACAATATTATTGTCAATGGTGTTAGCTCTGGTCTTGGAGTTTGGATATCAGTCACTTATACGATCACACACTAAATCCTGCTTTTCTGTATTGGTGATCTTCCTCATTATCATTGTTAGCCCTCAAAGGTAATGATATGATATTGGTACAGGAAAACCAAACTGATTAAGAAAAGGCAAATCTTTCTATTAGTATAAGGACAAGCGCAAGGCAGTATACTCCCACTATGGCTAAGTGGTTTTTTTCCATTTTGCTGGTGAATATGAAGGATGCTTAAAAGTAACTCAGTGTTCTTAAGTCTACAGAATCAGACAATTTCCCCTCAGAAGAAAAATAAAAGAATAACCTGTGGAAGTCTAAAGCATTATTGTTAATTTTGGCAATTTTTGGAACATGAGAAATTCCAGAGAACAGAGAAGAAAAGGGAAGGAGAGGAAGAAAGCAACCAAAGATGGTTTGGAATGGTAAACGAATTAAGAATGAACAAATAACAATTTGATGCAGGTTGACACGATCCATCAGCAAAATTGTGGCAAAGTTGATAGTAGATGCAAGTGAAAAATAATTAAAGATTAATAAAGTCAGCCAACATAGCTTTATAGCTCCATTCCTTGGTCAGGCCTGTCTTTTCTTGACAAGAACACAATATGGACAAGAAAATGAACTATATTTTGAGAAGTTGTAGCTACTACGAAGTGCTTCACAAGTTTCAGATAAAATTAGTCGGATATGTCATTGAAATTTCTACTAAACTTACAAAAAACTGGGAGCAGGTGTGTGGGGGTATGAACATAACAAAAAAAACCAAAACCAACCATCTAGTGAGTAATACATCATCCAGTATAAGCATTTATTTATTTATTTATTTAAATTTGAGTCCTTCACTAACCCAGCTGAGCAACTCTCCAACTGTCACACACTTCAGTCTTGACTAAATTCTCTCCTTTACCTGTCAAAATCTATCAACTTCATCTCATTACTGGGAGGACTTGCAGTAGTGTCTTTGAGAGTGCAGAAGTAGTCCATTTTCTTTTTTTTAGGTTAGGAACATCTCCTCCCATTTTACCACACCAAGATTGATCTATGGCTGATGAAACCAAGACTTCTGAAATTTCAGTGTTTTTTTTTTAATTCTGTTTAAAAGACATCACTCAATGTCAAATATAGATGTAACAGCATTAAATGTAAGGAACATCTAGTGACGACTTTATGCAATGCTACTCTCTATCAGGTTCAAGGTAGAACCTCGAGACCCAAGATTTACAGATGGGTCTAAAATACTGAGAGACTTACAGTTTGATAGCCAGGCTGAGTTGCAGGTAGGTACGGTTACAAGCTCCTTAATCAAAGTGCTGTCTATATGGGGAAGAAAAAGAAGGAAAAAACCCAAATAAACCTTTCTTCTTTTTTCTTCTTTTTTTTTCTTTCTTTTTTTTTCTTTTTTTTTTCCTAAATGGCTACAAATTGATTTGGGGCCTGGGTCAGGATTATTATTGCTCTAATGTTGTTGAATATGTACAGAATTGATTTTAAGCATTCCAAATGAACACTAGGATGGTCAGGGAAAAGAGAGCAGGAGGAAAGAACCGATTTTGCAGGCATGTTCCCTTTGCTTTCAGGGTGATGAAACAATCCTCTAGATGACAGATATGTGCATATGTATCATTATTCCCCCACAGGGAATTCCTGAAGGAAGAGCTATTCCCTGAAAGTCAGGCTCTTCAGTTGCTCCTGTTATTTTCACCCTTCTTCCTGATCCACATAAAATTAGTTTGGAATATAAAAAAATCCAAATGAAAATGACGCTACTGGTTTTTTACATCAGTGGTAGGAATGACCCTTTCATAAAACCGCTTTTGTAATCAGAATTTGATTATTCTTTACCATATAATAAAACTAGCTATAGTAGCATTCTCCTAGTGCCACTATACCAGACCTAAAGTTCTGTCAAGATTTCCACTGTAAAACCAATCACTAGGGGTTTATATCTCAGCTCTTTTTCAGTCACATGGACTTACAGTTGAAATAAAACTTGTCAGCCCACATGCATTTTCCATATTGGGGGAAAAAAAAAAAAAAGTAGGGGTGGGCATAGAATTAACTGGTCAAAATATTTTCTTACTGTAAGATCCTGAAAAGCATTTTCAGGTAGTTGTAATTATCTGAGTCATAACAGAATTCTAATGTTTAGCGGTTCTCTAAGTTCAGCACAGATGTGTCTTCTGCACTTAATAAACTAGCAAACATTAAACAGCAATAGATATGAAACAAAACTCTAGGTTCTAACATTCCTGGCATGCAGATGTGTGTGGCTGTATGGCTCAAATTTTGTAGCCAAAACCTGCCAGACCACCACAACTTTAACAGGTCAAATCTGGAAGTAAGAATTCAAATGTTTGAAAATGTGGGAAAAACACAGATCTACGTTCATTGCTAGCATAAATGTTTGTCTTTATATAGGTATGCAGCAGAACACCCTTATCATTAAATCTGTTATTCTATCACACAACAAATTTACCTTAATTCAGAATTCCTTTGATACTAGGAATTGTTCTATATGGAAACAATTAAGCTACTAGCTGGAGCAATTTAAGGCAGTCCTGAGACTAATCTCAGCAGCACCAAGGGCTACAAGACTGTTCTTGCCCAAAAGTACATATAAGTCTATTTGACATATTTGAAAAATCAGCCCACAGCCTACTTTTATCATAGCCTACTTTCATATGCACAAAGAATCTCAAGGAAAGTAAAGAGTTAATTTTTTGTGCCCAAGTCACTATACTGATAACTGTGTTTTGTAAGTAATAATAGACTATGATCATTTTCAGCCTGTGTAAATGTTTTTCTAACTGAAAGAAGGAGTGTTAGACGGGACACAAAGCTGCCCTATAGGCTCTGAATCTTTGGTTTCCCCATTCAGCTTCCAGAAGTCAACAGAAACATCATGGAATGAACCAATAAAAAGACCACTGTAAAGAGCACCATATTTAGTTACTAGGTTTTTTTCCCCCAGAATTCTAAGTGGCTAAATTAGGAGATCTCTCACTGACAACAGGAAGTTATTTTACCCATAAAAGAGTAAAAGTTTCTCATACCTTACCTAGACAAAAGAAAAGAGAGTACAGCATGAGTCACAATATAGTTTGGAATCAGTTAAGCCTTGTACTGACTTTAAAAATTGCCTAAATAATTAGATAGCATCTACTGAGTAATAATGGATTAAAAGGACTGCTTGTCTCTGTATTTTATAGAAGCAATTATCATAGATCCACCGCTATCAGTTTCCTCGCTCTCACCCTTAATACTCAAATATTTATTATGCCATACTGCATTTTCAAAACCACAGTTCCCTTCAGAACTTCTCAGATGCTTAAAAGTAAGCTCACTCTTTAGGAGAAGGTAGCAATAAGCAGCTCCAGCTGAGAATAGCAGTGCAGTTAATTCTCACAATGCTGTGTAAAACCAGCTTCTCCATGTCTGTGCTTAAAGGGTCAGATGAACTCTTTGGTCTGCAAATGTCTTGGCATCTCAAGATACAAGTGGATTTTACTCCGAAAATAACATCCTCCTCTGAGCATTTGGACACTAATGTCAGTGAAGTCAGGTTACCTTCTCCTAAATAAATATATTGGCAATCCAAAGCTACCCAGAGAAAGAAAAGAAGAAAAACATTTCAGTCTTGAAGAGCATGCTAGGCTCCAATTGCCACACAGTGATTAAGTGATCTTGGTGCCAGACCTTATGGTGTCCATATGTTTTACCACTGTCAAGACAGTACAATAATGGCAAACTTTTTATAAAGAAGTGCTTTGAGAACTACCAATGAAAAAGGCAATATAAATCCAAAAAGTTTATTATTATTATTATTATTATTATTAGAAAGTAAATACAGTCCCTTAAGATACATTTGGTCTGTGTTCAGGAATTTTAAATTCTTGCTGTCTACTGCCAAATCTATGGCACCTGGGTTTTTTTGTTTTGTTTATTAAGGAGGAGTAGGTATAAGAGGATTTAAAATGAGACCTTTTCCACAATAACTGACAGCCACAGTATAGTGCCTGATTTATACATACCAAAATATCTGACACTTCTAGATGCAGGATACTTAGCAGACTTGGCACAAGAAGGAACTACTTTTTAAAAAAAAAAAAAAAAAACAGAAGCTGCTGGTCAGAAATCAGACCTCTTTGCTTTGGTTGCTGGAAGCGAGGTTCACAGCACTCTTTCAGCTGAAGTCCTATTGCAGAAGAACACGCTCCCCAGAAACATCAATGCTCCACTGGAGTGCTGACACGTCCACATGTCTTTACTGTCGCTGACGTACCATGGCTGTCATTTAAAAGAATTTGGTTTGGGAGCCTAGTTCTAATCACCTTGCATTAGAGTAAACTAGAAACAATTATAATGAAGTCAAAAGTGCTATACAATGTAATGCAAGATGACTGTAAGATGAGAATCCAGACATTTTGTCCATTTCTATAAGATCAAAGAGGAAGAGATGGACACAATTCCAGCATGAAAATATAAAGTGTGGAAGGAAATAAAGAAGAATCAAAGAAACCGATGATTCCTGACTTCAGGAAATAAGATATAAGGACTGAACAGAACCTAAAAGCTGGGGTGAAGAAAAACAGCAGCTCTGTCCTGTAATGCTATGTGAAATGACCAGAAAAGTCAGCATAGCTGGACTGTTTATACAGCAAATCTATTGTTCAATGCTAAGTTCAGTGTAATTTGATCCCCAAAACAGAACATGATTCTGTAATGGCAACGTATGCATTTCAATTAACTCATTCATTTTTCTTCCTGAACTACTGTTCATAGGAAAGTGAAGATGCTGATATCCCCCCAGCACATCTCTTTCATGAAGTGAAAAAAGTGACCGAATTCTTCATAGATCATCCTCAATATGCTCATGTCTTATAGGTGATGCTCATGTCTGCAAAACGTCCTAATTCTTCAAATTATGATTACTTAAAATATATCAAAAACCATAGCCACCAATTCTAGATCTTCTTAAATTGCATAAGCATATAGAGCTATGAAGCTGAAAATTTTAATTTAAACATCTGAGCAGGAAAGTAACCTTAATTCCAAATGAGATTCCAAAAGATATTTCATTTATTTTCTTGCTAAGGGAAGAGACTATGTTCCTGCAGTATTTTCATTTAAATACCTCCCTCAGCTTTCTTTTCCTGCAGAGTACCTTCTCCTCACAGTTCAATAGTTAATAAAAGGAGTGAAAAATTGGGGCATTTAACAAAACATCAATTAATGCTGCCCTCACAAAGCAGGGCCACATATATCATAGCAAGTGACAGAACTATGAAGTGACATAAGGAGCATGGAGATACTGCCTGGAGACAATAAATTTACTATTCCATTTTGAGTCAAATCTTAAGGTTTCCATTATGCATTGAAACTTTTGTCAAAACAAGAACGTGTGTGTGCTTGTGAATATGGAAGGCTGCAAGTCTGCTCTGCCCAATTCTTGGCAAAGTCTCTATGCATATGACTTGCAGTGATATTACTCTGGCTGTCCCACATCCCAGGACAGTACCCTAACTAACAAGTTGTAAAGTATGAGTCAGTCTCTCCTTCTTACAAAATACATTTCAAAGGGAACTAAGCTGAAATGGAAACATCTCCACAAGATTTCCTCTGCTGTAAATACCCAGACCAGATCTTAGTACTTCACACAGAAGACAAAGAAACATCTTTTTTTTTTTTTCCCATACAAAACCCCCCATGTTAAGATGGCACCACGCTCAAAATATTCCAGAGGTTTATGTATTCACTTGGCATTGGTAAAACATTAGCAGTTTGAAAGGGAAGAACGCATAAGGTGTGATGTTCTCAGGGATCAGTGATTGTACCATGTAACATGAAACAACTTGCTTATGCACAAAGGCTGCAGTGAATTAAGCAGCAGTTTATTTTTCACTTATTTTAAAGTGAAGCCTTCAGCTGTGCCTCAGCCAAGACTTATGTGTATGTTTCTGTCTTGGGAGAAGGAGGGAGGACAAGAAAAGGAATAAGCAAGCATAGAGATGAGAGTCAGGCAACAAAATATTTCTGCCCATATTTTTGTACTCATGCCATTTTTCAAGGGTTAATCTCAGCAGCTAGCAGGTTAACTGCCTTATTTTTATGGTCTAAATAACTCTCTAGCTATCTCATTAATTGTAGTCAATTGATTGTGACAGCAAAATGTTGGACCAGAAACTGCATCCGTAAAATGGGTAATCATACAGACAATTTTAGGGGAAATAGTCAAATAAATGCCCTTATAATTGCTGCAAGCAATTATTTTTAATTCTTTATAACATTATCTCTGTGTGAATCCTTTATCTCTATAAAGAAGGCAACTACCAATGGCTGTTGCATCTTCAACCTTCTCCAAAAGACACCCCAATCCTTTCAGAATCAGGTCACAATTAAATATGATTCTGGCCAACACCGAGTAACCCATGTCAGGGTCACATAAAACTGAGGAGCCTCCATATCAACTTCCATACTCCACACAATGGGCTTTCTTAGCGGGCGATTCTGTCGTGTGCTGCTAAGACAGCACAGTCCCCACAATAACTTGGGCTGGAGAGATGGCTGCAGCCTCACCTTACTGCCACGCTGACCTGTGAAGCAGGCCCAGCACACCAAGATAATTTTCCTGCATCATTCTTCTGCACAAAGTGCATAAAAGACATCTCATGTCCTTAAGAGCAAGAGCTTCCATAAGAGTTTTGCACAGGCACACATTCTCCAGACACAATTATGGCTGAAGGAATAATGCCTAGGCTCCTACTACTTCTTCTCACCTTTTCTAACAAAAGACCTAAGCTGACATTTTCTAGGCAAAGCCATAGTGCTTACAGCCTTTGGATCACAGGCACAACCCCTCAAGACAGTGAAACTGGCTATTTCACAGTCCAGTGTGGAAGAGAGGTGATACAGTTGATAGGTGGTACTTCGCACCTCACAGTCATCCTTTGTCATTCCTCTGATTATTGCAGACAGAACCACAGATCTCCCTACCAGCTGCTTGTGTGTATGTCCCATCCCTTAGGAATACTTTTGATTCCATTAAACTTCAAGGAATTTAGCAAGTCTTTGAACTCTCCCCACTGCTTTTCTACCCCTTCAGCAGAACAGAAAAAACACTGTCCACTCCCCCAGTTATAAATGGATTTATAAGAAAGAAAACTGTTGACTTGATGAGATAAAAGTGTTCAGAGTTAGTAGCAGTCTTTTCCCGGCAGGGGAAACACACTCTTTCCTAAGCTCTCATTGAGAGTCTGCCCAACATACAACCATTCTTCAGGAAAAAAATCGTGTGTTTTCATTTAACATGTTACCTTATGGTTTTTGGCAGCTTTCTCAGCTTCTGAGTTGCAAACACGTCACTTCTTTCACAGTAGAAGCTTCTCAGAGCTGGTTTTTGACGACTTCTTTGTAAGAAATCAACAGCACACCATGTTGCTGTAAATCTGGGACTAGAGCTTTGAGTCCATCTAAAATTACAAATAAAACAGAATTAGAGGATATAGCAATAACAAAATCCACAGACATAATTACCACATGTTTCCAGTTTGTAGGACAGACAGAGGAGGATATAGAACACAGCATGAATACAGAGTGCAACTATGGCTGTGTCTATCCCATAGCTGTGTTCTCTTCCCATGCTAAAGCCTTGCTTATACCCACAGAAATGAAAGGCCAAGTCTGTGTTCCATATGGCTAAAGTCTCCATATCTAAGGATTTAGACTAGTTATGGCGCAATCTACTATTGCATTTCAACTGACGAGAAACAATACTATTGTTGTAGCAGAAACACCACCTCAGTCCCATAACCTGCAAACATGCATTCCAAAGATCATATGACACTTGAAGAGATGGGGAGGAGAACAGATGGAACGGTGTAAATGGAAATATGCTGCTGCTGCTTTATGTATAAAGAGGGAATACCAGTCACAGTACTTCCTGAACATGTCTCCTACTGAAAGGACTTTTTGTTGTTGGGTTTGGATAGGGTGGGGGTTTTTTGGTGGGTTGGGGTTTTTTGTGGGGTTGGTTTTTTTTTAGAAAAGCAGTTTTCTCATGGTTGTTTCATATTCTGTTTTCTGGGTAATAATCTAATAAAAACATGCTGATTACCTGGTTAAAACACTGCACTCAGCCATCTGCAATCACAGATAATTGCTGAAAAAGTCCTGGTGCATGTTCAAATATTATTAATTGCACCAACATACATCAGAGTTCCCATTTCTCCAATGATTAGAGGTAGAACTGAGTTGTGGATGTGGAGGGGTTTGTTCTCTGAAGAGAAATACAGGTTTTTTCATAGCCAACATAGAATGAAATTAAAACTAGAGATGAAGTTTTGAAATCTATAGAGCAGTAATTCTAGCTTTAGTCACTGACTTGTGAATAAGAATCACAGCAGTTATTGGGAATAAAGCCATATTTTCTGATTCAAATGTTTTCCAGTTATGTGTTGTCCCCTGTAGAAAGAGACATGCAAGCACATGGGAAAGAAGAGTCACAATTCCTAAGACAGCTGCCCTATAAATCAGAATGGCTTTTGAAGTGCTGTATGAAAGCATATAAAAATTTCATTTGTGTGAAAACAATAACACATTCTTATTAGAGGGGAAACGTTAGCACAGAAAGAAAAAAAAAAAAACACAGGAATAATTAAAAAAAAAATCACTAAAACTTTTTGCATTGGTCTAAGGTTTTAATAAAATCTACTCCAGTTTCTCAATTAACTTTTTTGACGTAATCTTTTGCTTCTTGTACCTGTTCCCTTTCTAAACTCTATACGGAAGCAAAGGACCTAAAATACAACAATATTACCACCCCAGCATTCCCATCCACTTCTGAAAAATGAAGTTATTTGTGAAGCTAACAGAAACAGTGGCTAATGCAAAACACCTAAGAACTTGGTGCCTAAGGGAACTGTCCATCTCTAAGTGTTACCAAAACACATTCCTCCATGGGTAAGGACATGAAAAACACCAGCAATTCACTTTCAGTGAATCAGTATAGGACCAGAGCATAGCTATATTCATGACACATTAAAAAAAAAAAAAGCAGCAGACTTCCTACTCTGATTTACATGGCTTAGACTGTAAAAAGGTTGCTTGGAAATAAATCTTGTGTCTTGCATTTGCAACAGGCAGAATCTTTAAAACAGACATTAGGTGATGTTTTTAATAGTAGCTAAAAATCAGGTTTCAAAGACACTACGGATAGACCCTAATGTTACCAACAGATGTCTTGAAGGAGTTAAAAAATACTCAAATTAGATACCCGTGGTCAGGAGTGTGAAACATAAAACTTCTGAAAAGCCTGTTTGTATTTTTTTTTCAGAAGCCTGCTGGTATTTTTTTTCAGGTCACTACGTATTTTGAAAATCCAGCCCCAAATTACTAAGAAACTCCAGGTCCATTTAGAAACAAATGGACAATGATTCTTAGGAAGCTAAGTAGGCTTCTCATTCATTTTTTAAACCAAGACTTGAACTATAAAGTTATTCATACTCTTCCAAACTTGTACACACTTATGCATTATTTCTTCATGGACGTGCTTCTAGAGTACAAGCATCTTGAAGTATGAGCAGTCTTTCATATGTAAACATTTAAAAATCTCATACAGTATTAAATAACTTAAAACCTGCATTTAAACAATATAGTAAATGCAGTATTTATTTTTGAACTTAATTAAAAAAATAAATCTTTAAGTGCTATTTAGCCCCTTTTACTAGAGGTTCAAGTATAGATCTAGAACAATTCACTTCACTGGTATAGACTAATTTTGCATCTATAGCTGCATAACAGCATATCTTGCTGACTAACTTGTAATACTAATAAAGAGCAATAACCTGTTTCTTTCTGATACTGACAATCCCAACCATTATTTAGTTGAACTCTTAGTACACATTTACATTCACCTTCCATAGCTTAGTTTTTTAAAAGTGGATGATAAACAGAAAAACATGGCTTATATTTCACATTGTTCAAAATGGGGGAGGGAGGGAAGGACAGGCAGGCAATAGCACATAAATTGTTCTGCCTCTGGATAATTACTTTGAAAACACTGAAATCCTGAATGTGTAAGTCTTCCTCCTGGTACTCAACAATTTGGTTTACAGGAGGACAGCAAATACGCAACATACCTCCCTCAGTAAATTCACCGTATCACTGGGGCTCTCAGCTTGCTGATCTCTGGGAAAGGTCATTCTTGGCTACGTTGCTGCCACAAGGCTACACATCATAGTGTTAAGCTTTTTAATACAATTTCTGGCAACAGGAATCCAGGAGATCAATAGTGCTGTTTCTTAGGCTCTAAAACTGCTTTTACTGGTATACTGTATCATCAATGCCCAATAAAACAAAATGCTGACATGTCATCTCTTCCTCATAAGATTTGTCACTATGATTTCCTTTTACCATGTTGAAAAAAAAACTTTATGAATGGAAAACATGCATTGTAAGTAATTCAACCCATCAATCTTAAAGCAGATGACAAACAATAAAGAGACTAATTCCATATGACACTTACGCCCCTTACATTAGAAACTTAAACACTAATCGGCAGGGGTGTAATGTGAATGATACATCCCACTGCCCATCATTAGTCCCACCATCAATGCAAGCCAGTTCTGACTGGGTGGAGATCATGGTCCGTATTGTCAAGTGTATACAAGTATGAGAAATAAAAAATCCTGAATAATACAAAAACGGCATAGCTGCATTGGCTTAGAATTCAGTCTCATTTCTGCATTTGCACAATACCATAGAAGTACAAAGATAATATTTTTTAAAATACTAATTTTAAGAAGCTATATTTCTTTTGTAAAAAAAAGTGTTCTTTCTATGTAGTCATACATTCTAAAACAATTTTAGCAGAATTGAATTGAGAGAATGTAAAACTTGTATGACATGAAAATACTTTTGGAACATAAAGCTCCCTGCAGAATTTAACCTAATCAGCTAACCAGCCAGCCAAAGAGTCTGACAAACAGGTTTGCTTTTGAAAAGCAATGATGAGAATTGTGGAAAAATGTAAATTTATCCCACCCCTGTTCTGCCTGCAGTGCTCTTCTGCAGAAAGGTGGGAGTGACAGCAAGTATGATGACACTTTACATGACAGCACTTAAATCCAGCTAAATCCATCATTCAGAACTCCGGTACAGCCTACTTTCTCTTTACAAGTATTTATCCAATAGCAGATGACTGATTTTTCACAACCATGTGGTAAGAACATACTCACTTTTTCTAATGAGGATACACTTTGTTAATACAGGACAGCTGCCACAGGCAGCTCAAAAAAGTTTTAAAGTTGTCACTTGTCTGAGCAGTCTTCCAGCGTGGCTCATTTTGATTATCTCAGAATACACTTCAGGAAAGGTTCACATGTTACCAAAAAAATCCCAACACAAAAATTAGCATCCCTGCAAAAACATGAATTGGTATAATCGAATCACTTCAGGTTTACATGGTAGATGAGGTCCATCTTTCTTTTATTGTTTTCATAAGGTCCCAGTTTTGCTTGGATAAATTACATAGGGAGGGAGGGAAAAAGAGTATCACACTGAAGGACAATAAAAGTAACTCCAATGTCCTGACCATAGCCCACAGCTGCTAGAGGACCCCGCTCACTCACAGAAGCTGAGACACACACATTATCTTGGACAAGCCTGCACCAGTTTGTTTTGTTTCTACTGAAAATGATTTTTCATTCCTACAGTGTGTTCCTACTTTTCCATTCCCTAGAGAAAGATTCTTCTCCAGAGAGTGCAAAAGTAAGGAATGTTCCCCCATGTTTTTTGGAAAAGGGGAATTTACTTCCTCCCTGCTTATATAATAAGTTAAACACTTTCCCTTAATCTTTAACAAAAACTAAGGATTGAGTTTTTCCACAGTGGTAAACCCTGGCTTAATTCTGCTCCCTCTGGAGAATTTTATTTTATTGTATTTATGCAAGGCTCAGTATAAATAAATACCTTTAAAATCCAACCCCCTGATTAGTATAGACATGAAAAGAAATGTGGAAAATGGAAGTAATCTATGGAAGCAATACCTGTGAATCAATAACGCCAACCAATATATATGGATCTCATTATCTCAACATGTGCTTTTTGGAACATTTTAAATTACTATTAAAAATAGCCATACGTACATTTAAAATTAATATTTTAGAGTTCAAATGGTCTGCGTTTGCCAGTGCAGATATGCTTTTGTTATATAGCTCTATTAACTAAAGGAACAAAAGGTATTGTGGAATATAATAGTGTTCTGTGGAAGAAGAGATTTCTACAGGAAAATTATTCAACTATTCTAAATCAATTATAACAGGAACAGCTACATAGCTCTATATCAATCTCCCTATGTGTTCCTAATTCTTTTGTCTATTGCCTGTGGATAGTTTAATAGGAATTAACATATAAAAATATATCCCACTGGGAACAAGATTCAAATAGTTTAGACCATTTTTCTTACTCTAAATTCTCTTTGAGAGAGATGTGTGAGGGACAAGTCAAACCCATCACTTTGTGCAATCAACAGCAGTCTGTAATAAGCTTGAAACACAGCTTCAGGCTTCTCTGTATGGGACAGTTGGATTGGCCACGTATGTCATTGCCGCGTGGGAGTGTCATGGTTTAACTCCAGCCGGCAACTAAGCACCATGCAGCCGCTCGCTCACTCCCCCCCATCCAGTGGGATGGGGGAGAAAATCGGGAAAAGAAGTAAAACTCCTGGGTTGAGATAAAAGCGGTTTAATAGAACAGAAAAGAAGAAACTAATAATGATAATGATAACACTAATAAAATGACAACAGTAGTAATAAAAGGATTGGAATGTACAAATGATGCACAGGGCAATTGCTCACCACCCACTGATCGACGCCCAGCCAGTCCCTGAGCAGCAATTCCCCTGCCCCCACTTCCCAGTTCCTAAGCTAGATGGGACGTCCCATGGTATGGAATACACTGTTGGCCAGTTTGGGTAAGGTGCCCTGGCTGGGCATGAGAAGCTGAAAAATCCTTGACTATAGTCTAAACACTACTGAGCAACAACTGAAAACATCAGTGTTATCAACATTCTTCACATACTGAACTCAAAACATAGCACTGCACCAGCTACTAGGACGACAGTTAACTCTATCCCAGCTGAAACCAGGACAGGGAGAAACCTGCACCAAGTGCAGCACCAGAGCTTTGTGGCCAACCCAACATTTGACAGTCACTATTTGACCAAGAGCCTTCACAAAGGAGAGCAAAGCCCTTTCCAAAAAGAAAGCAGACTGTTCAACTCTGTCAGCAACAGCAATAAAGGCATTTTTCTTAAGCAGAATAGATGTGGACCATATGATAAAGAGGGGTAAGAGAGACCTCAGACATCAGAGCACTTCTGCCTCTGAAGCCAGCTTTGCAGGCTGCTGCCAGACTTACCAGCCACAGGGACATAACATGTTAATACAGAGTCCTGTACTCAGAGAAATGAAGAAATCAGAGTGTATCTGATAAGCATCTGCTAACAGACCAGCCCCTTGGCCCAGCCCTCGAAGAGCACAACAGTGAGCGCTTCCTCTTTCTTTTATCAGAAGGGAATGTCTTCATGCCTCTCCCAGACTCTCCACTCCTTCTCTGGAAGCATCAAAGGAGTTATGAAATGAATTACAGAGACAGCTGCTTCTTGGCTGAAAAACTACCGAGGTCCTGCTCTACCTACCAGCTACATATGGCATGTGGGATGGGGAAAAGAAAATGAAGTTGTCCTGGTTTCAGCTGGGATAGAGTTCGTTGTCTTCCTAGTAGCTGGTGTGCCTCTTTATCTCACAGTAGCCTTGCATTCCGTTCTTAGAGACAAGTTCCACTAAAGAATTACAATGGGCTTACATATACGTTCCACAATGCCACTGCTACATAGTTCATTGCTGCTGTTTGTTAAAAAGGCATTGGCTAGTAAATTTCCATCACGTTCTCACTTTAATGGTACAGGGCTATGTTCTGAGTTCGGTATGAGAAGGATGTTGGTAACACTGATGTTTTCAGTTGTTGCTAAGTAGTGTTTAGACTAATGTCAAGGATTTTTCAGCTTCTCATGCCCAGCCAGCGAGAAAGCTGGAGGGGCACAAGAAGTTGGCACAGGACAGAGCCAGGGCACCTGACCCAAACTGGCCAAAGAGGTATTCCATACTATGGGACGTCACATCTAGTATAGGAACTGGGAGGGAGCATGGGTGAGGAGATCACCGCTCGGGGACTAACTGGGCGTCGATCAGCGGGTGGTGAGCAATTGCACTGCACATAATTTGTATATTCCAATCCTTTTACTATTACTGCTGTCATTTTATTAGTGTTATCATTATCATTATTAGTTTCCTCTTTTCTATTCTGTTAAAGCGTTCTTATCTCAACCCACAAGTTTTACTTCTTTTCCCAATTTTCTCCCCCATCCCACTGGATGGGGGGGAGTGAGTGAGCGGCTGCAAGGTGCTTAAGTTGCTGGTTGGGGTTAAACCACGACAGAAGTAAAGGGAAAAGTTTCATACAGCAACAGCTCACCCACTTCCATTTCTCTAAAGAGATCAAATTTTATTCCTGTTGGTCCTTCTGTCTATCTCAAAGAGTGAAAAATAGGCCACGTACATCTCTGGCAGACCTCACGTTGAAAAGGTTCTGTCAAACCCGTCTCAAATTCAGGGCATTCCCAGAAGGCTGTACAGTAGCAATTACAAGTGGTTAAGAAAAGAAATCAAAAAAAGAAAGAGGGACAGGAAGATGAGGGAAAGGAAGCACTGAGGAGAAAAGGAGTAGAAGGGAACAAAGATAATACTACTTATTTTCAAGCTATGCTGAAAAATCTCAATCTTACTCTACTGTCCCAAGGTAAGAACAAAAAAATGATGCACATATGTTGCATCATTAACATAACTGATAACACTGGAAAAAAGCTTGTGAGGAGGGAGAGGAATGGAGACCAATATGTCCGAGTCAAGCTGCTAATGCAAAAATATTAGAAGCAACTAGTTGCCTCTAACAGAACATTTCAAGTGGCCTCATTTGCCTTCTAAACAAACAGTTAACACTTAAAACCTAGCATCACCAATGGCATCAACAAGGTTGTAAGGAGAAAGACAGTTTTGGGATGGAGATTATGATAAAAGGAGAGACTGGTATTTCTAATATCAGTAGAACCTGAATGTTCTACAGCTTGCAGACCCAGGTGCCCTGGTGAGCTGAACACTGAGCCATTGCCACATGCACTGCTGTTTGCTGGCACAGTTACGACTACATCTAGTACATACACTTTCAGTCTATTTCATTTAATTTATGCTACAACACTGATTCTCAGTAAAACAAACTTAACTTCATTCACAACGACACTGAAGGAATGCAAATTTTCATGAGCCTAAAAGATACCATGCTGGTGTTCATATTAATGAAGTTATGAAATATTTCATTAGCACATCTTGGAGTATGAATAATTTCTCACAGAATTTCACTCAGCAGCCTCCTCCTCCCATGTGGCCCATCAAGATAGTACATTATCTTTTAACTTCTAGAAAACATGACTTGCAAGGAATGATTGAAAGACCAGAGTTGTTTATTCTAGGGGAGAGTGTGAAGGGGCTTTGTGACGATAACCTCTGAGTATACAAAAGGGCTGTTGAACAGAAAGGAATATGCTACTTCCCATGTGATTTGTGTATAAAACCGTAAGTAAAAGGATTAGACATAAGGCAAAAATTTCTAAACAGAGGGACAAAACAGCACGTGCTTCAGAAGTTTATGGAGTCTCCATCATGGGTAATCTCTAAAGATAGAGTAGACAAACAACTGAATATTCCTGTAAAATTCATACAACTTTGTCAGATACAGCAAGAAGTATCCCTAATCAATTTACATTTAATGGATTACATAGCACAAAGAACTTGGAAATGGAAAAAGCACAGAAATGAAGCCTTATAAAACAAAAGATACAGAACTCCTCTGTGCAAGCAAAAAGTTCAGGAGCTGCATTTCTGTGTACACAAACGCACTTTTCAATGTGAAAGATTGTAAGTTTGTTCTCCCCTTGTGCTCTGAGCCATTACTAAAACAGGAATTCCAGACACTTCTTTTTCAGGACTGTTTTATCTCACATGTTTATCACACATTTATCACCAGCTTCTACACTGGCTTACCATGGCCTGATTCAGGCAGTAGACACCATGTAGTCAAAGGACCTTTAGTGTTACTTTACTGATACCCAAAACATGACACTGTATAGGATGGTGATAGTAAGGTTCATTTTTCTTTAAAGTATTTGTTGTAGTCTTTATGAGAACAAAACCATTAGTTACATGTGCATAACCACAGTCCTTATTTCCCTTTTAAATCAGTCTAGGTTTGCATTCATTATTGTAAAAAAACTTCATTTGAGAAGGAAGGAAAAACAAAACAAAAAAAAAAGAAGAGTCTGGATGTAAATTAAAAGGTTTCTAAAAAAACTTTCTTCTCTTCAGCACAAGAATGGGTGGAAAATCCAGTCAGTTCCAGCCCACCTCTTTATTTGACCTTACTGTCTTGTTTAACCTGAGTGACTGGAAAGAAATCCAGATCAGAGCGTAAAGGCCAACGGTGGATGTCTTCATAATCTCACAACTGAACTAATCATCAAAAAACATAAATAATTTAAATTGGCACCACATATCCTACCCATTAGAAGTAGAAAGATGATCTTTGAACTCTTTGGAGTACATAATAAAGCCAAATACCAGAAGCTTGCAGCATCCAATGGGACAGATAGACATCCTGCTCTGTCCTTCCTCCTATCCTCTGGCTATGAAGTTTTAATGTGTAACCTCCATTTAATCATCACCTTTGCCTCCTCTGCATAAAGGAATGTCAAGAACAGCTTTTATTACTGCAAATTTATTTCCCTCTTGATAAGCTCTCAGCCAAAAGGCAAATCAACAATCCAAGTTTAATTTTCCTTCTCCACCCCAGACTAATAGTACTATAACTACAGCCAGGTCCAAACCTCTATTAAAATTAAATCTACCCCTGAGCCCAGTAAGTGCCTCTAGCAGGACAAAATAAATCTGGGTAACTATGAGTAATGAAATCATGCTGCAAAAAATTGAAAATACCTGTCAGTCCACAAGAACAAGCGATCTCTCTTTTGAACTCAATTCATATATAGTCTATAGCCACAGGGATTTTTTTTTTGGCTCCCCTCCAAACCTACTTCAGCAGCAAAACAGACTATACTATATCTGCACCCAGGAAAGCATTTTAAAGTCTTTTTTAACCTTCAAACCACAGTTCAGAGATGTTGGCTGACCTCATTTCCTACAGCTTGGCAAGTTTGAAATGCCCCACATGACAAGACAAACAAACACTCAGAGCTGCTGCGTCTATGGCATATATCCATCCACCCTCCTTCTTGGCAGAAACAGCACCCCCTTGTATGGGCAGAGGAAGAAACCAGACCACCTCCACACTGATCTCAAAAGATTCCTGCTTAACAGTAAGGTATATCTCAGTTGCATATGAAAATGAGTATCAGTGAGAGGAAAATATATTGAGCCTGATAGCTTCCTCCAATGGCTCCCGAATCAAATGAGCTCTTTTCCACTGCTACAAAGGAGTTGACATGAAACAGTTCATATATCTCCTGTAATTACAAATGTTATTCTAACTAGAAAATTCATTGTACACCTACTTGTGACTTATAGGATATCATATGTCATGGCATTGTAATAATATTTACTACAGTGCTCATATAAATATATACAGATAGAAATTTTAGCTCATTTTTTTACATTTAAAATGTGTCTTACTCGTAAGTTTTCCACTCCAAGATGTGGAGTGCTTATTTTGCTGGAAAATATGAGGTTAATCCAGCTCCACATCAGAACTCAAAAGAAGAAGAGAAAGCAGAACAGGAAAACAGCCCTCTGTGACACGCAACTACTTTGTGTGAATAAGTGAGATCTGGGTTACTTAAAACAGCATTGTACTGCCAGCTTGACGCATTCACAAATCATGAGCCAGATCCCTAGGAATTCTAAATATGGCTTAAGAACCATGAATTTTACAAAATTAAAATAGTATAGATTTCCTGTTATTTCCCTATATGTACTTAAACCACTTGGATCACATTTCAAGCTACATTTCCCCTATGGCAATATAAGCTAAAAAGATTTTTCCTTTATTTTACTTTTTCACTGGAAGTTGAGATTCTCCTGCAATCGCACACTCCAAGGGCTAGGACCACGGCACAGGTGCTAATTGCCAATGTTCAAAAACTGAAGGCTTAGGAGAGGAGAGCTCTGCTTACGCTTTGACTCAGTGCTCATCTCTGCTGTTTGAAAAAACAAAATAATGAATGGAACAAGACATGAGTGTTGGGGGAGTATATCCTTACAGGAATAATCAAGCTTCTTGTTCCTCTGCCTGTCAGTGTATTTCAGCACAAGCTTTAATTGTGTAAAATTACTGCATTACTATGGATAGACATTATGAACTTATCACTTAACTCTGCCTGAGACAGAAGCAGACATTTTGTAGAGTCCCCAGATGATTGGTGTTACCAGTTGAGTCCTATAAAATGCAGTCTACTTTGGACCACAATATATTTCCTGGGAAAGACATTAAAAAGACACATGCTGTTTTGGCTGGGGGCATCTGGTCTGCTGATATCTTTTTTTGTTCCTAGCAGTCACACACAAGTAGTTTAATGGCAAAGAAGAGGTTAAGAAACAGCATAACTAAAACCACAAAATTATTTCCATGAAACTCAATTTTTCTTAGTTAGTAAGAAAATAAACTCTTTTCAGCTCCCTTAATCAAAAACAGCGTGCTTGTGCTTTTAATTATATGTCCTAACTGTGAGAAGAGTAATTTGGCATCATGCAATACAATATTCAATTGACCTCCAGAATAAGGCAATCAAAATTACATTAAAATGTTATCAATTTTCAAAGACTAATTATGGAACACCGAGAAGGTAGAAACACTAACCTTTGCTAAATCACTGACAAACAATTTATTATCTAAGGTTTTATATCTCACCCATGATTTCCTTACCTTCAGATCTGTTCTTCTCTCTGAAGATTTTTGTTAACTTTTTAAAAAGGCTTAACTCAAAAAAAAAAAAGACAAAGCACCCAAAAAACAGTGGGTTTTCTATGCAACATGAGAATGCACGGGCCAAATAAATTTAAGTTTTTGCAAATTAAATTTTATCACTTTAAAAGATTCCATAGATTTTTAAATATTTCACACATTTCATACTGAGAAAACCAGTAAAACTATTAGCATCACAAAACATTTGTGTGGGGGAGAAAAGCAACTAATGCCTAAACTAATGTACCAGGATGATTAAATGGGACAAAAGGTTGAGTGTGCATCTGACTCTGTGAAGTTACCAGAAGTATAAGGGGAGTTTGAGTTGACTAGATGTTTGAAGATTTGCTTGCAATTTTCTATTGAAGCAGCTACATCAGAAATGCCCTACAGTTTTTCCAGTATGAAAGTTCCGTTTTACTCACATGCAAATTAAGGAAAAAACATATTTAAAACTGAAAATTCTGTTCTGTTGGATGATAGTCAGATGAAAGGTTTGCAAATAAATGTCTGCTATTGCCTCTCATAGCAGGCCAGCAATTCCCAAGATGCACTAACTCTGCACTATCCCCTCTGCCTCACTCACCTCTGAGTCTCTGCATCTGTCCCCTGCTCTTCTCTTGATCCTGCATGTTCCATTCCCATTAATGGGCCCCTGCTCCAGCAGGTTCCTTTGCTGAGCATACCCAGCTGCTCACTAGGACAGCACAGTCTTTCGTCCTCTCTCCCCCAGCAGCTCCACATAAACCCAAAGCACATCACCAGACAGGCACCCTTTCTCCTTCTGGCCCAGCCAGAGGAACAGACATATAGTATCCACAGAAAATAAGCCGCAAGCAACCAAACCACATGTACCCCCTGTCACTTTTATCAATATATGTCACAGATGGAATGTGCAAATTTGACAAGGGAATCTGGACACCTAGTTCATAGCAGCTCTGCTTGTTACTTGGGTATAGGGAACTGTGTAACCCTGCCTACTTTACTTAGGACATCGGGCACACTGAGATACTGTGTGGTCACGAGTGCAGGACAGAGTATCTCACTGCCATAAAGGAAGGAAGTGGTATTGTCCCTTTATTATGGAGGACAATCCAATGTAAAGAGCTAAATCAGAGACCTTACATGTTTCACATGCCTAAAGCTCACCAGTGACATCTGAAGTCATAAAACAAACAGTCTGAAAAAGAATCAGTGCTGGTACTTGCACAGGGGAGTTCCAGCCCAGTTCTGAATTGGTTTCTAATGTCTCCTAAACACCATCACCAGCTGTGTGGGACATTACTTACGCTTTTCCCAACATCTTGAAATCTCATTCCTATCATGAAATTATCAAGAAAGAACATATCTACTGAAATAGTGGCCTCTTCATCAGCAAAGTGCTGATTAGAATTTTGAATTGAATAAATACATGCAGTTGACTACTGTTCCTCAATCCAGCCTTCAGAAATGATACTTAGTCAAATCAAGCATATTCTATGTACTTTCAAAACACAGACAAGTATAATGTATGCCCTGGTGCTGACAAGTCAAAAGAGACAAATTCAGTCACTAAGTAGTGGCTATAACCAACAAGTAGCTAACATATTTTATGATGAAGAAGATTGTTGGATTTCTCCAGGGCAGTTCTATCCCCTGAGGTCATTATCACATATCGACATTCTTGTTACACTGAGTGCCTGGTGTTTACATATTCTGTGAGGAATTTATTTAACTGACATCTACAAAAATAAACTAAATTGCCACCAACCTATATAAATGGCTTTGAATTCTGTCTTTCCTTTTCCAGTCATATTACAAGAGAGTCTGAATGAGGTATCAACAGGTATAATAACTTCTAAAGTGGCTTCAATGACCTGATGAGATTGTATAGCTCACAGGATTCACCTCTTGAAGAGGTGATGGTATTTATGCTGTCACAGACCATGCCAAATTAAACCCATCATCACTTAGAACCTGTGTCCGAAGGAGTAGGCACCATGCCATTCAAGCAGATGGGCCAGGAGTGCGCACAGCCAAGAGACATTGTTATATGTATTAAATATGTTTGTTGAGGGCAAGGTTCCCAATCTGGGATAATGAATTAGCTATCAAGGATCCTCTGTCCATATGCAAAAGCTATCATCTAGGCCTGTAACAGCTTAGCTTTTAAAAAAATAAAACCTCACTGCATCTATGAGAAGCAAAGGAGAGGCTAAACCCATCCTGGCAAAAAAGCCCTGTGAAGACACATTTCCAACAACATCTACACCCCCCTTAAGTGTTTCTGCCAGAAGTCAAGTATATTTGAAGAACATAGGGAAAGTCCTGAAGCCAGATTCAGTGAGTCCAGAGGACAGTAACATACGAACACTCAGTGAATAAATTCAGAGTCACATGAGAAATAAATATAAGCAAGATATCATTACTTTCTTTTTTGCTCAAGAGGCTTATTTTCACTTTATGTAAATAGTTAGCATTGAACAACCCCCCTTCCTCTAATTAGTGATTTCAGTCCATTTGCCACAAGACATTCTAAAACAGGCAGATATAGTTACACAGGTAAAGTGTGAGGAGTAGGTTTCAAGGAAAATTAAATTCTCCCATCTGCTTCTTAGAAGTTAGGTTAAAACAGCACAACAAAGCTTGCCTGAATTTGTACCCAGGCAAAAACAGTAGCTCTAACCTATGTAAACTGCTTCACTTACGCCACACAAACCATGGAAATCTGACACTTCCCAACTTCCCATCTTAATAAGAAATCAATTTTTTTCACTGTAGGGAGGCCTGCAGCAGTTTATTTTCCTCTTTCTTGAATTTACACTTGTTTAATTCGTCTAATTTCTTCAGCTGAATTATGGTAAATGTACTGTCTTTAGAGAGTCCAAGTGCAAGACTCATAAGACCATTCTTTTTGTATGGCATTGCTGTCTGAAGACACACTTTTCCTGCTGGCAAAGTTGGACAAAAACATACCTGAAAACTCTCCAGCTACTGAATTGTTCAAAGGGTGTGCAACAGTAGGTGGCATATAACAATTAGGAAAAAAGATGAATATTTAGGAACAAAGCATCCATGTCTCTCCTCAGAATTATCAGGATTTTTCTAATGAAAGTGCTTAAGTTGACTAAATTAGTGCAATTTATCAAATGGCAATGCTACAGACATGAAAGCTCTCCAAGCACCATATTTAGGCTTAACAAGCATCAGACTGTGATTAGCAAAAAGTCACCAAACCTCATCACAGTGGAAACACTGATTGTACTCTACTCCAGATGTTATTAATGTTATCTGGAAGCCTGCTGCTGCCAGTCAAGCCAAAGCAATTCTCCTCTTCAGTGACTCAATCAGCTGACATGATATGGCTGCAGATGTTCCAAAACAGCTGTCATTTTTAAAAGAGCTAACTTGGTAAAAACTATAGAAATGTTTTCTGCCTTACTTTTAAAAAAACTCTTGGCTATAGAGTCATCCATAGCAACTTGCTCTGTGTTTGTGCATGTATGTGTGTTTATGGTTAGTGACCAGTTATGATGCATAGGAAATTCACCAAAAATATTTTTTATAGGATTGGCAGCAAGCAAAACAAATTTTAGATAGTCACAGATCTACCTATCCAGCCTATTCTACCCACAATAGCAAAAGGGATGGCCAAGGAACCAGAAAACATATTTGCTGAAACTTTGGTACCCCTGAATTACAGTAAAGTGAACCTCAGGGCAGCTCTCTTTACTGTATGATTGCTTACTGAAATCTGTGCTCAGACTTCACTGTTTCTCTTTGCCATGGTTTTGGCTGGGATAGAATTAAATTTCTTCATAGTAGTTAGTATGGGGCTATGCTTTGAATTTGTGCTGAAAACAGTGTTGATAAGACAGGGGTATTTTCGTTACTGCTGAGCAGTGCTCACACAGAGACAAGGCCTTTTCTGCTTCTCACCCCACCCCACCAGCAAGCAGGCTGGGGGGGGCACAAGGATTTGGGAGGGTACACAGCTGGGACAGCTGAACCCAACTGACCAAAAGAATATTCCAGACCATATGATGTTATGCTTAGCATATAAACTGGGGGAAGAAGGAAAAGGAGGGGGCGTTCAGCGTGATGGTGTTTGCCTTCCCAAGTAACTGTTATGTGTGATGGAGCCCTGCTTTCCTGGAGATGGCTGAACACCTGCCTGCCGATGGGGAGTGGTGAATGAATTCCTCGGTTTGCTTTGCTTGCACATGCAGCTTTTGCTTTACCTACTAAACTGTCTTTATCTCAACCCACAAGTTTTCTCACTTTTACTCTTCCGATTGTCTCCCCCACCCCACTAGAGGGGGAGTGAGCAAGCAGCTGTGTGGAGCTTAGTTGCCTGCTGGGATTAAACCATGACACTCCTCCACAAATGCCACATGGCTTTCTAAGCAGCAGGGTTGGAATCACTTGGCTAGTCTCACAGAACACACAACAATGACCTGCTTAGCGTGGTCTCCTTAGCCTCTGACTCTTTTGGCTTGCTCTGAACACTTCTACACAGGAGCAGACCATGGCTTGGACTTACCAGCCAACATCTCCAGTCTCACAGGGTTTATGATCAGCAACTGTGACCAGATCATCCTGCCTTCCCCATATTACTAGATGTGGAGGAAATCATGGAACAATCCACATGTGGAAAAAATGACTTAAATTATTAAAAAAAAAAAGAGAGAGAACATGCAACAGAGTCACATCCTTGGCTGGTATGAACTAACGTAATTCCATTAACTGCATATTTTACCCTCTAGAAGATCTATAACTCTAAAAACTTTCACCAAACAGTACATCACTACAGACAGTTATGTTGCTCACAGATGACTGTCAGGACTATCTTTCAATAAGAAGGTAGTAAAAAGCAGATCTAGCATTTTGAGGGGCTGAAAGAGACTGGTTTTTTTCTTTTCTTTTTTCTTTAAACAATGAAAAAGATTGAACTCTCACTTCAAAAAGATCTTTTTATTGGTAAAAGTTGGGAGATAGGATGTAGGCTGAACTTTATGCCAACCCTATCACTATCTGGGATAGTGGTATTCGTCTATATGCTTTCAGGCATATGATTTTAGGAATCCAGCTTAGGCAGCCTGCTTCACTGTGCACTCAAGGGAAGAAGGCAGGTTTTTCTGGAGGTCAAGGCAGAAGAATTAAATTATCCTCCTATCTCTGAAGTGCATTCTGGAGGTTCTTCCGTTGCGTTCTTCAGTATACTGAGAGCCTATTCTTACAGTTTACGTGTGTAAGGAGTAACTAGCACCTGCCCTCTACTCTTTATTGTAAGTCTCCTGAAGAAAGAAAAATAACTGACTGGCCAGCACCAATAACGTTGCCACTTTCAAGTACCCTAATGAGCCTCATACGGGCTTCAGATACTGGGATATTGAAAAGTAACTCACTGAAATGAGCAAAGGCTTGAAAAATACCCGTATTTACCTCTCTCTACTGCAGTTTTTGCCAAGCCTCATGTGGTGTAACATTTGCCTATCTTTTGCACACATGCTTTGAAATCAGTAATAGAGATAAAATACAAAATGTTATCACTAATTATTACTAATTATTGCTTGTTTATTGTAGGCAGCAATTTGAGAAGAGTTGCTAACATGCAAGTATTACATGTATTTTTTAGACTTTAGTACAGAATTGCATCTCAACCTAGGAGTTTCATTAATGAAAGAAAACAGGATCCAGGGAGGGAGAACTTAGACCACAAGTCACAGTCTACAACAAATGGAAGACACAAGGTATCAACACACCCTTTCACCTCAGACACAATAGACAGGCATATTCCCTTACCACTTTGGCAGCAAGTAATGGAAGAATAGAAACATAAAATGAAACTGACCTTATTTGTAAGGCTGAAGGTACAAAAATTTACTGACACAGTATTTTAACTTTGATGGTGAAACAGAGGTTGGCTGAAAGGGAATCACATGCTTCAAAAAAGGCTCCCAATAATTAAGACTGCTGGCCATCCATCTATAACCCATTTAGACTAATCACACTGCTCTCAATCCTTTTGGTCATGTTGTTCAGGCAGAAAAGGTTTAAATACTGACAAATTTTTACTCTCTTCTTTTACTCTCTATTGCTTACAGGTCTGTATTTTCAGGGTCCTCATGAAGCAATGTTCTGGGTTTTAATGTTGGAAGACAAGGAATCAGTCATATTTGGAACTAAGGTCTGCAGCCAGGATCCTCTCCTGACTGCCAGCTCTCAGACATGATTCTGCCTAAAAAGCACCCAGAAAGATCAGTTGGCCACAAAGAATCAGTTTCCGTTAGTCTGGCTATCATTTCAGTCCTGACACCATTCATACTTTAACTGTGCAAGCCAAAACAAAGGGCCTGGGATGCACCATATTCTTGGAAATGCCAAGTACAGAGAGCACTGATCAGAACAGAAATACTACCTACAGCAACGAAGACACAGCAAAATTCACATTGGACGGCAGCCAGAGAAATTACCAGGGTGAGATATTAGTCTTTTCCAAAAAGAAGACAGAGGTGTCTTTTATTTCCCTGCAAGGCAATTGCATATTAGTCTAAAAGCAGTGCAGGAAGAAAATAGGACTTTACAGTAGAACAATCCAAATGAAATACATGATGCAGCTGTTTTTGTGATTTCACCTCTTGGCCAGAAGGTATTTTGCAAAATCAGCCATTTCTTGATAATTAAAAATCTTCAACCAGTCATAGAAACAGATTAGATAATCCAGGTGCTTGACCCTCCTGCTGGACTTCTAAAACCTTTGCAAAATACCATAAATTAACACATTTTTTCTACCAGAATCCATTGTAGATCTGTCTTCCAAAAGGAACTTACTATTACTAGAGCTTACTTTTGCCACCAGTTGCATATTAAAAAATGCCTCTGTTAGAGACAAACTGTTTTCCATTTCCTATTCCCATCTGCAATGAAACCAGAGGCTCTGCCAATGGAAAGTCAGTGACCGGATGTGGTCTCCCCAGTCTTTGTGGCTAGACCAGTGGAATGCACAGGCTGTTCCTAGAATTTACATGCTGAAAGAAGGATTTAGCTTCTATATATTTGGTATTTTATTTGCAGAGGGAGGTGACAGCTAATGAGCTGTCCTCCCTTTCCAGTATCATTCTGATTCAAGCTTTTCACATGAAGGAACCGAAGTATGTTATATGTGTTCCCTGTGTTAGTCCATATCAGGTAGAAAGATTAGATGTGAACCAAAATGAATTTTCTGTAAAAATAAATACAAGCATCATTTTGTTTTCTAGGAACCTGCAGGTTCCATGGTCCTGTCTATACCCGTCTTTTTCTCACTCCTCTTTTTCTTTTTTTTTCCTCCCCCTTCCCCCCCATTTTTCCCCCCACCCTGTCTGTCCTTGTGTTCACATAAAAAGGTATGTATGAGAAGAAAGAGCTCACTCACATCCCTACAGCAAACCAGCCATAACTGGATACTGTTGGAATAGCGATATAAATCGTCAAAAGCCAAAATGAGTACAGCACAACTACCAACAGCACACGTACCAAAACCAGGGGTGAATAAGGGTCTATGGCATCTGCAGCACTTGGGCAGCCAGCAGATCTGAGGTAGAAGGGACCCAACAGCATTCCCATGAAAAGAAAGGGTTACCATGCCCATTCCGGTGACACTAGGTCTTGCCAGTCTTTCACCCTTTCCACCTACACACTCAGTTTGCTCCCAAGAGCACTTCTGCCAAAACACTCCTGGGTACTTACACGCTGCACCTCTTTCTGTTACAAATTTGGCCTTGAAAATGAAATGGATTAAATTCCAAAAATTAGATACCTGAATCCTACTTCAAGAATTAAAACCCTTGCAGTGGGGTTCCCTCATTTTTGTTTGCCTTTATACTACCATGCACACTTCTGGGTTGTCTACAATGTAATAAGGAATAACTAATGCTAAACAGGCTGTCAAGATCTCACATCTTTAACAGAAAATGTGTATTGTTTAAAACAAAAGAGAGCTGGGGGGGGGGGGGGGGAGGGGGGGGAATCCTTTTCCTCCTTTGCTTACCTGTCAGAGCTGAACTATAGGGACTTTGTGCTGCCTATTGTATTTGATGACTTCCCTAACACCTAAAACAGGCAGAGGAATGCAGCTCAGGGCTGTTTCAGGTGTTATTTATGTCACCAGCTATTCCAGGGAAATCAGAGGAGTGTGAGGCCCTGAACTTAGGTCTTGCAAGGTAAGAAATTTTCAGTTCTCTCTTAAATAACAGTAATCTCAAAGGATTTAGAACTGTACTGTTCAAGTCAGTGGGAGTTTTGACATTGAATTTTTTGAGAACAAGCCAGGGTCCTAGGAAGTAGTTAATTAACATCTCTTCAGAAACTCTCAAAATTTCCCCTCTCATGAACATTACAGAAGTATGTTGAGTGTTTCTCAGATTTGCATGTCTGCATATGGGGTATTCTTCAGTCTTTAGCAAGACCAGATCTCTATTGCCATTACCTTTTTTTTTTTTTGTCAGACATTTGTCTTTGTAAGCCCAGAAGAACTATGTTTGGGAGCAAGTATTGTGAAACTAGCAAATCCCCTGAATAGGAAGGTTCTTTGAATAACTAGAAACAGCATTTTGTATTGTTCCTTTCTTTTTGATAAATTAAGAATTAGTTTGGGAACCTGAATAAGAAGTGTTTGAACTCTGATTTTCCTGACTCTCTTTCAGTCCTGGGCAACACTCTTGCTTGTTTTATGCTTTCTTTGGGTAAAACACTGGCCCCAGTGAACTCAGTGGGAGCACTACCATTTGTTTCAGCAAGGCCAGCACTTCCTTTCCAGTCTCTTGGAAGCTTCTGTGGGGTGCGTGCAAGTTAGCCTGCAAACAGTCATTAACTGTACTTCTCTCTTTCTCTAAATCATTGACTTCCCAGAAGTATAGAAACTAGAAATGTTTCTGCCTTGTTTCTTTCTCTTTAAGCTGTGTGAAGACCATAATAGATAACGAACTGATACAGTGTGCAGGCAACTCTTACGAACTTGCAGTGAAAAGGAAGATATGCCTTAAACTAGCACTACCCAAACCTTTGGGTTCTTCCAAGAGCCACACCAACATGGAAACAACCTTTTTTCAAAGCTGCCTGAAAAAGAAAGGCAATCCCCTTTCCACCCACGACCAGCTACTCTTTCTCTTTCACAGGGGCAAAGGTTTTAAAGGGAGCACCTGGGTCAGAGGATCTGAGACTGCTGAGCACATGGAGCCACACTGGCCACTTTTAGCCCAGTGTAGCATATAGAATCTCTTTGCCGTGATTCCTCATGTACCATGAAATATTCTCCAGTGCCCTCCAGCAAGCTGAGAAAAGATTAGCTCTAACTTCAAGTCATCCCGAACCACGAAGTAAACTTGTTCTCTTCCTGTGACATCTTCTGTGCCCTACAACCTTTGCAGGGAGGCTCAATGTGCACAACCTCACTTTAACTAACCTCCACTTCAAGTTTTCTTAACTAAAAGCCTATTTTACTGGTAGAACCCAGAAAACAGAAAAGCATGAAATGGATTAAGTTATAAACATGACTTTTTCAGCACAGCTAGCCAGGCACAAAGTTTATGTTGTTACAATCTACCACAAAGGTAACTCATAGCAGAAAATCCTTACTCTATCCAGGTATCCAAAGCATCAGGATGGTTGTGTCACATCTCACGGCAAATATCTGTCAGACCATGAGACCTGACAGATTCCTTGTCCCACTGGTCTGAGGGGGAACTAATCTCTGCTTTCTCTCGGAATAAAGGGTATTTATTTAGATAGTGAAAAAGCCTACAATGACTGTTGTTGAGTTCTGGTACCTTACTGTGTCATCATCCAAAAACATCTTTATCAGAAGTCATCCTTTAACCTAGTCACTCCAAAAACAGGCAAAAACTGATATTCCAATCTTGTTTGCCTAGTCCTCAGCCACAGTAACCATCTATTCACACTTTCATATTATAGTATTTTTGTAACAACTGATCTCTCCCTAATGAAAAGAGAAATACACAAGCCCTTATCTTTACAAGCAATTAGCTTATTCAATGGCATTTTCATGGAGCAAAAGTGCAGCATTTAAAAAAGGCATAAAAATAAAACTGTATGATTCTGAAACTCCTCTCCCTCTCCATACTGTTCATCAGGCCTGATGCTTAAGTCATAAAATTTACAATTTGGGGTGATCTCAGAACCTGTACGGACTGTATATGTTCACAGTTAGGCTCAGTTTAGTTTAGTTTCTGTTTCCTGAAAGGAGAATAGATACACAAGATGCAAGAGGATGCTGTTATCACTTTTGAGAGCTTCTTTCCAAACTGGAGCTTACTGAATCCAAGGAGACTAGCAGATCTACAAAATACAACTCATTTTTTACTTCTAACTCCATGCAAAGTGTCTGAGTCTTGAGTAAAGTGATCCTATACTACAGAGAGATTGGTTGGAATTTTGCCTCAGAGATTTACTTTCTGTACATCCTATAGTGCAAACAGGCTGGCAGGTAACTAAGGGTCAAGACAACAAACTTCTTTTACAGGATGCAGCTCAAGATGTACTTATATCATTCTTCCATACTCAAGAAGGGTATATTTGGATGCCTTCACAGGAGTAAATGCTGCCTCAGGCCATATTATGCCCAGGGATGATCCTACATGCACACAGTCTGCTTGTGCCTTGGCTCCTGAGCCATGACAGACACCCTAGAGAATGCAAAGCAAATTCCACCTCTCCTGGAAGTTATTGCAAGCCCTTTTCATTATACATTTTCTCTCTTCCATGTACTGGGATTTCTAGAGGTCACTGGAACTGATGAAGTAGGTGTTCTTCATTTAGGTCAGGAACATAGTGTGCTCCTCAAGGCTTTCATGTTTTCTTTCTGCTCCTGGTCTCTTCAGTTCAGGACTTCCCTAAACTATAAAAACTCCTACCAGTTCTCCTCTCCTCAGACTCACTGTTCTCAAGTGTTCACTTGCCTCAGGAGTTCAAGTTTGCTTGTCCTCCTTGAATTTTCTCAAAGGACTAGGTACGAACCTCTTTTTAGGAACAACATGCAAGAATCTAATCACCACCTTAATCCCTCTTAAGTCAGCCTAAATCAGAAAAGAGCCCGAGTCAATCAAAGGAGTACAGTAACTATTTTGCAACATTTCCTGTCTCAAAGTCCTCAAAAAAATTACTTTCCTTACCTATTCACTAACTGTTCCCTAGAACCATCCTTTCCTCTACCAAATAATTTTTGAAATATTTGAGACAATTTGTCTCTCTCAAACATGGAACAATATAACCAATCTTGTGAATCTTTAAGGAACAGGCTCATGCATAGTCATTTTGGGGTCTGCTTTTGAATTTACAGCAGTCAACAGCAAGAGTCAAAAGTAGCATGAGGAAATCATGCTGTGACTGCAAGAAATACCTGAAATAGTCTGCCAAGTCTCATTGTCCTGTGTTTATTTTTATGCAGCCCTATATAGCACAAAGATGCACATGTATTATCCCAGCTATTTAATATATGACAATTTTTCTACCAAATTCATCCACTGAGATATTCACAAACTAAAGCTTCCTTAGAAAGGCCACACTTCCATTGAAATACCTACTGATTCAATAAAAATATGTCTGGCTTATTATATTGCAACTCTAGTTAAAACCACAGAAGTCAGTAATTCAGGTATTCCATGGACCAATGCAGAAATATGATGCTTATTTTGTGGGAGTGTGACCTTACTAATATCACCTGATGAAATAATTGGGTTCAGCTATGTGTATTTATTTAGCCATTAGCCAACTAAAATCTAGTTGAAGACAATGGAATTTAATGAGTTAAGACTGAATTTCATATTCATTTACTCATTCCAAGTACAGCACCTCCATCTTGTAGCATTTTCCATGTTAACTGAAAGGCTAGACAACTCATGTGAAGCAGAAGCTTATAACAATCTGGCATATGAAAAAGATCAGCATTTGAGCACTGATACTTGTTTTAGAAAAGGAGAAATTAAAAAGATTTTTCTCCTACTTTGCAAAATATTTCACCTGCTAAGATGAATTCTATTGTAACAAGACAGGTTGAAGTCTGAAACTCAGTCACAATGTTGAAAATCAGACTTGTATCACTTTTGTGAATAACCCGACAAGAAAAGGAACACATATGTTCCAGAAAAAAGTTGCAGCCCCTCTTTTGATGGTAGAGGAACAATAGTCTCTAGGTGAAGGAAGTTCTTGGTCTTTGTACCAAAAGAAAGACTAGGGAATTTGACACTATCAACTTCAGAACCATCAATGACAATGTTAAGTCCAAGTTACTATTTAGACATACAAAATTTGCAGAGATAGATGGGGTTCAAACAGAATTACAGCTGCAAGAGAATTCCCCTCAAATTTTATTCCTATTCATGAAATGTATCCTTCATAAAAACATCCAGTACTACTATAGTGCATCCACTTCTACTACCCAGGCAAAGGCTATGGAAGAAGAGGTAGTCCAGATCTCTCTCTCTCTCCCCCCCCCCACATCCCCCCCACGTGCATCTTCTGTGAGCTCCTAGTTTTTAAATCTGCACTAAATTGTGAAGGAGAAAGGGTTAGCTGCTCACAATCTCAGATTCTGAAATACAGACTTTAAAATACTCTAGGAAAATGATCATTTGGGTGTTAATAGATTCCAAGGCACTCAGATTCAAATGTAATTTAACTTCCAGGCACCAGTTGCAGGCTATGGGAGAAGTTTGTTAGTATTGAGAAGTACTTATTTTCTTCTGAAGAGCCATGAAAAATGGCTCATCCATATGATGAATATATGTGTTATGTGAATACATGGTTTGTCACAAGTTTCAAGTACTTAAGTGTCAAGGAATACAATACTCCCTAGCACTGACTGTGATCATCATATGACAGCTTCTCAAAATACATCTGGGCCAAACACTGGAGAATTAACTACCCAAAACAATCCTGCTTTGGCACGTGTACTTGAATGATACTTCATAGTCTCTTTCCATCTGTAATTTCTACAATTCTGTAACTGTTCAGGGATTCCAGATTCATAAATTCCTTGGCCAAATTGGCAAAAGGCTGCAACAATTTCCCACCCTTAAATCAACTACACACCACAGACCTCCCTGGGAAAAGTACAGGGGAGTTAGCGTACCTGAGAACTAAACTTCCCAGAGGATAATTTGCTGAGTCCAAGTCCTCAGGTACATCCCACATACCTCCAGTGACATCAACAGATATATGCACCGTGTAACAGCACAGTTTGGGTTCAGCATGTTGGTCAATGCTTCAACATGCAAGTTCTGACTTTCAAAGAAAGGACGCATTTTACAAAGGGAAGTGGTGTTTCTTTGATATAAAATCAGATACAGTTACTGAGCTCCACCGATACATTAATTCACCATTATTAATGAAAGACTTATCTAACCCCACTCAAGGATTTATCTTGTATTATGACAACTTTTATGCCAATAAAAGCTGTGTTTTCAGAGGTACAAAAGAAAGCAAGACATTTAACAGTACTCATTATGGAATTGTCATCACCTTTAAGGTTAACTCTTTGCTGTGTAGACTTCTGCTCATCTAAGGAAGGGTCATTAGAAAGTAAAATTCTGCCCCTTGATGCAGAAGGCTACCCCCAGCCCTAATGCATAAAAGGGGGTAGTTTAACATAGTTTATGAGCTCTGAAGATGCTGTTGGTTATAGGGGTTTGTTAGGTTCCTTACTTGCCCTATTCTCCCTCCAAAATAACCCCTCCACAACAAACTCCACATTAACACACACTGTACGTTGGGGGCAGAAGAGAGCCTCTATAGGGTCCAGAGTTGAAGTAGGTACTCCCAAAATCCCTTGCTTGGGAGTTTGTACATAACTCCACTCCTCTTAATATGACTTCATGAGCAGAAACTCCATCCCTAGGTACTTTGATCAATCTCCTCCTTCATTAATGAGGCCTAGAGCTTATGTCATCAACTACATTATTGCAAGTGAGCACAGACCACAACAATCTTCAAATAACTGTACTTCATACTTGCCTACACAATGGTGTATGTAACAAGGGTAAGCAAAGCCTGTACCAGATTTTAGAGGGCCTTTGAACTGGGAAGGGGAATAACTATCAGTTTCATTAGTCTCCAGCAGTAAGTTTGGTTCATTTTGGCTTAAATACATTTCACATATTTTCCCTCTTCAGTCTAGCTACATTAATCAGTCCAAAACCAAATAGATGCCCACAAAACAGTACAGAAAAAAGCGAAAACATGCATTGAAACATCCTCTAACACTCACAGTGATTTGTGCAGCAAGGACTCTCCAGTCTGAGGCACTTTCTTTGCATTTGGTTGTTCTTGAGAGATTTTTCTTTCATGATTCTTCCTTTTAAAACCATGTAAATTTTTCATAGCCACTGAATCTTTCAGTAGGGAGTGCCAGTTTAACATCACATTATGGGAATAACTCACACTGTTTGTTTTGAACTTGTCACTTCAGTTATGTAAGTTCCTGTTAGTACCAGCTATGAGATTTAAGTCACAGCACAGAAGAGATCTATTTGGGCATATTGATGTTAAATAATAAAAGCAACTTCTGTTCCTTAATTTAAAAAACAAAACCAAAAAAAAACCCCAGCCAAAACCACACACACAAATTAGTGTGCCTACACAAAATCAGACAGACAGAAGGGCAAACCCACTAGTGATATGGAAAATCACTTTATGGAAATAAAATTAAATTATATGACACAGTACAGTACATGTCCTTGGCACATCAGTGTAGGCAGTAAAACACTACAGTGTAAAGGGTGCCAACGTGTTATTTCCTTTCCCTACTACATTTTGATGCAATAAACCAAAATGAAAGGTACTTTGTTGTTACTATAAATACCAAGGAGAGAAAGAAGCAATAGGATTAGCATAAGAATCATCTTTGGAACTAATGTATCACTTAAACACATCCATAGCATGCTGTATGTCAAACAGTAACAGGGAACAGAATTTGAATCAAACCTAAACCCAGCAAGATGATAAAAGAAACTGTCTCAAGAGAACCCACAGCTTGTTGCTTAAAACTGTGACATTAAAGTATCTTACACATTAACCCGTCTTATTTTAGGGTGTTTTTCCTAGAACTTAAATAAAAGAGTCTGAGGCAGTGAGCAAAATTAAAAGACTGTAACCAGAACAACATACAAATGCAGGATCTCTCAGCTAGCCCATACAATGCAGCCCACCTCGTAAATTATAGTTTAATAATACTTTTGTATATGATGATATGGGTTATTGGTCATGGGGTATTAACACAGCGATGCCTGGAAATGGGAATTTTACGATCTCTTAAAATGCACTTGTCACTTCACTTGGTCCAATTCATTGTGCCTTGCTGTTATGGGTAATTATGGGTGCTGTCCTATATTAGGCAAAATTACAGTTTATGTGAGCAGGTATTTTGATCAAAGGGAGCCTGTAGTTTCATGCCCTGTTTTACTTCATATAAATCAATGCTAGAATTACTTAAAAGGAAAAACCCAAAAAACTAAACACCTGTTGCCATTCCTGATCCCAAGGAATTCACATCAGCAGCAACGTTTTCAATCAGTTTCAGTGAATTTTGGGCTGAGCCTTTATACATGCACCTTCTACAGAGCAACATGAATAGATAAGGAAGCCAATTCTTTATTCCAAAGATGTTCTCCTAGAAGCTCTCCTGAAATCTGAGGTCACTACTTACTTCCAAGTTTGAAAGAGATTTACAGTTATCTACATGGACAAAATGGGGGAGGGGAACAAGGAAAATAAAAATTATGGACCCATTTTAAGTGGGAAGCTGGTGACACTTCAGTGCTTTGGCTGTCCTGTGGGCTGATTTTAGACGGTCAAATTGCTGAATCAGTTGGAAAAAAGGAAATGGGAGAGCTGAAAACAAGGTGGGGACGGAGATCAAACTGTGGCCTTCAGTTCGTAATTCAGATGAGGTGCTTAAAGAAGCTCTTGGTCCTAACTATTGCCCAACCCATCTGCTTTCAGGTACCATCATTGTTGAAAAAGTGACAGATGGCAAAACGTGTCAGCATCCTCGTGTACTGAAGTTCACTGTTTAGCACATCAGCTGAAATCAGCATCAGATCAGCTCATCTTAATACAGGCAGTGAACTGTATCTGCTGAACAGAGACCATATCCTTACTACCACCTTTTTTGTAGGGAGAGCAAAGTTCATGAAAGGGGAAGGACATGCACGCATGAACAGTAACCTCTTATATTCCTGCAAGGTGACTCTCTAGAAATCGTGAGTCAGAGCCTTACTCGCTCCATACACTCCGCTGATGAGGCTTTATTCCTCCCTGCATTTAATCATTTTTGGACTTCTGATACCTACAGGTATGCAGTCATTACACAACCATTGTGAGATTGCAGCAGTCTATACCAGCATGAGCTTGAGCCTAGGTGTTCTTATATTTAACAATGTTCAGTTTGTACAGCTTTGATTTGTCCTAATCTGCCATTATATTTGACTCAAGTCAAGAGGACTTCTCCCCCCTTTTTAAACAAAGCAACATTTGCTGGAGTTAACACATGCACTGCATGTGGCTCAAGCTGCTAGCAAGCAGAAGGGTGAATGTATTTACTTACACTCCCTCAAAAGTTGATCTTCTAGAATGGATTTTTATGTGGCTTGGTAGCCTTCCAAGTGCAAAGGATTAAATCACCAGGAAGTGCTATCTTTCCGCTTTCAATTCCCTTTTAAAATGTGTTATTTTGTGATGCCATCGGATATCAGTAGTGATGCTTGGCAACATTACATACTGCTGTTTAATTGCCTTAAAAACGATTTCCTTAGTAGTATCATTAATAATACCAAGCCTAAATTGGATTAAGCACTACACCACTATAAAGTTAATTCACTGTGATACTAATGAAATGTCATGCGAAGCTTCCTGTAAATCCAGCTAAACAGTCACTGCCAAGGATCATTAAATCAATGGCATGTTCAGCTATTCTGCTTAGAAAGTATTGTTTTAATTGCTACCAGGTGATTTTCATTAATGTAAGCATCTTCCATTTTACTGACTTTTTAAGTCTGATGGCATATAGGGCCTTTTGTAGATCAATAATGACAATACTTTGCCATTGCTAGGAAAGGAACGAAGCTCACTTGAGAAAGTGGTTGAACTGGAATGGCAAAACTTCAATCAAATTATTCGACTGCGTATTTATGAAGGACCCAAGTAAAGACTTGCTCTAATGCTCAAGCAATTGGCTTGAACATCATCTGAAATGTTAAGTATCTACAGCTCCCATAGGAGGTTTCCCATTGGACACCCAAGTTTGAAAAACTTCACCTCTCTGCATCAGCTTACTCGGGTAGAAAATAGGAACAATTCCCTGCCTTTGTGAAATATTTTTAAACTCACTGGGAGAAGGAGCGCAACTGACACTGTAAGTGCTAGGCTCAAACATTGGCTAAAAATGTTTGCTAAGTGGCTAAAAATTTGCCATGATCTTGACGTGCACATCACACTGCTTTAAGTTTATTGTTCATATTCTCAGAGTGGGGTGCCTTTGGTTTTTGTTTTGCCCTGAATCCCATTAGTTTTGTTCCATTTTTTCTCTTATTTTTCCAAAAATACAAGCGTGTAAAAAACAGCCCTTCCAAGCATGGAGTATCCTTTGTCCCTGAGGTTTGTTCATAGCAACAATTCAGAATCTAAAGATCATGGCTATTATCTTAAACAAAGTTCTTAGATTGCAAACAATGGGGGGGAGGGCAAAGAAGGAAAACTACTTAGTCAAACAGAGAGGAAAGGTCAACAGGAATAGCCAGAGGAACTCAGGACACACACTCCAGCTGATACACTTTTCAGATATATAAGGTAAGTGATACAGGTCAGTGTACTGCCCAGAAGGTAAGTGGGGAAAGGTAGCTTTAGAAAACAAAGGTGACATTGTTTCACCCATCTCTGAGCCTGCCGGAAGTTATGCAGTGCTATTGCACTAAATTTCTCAGTAATAAAGCTACCTCTCAGCAGTCTCTCTTACTAGCTTGATATCAGGCCCTGGTTGATGCAGTTTAATGACTTCTTGGCAGAGTAAGCTTCCATCTGTCTGGAGAAGATTGTGCAGACATATACTTTAGCATTGGCTGTTGGTTCATCCAGAAGCTAGAAAGACTCTTGCAGCCTTGAGTTACAGCAGCCTCTTTTGGATGTCCAGGAAAGGAGGATTTCCCAGAATCTCAGCATTACTTACTACTGTGAAAGTTACATCTTCTAAAGCACAGTCTTTCTCTCCCTGCACATGCACACTGAGCAAGGCAAGGCAGCTCTTGTAATATAGCTATACTATGTTATGCAGCATCTGCATGAGAGCTTAAGCAGGTCTGAGGTATACAGAGCCCTTCTTTCTCATCAGCTATGACAAAAGAGCCAAAATTTAGGTGATGATTCTCCTTGTTCCACACCATTTACTACTTACAAAAATCTGTGACTTCTGATCTATGTTCAAATATGCATACCTTCAGATCTAGAGGAAACAATAAATATTCAAGCATAGAATTTAAGAATGTGTTCGTCACCACTTACTTATTTTGGTCCAAACCAAATCATTCTGTGTATTTGGTCCCCAGACCTCAATGGTAGTTCTACTCTAGATAAAAGGATACAGTTCATTCTGAATGTCTTATGAGTGTTGGTAGAAGAAAGCAGGATTTCACCCTACTTAACTGATATTGCACAAACAACACAATGAAATCCATGTCTTGCTAAAGGAGATGCTAAAGGGGTAGAAATCTTATTCCCACTACACAGTTTCAGTTGCAAATGCTCCTTTCTCCTTAACAGCTCTTCCGTATATTTTTCATCCAACTCAAAGTAATGATAAAACCTCATTTCAAAGAAACACATTCAGCATCACTTTTGGTAATGACATTGCTTTAAATCTTACTAATCTGACACACAAAATCATTGCTAAAAATCTCTCTTTTGTCTCAGAGTTATTCTTCAGCAATACTTACACTGAATGGCAGCATTCTTTCTCTTCCGTTATGACCCTGTCTGCCCAAGGCACTGTTAATGTGGACAAGCTGTAAATCAAAAAGCAGTACCAGTCAGATCTCATTCCATGTCTCTCTGCTTTGTAGCCAGATTTCCCAATGAGGGGTCAGAGCCATTGGGTAATGCCTGGTAGTGGGGAAAGGCATCTCTGAACCACCTGTGGAGGATTTTCAATTAAGAACTAATATATTTACCAGTGAAAATCTAACTCCTCTCTTCATCAACAGAAGGACACAGACCTGGCTTTCTATCTTCACATCCATTTGTGAACTTTCAGGGATATTTTAATTTTTCAGGTATTACTTGATTTTTAAAAAATATTTTTAGGGATTCCCCTATAAAAGTGAAGATTAGCCCAGAACACCATAAAGTCTGAAATCTTCTCACAGTATTTCTTTGATAGTAAAAGTCCTTCTGGTTAAACACCTGCCCTCTGACCTTATCAAGTAACTGATGAAAGTCTCAGCTTTCATACAGCTGAAGTCCATTTTCTGTAAAGTACAGCAAAAGTGTCTCAGGGACTGCTGTGGCTGTTGTTACAATTATTGCAAGCTCTTTGCTGGCCTGTGGATATTTAGTTTGTCTCCTGAGCAGTCAGCATAGCCTCTTGCTATAAATGGGGCAAACTGAATAACAATCAAGTCAAGGACACTCTAAAGGAGGCTGAAAACAAGTTGTTTGGCACAAATTTTGACATCAATACTCCTGGGACAGGAAGGTGGCCTTAGTGTAAATGAAGACTAAACATTTAATATCTTTGCCTTAGTTTTCACTTTATGAAGCTATGAGATTTAGTTCATGTTTATAATAAACTATGCAAATGCTGATTCTCTCTACTGATTTATATCTATGCATACATGCTTGCTTACACTAGGAAAGTTAGTTCATAAGATAATTAAGTATTCAATATCAGCACAGTGGTTTTCCCTAAGAGTCCAGAAAAGCTGGGTTTCCTTTTGATAGAGACCTATACAGTGGCAGCGATGTTTCTATTTTCTCATTCTTCTCACCACGTACCTCCAGGTCAGACTTAAAAAACAGTTAGAGCACTCAGAATAAACATAACATCTCTTTGTATCCTGTGTTGCCACCTCTTCAGCTCCATTTCTCTGTAGCAATTATTCTTTTATCATGAATGGCTTATCAAACATCATCAACTCCATGCCTCGCCAGACAATTAAAGGCTGTAGATCATATAATCAAGTACCCCACTGTCAGTTGGCATCATAAACCACAAGGAGCCAGTTGTTCAGGATGTCATCCAGCCTTTGACCAGAGGCGAGGATGAAAGCTGAACTCTGACCTGAGTGATTGAGAATATACTGTTTGTCACTGTCTATAGAAAACATGAACTGCCTTCACTGGCATCCAGACTTTCTAAATTTAGCTCCATGCTAAAGTCTTGAGATTAGTGAAACTTTTCAAAGAGGAGATGATAATGCTTTTGTGTTTTGTCCCAGGACAAAGTTTAATCATGTTCCTTTCCAGGGGACCTTACAGCACATTTCTGAAATAATAAAATTCTGGATGTGTACATTTGGACAGGAGACAGTCATTCAAATTTTATGCTCATGTAAATGGGATCAGCAACCTAGGCTTGTCAGCTGAGGAATTCAGTCTACTTAAAACACTTCATCACAATATCTGCCAGTTTATCTTCAGACAATTATGGTGCTCTCTGTATGTGTTTTCAAATGCTGGCCTTCCGTGCATATATTTTACGCATTTCTTATGACTCAGGAAAAGCTGCAGTTATTAAAACATTTGAGTCAGAACTGAAAGCTTGGTGGTGGTGTTGTTGCAAGTTACTGTCAATACCTGTCAATCTTTCCTGGGCTTTGACATAATTTCCAAATGCCCTAGAAGAGGATGAAAGTGCAGTACCTCCTCTAAAACAGCAATTCTCAGCAGTCTCTCTTCTCTCACCTTCTTCATTTTACCTCCCCAGCACACACATTGGGAATTAGGCAGTGTGGTGCTCTCAGCCCTACAATTTGCTACTTTTCAGAGGGTAGCCTGTAGTCATTCTACACCAGAACTTGTCCTCTTAGCACCTACCTCTGTCCTATTTCTCATACCTCCTTCTCTCAAATAACTGATGTAACTTTTAGCTTGGGATCCACTCCTGTAAAATGTGGAGCTCATCAAGTCCGAGATGTCAGTTTAGTGGTTGTACCATTTCCTCCCAGACAGACAGGTCTACAAGATTTAAATTAATGGTGAAACAGCAAGACTAGGATCCAGGGGCTTGATTTGTTTCATCCGCACCAAGAGCTATCCCAGCTCACATATGGGACTTCAGCCCTCCTCACTGAAAGTAATGGGAAGACTGAACTGTTTTCAAAAATTCCAGAACAGACACACAGCTATAAAGGGTGTCTTCTCTGTGAAAGAGTCTATGTGAAGCCTTCCAATCTGATAAAAGGAATTTTGCTGAAATTTTTTCTTCCAAATTGAGTCCAGTGGTTTTCAGTCCAACCTAGAAACTAGAAAACATACACAATATATGTATGTATATGTAACAGATTTTTAATTATGCAACTCTTAGGACAATAAGCCTATTATAACTCAGTATTAATGTTTTCTCCCCCTTCTCTGTGATGCTGCCTGCTTATTTGACTGCCCACTGCTGAAAGTGTAATATAGACATGGGTAGCACTGACTCATAGCAGTTTGTCACATAGTAAGAAACACTACAAAATACACACCTTTCTGCACATTTATGCCATGAGGACTGACATCCATGGGGCCCTGTGTGACTGCAGGAGTCAGTCAATATGCATGAACTTGAAGGAGCCTCCAAGTACCTAATTTCATACACCCAAGTGGCCCAAGGTCAGAGAGAAAGTCACTGTCACTCTGAAATAGAGGCTAAAGAGTCCTGACTCAGTCCTTTGAGCTAACCACCCAACCATGCTTCATTTCACATCCTTCTCAAGAGTCATTAAATGTTTCTTCAAGCGCAGCATAAAATTTGCTGCATTGAGTGCCTAGTTCTTTTTCTCATACCATATTTATCAAGTCTGATATTTTATTAGCACCCTCCCTCAAAAAAAATCCCAAACCAAAACAGAAAATAAAGAAATACCAAAAGGAGAGTCACTTATTTCTCCATTTTAGTGGAAAAAAGCAAAGGATACCTTCTTTCCTATAACATACTCACTAATTATATGCACTACTAATTTAAAACATAGAAAGAAACATTCTTTGGAATCACAGCAACAAAAGATGACCTTGCCAGATTTAAGTTAGTATTTGGAACTCCAAAATTGGTTTGGTTAACTCTCAAAAGATGTTTCTTCTAAAAAAAAGCCATTAAAGTGATGTGACGCTGTATGTATGAAACTACTGTGTTGCCTAGCACTTTCCAGCTGCTTCGCCATTAAGGTTTTAAATGTCATTTCTTTCTGTTTGACAAGCTCAGCAAAATCCATGAGCAATGAATACTGAGTTGGTTCAAAGTGACTCAAATTGTGAAATGTTCCTGTGTTTCTAGTTTTCCACATATTTGCAAAATTACAATATTTTGCTTTCTATCTTTGCAGTTTTAATTACAATGCTGAACTGTTCTACCAAAAAAAACCAACCAAACAAAAAATAGATTATGTGCTTCACAACTTACTTGTAATGCAATTGCACCTTGGTGACAGGGACTGAGATTCCCTCTGCTACTTACTATTTAACCATAACAGGGAAAGAATGTGTGTATATTTACCTTACTAACTTAGAGTCTACTGACAAGACTGTCGCAGTAGAGACGGACACGACAAGTAATAGATCATGCAAAATGGCTACTTTATTGTTCTAACACACCTTTTTATACCCTTCTTTTGAGTATGTGTTAGTATATGATTGGTTTGGTTAGTAACTAACAATTCATGATTGGTGAGTTCGTTAGGACGGTTCTTCTTATCACTATCTTGTTTTTGTACTGGTCTTCTCGGATCTTTCCAGACTCTCAAGGATACACTACAAGCTGCTCAAGGTCGCGCTGTTCTCGAACTGTCAGGAATTCCGTAGGCTCGTTGCATCCCCCGACACAAGACCAGACCCAGACTATTGACCAGGCACCAGTTTGCTAATTCCTGGCTTCAGCACTGAGACCCCTACTTTGTATACCACAGCTAAAATATTAGCTGTCTACTCTATAAGGCAATACTGCCTAAAAAACTGAGTTACTAAACCTTACTGATTACACCATACACCTTCTGTGCAAGCTCAAAAGCAGACCAATCCCTTCCAATCTCCCTATTTTCACCCTGATGTCCTATTCATCATACCACCACCATTCTATTATTTCATGACCCAGCATGTATCCAGTGTGAATTCCATATCCGCCATTCATCATTTCCCCTGTGGAGCTTAAAGGAGCAGTAGATGTTGCATACAGCCATAAGGTAAAAGAAAAAAAAAGATAGCAGGGGTTTGGAATCCAAGTTGCTGCTTCCCTGTCAATAAAATAACACCATTTGCAGTCAACTTTTTTTTTCCTTGTTTCCCATTGTTGAATGAGTAACAGTATTGTACTAGCATGTAATGTGCAGATTATTAAATAAAGGAATGAGAAGAATTTTATCTTATGATGAGAAGTGGGCAGAGCTAACTGGCCAGAACTGATATGCCTTAAACTGCATCCTGCTGAAGGATACAGCCCCCAGGTTCAAGCAATATGTTCATTTATAAATGCGTATTATGAAAAAATTCATTAATGGGAGTTACATGATCAATGAAAGAAGGCTAGAGCAGGGCAAACATTTTCAGTGAACATGTGATCTGACATACTTAGCCACTTCTGTGCGAGCACTCTCTTCCTGGAGGCAGATTGACCCACTTCATTTTAAAAGAGTATTTTAGTTTTTTAAATTCTCATGCATGGGTTGCCGTGTTGCCACATACACTGCTTATTTGTACGTGTGACATGCAATTGGTTAGATAAGTTATTCTCCAGGTTTGCAAGATATCTGTATGAACACTTCCAACATGAATAGGCCAGACCTATTCTCCTTCATTTATGCTAGTTACTTCACCTTTCCACAAACATTGTGCACATCTATTCCCACAGATAAGAAATGAAATGGGACAAACATATCCTCCAAGGAAAGAAATGATCCTCATGCAAATACATATTTGCAGATACGTCTCTGAAGAAAGCACACACTTGTGCATCAAACAACAGGTGGACACACCTGATGGTAAGGCAATTGTCATCTTCTTACATACCCATGTCAGAAGAAACCATTGTTCTGTGGCCATAGATGAACAACATAAATGCTCTACAGCTGCAATGACAGTAACTGAAAGAAAGACTATGTCTGGGCAGCACCCAAACCCAAATCCACAGTTTCTACAAGCAGCAACCAAAACCTACACAGTAGTCAAGTAGGTAGTTTTCCCCTGAAACAGGTCTTTTTCATGCCATTAAGGCACCAAGTGGGAGGTGTTTTGAACTGCAAACCAGCTCAATCTACTTCTGAAATCCCTTAAAATGGATTCTTCTTTCTCTGACCAGTTAAAATCCTTACATCACCTTCGAATTCCCATTTCCATCTAAAAAGTTAACTAACTCAAATGGTGGAAATCAAGGTTATATTAGCATCAAGGATTCATTCGGAAAAGAAGTTTTTTGAATTAAGGGGAAGTCACTTTCAGATGAAATAAAGGCATGAAAGAACTTGGCAGGGGAATAACAAGAGGAGAGAAGGAAAAGAAGGGGAGGAATGAGGAAAATGCCTTAATACCTCTCCTTTATTAAGAATGTATGTCCTCATGAAAGGTTTTCCTGCTCATTAAGAAAGAGCTCTTTGATTCATCTAATTAGTAACAAAACATCAATATGACAGCATTATTTTCACTCCGATACCTCCCTGCCATAATTACAAACCCACTAGCTTTACTGATCTTAGCACGAAGGATGTTGAAAGGATAGAAAGAAGCGTTCATATTTTATTACTTTCACTCCAGTACCTTATACTAAATTCCAGCTGGTTACTATTCATAAAAACTTAACAGCAGAAACCAGGAATATCAGCTGACACCTGAATTAATTTAATTTATCTTTCTACCAATTAAATAATTTCTATTTAGGATGCTGCTGTGCATTCCAATGGTCATAGTGTTTGTCCTAGGCATCATATCACTTACAGGTCTGCTATTAAGTTCATGATGGTTTTGTGTTAGTCTCCAACAATACTACTAACCCTACAAATCTGTAATGTTTAGCTGTACTATAGGCAACTTTTAAAGAAACGAAGGATTGACTTTGTGGAATTGGGACAGCAAACAAAAGACTATTTTTAATGGTAGAGAAAATAAGAAAGCCCACTAAAAAGCATCTGGGCTCCACACTAAGCTGTCCGATGTGCAAGGCACTAAACCGTCTTCACCTATCTTGTAAGTCATCAGTTTGCAGGCTATTGCCCTCTTTAGAGGCTAATGGCTGGTCTACAAGGCATATTTAAGCCCTGAGAGTGTGAGCTCTCGACCTTTTCACAGCTGACAGAAGAGAGCAGAACTGTCTCTCTTCTGTTTAGTCACAGGTAAATTATCTGGAACTCATGAAACAACAAGACCATTCCTCCAGAAACATACACACATATCATACCTCTCTCCTCAGCCAGAAAACATTCATAAAAATTCATTGTCTTACCCTAGTATTCTATATTTTACCCTAGCATTCCATATTTTGCTAACAAAACCTTGACCTCTCCTGTGACAGTAATGAGGCCTGCCATACTTCTGTGTCCTTCACTACAACCTTTTATGCTGTAAACCAGACTTACGCCACTGCTGTATCTTATGCCACCAGCAACACCCTATGGTGTACAATACCTACAAACATTCTCAGTCTTTAGCCTACTGAGAGTAGCTGTTATGGAACTAGAAAACTACTCCAAGTTACCCAAAACACACTTCCAGAGGGTTTCACTGCTGAGTCAGTTTAAGAAAATGGAGAAATACCACTGAATAAAATTAAAAAGAAACAGTTGAGATTTCTCTCGCTTCTGGCATACAACAAATTCCTTGCATCACACCAAACTGTGCCTAAGAGCAGCAGGTCGCAGTGAGAGGTTCATTCATTGCTACTCACAGTAGCAGGCACAAGCTCCAGCCACAAAGCTAGACCCTTTTTTCTGGCCTCTGTACACATACAAGGGGGAGAGGGCAAAGAAGTACCTAGTATTGGGAACCTGCTCTACCAGCAGGCAACTGCATTACAGAGAAACAAACTCATCATGATATTTTCTGTTCTTTTATTCCAGGGGTATTATAGCAGCTCTAACATCAGTCTTGAAATTCCCATTAGCTTTGCATTCCCATGACATCCTGTGGCCAGCAGGAAGGAAGTAGCATAGAAGGGTGGAGGGGGCAAGAATCACCCTCACAAAATTTAAAACCTGCAGTAGAGATAATAAAGCACAAAATAGCTGTAGTTAGTGATTATGTTAAGCACCATGTTTCTACCCTTGTTGTTTCTTCTGGGGAGAATTAAGAACAAATAGCTCTGGGGCTAGGATTGTGGATTTAACAGTAAGGCAAATGATGTAAGAGTCTTATGGTCCTCTTCCCTCACATTTGTAGAAAACAATAATCAAATTATCTATTTACTGATAAATCAGACACAGATGGGGGCAGGCCCCTGGCAGCCAGAAACCCACTGTTCGGTTTTGCAGAGATTCCAGGGACACCTCACAGCCCCCTCAAGAACAAACTTTTTTTCCAGCTGCTTCCTTAAGGCCAGGTCCTCAGCAGGCATAAATCATTCCAAGCTCCAGTGAATTCCTTGTAAAACCACCCTGATTTACATCAACAGAAAAAATGGCCCTTTTTTCCTCTCCTTGCAATTCCAAGTGTTTGTTTCCTTTTTATCCAGCAGTTGTGCTGCTGAATGCTAATGAGATAAAAGGTGATTCTTTCCCAATCAACCATTTCCAAAGTAATTAGCAAGAGCATCTAACCTTCACTCCCCCTGCTTTTTTCAGGTACTACACAGCCTCTACTATCCACAGATATTGGGATACTGCATAGAGTATTTCAGCTGTAGCCCAGCTGTAATTATTTCCTCAAGTATTCAAGACATTTTGAAGAGTCACCACCACCCCTTAGTGTTCTGATGGAAATGAAGTTGTTATTTTTCTATGTAATTATTTCATCATATTTATTACTTAAACCATCTCTGAGAACAAAAGCTACACAGCAAAAGCAAGGCTTCATTTCACCAGGTGCTCTCCTGACAGTTTGAGGAAAGCTATTTAGGAAAAAAAAAAAAATCACAACCAAAAAAACCCCTTTTCTTTTAACATCACTGCTCTGACAACCACAAAGGCTGCCTGACAATCTTGATAGCTCTATTTATGATGTTACATTATCCTGCAACTGTGAGGAATGCTATTTCTACTAACCAGGCTTAGGTCTAAATAGAGCTGTGAGGCAAACTCTCCTTCCAACCACGTGACCTCCTGGAGAGTGAACAAAAAGGGAATCAGAAACTACTGAAGGGTTGCAAAGATGGAAATAGTCAGAGTCCCACTTCCTCCCCCACCTGGAGGCCAGTGTGTCTAAGGGACTCTTAGACTGTGAAGTTTCCCTGGTGGGGAAACAGCAAATCTATCACCAAGCTGTGAAAAACTGCAATGTATTACACGATGAAGAAAGCCATTTCAGCAGCTTGTATTCTTTCTTTTGTATGACTTCAAGTAGAAGAGGTCTTGGACATCAGTGATGGACTGTGGCCTTTTGGAACTTTAAGACAGAAAAAGTAAGGCAGTAGATTCCTGACCTAGCCAGAACAAGAGAATTGAAGCTTGTAAACCCCAGGTGGCCAGCTGTCTACATTTACCAGATTTGCTCTCTCAGGCCTTTTTTTTTTTTTTTTCCCATCACATCACAAAATCATGCACAGAAAGTTTAGAATGAGCTTCAGGATTTTCTCAGTGTCCACATACAACATGTCTCTTAACCTCTCAAAAAATATAGACACTGCTAAATGGAGCTCCATAGCCTGGTCTACAAACAACCCAATAATATTTGATGCTTATAAGGGACTTGTGATAAATAGAATATTTACAAAGGACGTCACCACCATTATCACCATTTTACAAACTGGGAAAATGAGGTAAAGTGACTTCCTCATAGCAGAGGAGAACTACAGTCAGATATTCCATGTTCCTGCTAGATCACATTGCCAAATACATCCCAGCAGAGATAACCTTTTGTTAATCACTAGGGCAAGCTACAAGGAAGTTCTATTAGGAAAAAAGCTGGATACATAGAGCAAGTGAAAAGCATTAAGATTTTAAATCCTCTAACTTTAAGGACTATAAACTGTTTTTTTGGTTACATTCTTAAACTGGCTTAAGTCAATTTGCTAGCTTTTTTGAGCCTGACTTCTTAATGAAATAGAACTTGTGTGACTGTGCTGTCTATTCCTGCTAATAGTCTTTGAATCTGCTAGCTAATTTAAACTAAATACAGAAAAGGTGTGGAAGTTTCAAAGGCAATTACATTTCCATAGATCTTAAGACTGGTCCCAGATAGGGCAGAGTTGGAACTAGATTAGTCCTGTCACTCAAAGACCCTGCCAGATATGGTAGCAGATAGAACTTACAGAAGAAAGATGACAAAAACATTTTAAAAATCTGGGTTTTGGTGTTCAATAATCTTCGATTTCCTGTTGTTCACTGTACACATGAGTTTGTATTTCAGTGTACTGGGCAATTAGAATAGTGACAGCCTGTCTGAAAGTACAGCAGATTCTCAGTTTGGAACTAATGTTTCAAAACATGCTGAAATCCATGTAGGTGTGTAACAGTAAAAATAACGGCTATTAGTTGGGTTTCTGGTTGATTATTATCATAAAACAACTAATTCATCAAATTAACATAATTCGTTGATCAGATTAGAAATTTCCAAAGAGATAGAGTTTTAAAGCTTTTACTTTTTGGTAGTTACAAGGCAACTTACTACCAACATTTCACAAATTTTATTCTATTACCTTCAGAACTGCTATGCCATATCAGGGATTGGGCCTTCAGTATATTATAAAAATGTGGTCTTCATTTGACCAAGAGTTTCCCAAATTAGATCTTCTTTTAAAAATGACAGATATTAATATGCCAGATCTCTACTGTCATTTCCATAAACCAGATTCAACAAAAAAGTCCATTGCTAAATCTGTGGAACAAAATCTGAACTCCCCTGTATGTTAAAAAGTAGCCCCTGTTGAAGCTGAGGAAGCTGAAACATTTGTAGGCCTACAGACAAAAATAAACTACTTCTGAATGTCAACATAATCTAACACACAGTCTCATATAATGGTGCATTTTCTAACAAATACTCCATATAGTTTCTCCTATAGCTCCTGTCAATTATCATACAGGAAAATCATTCCCACCACAGCACTGGAGCTGTTTTTAGTACTTCTGACTGTTTTCCATTAACTCTGATAAAAATTGCCCATTGGCCTTGAAGCTACATATCTAAATAAATAGAATAACTTGCTGAAACATGCCTAGTCCTAAACATTAATATACATCATTCTGACATTTGCATTTATCCATAAACAGTAATACCACAAACATCCATGGAAATACTGCAAAAAGAGGATGACAGAACAGTTACCATATAGTTATTCACAAATTAAAGCAAGGATGTGTTAAACATTATTTTCTATTAGAAATCGTACAGCACAGTCTACCATCAAAGATGAAGTTATCAGAACAGTTTTCAGGTCCATATACACAAGAGTAAGAGAAGTAACTGGTGATTTGCTGTAGAAACAATAACTTGTCATACAGGGTCAATATTCTGAACTCAGATTCTAACTTCCACTAACCATTTGACTATAAATAAACATGAAGTACATGTCGATGAGAAACTCTCAATCTGTGACACTTCTCTTAGGCCATTAAGCCTGTGGCTTAAGTACAATCTTGGTATTTGAAATTCAAGTGGGATATGCAAAGTTTTCACTTCAGAAGTGTTCTAGTTTTTCTTTTCTGCTTCAACTCCTCTACAACTCTATTCCTTCTGTTGGCGACAAATTTTACACTCATTTGCTTTGCAGGAGAGCAGGCATGCTAAAATCCCACCATCCCATTAGTACACCCAACACAACAGACTACTAGGAAGATTACAAATCTCTTGCCACCTCAATAGCAAGCTACCTGTCTAAACTCAGGGCTGGATTGCCATTGCCTCTTCAAATTTTCTCAAATGACAAACAAAAATTTTTTTTCACTCACAGAGCTGGATTATCCAGGGCATTTATGACTTTTACAGTGTTTTCTACATGTGTTTGATAGCCAAATAAAAATTGTAGCTACCCATAAGTGCTGAGGACTTTCCTGCCATGACAATTCTCTTGGCCACCCTTGGCGGGGGGGGCGGGGGGGGGGGGCAGAGGTGGTTTGTCTTTACTTGAGGATGTCATTCAGCTCCACTTGTTCATATTTTTCTAAAGTGATGAAAAAAATGAGTTTCCCAACATTTAAGTTTAATAAACAGAAGTATCTTTTCAGAGGTTACAACCTACAAAACAGATCTGCACAGTGCCTAGACTTCCTCTTGTAGCCTAACAGGTTTGCAGGGTATTAAGAACATTTAATCAGAAGCTGAACTACTGAATGTAACTATTTGCCATTGCAAAGCTCAGGACATCCATAAATTACTAGAATGGAAAAGGCTATTTTAGCCAGTGGAAGAATGAAGCCACATTTGTCAGCCCTCAGTACAATCCTGCTGGTAGCTTGGTTCTTCAGGGATTCGAACCAGACAGCTTGAGCTATAAGAACAGTTACAAGCTAGTTTAGAGGAAAATGTCTCCAACAATATTTACTTCAATTGTTATTTTAAAATCATCTTGTTCTTTCAGAATGTAGAATATTTCTCTTTGAACCGCTTGCTTTCCTAGCTATGGTCTAAATCTTAGTCCATATATGGCCCAGAATAATTGACTGTGTCATGAAAAATAGCAAATTATATGCAAATCTCCTGTTTTTTCCATGTAAATTATGTGGTAGTATTAGTGTATGAAGACAAAGGAAATTTTCACAAACAGAAAATTCTATAGCTATATGTAGATAAAGCCTACATGGAAATTGTAATTTTTTTTTTCCCCCTTTCTTCCCATATTGTTTACCTGTAAAAAAACAAATAAATGTCACACTTCCAGCTGGAATAGAAGCATTCATAAATAGGGTGAAACTCAACATTACAGGCAACTTTAAGAGTATTTGGTAAAGAATGGTGATACCTGACTTCCCTTTCATTTTTGCAGGAATCAAGAATTCAAATCTCCTATGCAGCTTCACAAATTCCACCTTATACACAGATGTTCCAGGAACACAAAAGCTACTGAATGTGGGTTATTGGCCCAAGAGCTTCACAGTACATAAAAGCAGTTTGACAGGTATAGCTTCAGGTCTTGCTGTTTGTTTAACTGATGTCTTTTCTATCTATCTCAGTTGTACTACTTTAAGACTTTTTATGGGAGAAAATCCTCTCTAATTTTGTACCCACCTTTCTTATCTGGAATTAGACTAGACTGCAGCAGATCACAGTTTTGTCAGAGTGCAGAATAAAACTTATTCAGGAATTGTGTGGAAAACTTGTGAAGTAGTTAATTTTTCAATTTCAAAAAGCCAAAGACACTCACAGTCTGATAACATCGTCCAAGTCTGGGGTTATGTGCTCTGCTATGTTTTGCAATACTGATACAGTTACACTATTTGCTGTTTAGACAGTTGCATTCCTCTCAGCAGTTCTGATAACAAGGTGAAGAGTGGGATACAGATGCAACAGTATGTTCATGGACTGAGAGGAAAAAACATGTTTTGTAGAAAGCACATTTTACTGGTACTTGATCCTGGAGTGAAGTCACAGACATTTTCTTTGTCTGTAGACTAGTATTCCAGAGGAATTGCCAGAAAACGAGTTGTTTAGTGATATTTAAAGCTATGCTAGACAAATGACTAGAAAATTCACTACAGGAAATGATCCTCCATGACAAGGGAATGAACTGTATTAAATAATGGGGTAGATTCTGCTCACACTTACTTTGGATTAACACTAGTGTTGCTGAGATAAAAATATGACCTCAAGGGCCACTTCCATCTCTCTTTCTCATGATCCGTTTTTCTTGCAACAGTGCTTTAAGGTTATGAATAGTCAGTTATCTGAAAGAGAAGCTGCTAGAGACAATGAAGAAAGTTCTTATTCAAACATATGGGTCTTCACTAAAAACAGACAAAGAGAAATTACTGTCAAGCTATTTGCTTTATAATGTGCTCCATTGTCTCTCAGAAATAAAGACTCCACTTTTCCACACTCTGGCATCTGCAATTTTGCCATTACTGTATTGTACTTGTTGGAATGGCAGTTTAAGAATCTAAATTTGTTAATTCTTTTTTTTTTTTTTTATCAAGGGGAAACAAACTTTCTGTCTCTTTTTCAGTTTCTTATTCCTTTTATCTCAAATTGTTCAATTTCACCGTAACTCCAGTTTTTTGTTTCAATCCCCAGAAATTACTCTATTCCCTTACTGCCTATCTGAGCAAGGTTATCTTGTTCTGCCATCTAGTGAATCATGCGCAGAATAACAAGCTTCTTACGAAACGGCTAGACGTCTGAAGAGCTAGTAACCAGTGTGATTTCTTTAAAATCTTTATCTCCTATACATTTGTTCTTTCATAAAACCAGCAAATAAGAGGTTCCATCATGCTGTATATTAATGTATCTTTTCCCTAAACATCTAAACCTATTATTGTAATTTACCATTTGATTTACAAGAGGTTTAACAAGTTTCATCTTGTGACAGGTAGTAATTTAAGTGTTACCCACCAGTGTATTATAGCAAATAGTTTGATGCAGGCACAAGTGTCTCCTTTCAATAGGTATATTCCTGCGATGGGTACTTGTGGATAAAGGTTCTGTTGGGCCAAGGTAATTAAACTGCCAATATCATGTTTCGATATTTACCAGGCTACATTGATGTTAACAAGAAAAGCTTTCTTTTCTTTGAGGATATACCACAAAAGCAAAAATATTTCCTGCAAGCAGCTGAGCTTCCCTTTGGTTAGTAATGCAGATTTCAATTTCATTTGGACTAGGTGGCCACTGGTTTTATTCTGTTAGATGGCTGTGCTATACATCCAACTTACTAATAAGTATTTCTTAATACACTTACAGTGTGATCCAAAGCCCACTGCAGTCAATGAAAAAACTTTCAATGGCTTTAAACTGGCTTTAGTCCAGGTCCTTATTCTCTAAAGAATTCTCAACTGAAAATTAAAAGACACAAGTAAAAAAAACAATCAGGTGGGAGAAAGGGAGAGCAGATTACCCCAAGAAGTGCTACTCAGGCACATGATAGGATTAGATTGGAATTAAAACCCTATGAATAAGATCATCACTCTCAGAAAGCATGGTCAGCACGCAGCTTAAAGCAAATACTAACAGTGAAATACGCAGTTTCTGTTACTATTGCAGAAACCTTCTTTAAACAACTTTGAAAACAACACAAAAGATCTAAGAAATCACCACAGAAAAAAAGAAAAACATACCAAAAGGATCTCACATTTTCTACCTCCTAGAACTGAATTAACTTGCATAGGAAGGTACATGGTCTTGGCCAATATTAGCAATTTCATTTTGCTGTTTGTGTGGGAATTTCAGAAACACACCAGGCAATGTCTGAATGCACACACAAAAAAAAAAAACAAAAAAAAAAAAAAAACTGATCAGTTCAGTCTTTCATTATTACTATTTCTTCAGACAATGAATAAGCAATACTCTCAAATCAAAAGATTTGGTCATGTTAGAGCTGCATTGACATGTTAGCATAGTGCCTTTGGGGTCTGCCATGAGACTTTGTTCACTGATAAAATTAGTTCATTTGAAGGTGGTTTTTGCCATGAAAGAGGTTTTCCAAGCAAAATTAGAATTTCATTTGCTGTGAATGGCATAAAAAAGGGGTTTTACCTACATATATATACATATTTTCCCATGTCTAAAGAGACAGGACAAACACAGAGGTAAAAAGTATGCTTGACTATGTACTTCTAAGCTACTTGCAGAAATATAATATCCTTAAACTGATTGCCACAGGTCAGTACCCTGCAAAAACATAAACCAAACCCAGAAGCAAGCACCCATTTTCCCTGCAGAAAAATGCCCTGCATTATGCCTGACTTGCCAGTAATTCAGAAAAGCAAGTTTAATCTCAAATCACCTTCCACATAGTTGTGTTCTTTGTGATAATGTAATATACAATCATGAGTAAAAATTACTGACTTTGTGGAACTGACAGCTGCACTCCATAATATATGGGGCTCTTTTCCTTCTCTGTTGTGAGTTTATGCATTTCTACCTCGTCCTGACACATTCATTGATAATGACATCCAAGGCAGATCCCATTGCAAATTTTCCTGCATCTAACAGTTCTGGTTCATTCAAAGCACAAATGACCCTTAGCCTGATTTCCCCAAAAAAATAAAGTTTCTATGATCATATTCTAGATATACTTGTCTACCTGTCTCTCCACTAGTAAGTGCTGAACTTATTGGCCAGTTTACAATTTGACAAAAAGGTAGGAATCCAAATAACGTTAATTTCTTAAAATTACATCCAGAAAAAACCAGCTGGAATGAGGAGAGAGAGATTTAGTGTTCTTTGGAGCAAAAGACTGCAAAAGGGATTGTAGCCTGCTACTAGATATCAGGTACTCTACCCCAGTGGTCCCAAGCAGGACATAAATCTTGAGAAAATCAAGTTCCATCAGCTCTGCAGTTCACAGGAACTGTTTTGCCTGCACTCTTGCTTGTGTTAACAGCTCTTTCATGCTTTGGGCATGCCAGTTTATTCCATGGCAACACTTGGGATCCAGCTGTCTGAGCCATGCACAGGCAGGCACAGCAGTGCTCTGAAGCTTGCCTGCAGGCTCAGACATGTGAACCCGAATGCTGCATGCAAACACCAGCCAAGCATCTGAATCAACCAGTAACCACTACTTCAGTAGCAGTTACTTTTAGTAAATTGCACAGCTATCAACAGAAAATCTCCGAGCACAGATGACCAGTAACCGACAGCTGTGACTTAACACACTCCAGTTGACTCTAGGAGCCTGATAAATGGAGCACAGTGGTATCAGATGCAATGAAGGCTCTTTCCAGAAATGAATGTCTGCTTGCTTCAAATGCAAAATGTTAAACACAGAACTTTGCAACAAAACTAAAGTAAGACTCTCCTGAACTTCCAAATCACAAGGTTTTTTCCTCAAAGCCTTAATAACTATTAGAGATGTTGGACATCAGTATCAAAGAGACACCTCATACACAGATGCAGACATCTTCCAGCTTGGGAGAAACCAACTAGCATTATAACATACAATATGCTCATTTTTAGTATCTATAGAAAGACATTGCTAATGGATGTCCTACTCAGAGGACTTCTTGCCTGACCCTACTTTCACTGAAACCAAGAGCCTCCTGTTTTCACACCAGCAGAGTGATAAGAATCAATCCCAGGGGAGTGAAAGCAGCACGGCAGGAATGCAGTCCCTGCACTCCTTAGTGAGGGAACAGCTGGTTTGCAGAGGCAGTACCAAGAGAAGTAGAAGAGACACAGTGAGTCTGCAGTGAGGAAGAGACAGAAACCATAAGCTTGTCTCACACAAACCACAAATTTAACAGCCAATATTTGACAAAATAGGCTGGATAATGCTTTGTCTATCAATAGTCATTTTTAAATGTGGAATTGTATAACATTAATAAATAGTCTTATTATTCAGGTATTTATTAATGCACTGGGGATTTGCTTTGTTTCCATACAATTTGCTGAAGAGTCTCAGATCTAGTCAGAGATACGTGTATTTTCAAGGTGTTTAATTTCTAGAATTTAGCCATTTATTTCTTCCAAGTTTAGGGAACTCAAGGGAAATCCTGGGTTTACTGAATTCACTGAGAAAACTCCCTCATACTTCAAACCATCAAATAAAAAAAGAAGAAAAGCATCTTGATAGGACAAATAAATCTAGCTGAAAAAGATTTTGCATATATGCACATTTTCAAACACATTTTATATACAGGAAATCAATAAATCTGGAAAAGGCTATCCTCTTCTAGAATTCTCTCATCAGGTAGAAATAAAGATGTACTCATTTTACCACTCTCCCTTCACTTCTGGCAGATGTAGTGGTGCCAAAAACCATGTTCTTGCCTTTTAAGAATATAAATTGTCAGATAATACTAGAGCAGAAACTGGAATTTAAGTTTAAGTATTACAATTCATTCCCAAATTCTGGCCAGAATCCAATCTACCAAATGCTCAATCTGGAACTGGAAAAAGAAAAAAAAAGAGGAACAGAGGAAACATGGACAGAGGGCAAGAGAGAAATGTTTGTCTTCTGTGTTCTCCGAAGTTTAACATCATGTAATGTCAGCACCATGCCAAGCTGAAATTTGCCAAAAATACTGCAACATATCAACCACTTCTTGAAGACCACCATACATTTTCTCTATTTCAGTATTCATAACAAAAAGTCAAAATATATGGAGGCTATACTTAAGGGTCCTGTCACACATTACATAAGTTCTGTTGCATACATTACATTTTTATTGCTTTTTACTTCCTTATATTGTACTCCTTTCAAACAAGTTAGAAAATATTCAGTAATTTTGTAGTTGGGACCAGAATACTATGATTACATAGGCTTACAAATTCAACTGCAACTCCTGAGTTTGTTTTCTACCACTATCATCATTATGAGCAAGAGCAAAATACCTTCCCAAAATCCCTGGTCCGCACTTGCTTCTTCACACCTGTCTACTGACAAGTAGCACACAGCATATAAAACTTAGTCAGGTATTCTTGGCAGATAATGTTCTCTGAGAAGCATCCCAGGTTGATTTCAGGACAACATGACATAAATGCAGGCATGTACAGAGATATCAGAAATTAATATGCCTGGCATACCTGGTGATTAAAGGAAAATCAGTGCTAATCATAATATACTTAGGATGGGGGGAACAGGGAAGAGAAAACCATCTAAATTTTAACCAAGCACAAATGCTGGGATCTATTTCTTGCCATACGCTCAGAACACAAGGCTAGTCAGACCTGATACCAGCAAGCAAAGAAGGACTTTTATTCCTTACAATACCTGTAGCAAGAGGGCATAATTGCAGTCCTGGTATACGTCTAAAAGAGGTGCTAGAAATCCTGCACTGACCCAGCCAAAGGCCATGTAGTCCAATCACTGAATGTGGTTGTAGCCTTCAGATAAAAGCCAGGCTTAAGTTGAATAAAATTTTATCCTGGGGATTCCATTGTGGTTTCACAATCTGCTCCAAAGATGAGGGGACACTTCTAAAGGGTATTTGGATGTTTTCCTACCAGACTGTTCAGAAAAAAGAACTCTATTCTGCAGTGCTGGAGTTGCTGTAGGTATTACAGGTTTCTGGAAACACTGTTGTAATTATTCCAACTTTCTGGAAACACTGTTGTAATTATTCCGACTTGCTGGGATCAGCAGCCTCTGCCTTGCAGAGACCAAGGCACTGCTGACTAGCTGACTGGTAATACCATAACTCCAGAAACAACCCACTTCAGTGATTTCAGAATCAAGCCTTTACTGCCCAGGCAGTTCCAGTTCTATGCTTCAGATATGGGGTAATGTGTACCTTGCCTCTAGCAAATTTGTGAAAATTTTTAGTGCCAAAAAGCTAAAAAAAAAAAAAAAAAACAAAAAAAAACCAAGAACAACAATAAAAAAAATACACAACACAAAAAAACCTTGTACATTTTAATCAAATGAGTGGCTGAAAAATCCCGCATCACCTGACAAACGCACAAGATGCAGAGTCTGGAATGTGTGGAAGCAGTAAGAGCTGCTGACACAGCACATGAGGTCATCGCCACCTGAGGAGATCCTGGCGCAACTCCCACTGAGAAGCAGAAAGCGCTCCAGTTTCATTCTGACTGCTTGTAGCGGGAATGTAAATCAGGGTGGTTCAAGAAAGGTGAATGGAGTCACCTGCATATCAGACCAACACAGGAGATCACACGCAACACTTGCTCTCTTATCCTCACCCAGCACTGTGAAACACTTCACAACATTGTGCTCTCAGCATGTCTCCTGGCTACGCTTCCTCCCAGGCAGCCGATTCTGCAATACAGTGTGAACTTTATCTGGGAATTTAAACAAGGAGCAACTACTGTAAATTCAGTGAAAAACCATGATGGAACTGAGCCTGTAGTTCTACTCGGATTGCACTAGTTCAGTGTGTTTGCAGGAATTTCAACGTACTATCGTAGCAGTGCAAAAAGAGAAGAGAATTAGGTGGGAAAGGAGTAGAGTGAACTGCAAAATACTTTTCTACAGATCAAAATACTGATACTTCAAATCAAGGGCTTCCATGCAGTGGCAGATTTCACCCTAGAGCAACAAAACTCAACTAGTTGCACATTTCAGGAAACCTAAATATTGAGCACTCATCCCTTCTACCCCACCAATGCATTATAGTTTCTGTCTGCCCTTACTCTCCATTCCTGAAAATACAGTCTAAATCATGAGCTATCCCAGCAGCATTGCTTCCCAAGGCCTCGTAGAAGCATGGCCAGGAGGTTGAGGAAGGTAATTCTGCCCCGTTATTCTGCTCTGGTGAGAGCACACCTGGAGTACTGTGTCCAGCTCTGGAGTCCTCAATACAAGAAAGACATGGACCTGTTGGAGCTGGTCCAGAGGAGGGCCACAAAAATGACCACAGGGGTGGAACATCTCTCCTGTGAAGACAGGCTGAGTTAGGGCTGTTCAGCCTGGAGAAGAGAAGGCTTCAGGGACACCTTATAGCAGCCTTCCAGTACTTAAAGGGGGCCTACAAGAAAGATGGGGACAGACCTTTTAATAGGACCTGTATCAATAGGATAAGGGGTAATGGTTTTAAACTAAAAGAGGATAGGTCCAGGCTAGATATAAGGAAGAATTTTTTTACAATGAGGGTGGTGAAACACAGGAACAGGTTGCCTAGAGAGGTGGTAGATTCCCCATCCCTGGAAACATTCAAGGTCAGGTTGGACAGAGCTCTGAGCAACCTGATCTAGTTGAAGATGTCCCTGCTTATTGCAGGGGGGTTGGACAAGATGACCTTTAAAGGTCCCTTCCAACCCAAATCATTCTATGATTCTATTCTACGATTCTGAGAGGGTTTTCATGCTCCACACGTGCTTGACTTTTCTCTAATGTATAATCTACAACAACAATTTGAACGCTACCAAACAGACACAAAAAAATCCTCCTTTGGTTGAGGTAGAGCAGGTCTAAGAGTGGGCAGAAGCAAACAGCAGGAGTCTTCATACAATATCTACTTACTAAGAACGTAGCATAACGGATGACTGTGGTGAAGCCATATGTTTCTTAACAAACAAAACAAACACCTCTGTCAGAGTGGCCTTAATGTGATGTCCACACAGATGTCCACACTTTTCTTTTCTTTTCTTTTCTTTTCTTTTCTTTTCTTTTCTTTTCTTTTCTTTTGTCAAAAATAAAGCTTAATCACAGAACAAAACCTCTTTGACTTCACAACAAAATGAATAAAAGTGCAGGAGAACTCCAAGAGCGGGAAGCAGGCTGGTGTACACTACAGTTGAACCAAATAGCAGAGGCTTCTCCTAACATGCACTTTACAAAGTCTGCGCTGGCCCATAAAGTAATTAGGTGACTTCCTGAACCATGTTCATATTCAAATGCATTTTGGAAAATGTTGTGAGCTTGCAAGTACGACTTCAGGACAGTGCCTCCTGAAGCAACTGTCACCAGTTCAAAACTTGGGTAGCAATTTGATCAGCCACTTGCAAGAGCAATAGAGAGAGAACCCTGCAAAGCCACACCTCTCCATGCAGGAAAATTGGCTAAACCAAAGAGCTGGCAACTTCTCCACTAAATATTTTGGCTTCAGGGAAAACGATCAAAACCAGAGCCTCAAAAGAAAACGGAATGGTGCAAGTTCTGCTCTAGCCTATTATTTCAGAAGCCAACATAAATAATTTCAATAGTGCTTCTGAAGAAAGAAGAGAAGGAGTAGTCTTAAAGTTACAAAATCCATGAAATTTCTCATGTTTGTTGCATGGCAACACCTGCTTGAAGGAGATGTTATTTGCTAAAAAGTTTTTAAAAAGACAGGGACATCAGGCCCTTCTGATCTCATCCCTTGCAAGCCACTATCCACACTGTACATTCTCCACTGATTCTATCTTTAGTTTTGTTTTGTTTTGAACCCTTATGTTACCACATTAACCATAGCTTTAGACAGCTTCTTGGCCCAGACTCTGAGACTTTTGCAGGGTCACAGCAAAGCAGTAGAGCTCTTCATGATTTCATGACAGACCACAAAAAACAGTGCATAGCTACCCGCTGGTTCTGTTTACACATTCTTTTAAAAATGCATAACAGCTCCAGTCTGCTCTGCTGGCTGTGCTGCTGACGGTGCAGCTGGTATCACCCTGCAGAGGCCATGAAACCCAACTGAGATCTCTGAAGTGCTCTTTCTCATACTAGCAGAGAGGACTGTCAGGACTGGAATACTGGCACTGCCATACAGGTTTGTAAAAAAAACCTCATGTTTTGTGAACGCTTATTCTAATATTATATAATTCCAAATAAAAAACAGGGTGATAGCTTGGATCCACTGAGATCAGTACAGGGGTTTGCACAGACTTCAGGAAGGCCAGGCTTTCATGGACAGCATTAACTTTAGTTCATCAATGTAAAAAGATATCCTATAGGAAATCAATACAATGTGAGATTTAAGACAGCAGTAGAAAATACAGTATAACAATGTATCATATCCTTCCTGGTCTGAAAACATGTTGCTAGTTTGCTTATTGGAGTGACCATACTGTAGGTTAGGGCTGGGGTCCTCACAGCATGTCACTCAACTCAGAATGGCTAATGGCAGCAGCAATGGCCTCCTCGCCCTTAATGAAAACAAAACAACAAAATGCCACAGAAACACTGTGACAGAAAAATACCACTGCAGCATGGAGGGGAAACAATACCAAATGTCATTCAGAAGAGCAACAGGAATGAGAAATGAGTCGTATCTGAGAATGCTTATGAGCTATGCTGCTATAGTAACTCTGCTATGATGAACTTGAATGGAACAAGCTCGCTCCATGCTCTTTTGCTCTTCTGATGAGTGGCCATTTCTAAAAGGCTGGTGGATTTCCATTGTCCCCCATCCTACACAGCCATCAAGGCTTTCTACTAGGCCAGTTGGAGCAGTGGGTCATTTTGATCTAGCCACTTGACCAACAGGGAGCAGAGTGAGGAGGGGGAATCACATCCTCAACATGTAGAAAGGAAGAACTGGGGAAAACTTGATTAGAAACTAACTGCTGGAAGAGAGAGCTGCAGCAAGACAAAACTAGATCAAAGCCACACATTGCTTAAAAAGCACCTGAAGGCCTGCCTCTACCAGAAAGGACTCTGCACTTGGGCAGCCTGTAACACAACACTGTACCAGTAACTAGGAAACCACCAAGAAACAAGCTACTTCTATTGTAACACTAAACAATCTTCCACTTATTAGGAAATGTTTATTTGATAATTCATAGATACACATTGCAGCTCAGTTATCACACAGGTTTGCATTTCTAGTACCACCACAGTTACTAAAGACAGTGCTAACCAGAAGATGAAAAAATCATTGTTGTGACATGTTTTGATGCTTTAAACTTTTGTGAAATTCAATTGTAACAAAATGCCCACTTAAACATCAAAACTTGCCTGTTTGGTTTAGAAAAAAACAGGGGTGTAGCATGCATGTCTTATTGCAAGAGTGAAATCTGAGAGAGAACAAAATTCAGCCGTGCCTAGGCTGACATTAATCTTTTATGGACAATCAGGCCTTAAGAACCTCCTAATATTGACTTGGGGGGAAAGGGAGAGCGGAAATCAATGCAACTGGTATATTATTACTGGAATGAAAGTGCATCTAGAGATCCCCAAAGTAATGGGGAACACATTCTGCTGCTGGGACAATGTACTAACAAATACAAACACCAGGTGAAAGAGTCCCTGCACAACTTATGGTGGAGGGAGAAAAGAAAACTTAAAGCCTAGAGTAGTGTGGCGGATTGAGCCTGGCTAAATGCCAGGTGCCCACCAAAGCCATTCTATTACTCCCCACCTCCTCACCTGGACAGGGGAGACAAAACATAACAAAGGGCTTCTAGGTTGAGATAAGAACAGGAGAGATCACTCACCAATTACCATCACGGGCAAAAACAGACTCAGCTTGGGGAAAATTAACTCAATTTATTACCAGTCAACCAGAGTAGGGTAATGAGAAATAAAATCAAATCTCAAAACACCTGCCCTCCATCCCTTCCTTCTTCCCGGGCACAATTTCTCTCCTGGATTCTCTACCAACCCCCCCCCAGCAGCGCAGGAGGATGGGGAATGGGGTTTACAGTCAGTTTATTACATGTTATTTCTGCCGCTTCATCCTCCTCAGGGGGAGGATTCATCACACTCTTCCCCTGCTCCAGCGTGGGGTCCTCCCATGGGAGACAGTCCTCCATGAACTTCTCCAATGTGGGTCCTTCCCATGGGCTGCAGTTCTTCATGAACTGCTCCAGCGTGGGTCCTTTCCATGGTGTGCAGTCCTTCAGGAGCACACTGCTCCAGCATGGGTCCCCCACGGGGTCACAAGTCCTGCCAGAAAACCTGCTCCGTGGGCTCCTCTCTCCACAGATCTGCAGGTCCTGCCAGGAACCTGCTCCAGCACAGGCTTCCCACGGGGTCACAGTCTCCTTCGGGAACCCACCTGCTCCAGCGTGGGGTCCTCCCCAGGCTGCAGGTGGAGATCTGCTCCCCCGTGGACCTCCCTGGGCTGCAGGGCGACAGCCTGCCTCACCATGGTCTTCCCGACGGGCTGCAGGGGAATCTCCACTCCGGCGCCTGGAGCATCTCCTCCCCCTCCTTCTGCACTGACCTTGGTGTCTGCAGGGTTGTTTCTCTCACATGTTCTCACTCCTTTCTCCAGCTGCCATTTCTGTGTCTGTCCTGCAACTTTTTTTTCCTTCTTAAATCTGTTATCCCAGAGGCATTACCACTATCGCTGATTGGCTCAGCCTTGCCCGGTGGCAGGTCCATCTTAGAGCCGGCTGGTATT